>NC_060120.1:952267411-952887411 GCF_021461395.2 Schistocerca americana
CCAAGCGTCTGAAATAAGCTTCGTAAGAACTAGAGCTATAAAAGAATGTACCACATTAGATAAACTAAAAAATATAGATGTTTGGAAAGAGCTAAAAGTTGGTCCAATAAGTAATATACAAGGTCTTTGTTTTAATTTGCGATAAGTAAATATCTTGAAAATAAGGTATCGTCCAAAAAAAGATCTCGGTATAAAGTTAATATTTGTGAAAGGGGCATCTGTCTGTGCTACAGCTGGCCACCTCTTAACCACCTCTTCTGCATGGGAGGGGTCAACTTCGTATTTCCAAATGAGAATCCTCTCGGAAACCCCCCCCCCCCCATCTCATTTTTTATTGCATATTCTGATTCTACGCCAAAAATACGTACGGTTTACTGAAACCATTTTTTCCCATTCTTGATAGATGTCACTGTAATAGACAGATATCAAATGTGCCTGTTTAGTTATCAAGAGTCGATGCATTTGATTCTACGTTTCATTCACGATGTAAATGAAAATCGTTTTTCGTGCGATGGGTCGTATTCGAGATATTTAGTTGTTTGAAGTTAAAACAAATAACCTGTATAATTAAGATACCGGTATGAACTAAACCATGGATGTGTTACTAATAACAGGCATGCTGTAGATTTTGCAGCTGCGAGTGGTAATGTATCCGTTATATTTCAAAAGCTGACGTACGTAGTTTTGAACAAATTTTCTCTGGATTTACGTGATTATATGAAAACGGGTCTGTACCCACCGTTGGCGTTTACACTGAAAATGGAAAGAAAATTTTGTCTAGTAGCATTAGAAGCGAATAGGGAACATCTTTTTATGTGACCTATGAGTAACTGTTTAGAGTATTTTCACCGAATTATCTTGAGAGGGTGAACTCTTGTAAAACTGAACCAGCCAAGAGTTATTATAAATCTCAGACTGGTTTTCAAGACACGATTTAAAACTGCTTAATCGTATGTGTTCAGAAGTTAAGGGCCCCAGTAAGTCATTATTTGCTAATTTAGGTGAATAATGTAATTTGACACATAGTTTTGATACCATGTAATAGTAACAACATTTACAGCCACGGAAATAAAAACTAATCGAAAGTACTTAATCAGCTTAACGTTAACTAATGTACCGTCCAGAAGTAGCCAAAAATGAAGAATAGCATTTAATTAGAATCTGTCTTACAAAGAGAGAATATTCAGAGCTCTTGGTTAAAGCGTATAATAAACAAATAAGAAGCTAAGTTAAGATGATGCTGTTTATAAAATTTTGAAGTCATTTATAGTTTGGCGTGTATCGAATAATAATGTAAATATTAAATGCGACAGCTACGTCGAAAAAAACCAATTCATCCCACTCATTTATCCAACACACATCCCACGTGATCATTCTTACTGTTAGGTGAAGGAAAAAAGGACAGCTATTTAAATTCATTAACAACTCACTCAGATAGAACCGATACAGCGGTTTCATTTAATGTTAATTACAGGCTGTGAGAACAGTCGCCGACAGAAATAAATGAGCAACTAATTTCGTATTATAATACGGCGAGGTTGTAGCTTTTAAATCAGCTGAAATAAAACCGAGACATCGACGCATAGTTTATGACCGTGAGACGCAAAATGCAGAAGACTTGTTACTGCTGGACCCACAATTTCTTAAAAACTCGAATTCCTGTGTATAAACCTTCCATTTCACGCATCTCAATGTATATGACGTCATATCCACTGAACCATCTGTCATAAAACGATATAATTTTGGACGTACATTTAGTGGTACATGTGGTCTACTCTCTGCAAAATGTGTTGTGAATAGAATCAATAGTAAAGATCTAATGAATTAAAACTTTATGACTGCTGTTGAAGTTTTGATTGACCAACAACGAAAACGTACTAAGCTTTAAACTTTTTTCCTTTCATTAAATTCTCGAGAATGTCAGCGAGCAAAAGTTTAGAAATGGTTTTCAATTATCTGTATGGTTTTTTGGAAGTATCTGAGTGCTCTCTTTCTCAAATATTGGAAGAATATAGTGTGATCCGCGCCGTAAATTACGGAGCAGCAAGGTATATACACAAGTTTATTTTGATTTTCTGTGTTAAACCTTCAACGTACAACAATACCCGTAATAGTTAGATTTTTACAGCATTTAAAATTTTTAAATCAATAATTATATGAAACACCGAAAATAAAATTTTTGTTGCCCGTGGATGCCCTTAAATAGTCGACCTGCAACTTGTAACGTGTGGGTGACCGTTTTAGAGGTTTAGTAACATACAGGGTGTTTCCCAGTTTCTGTTACAGGCTTTGAAGGGTTTAGAGAGGGCTTACTACAAAAAGCTTTCATAAGAAATCTATGAACTGAAATATACCGTATGAAAATAAAATAAGTTTAATAGCAGAATCACTTTCATGTTATATCGTCCCTCTCTGCTTGCTCTTTGGTATTTAAGTGTTTTGATTTTAATGTAAGATGTGGTCGGGATTGTTGGGAAAAAGGTAAAGGATATAAATTTGCAGCGTATATTCTGTAGGCTCGTAATTGCGGCTTACATATATGCCGACGATAACCAAGGTTGTTACACAGGCACAAGTATTAGCAAAAATGGGTACAGTTTTGCTTTTAGTGGTTTAATTACGTTACCTAAACTCGTGGCTAGCTCAAAGATAATCAGAAGTAGCAAGAAGCTGTTACTGTTATTGCCCGTTAAATTAATTGTTGCGAAGAGAGAGACGATGTAACCACCCACGTAGCGTAAGGATTTGTACTCATGATAAATAATTTCGTTGATAGCAAGCTGGATTCATTTTAGGTAAATCATTTCCTCGACAGAAATAAACGTAACTGCAAACTTAAAGATATCGTGAAGCAAACCTAAGCCTTGTTGTCTACTGCAGTTAAATCTAGCAATTCAATTCGGTAAGAATTCTGATAAAATGAACTTTGTAAATGCTAATGCTTGAAAATTATTATTAATATCTGAAGTATTTATAATGTTAACTTGAAACCCAATATTTAAGGTTTAATTAAATATTATGTAATGGCCACCTGTGCGCCATTACGACAAAAGAAAGCCACATGATCTATCTTATACACAGCTCATTTTAAATAATTATTTTTCGCTCAAATATTTCCACAGCCAGGGATAGGTTTTGAATAATAACAGGAGAAATTCACTTTCTACCGTAAATTATAAAAGAAAATACGTACCTCAAATACTTCGTGCGTCAGAACAGCTAAGCTACTTAATTCTTCAACAGCAGAGACAAAAGTAGTATTCCATCTTTGAACCAAGTCTCTTTTTTTACGTTAATGAGGTAAGATGTCTATAAATACAAATAATGTCTTTACATTGTACAGTTACTCTTTGATATTAAAATGCATATTTTATTAACGTTTTTAACACAAAGCACATCGTTGTAGGTTTTATACTTATTTGTCGCATTAGCTACAGTTCTTATCGACAGAAATACACTCAGTTTTGAGCTTTCTTTACAGTTCACATTTACGCGTCTGGTATAGGCTTAGTTTAATTTTTGTAGGGCTTTTCAGGAGACGTCACAAAGTTTTCCACTTCACGTTAGGCACACAAACTGAGAAGAGGGCACCGCCGTCAATTGTGACGGCACATAGCATTTCCGACCGACCAAAACAAAGGCTGCGAGAAACTGGTTACGTTCGCAGTTAGAAGGGTTGACTGTGGAGCTCCACGGACGCGTCGCACTTCCGAATTTGAATAGAACGCCCTTTGTAATGTAGATGAGAACCCGGCGATGAATACGTTTCTTACGCCATGGGTTCTTGCAGAGCACAAAGATCGAAGCTCATTATCTCCGCTATATGCGTACCGTGAAGCGGAACTCATTTCTGTAATTCTATGGAAAATGACTACATAAACTATGTTCATAGCTCAGATAAAAGAGTAACATTTCTTAATTTGCCAGTCTAAAGAAATATTTCTTTCACATATTGTTCATCTCTTTTGTGGAAAATAGATGTGTTGTCAGTGACGGCTGTATCTGGCAACACTCTAGACGAAATTTCCGAGATCAGCTGCGGTTTCTGTCGGCGGTGTAGTGGTAGTGCACTAGGAAATAATTTAAAAAATGTTAAATAGTAAAAAATTTGGGTTCCGTAACCAAGTTGATGATTCCGCTTTAAGCCACAGATACTTCTCAAGTAGTTTTCTTTGGCTGTTTCCATGTTGGGTCTTTTGTATCCTCGTTCCGTGGACTTCAGCCATAGCTTACAGTCTTTTTTATTATCATTACAGTGAGCGCACGTAAGATCACTGTTCAGAGTACCTGAAGAAGAGAGTCGTCGAAATACTGTGCACACATTGGAATATCCGAGCGCGTAACATGAATATATTTGTTAATTGTGGCCAAGCACCCAAATACAATCCTCATTAACACCTGAGCTAATTTAACGTAGTCTCATAATAAACTAAAATTAATCATCATTCGAAACAAAAAATTGTAAACTTCCATAAATACCAAAGGAAATTTGACAATGACCTTTGGTAGCCATGACCTCGGTTTTATAGCTACGAGTATAACGGCTAAGCAATTTTTATTTGACAGCGAGTAGAATTCTTTCCACACGTAGTAATTTAGTAACATAACAGTAATTCAGTTGGACTAGGTGAGGGGAAGAAGTCTTGCGATTAGTTATTAACTATCTACCGACGGATTTATTTAGTAAAAAGAAAAAAGTGTGTTACGCGTGTGTTACCTAAGACTCACAATGAAGATACATTTATATAAAATACAAAGAAGCCATGTTTATATATTCTGTAGCATTACATATTTGTTACAGTAGAAATTATACTGGACTATATGGATGAATTAAATATTGGCTTCTGAATAACTACATAAGAATTTTTATTCTTTTGGGCCATAAGATTCTTATTCTTTGTGAAGTCCAGAAAACAGCTCGTTTTTCCCTATGCACAAATAAACATTACGCTACTCGCGACTAGTTGATTGACTTATCTCGCTGTTCGCCATTTCGAATCTGCCTCCCAGCTCAGACACAACTGTCCAGCGTCCAACACCACCTTGGCGAACAACTTGGCTCGGAATGTTACAGAAAAGTTCAATAAATTGACATCTTTTGAAAACTACTAATGCATATAAAAGCTAAAACCTTGCCATCTTCAGAAATTACTGATACAATATCCCATTTTTTGGCAGATGATTATCATCATCTGCATCCCTAGAGGAAGCACTCACACAGCTATCATCACTCTCTCTCCATATGCTCCACCTGCCAACCAGCGAATACGCTCCTGACTCTTACTTACAATACCGCAGCATTAATTTTTTTAAAGATAACAGTTCTCTTACGAGTGCCTAAGACACACATTTTTAGTTATTTACTTATCTAGCTGGCCACACCGAAGTCAGTTCATTGCCTCACTCATTAATCTCTTCCACTGGTCTCTGTCACTGGACATGTTCTCATGAGCTTCCAGGTTCTCCAGGCCTTTCTTGTATGCATCTATAAACCTCAGTTTCAATGTACCAACGGGTCTCGTTCCTTGCAGCGTCCCTTATAACACTGTCTGAGGTTACGACTCAACCACTGACAAATCCTTTGGATATCAGAAAGAGCTATTCTGGGTGACCATTCTGGTATTCAGCTCACTTTCCGAAGAATCACTTGAATTGGGTTACAGGTGTCACGCAATGTATAACTTAATGAATTTAGTTTATTAAACAGGGGTGACTGTAGTACACGTGAAACATGGGCTTTGTAACTCACAAGACGATAAGATAGGGAGTTTCATCAAACTACTGACTGAAACGATGGTCACTATAAAGCCATGTTTACTACAATTTACTGTGGACTTCAAGTTAAACACAAATACACAAACACATTAAATCATTACGCTAATTGAGTGTTAACAGAAGTATACAATGGATTCAAAATAACACCACCTTGACAAAGGTCGGGCAATAGGAATTATTCTTCAAGAATCAAGTAAACCAAGTTCGTTAGCAATTTTTAAAAAAAGGTCTTGGCTAAGATGGTCCTTCGAGAATAATATAACTTCGAGATCGCCCGCGAACTGACCCAATGTCAAACATGTATATTGGGTAATAAGGCTGAGGTAAACACGTTACAGTCAACATGAAATCTGGACGAAGAATCAAGTTCGCGGAAGTCGCACAGTGATTGCCAAATGTTAATCATAGAGACTGATTATATAATGGTAAGAAAGATATTTCGGAATAAGGTTTTAAATTGTAAGACATTTCCAGGGGCAGATGTGGTCTCTGACAATAATTTATTGGTTCTGCCACGAAGATTAAAACGAAGAAATTGCAAAAAGGCAGGATTTTAAGGCGATGGGACCTGAATAAACTGAATCAACAAGAGTTTGCAGTGATTTTCAGAGGGAGCATTAGGGAAAGATTGACAAGAACAGGGGAAAGGAATACAGTAGAAGAAGAATGAGTAGCTTTGAGGGATGAAATAGTGAAGGCAACAGAGGATTAAGTAGGTAAAAAAATTAGGGCTGGTTGGGTAATACAAGAGATATTGAATTTAATCGATGAAAGGAGAAAATATAAAAATTCAATAAATGAAGCGGGCGAATGGGAATACAAACGTCTAAAAAATGAGATCAAAAGGAAGTGCCAAATGGCTAAGCAGGAACGGCTAGAGAACAAATGTAAGGATGAAGAAGCATATATCACTAGGGATAAGACAGATGCTACCGGAAAATTAAAGACACCTTTGGAGAAAAGAGAACCACCTGTATGAATATCAAGAGCTCAAATGGGAATCCAGTCCTAAGAAAAGAAGGGAAAGCAGAAAGGTCGAAGGAGCATATAGAGGGTCTATACAAGGGAGATGTATTACACGGCAGTATTATGGAAATGGAAGAGGACGTAGATGAAGAGGAGAAGGGAGATATGATACTGCGTGAAGAATTTGACAGAGCACTGAAAGACGAAACAAGGAACCAGGAGTAGACAACATTCCGTTATAGCTATTGATAGCATTGGGAGAGCCAGCCATGACAAAACTCTTCCATCTGGTGAGCAAGATGTATGAGACAGGCGAAATACCTTAGACTTCAAGAAGAATATAATAATTCCAATTACAAAGAAAACAGGTATTTACAGATGTGGAAATTACCCGACTATCACTTTGATAGGTCACGGTTGCAAAATACTAACACGAATACTATACAGACGAATGGAAGAAATGGTAGAAGCCGACCTCGGGGAAGATCAGTTTGGATTCCGTAGAAACACTGGAACACGTGAGGCAATACTGACCTTACGACTTATCTTAGAAGAAAGATTAAGGAAAGGCAAACCTACGTTTCTAGCATTTGTAGACTTAGAGAAAGCTTTTGACAATGTTGATTGGAATATTTCAAATTCTAAAGGTGGCAGGGGTAAAATATATGGAGCGAAAGGCTATTTACAATTTGTACAGGAACCAGATGGCAGCTATAAGAGTCGAGGGGCACGAAAGGGAAGCAGAGGTTGGGAAGGAAGTGAGACAGGGTTGTAGCTATCCCCGATGTTATTCAAACTGTATATTGAGCAGGCAGTAAAGGAAACAAAAGAAATAGTTGGTGTAGGAATTAAAGTCCAGGGAGAAGAAATAAAAACCTTGAGGTTTGTTGATGACATTGTAATTTTGTCAGTGACAGCAAAGGACTTGGAAGAGCAGTTGAATGGAATGGACAGTGTCTTGAGAATAGGATATAAGGTGAACATCAACAAAACCAAAACAAGGATAATTGAATGTAGTCGAATTATATCAGATGATACTGAGGGAATTAGATTAGGAAACGAGACACGTAAAGTAGTAAATGAGTTTCGTTGTTTGGGAAGCAAAATTACTGATGATGGGCGAAGTAGGGAGATATAAAATGTAGACTGACAATGGCAATAAAAGTGTTTCTCAAGAAGAGAAATTATTTAACATCGAGTACAGATTTAAGTGTCTGGAAGTCCTTCCTGAAAGTATTTGTATTGAGTGTAGCCATATATGGAAGTGAAACATGGACGATAAATAGTTTAAAAAAGAAGAGAATAAAAGCTTTTGAAATGTGTCGCTACAGATATTGCTGAAGATTAGATGGGTAGATTACGTAACTAATGAGGAGGTACTGAATAGAATTGGGGAGAGAAGAAATTTGTGGCACAACCTGACTACAAGAAGGGATCGGTTGGTAGGACACATTCTGAGGCAACAGGGGATCACCAGTTTAGTACTGGAGGTAAGCATGGGGGATAGGGGGTGGGAATACAGTAAGCAGATTCAGAAGGATGTAAGTTGTAGTAATTACTCGGAGATGAAGAGGCTTGCGTAGGATAGAGCAGGGTGGAGAGCTGTATCAAAACACCGACTGAAGAGCACAACAACAACACTCATGGAAGACAAGAAGAAATTATATTGATTGAGCATATGTTGAGTTCCAAATTACTGATAAACGTACTTGAATTAGAAATGTAGAAACCCTAATTTCAACCTGAAAACTCCATGTCCAATCATTCGGTTTGAAAACACTGTAGTTACCACAGTAGCGTAACTGGTATCTGCGACTTGCTGCTGTGGTGTCGGAAAATCCTAAGTCATCTGGCCTAAACCGAAGGCTGCTCTCCCTCAAAGCCCAGAATCGCAGTCGGTCTATCGGGTGAAGGCGTCCCCTGGTGAGTCTCGGATGGATGTATGTTTTACAGAGCGCTCCCAGCAAGAAGTATAATACTTTATCTTTTTGCGTGTGAGCTTTGTGCATGATTGTGAGCACCAATGACAGTGATTCTTTTCGAGTGTTGACCTATCATGACGATTCTAACAATGCAACGATCTCCTTACCGTACTTAATTTGAACATGATTAACCAGTCGTGTGGGTTATTAGTGCTGGAGCTCCGGAACAAGCAACTCCTATATCCCTTCATCTGTCATATTTCGTGCCTTAGCCAACCAGGCCTCCTTCCCGTAGTCACAGCGATTTCTTTTCTCCTACTCTACACTTTATTTACGTTATCAAATGGCAGTTGCTCTTAAAATTTGTAGATAGGATCAACAACAAGGCAATTAACTTAGTGCCAACCTGACGGCTGCGGGTGCTGAGTTCTTAAACACAAAAGACCCAGATGTCTTCTCGTCTCACTCCCTCCAGAAGTCTTATCTTTGCAGTGCTTCGGTCTAGTGCTTCCCAGAATACTGGCTTCCTGCGATACTACTTTCCCTCATTGTATGCTCGTGGTGTGTCCTCTTTTCGCCAGGGGACTGTCGACTTAAAAACAAAAGAAGGATACAGTGGCTTTCTGTCATTTAGGACGCAACACAGATGGCGCCTGTCCGGCGGAGGTAAGCCCACGTGCAATATATTAGACAGAACTTTCTATCTGCTCTTCTTCCTCCCCTGGCAATGTTTATCCTTTGAAAAGGCGTGAGCCACTGTTAGTGGCGGGACGCAGGTTATCTCCCCTGCTTGACTGGTCTCTGCTCATCTTAATAAAACTGCCAACTACATTATTTTAAAGAGACCTCCAGAAGACGCATTTAATATGGAAATATAGTTATTAGATACGGCAATCACTGACATTAACTTTAATCATACTTGCGCTTTCAAATCTAGCTTGGGGATTACTTTAGCCGGCCGCGGTGGTCGTGCGGTTCTAGGCGTTCCAGTCCGGAGCCGCGCTGTTGCTACGGTCGCAGGTTCGAATCCTGCATCGGGCATGGGTGTATGTGATGTCCTTAGGTTAGTTAGGTTGAAGTAGTTCTAAGTTCTATGGGACTGATGACCACAGCAGTTGAGTCCCATAGTGCTCAGAGCCATTTGAACCACTTGATTAATTTAGATTGAGTGGATTTATAAATTTATTGGAGTTTCATTATGGTACGGGGTAGTTTTGACAAAAACATTCGCATAACAACTACCTTCATCATCCTTTCTTCTCTTCTCAGTACATGTCCCAGCCATTCAATTATGCTGCTCTTTATTATAGCCGTCACTGCTGGTTCATTAAACTGAGTGTTGATTTATGTGTTTTTGCCTATTCTAATTATTCTATTTTTTCACAGAGATCCCATGATTTTCCGACATCTTGTTTTTGAAGGTTATGATTTGCCTCTCCATCTTCTTGCCCAGTCTCCATGTTAGAGCGTCATACATTAACACCAGTCACGCAGTTGTCTTGTACATGCTGAGTTTTGTTCTTCTTGTCAGTTGCAGTTTGCTGCTGAATAGTCTACCTAATCAGAGTAGACACATCTTTGCAGATTTTACCGGGTTCAATATCGCCTCTTCCACGTTGTTTTTCGCATTGACAATACTTCCTCGATATTTGGAGGACCTAGCTTTTTGTTTTTTTTTCTTTTTTAAAAAAAATTCTGCATCTTCTGGATTGCCACTAATCACTCTGTTTCCTCATCATTATTTCTTGTTACAGTCATATACTATGTTTCATCTTGATTGATCCTCAGACCTAGTTTTTGTGCTTTCTATGTTGGGATTTTAATTGTTCTTATTAATTCATCTTTCTCCGCCGCTATGAAGACAGTATTATTGATTAACGCTAACAGCTTCATTTGACAACCTACATTTACGCCTCTCTCACTCAATGGCGCAGTTCTTAGGAACGTTTCCAATACCAAGCTAAATAGGCTGGGGGATACACAGTGTACCTGTTTGACAGCTATCTCCATTATAAAATACTTAGTCTCGCTGCCTCAAACCATCGTTTTACATTTAGTTTTAGCAACGCACATTCTAGACAGCCTGATCAGCTTTGAAAAAAATACTGTCACACTTGTTTGTAATAATCTCTATCACAGCAGGTTTTCATCCAGATACACCTCAAAATTACATACGTCGAACAACACTTTTGTGGTTCACAACTTACTTTTTTTAAGGTTTGAAATAACAAACAACAGATTAAAGAAGCGAGTTCCCGCTGAACAGAAGTGTCAAATCGGAGCCGTTCAAGTGACTCAATAAATAGACACGGCGCGGTGTTTCTTCCTTTATTTGTAATCTGAAGTGTTACAAACCTGTGACGTGTGGCAACTGCTAGGAAATGCTTCAGCGTTATAAAGATACAAGAATCTATTGTGAGTGTTAAACATCTGTATCGCTCGTCGGCGGAGGCTTACGGAAATAATTCCAGAGTTCTTTGAGATCGTAATATATAGGATGATTCCGTAATGATGTTACACACGCTCAGGGGTGATGGAGAAGAATAAATGTTTCAATTTGAGGTAGGGGGCCCTGGTCTGGAAATACCCGGCTTGAAAGAAGCAAACGAAAATCGTTCAGATACCTCTGACAGTGGAGTCCATGTACCGGTATTGTTGTTGCTAACATACTAGAATATGCAGCTTTCAGAGGTGGTAGTACGGACCAAAACAAGAAAAAAAGTCTAGTAAACAATTAAAATCACTCCACTCCATGATTTCCGCAGTGGCACTGGTGCAGCAATTGTAACAGCTGCTTAGAAGAGAGAAATCAGTCTTAGTTGCACATGACAGATTTATGTAATCTTCACGTGTGACGCGTTTCGCCTGTTCTAGGTATCATCGGACAATGGAAAAAAATTCTTGCCAATCGTATTCGAGGCGTCGAACGTAATTAAGAGTCCCATAGATTTGGGAGGTAACAGCCAGATAGTCACTGTCAATGTCTGATTACATCACGCATGAAGAAACCGTCGTATGAATACAAATACGGTCTGTTTACAATACTGTGAGCAGTCTAGTTGCCAGCATGACACCGCATGCTCACAGTATTGTAAACAGACCATATTTACGATCATGGAGCGGTTTCTGCATGGGTGTTGTAATGAATCATTGACAATTGTTACTTTCCGTACTTTGGGACTCTTAATCACATTTGACGCCTCGGTTGTGTATAGGAAGAATTTTATCGGTGATGTAATGAAGCACTGAAAATGACTATCTGGCTATTGCCTCCCAGTTCCATGGGACTCTTGATTACGTTCGACGCCTCGGTTACGATGAGAAAGAATTTTTATCGACTGTCTGATAATGCCTAGAATAGTAGAAACGCGTCACATGTGAAGATTAAATAAACCTATCTTGTACAACAAAGAGCGTTTTTTCTGTGTATTAAACAAGGGCTGCAAAGTGCATACCTCTGAAGCGACGAACACTTGTTCGTCTTCTGTACTGTGAAACACATTTGTTCTACTCTAAGCTTCTCGGAGGAGTTAGTATGGACCGAACCAAGAAACAAATATCCAATAAATATGGGCTTTAAAAAAGCATAACTTAAAAGAGATGGGCATTGGTTCTGTAGAAGAGATGTTGCAGAGTGGCGAATATGAACAAGTGTTCAAATCTCTTAAAAGTATAAATTTTAGAGTCCATGTTTAGTAGACAATTTTTTTCTTGGTTTGGTCCATACTACCAACTCTGAAAAAAAAATGGTTCAAATGGCTCTGAGCACTATGGGACTTAACTACTGAGGTCATCAGTCCCCTAGAACTTAGAACTACTTAAACCTAACTAACCTAAGGACATCAGACACATCCATGCCCGAGGCAGGATTCGAACCTGCGACCGTAGCGGTCACGCGGTTCCAAACTGACGCGCTTAGAACCGCACGGCCACACCGGCCGGCCCAACTCTGAAAGATGCCTACCCTACAACCTTAGTAATACCAGAAACGGCCCATGTTTTCCGCTGTCAGAGGTATCAGAATCGTTTTTATTTGTAACTTTCGACTCGATCGTTAACGGATCAGGGTCTCTTACCTTAAATTGTTACATTTATCCTTCTTCGTCATTCTTGAAAGTTTGTAACTTTATCACTGAACCACCCTGTATATGACTAAACGGCTAATTCAGACACACAATTCCAGTTGCAGTTAGACGGATTACAAAAAACTTCAAATGCTGTCCTAATCTACTTATTAAGGAATGTAATGCTCTGTTAAATGTTTAACGCAATAAGCAGAGTATTAAAGTTAGGAAACGAAAAAAATATCATGAGGCAGCGTAACTCATATCACGCAAATCACCCAAACTATATTCATTCAGTATTTGAGAATGAGAAAAGTTAGAAAGCTCCAACAAAATTCACGTAATTTCAACCATTTTTGTAACTTTTTTCTCGCTGACTACCCTCCCCCTCCACCAACCGTCCCAGAAAACAAAGAAATGGAGAACGTTTATCGCTTATTACATTTTCTCTTTTCATGCAGTAAAACGGCTGCACCAAGCAAAACTATTTTTTTTTTAATTTGCGTTAGGTTCCTATGGAACCAAACTGCTGTGGTCATCAGTCCCTAGGCTTAAACACTAACTTACGCTAAGGACAACACACACACTCATGCCCGAGGGAGGACTCGGCCTCGGGCGGGCGTCGGAGCCGCGTGAACCGTGCAAAGGCGCCCTAGACCGCTCGCGGCCAAAACGTTTTAACTTATTTCTTTACTACTAATTGTAATCGCAGAACATTTACAGATACACTACTGGCCATTAAAATTGCTACTCCACGAAGATGACGTGCTACAGACGCGAAATTTAACCGACAGGAAGAAGATGCTGTGATATGCAAATGATTAGCTTCTCAGAGCATTCACACAAGGTTGGCGCCGGTGGCGACACCTACAACGTGCTGACATGAGGAAAGTTTCCAACCGATTTCTCATACACAAACAGCAGTTGACCGGCGTTGCCTGATGAAACATTGTTGTGATACCTCGTGTAAGAAGGAGAAATGCGTACCATCACATTTCCGACTTTGATGAAGGTCGGATTGTAGCCTACCACGATTGCGGTTTATCGTATCGCGACATTGCTGCTCGCGTTGGTCGAGATCCAATTACTGTTAGCAGAATATGGATTCGGTGGGTTTAAGAGGGTAATACGGGACGCCGTGCTGGATCCCAACGGCCACGTATCACTAACAGTCGAGATGACAGGCATCTTATCCGCATGGTTGTAACGGATCGTGCAACCACGTCTCGATCCCTAAGTCAACAGATGGGTACGTTTGCAAGACGACAACCATCTGCACGAACAGTTAGACGACGTTTACAGCAGCATGGACTATCAGGTCGGAGACCACGGCTGCGGTTACCCTTGATGCTGCATTAGAGACAGGAGCGCCTGCGATGGTGTACTCAACGACGAACCTGGGTGCACGAATGGCAAAACGTCATTTTTTCGGATGAATACAGGTTCTGTTTACAGCATCATGATGGCCGCATCCGTGTTTGGCGACATCGCGGTGAACGTACATTGGAGTGTATTCGTCATCGCTATACTGGCATATCACCCGACGTGATGGTATGGGGTTCCATTGTTACACTCTCGGTCACCTCTTGTTCGCATTGACGGCACTTTGAACAGTGGACGTTACATTGCAGATGTGTTACGACCCGTGGCTCTACCCTTCATTCGATCCCTGCGAAACCCTACATTTCAGCAGGATAATGCACGACTGCATGTTGCAGGTCCTGTACGGGTCTTTCTGGATACAGAAAATGTTCGACTGCTGCCCTGGGCATCACATTCTCCAGATATCTCACCAAGTGAAAACGTCTGGTCAATGGTGGGCGAGTAACTGACTCGCCACAATACGCCAGTCACTACTCTAGATGAACTGTGGTATCGTGTTGAAGCTGCATGGGCAGCTGTATCTGTACACGCCATCCAAGCTCTGTTTGACTCAATGCCCAGGCGTATCAAGGCCGTTATTACGGCCAGAGGTGGTTGTTCTGGGTACTGATTTCTCAGGATCTATGCACCCAAATTGCGTGAAAATGTAATCACGTGCCAGTTCTAGTATAATATATTCGTCCAATGAATACCCGTTTATCATCTGCATTTCTTCCTGGTGTAGCAATTTTAATGGCTAGTAGTTTAGAATCTACGTACAACACTCATTGAATCTGGAAATTTATATCATTGCACGACACATACGACGTCATAAAGATTGAGATGTTTCAGGCAGATGTTTTAAACCTGGTAATTCAATGCTTTAATCAATCTGGGGGAGGTAGACATAATAACTCGCGAAAACTAGACTGCGATTTAAATTCAACCCTTCCAGATTTCTACCACAGTACCCTTTCTTTTGACAAGAGACAAACGCGGTGCTCCGCGCACGAGCGGAGAGGCCGCTAGTATTCGAGTTCAAATAATCGTTAATTCCGAGGACCGTGCTGTGATTCGACAGAGCTGGAGCTCGTAAGGGCGGATGTTTTCTTAACAGTTTGTATTCGAAGGGGCGTGGGCGGCGGAGGCGACGCGCCGTCTATAAGAGGCGGCGCCTGCGAGTGCGGCGTCCACAAACAGCTGCAGTCGGCAGAGGGCGGCACCAGGAGGCCATGGACCCTGTCAGGTGAGCCCGCAGCCGCAGCAGCTAGAGCGCTACACTGAATCGCTCTTCAACCTGCTGTGATTCTGGACCTCTTCCCTTCTTCTGCCAGCCCAGTATTAGGCATTATGGCCTCTTTCAGTCTCGCCATCTCTTCCTCGGCCCTTGCGCACTCCCTGTTCCAACAGAACTGTATTCCATAACTAGTCGAGGAATTCAGTGAAGCAGCATACACAATACGTGCTCTTTCCCGTCCTGCTTTCGTTGTATTATTTCTATAGTTAATAGCTATACCCCAATTCTTTCCTTATTTTTTCATTTCTTATTTCTCTAGTGCAACCTTTCACAGATCTGACGAACTTCAAAACTGATGTTTCAAGTTGTCTTCAGTCTTTTGATCTCAATGTCCAGCTCTCTCTTCCCTACAGTACTGTGAGCAATTACATTATTTTATAAATTTTCATTTGATCTGCTCGTTTCAACCTTTAACGTTCTTCATATCGTGCCACACAAATGTTGATTCAGCTGCCCTTTCAGATAGGTCTTATGCCACGATGTCTTCAAAAGCCACACATCAGGTTTTCTCTCACTTGGTACGTCCTAACTGTTAGTACTACAGAAAAGAATGAACAAGACCTTGTGGTAGGAAATTTAAAAATGCTTCAAATGGCACTGAGCAATATGGGACTTAATATCTGAGGTCATCAGTGCCCTAGACTTAGAACTACTTAAACCTAACTAACCTAAGGACGTCACACACACGCATGCCCGAGGCAGGATTCGAACCTGCGACCGTAGCAGCAGCGTGGTTCCGGACTCAAGATCCTAGAACCGCTCGGCCACAGCGACCGGCTAGGAAATTTAATCTAGTTAAATTTTATACTGGGATACCTCTTCGCTGGAGGTCGCAGTTTTCGAGTTGTTCAAGACAAATGTGTTTGGAGATCTGCTTTATGGGATTTTCTTGCATAACTCGAAAACTACGGCCTCTAACGGAAACATATCCCTCTACAAAGTTTAACAACGTTAAATTTCCTACAGATAGGTCCTGTACTTTCTTTTTTTTTTTTTTTTTTTTGGGACTAATAATTTGTGCGTAGCAAGGGATAGAAAATGAAAATTTTGCACATGACATTTGAAGGCATTGCATGTTGCATAAAACCCGCAGGAAGTGGCAACAGAATTATCCTGTATGTGTTCAAATGTGTTAATTTTATTATTTATGTATTTCTCTTCCTCAAAAGTTATATCACACCCTAGATCTGGAAATGGCACACCTTTTCTGTTATGTATTTACTGTCATGTGTAATTATCTGGTCGTAGGCAAAAGCACAGTATTTACAAATTTATCTGTCCTAATCCTTGTACGTTGTGGTATTCTGTCCTGTATTCATTCCCTGGTCACGTCCTCGATATGGATGTTGAACAGTGTTGGTGACGTATTAAAGCCTTGCTTTACTCCCTCCTTTGTCTCTATTCCTGGTGTCAGATTTTTTCCAATGTCTGTTCTTTTTTTGCTATTAAACTTGGCATACTTTTATCAAGTGCCCGGAGCAACCTCTTTCCTCCATTACTGAACATAGTTTTTCCTGTGGACAAGATGAAAGGTTTTTTTCACTGTTAATAAATGCTAGATGTGTTTCCAAAAGTCTCGTCGGCACAGGATCGTCTCATAAAATTGAATCAGAGATATTTCGAAGCCTTTCAACAACTATTTTGCTGTAGATTTTGTAAGAAATAACTAAAAGACTGAATCCCCTGTAGCTAGCTGAGTTATTTCCGTCTCCTTTGTAACACATCTTATTCCTCATTGAATATACAGAAAGTTCCTGGCAGGTTAAAGCTGTGTTCCGGACTTAGACTCGAACCGCAGTGTTGTCTTTCCTAGGTAATGTTACTCACAGATCTACGTAGGAACGACTCACTGACCACTCTCATAGTTTCAACACTGTCAGTACCGTACCGTCTCCTTCTTTGCTACTTTGCAAATGTACAAATGTATGCAAGAGAGCTTCTTTGTGGGCAGGGGAGTGGGAGAATCATGAGTCTTGCCTGGGTAGCTCCGTCTGTTAAGAGTATTTCCAGGGAAAGCAAGGTACCATGTTCGAGTCTCGACACAATTTCAAGATTTGAAACCAGCATATAATTCGTCGTGAAAGTTTCATTCCGACATACCGTAGAGCTTGCCATTTTGTTGAAGCTCCAGAGCAGTTTGTGGACGATACTCTCAAAGGTTTTGGAATGTGAATATCTCATACTGCACAGAGTTAATGCCGTGCCGTTGTAGTTACACCGGCTCTCGTTACATCAGTGAAGTTAAGCATTGTAAGATGTGGTTGGCACTTGGATGGATGACTATTGGGGCCGCCATGCTTTCCTAACCTATGGGAGAGCAATCAGCCTCGTAATTCCGACTGAGCAACTACTTGACAGAGTAGCAGCGGTTCCATACTGACATGCTGCATCAAATGACGCCATTGGCGCAGGATGGCACGGCTCTCGGTCGGTGCCGTTAAGCCCTCCGAGGCCTGTTCGAACGCACACACACATATAGAAAGTTCGTTACAGCATATTTTCTCGAACGTATGATGTGCGCCTGTTGTGGAGTTCTGGAAAATGTTTTACACCCACGTATTATGTCTTTTCTGGAGACCGAAAATCTGACCAGTAAAAACTAGCATGGGTTCCACAAACATAGCTATATGAAACCCAGCTCGTTGTGTTCGTCCATGAGACCCAGAAAGCAGTAAGTATCGGCGCCTAGGTTGATGGCGTGTTCTTTACTTCCGGAAGGCGTTCCGTACAGTTCTACAGACCCTTCTAATGAACAAAGAGGGCGAGAGCGTACGAAATATCAGACTAGCTGTGCGATTGGATTACAGAACTTCTAGCAAGCGTCGGCCGGGGTGACCGAGCGGTTCTAGGCGCTACAGTCGCAGGTTTGAATCCTGCCTCGGGCATGGATGTATGTGATGTCCTTAGGTTAGTTAGGTTTAAGTAGTTCTAAGTTCTAGGGGACTGATGACCTCAGAAGTTAAGTCCCATAGTGCTCAGAGCCATTTGAACCATTTTTTTCTAGTAAACAGAACAGAGAATGTCATTTTAAACGAGAGAAATTTTCAGGCCTAAAAGTAACTTGACGCGCACTCCAAGAGATTGTTAAAAGACTATAATTTTTCACAATACACACGAGTCACCTTCTGGACAATGTCGGAAGTTTCATGAGGCTTTCCACGTATGTTGCTGTTGTATACAGTGAAGTCGCAGTGCTACAAAATTGTAGTGGAATGCAGGAAGATACGCACAGAACCCACGCCTGGTGCAGGGATTAACATTTGGTACTCAATATTAACAAGCGTAACCTACTGCACGTAAACAGGAAGACCCATTATTGTATCATTACAATATTGCAGAACAACGAGTGGAAGAAGTCACATCCGTCAAATATCTGGGAATACACTTAATAAGCTATTTTAAGTCGAACGACCACATAAAACCAACCCCAGGTAAGAGAGATTCCAAACTGAGATTCACTGGAAGCACTCTCAAGAAGTATAGTCCATCCACGAAGGAGATAGCTTACAGTATCCTAGTGAGGCCATTTCTTGAATAATGCTTCTCAGTTGTGATAAACCTTTTGCATTTCTTTTATGATTTCGTCTTCTTTAAAGGCAAAGAGAAAAGATGAAACGGTAGCCCATCATAGAACCTATGCCTACCGTCAGGTATTTTTGATTTTCAGTTGTTAAAAAAGAGAGGAGTTTTTCTTGTACCAGTAGGAGGAAGGAAGGTTTCGCGCTCAGCTAGTGAACGAGTGAGGAGCACCCCATTTTAAGCGAGTAATTGTAGACCGCCATTTTGGGGTCGCTATGAATAAGTGAGGAGTATGTATTTGACATGTGCACCGTTAGAAAAATACAGTATTGTTTTACTAACAGAAAGGTCGTGTGAGTTGTTATTTCAAATAGTACGATAATTACAAGAACTGAAGCCCACCTGTGTACTTTGGAAAATTACGAAGATCCGATAAGCTCAATGGGAACACGGTCAAGATTTCAAAGGTGAACACGGCGACCAAACGTAGCATTATAAAGAATGGTAAACACAAATCTACAGCGGAGAAAGAAACTACTTCGCCCTGCAAAACAATATGAACTAATACGAACTTATTTCCAGGCATAGCTCAGCTAATTGTGCTTGTCATTCATGCCGAAAAAGTAATCTCATTAATTCAGTACATTTTAAAGAGCCACGCATTTCAACATATTATTATGATCTATTCCATAATTTTATTGTATTATACAATCTGAGATCAGCACCACGTAGGACTGATAGAAGAAATAGAGAAGATCCAAAGAACAACAGCACGTTTCGTCACAGATTCATTTAGTAAGAGCAGAAGCGGAGATGATGAGTCAGCAGCAGCGGTGACCGCTGGAAGGGGGCGCTCTACGTCAAGATGTCGTCTACTCTTAGAGTAGATTTATTATTCGCCTTGGTCACGTTATCTAACAGTATTTTGCAAAAATTGATATAATGACCCTGGAGAACAAATCCGCAGACACTGATTTTCAAACAGATTTATTATCCGTCTTGACTACATTTTATTTGAAAAGTTATTGATAATAAAAACGTTTCGCTTTCTAGAATATAATTTGTAAAATGGAGTACCGTTAGATTTGAATAGTAACCCTACTTCTCAGATTCCTAAAAATGTATGCTTTTGGTACAATTACTATGCTAATTATAAAATTATTGTAACAGTGAAGATGCTGTAACGCGAAAATTCTCGCAGGGATATCTAGATTATAAATATGGGCATTGCGCGCCAATTCGGAGTCTGTGTTTAGTTTTTGACCTGTAAAGTTACCGAGCAAAACGGTCTGTGATTAACTTAATATATTAAAGATACTGCGCCATCTCTCTGAAGATGTTTTTCGTTTGTCTCACTTGCCTGTACAAGTTGTATCGTAAACAGCTGTTTAGATATTAATAAATGATGAAGCAGGTGAAGAAATGTGTTTCAGTCCTCACATGAGAAACCCAAAGCTAGCAACAAATAGAAGGCAAGAGAGAAAGATAAATAATACATACTTTATTTATAATTTTTTCAAGAAATTCAAATGTGTGTGAAATCTTATGGTACTTAGCTGCTAAGGTCATCAGTCCCTAAGCTTACACTTTACTTAACCTAAATTATCCTAAAGACAAACACACACACCCATGCCCGAGGGAGGACTCGAACCTCCGCCGGAACCAGCAGCACAGTCCATGACTGCAGCACCTTAGACCGCTAGGCTAATCCCACACTGCTATAATTTTTTCCTCCCTTCCATAATTAAGTGGTAAAAGAATGGCGAATACTTACACCTAAAATGCACCTGATCTGTTTGATGCTTAATTTTGTTGCATACCGATTGGAATGGAATATTACATATTGTATTTGAAGAATATCCCTGTGAAAGCATCGATAATGGTTTCTTAACGTCGATAATGATTTCCTAGTATCAGTAATGACTTCCAAGCATAAGTAATGATTTCCGAGCATTAATACTCGTTATAAAGTAGAAAATGTCTACCTCGGTGGTTTCAGAGTAGCGACGCTTCCTCGATCTGCGGTAAAGGGGTCGACTCCCGCCGTGCACGTGAGTGTGGGTTTTAAATGCGATATTAATCTATATGGACTCTAAATACATTAGGATGGAAGTCACAAATATGTTGAGTTCAGTCGTTGTATTTCCTAAATACACTAAAATATAATTCATTGATTTATCCATTCGAGCTTCAATTGTTGAACGAAGGCTGAATAAATGCTGCGCGTGATCCATGTTTCTTATTTTAAAACATCATATATTAACCCATCTGATTCTAAGAATGGTGCGAAGTCTGCCACCTGCTTTGCCTACAACTGAGCCTATATCGCCGGCCGCTGTGACCGAGCGGCTCTAGTCGCTTCAGTCCGGAACCGCTCAACCGCTATGGTCGCAGTTTCGAATTGTGCCTCGGGCATGGATGTGTGTGATGTCCTTGGGTTAGTTAAGTTTAAGTAGTTCTAAGTTCTATGGGACTGATGACCTTAGATGTTAAGTCCCATAGTGCTCAGAGCCATTTTTGGAGCCTATCTCATTGTTCCATTTCATACAGCTGCAAATTGTTACCCAACGGTATTTGCATTAGTTGACCGACTGCAACTTACACTCATCGATTTATTAGTCATAGGATGCGTCTTTTTTCTGTTTATGAAATGGAGAATGTTAATTTCTGTAAATTTAAAGCAATTTACTAAACTTTGCATCAATTTGAAGTCACATTAAGAGGGGCAGTCCTTCATTATAGATAACCACTTCAGATGCGAAAAAGATTGAGGCTTTGGTGATTTACCTCGCTGTAATATGCAGCCAGTCACCTTCTTGAATTTTGACAGGATTTGCTTTCTGTACCATTAACTGGTCAGCCAGTCACCTTCTTGAATTTTGACAGGATTTGCTTTCTGAACCATTAACTGGTTTTCAAGCCACTGCAGCTTCGTCATCACGTGGAGGTGTTACAGGAACATTATGTAGACCGTATGCAGCTACACGTTACGGTAGTGTCGCTGTCGTGAGTAAAATAAATAACGAAAATTTTGTGATACGTGAAGATTACTATGTTTTATCATATTTACATTGTACTGCCTCGTGCTATCAATAACAAAGTCACCCTCAAAAAAATGTTCAAATGGCTCTGAGCGCTATGTGACTTAATATCTGAGGTCATCGGTCCCCTAGAACTTAGAACTACTTAAACCTAACTAACCTAAGGACATCACACACATCTATGCCCGATGCAGGATTCGAACCTGTAGCCGTAGCAGTAGCGCGGTTCCGGACTGAAGCGCCTAGAACCGCTGGGCCACCACGGTCGGCAAAGTTACTCTCACTCGGTAAGTAAACACTGAACATCGCGATTGTTGAGTTAAGACGCATTGTTCGAAACGTGTAACGCGCCACGAACGCCGGCTAATGGGAGGAGTATTGTGCTATGGGAGACATTCTTCTGCGCTTATATGGGACCTGTTGGTAGTAATCGAAGACGGGCTGAACGCTGCGAACCGTCTGCATCCCTTCATATTTGATGTATTCCCCGACGGCGATATCATCTTTTAGCAATGAAATTGTACCTGCTCCGGAGCCAGAACCGTGCTACAGTGATTTTAGGTGTATTATAGTTAACTCACGTTGAAGTCTCGGAGAGCAAATTCACCTGATGTAAATTCTAGGAAACCTATCTGGGTTGCTATCGGGTACCATTACCGTGTACACAAATCAGCGGCTCTATATTTACGCGAATTATATTACCTGTGCGTAGACATCTAATGCTCCACAAGTGTCATTCAATACGACGGCTTTAAAAATTCTGTTTTATTTATTTAAAAGCAAAATTGAGAACAGCACCTTCAACGACACGTCTACCCTATGTAACTAGTTTTCCCTAAAGTAATCTAATCTATTTCATTTGCGTACTTCCTCTTCTCAAAAGAATGTCAATTTCGTACCGGATGGGATACGCTACTCAGATACCACAACTTTCGCCGACAGACACGTACCTTCATGTCTGCTCTGTTAGTCAGCAAGTGTATGCTGCTGCTGGCTCTTCCCCCTCCTTTTCAATTCAGATGCTGCATAGTAAGCAGAGGCATTTGACGATAGTGCCTAAATTACCAGGGTTTTAGTTCCAATATTTATTTGCGGTAATGTCCATATACTAGGCATTATTCCAGGTGCATATTCTATCATCTGTCGAACCTTAGAAAGACGCTTTCGAAATTTGTTTGCTTGGGTCCAAGTTTCCATACTGGTAATGGTCTCATCATGTTAAGTCTTAAACAAGTAGTCTACATCGGGAAAGGAAACGTACGGTACCACAATGTTTGTTCCTCGAAGAGTTCAAATGGTTCAAATGGCTCTGAGCACTATGCGACTTAACTTCTGAGGTCATCAGTCGCCTAGAACTTAGAACTAATTAAACCTAACTAACCTAAGGACATCACACACATCCATGCCCGAGGCAGGATTCGAACCTGCGACCGTAGCGGTCACGCGGTTCCAGACTGAAGCGCCTTTAACCGCACGGCCACACCGGCCGGCCCTCGAAGAGTGCAGCGATGTCAAGCAACTGGCGCTTCTTCTCAAATTTTCTTAAAAACGCTCAAATGCGAGAATATAACACCTTCGCTCCTTTTGCCGTATGCTCTTACATGTATAGTTAGAAACTTGTAGCCTGGATCAGTTACAGCATACAAGACAATAAAGTAAAGAATAAAGTTTTCAATGAACTGTGTACAAAGCCAGACCAACAGGTATTACATGCATTGGCCAAAAAAGGATAGTGCATTGAGAATGGCTAGTTTCTAGCTGAAATCTAGATATGCCAATAAAAATTCCAAAGGACATCTGATAGCTGAAATCTATTATTTACAAAAAAAAGAAACTGCTCGTAATTTCTGAACATGCTACCCGAATGACGTAGAGCCTTTATTATCACATGCTTGCCATCTTTTTTTTATCACAATTTATTTATTATGGTGACCGGTTTCGACCACTACTGTGATCATCTGCAGACCTACAAGTCGTATACAAAGCTTTAATTAGAAAGCTAGATACATTAAAGAAAATACATAAAATTATAAAGCTATAAAACGATGAATTACCAATGAGCAAGAGCCTCCTTCTGCTGGAGAATCACTACTGGAGAAACCAGTGCACGTCTAACTATATATAATGGAGGCTCCGCCCACTTCTGACGGAATGCTGTCATTGCTAACCAATGGATTACAGATCGAATAGCAATGTAAAATTTCTTAGTTAAAAGAACATTGTCAAGAAAGAAAAATAAACACACACTAAACTTAGCTTATTTAACAGCTATTGCCAATTAAGAAGCGTTAAAAATATTTAAACATGTAGGATAAATGAACTTCGGTTTAGACAGTACATGGGTTGCTCTCTGTTAGCGAACCATTTGGAACCACTGGTTGCCATGGAGAAGTTGGACGCCGTTCTAAAGATGTGCCAGCAGGCTTCTTGCCACTGAAGTTGTTGTAAAGTCGATAGGCAAACTAGTGGTTGCCATGGTGAGGATAAAGGCCAGTGCAAAGTTGTGGCAGCAGGCTTCTTTCTAACGAAGTTGTTGCGAAAGTGGAATGGCAAAGACTGTCACGTCAGACGATGTACTATTGAGCAGCAACATGTCGCTATTGAAACGATTTTCAATGAGTAGGCTGCAATTATCTTTAACTGATATGTGTAGTACATGCTGCAGAGATACAATTTACTGGTGTAATAAGAGACTTTCATTTACGTAGATCCTCCAAAAACCTGAGTTGGCATCGTCTTATTTGATGAAACATGTGGCATGGTCTAGGAGTAGCGTCTAAGAGTAATAGTAAAAATGTCCTCTGTTCCGAGTTTGAACCACGCCACCACTTAACTTCAGAAAATAAATAATCATCAGTGGTAGCGGCCGCAGACTTCCGGCATAAGGAGTCACCTCTCATTTGGCCAACAGCCTTTTTCAAGAGGGCGGAGGAGCAGATAGGTCAGGGCACTCACTTGCCCTTGGGGTGTGAAACTGCCCCTGAAGGTGGATGATACAGCAATGATCAACGGCATGAGGATGCAGAAGGCAAGGGAAAACACTGAATTAAAGACACGTAATGTGTACCCATAGGACATGTGACCTGTAATCGAAAAGTGTTATGGTGGCCACTCCATTAGCAAAAGATTCCTGACTAGTCCCCCACTCTTATCTCTGGAAGGGACTGTCAAGGGAAAGATGGCCTTGAGAAACAGATTGAACAACCAACGAAAGAATAACCTTCTAAGGGTCGGGGCGTGGAATGGCAGAAGTTTGAGTGCGGTAGGGGAGCTAGAAAATCTGAAAAGGGAAATGCTAAGGCTCAGTCTGGATATATGGTGGTCAGGAAGGAGAATTGGAAAGACGACAAGGATTCCTGATCAGATAAATACAGGACAGAATCAACAGCGGCAGAAAATAGTACAACGGGAGTAGGATTCGTTATGAATAGGAAGATAGGGAGAGAGTGAATTACTGTGAACTGTTCAGTGATAGTGCGGTTCTCACCAGAATCGACAGCAAACCAATACCGAAAACGATACCTCAGGCATACATGCCGACGTCGCAACCCGAGGATGAAAACATATGCAGAGTACACTACTGGCCATTAAAATTGCTACACCAAAAAGAAATGCAGATGATAACCGGGTATTCATTGGAGAAATATATTATACTAGATCTAACATGTGATTACATTTTCACGCAATTTGGGTGCATAGATCCTGAGAAATCAGTACCCAGAACAACCACATCTGGCCGTAATAAAGGCCTTGATACGCCTGGGCATTGAGTCAAACAGAGCTTGGATGGCGTGTACAGGCTGCCCATGCAGCTTCAACACGATACCACAGTTCATCAAGAGTAGTGACTTACATATTGTGACGAGCCAGTTGCTCGGCCACCATTGACCAGACGTTTTCACTTGTTGAGAGATTTGGAGAATGAGGTGGCCAGGGCAGCATTCGAACATTTTCTTTATCCAGAAAGACCCGTACCGGACCTGCAACATGCGGTCATACGTTATCCTGCTGAAATGTAGGGTTTGGCAAGGATCGAATGAAGGGTAGAGCCACGAGTCGTAACACATCTGAAATATAACGTCCACTGTTCAAAGTGCCGTCAATGCGAACAAGAGGTGACCGAGATGTGTAACCAATGGCATCCCATACCATCACGCTGGGTGATACGCCAGTATGGCGATGACGAATACACGCTTCCAATGTGCGTTCACCGCGATATCGCCAAACACGGATGCGACCATGATGATGCTGTAAACAGAACCTGGATTCATCCGAAAAAATGGCGTTTTGCCATTCGTGCACCCAGGTTCGTCGCTGAGTACACCATCGCAGGCGCTCCTGTCTGTGCTGCAGCGTCAAGGGTAACCGCACTCATGGTCTCCGAGCTCATAGTCCATGCTGCTGCAAACGTCGTCGAACTGTTCGTGCAGATGGTTGTTGCCTTGCAAACGTCCCCATCTGTTGACTCAGGGATCGAGACGTGGCTGCACGATCCGTTGCTGCCCTGCGGATAAGGCGCCTGTCATCTTGACTGTTAGTGATACGAGGCCGTTGGGATCCAGCACGGCGTTCTGTATTACCCTCCTTATTTTGCTAACAGTCACTGGATCTCGACAAACGCGAGCAGCAATGTTGCGATACGATAAACCGCAATCGCGATAGGCTACAATCCGACCTTTACCAAAGTCGGAAACGTAATGGTACGCATTTCTTCTCCTTACAGGAGGCATCACAACAACGTTTCACCAGGCAACGACGGTCAACTGCTGTTTGTGTATGACAAATCGGTTGGAAACTTTCCTCGTGTCAGCACGTTGTAGGTGTCGCCACCGGCGCCAACCTTGTGTGAATGCTCTGAAAAGCTAATCATTTGCGTATCACAGCATCTTCTTCCTGTCGGTTAAATTTCGCGTCTGTAGCACGTCATCTTCGTGGTGTAGTAATTTTAATGGCCAGTAGTATATATGACGATATTGAACGGGTAATTGAGTACGTAAAGAAACATGAAAATCTAATACTTGTGGCGGTTGGAATTCAGTTGTAGGGGAAGGAGTAAAAGGATGGGTTACGCGAGAATATGGGCTTGGTACTGGGAATGAGAAAGTAGAAAATTTAATCGAGTTCTACAGTAAATTTCAGCTGGTACTAGCGAATATTTTGTTCAGGAATCACAAGGGAAGGCGGTATACTTGGGAAATGCCGGGAGATATCAGGAGATTTCAATTAGATTACGTCATCGTCAGCCAGAGATTTCGAAATCAAATGTTGTATGTTAAGGCGTACCCAGGAGAAGATATAGGCTCAGATGATAATTTAGTAGTGTTGAAGAGTAGGCTGAAGTTTAAGAGACTATTCAGGAAACATCAGTGCAGAGAGAAGTGGGATACGGAAGTACTAAGAAGTTGCTTGAAGTTTTCTGTCTATAAGTACTGCAATAAGGAATAACTCAGTAGGTAGGAAAGAAAACCGTCGATACAAAGAAGGTATCTGCGGAGAAACCATGGATAACAGAAAGAACAGTTGATCGATGAAAGAAGGAAGTACAAAAATGTTCAAGGAAATTCAGGAAAACAGAAGTACAAGTCACTTAGGAACGAAATAAATAGCAAGTGCATGGAAGCAAGGCCGGGGTGGCCGAGCGGTTCTAGGCGCTTCAGACCGGAACCGCGCGACTGCTACGTCGCAGGTTCGCATCCTGCCTCGGGCATGCATGTGTATGATGTCCTTAGGTTAGTTAGGTTTAAGTAGTTCTAAGTTTTAGGGGACTGATGACCTCAGATGTTAAGTACTATAGTGCTCAGAGCCATTAGAACCATTTTTTGGAAGCAAGGCGAAATGTCTGCATGAAAAATTTGAAGAAATCAAAGATGAAAGCATTGTCGGAAGGACTGACTCAGCATATACAGCTAGTTGTGTGTCGGACGTTACTCGGTTGCACTTCAGCGGTCGGTCGTGCTCGTGCTACGATGTCGATGACCTGTTAGTCGGAAAAACACGGCCCCAGACGTCCAGCCTCATCCTCGAGAACGGCTGCTGCTAGTCCCCGATCAATGGTGCGAGATGACACAGAATGTAGCAAGGAGTCCATTACTTGTTCTCTAACAACTAAGGCGGTTCGATGTGCTTGGAGCACAGTACTGAGATGCTCCCGTTCGGTGGTCTGACCTGATCGACCGGAGGCGTGATGACGAGTATGGCCATCCTCTCGTTACGACGCAGCCCAGCGTCGGGCCACTGTCACTTCTGCATGTCCCACAAATCTGGATACCGCACCATTCGGCCAGTCGGCTAAATGTAAACAGACAATGAGGTCCCTTTCAAATTCTGACAGATGCTAATAACGCTGTCGCATACGAGCATGTGTCACTTACGCGTCCTTCACAGTGGTCACTCATACATCTACATCTACATCTACACACTTACTCCGCAATCCACCATACGGTGCGTGGCGGAGGGTACCTCGTACCACAACTAGCATCTTCTCTCCCTGTTCCACTCCCAAACAGAACGAGGGAAAAATGATTGCCTATATGCCTCCGTACTAGCCCTTATCTCTCTGTGGCCTTTCCGCGAAATATAAGTTGGTGGCAGTAAAATTGTACTGCAGTCAGCATCAAATGCTGGTTCTCTAAATTTCCTCAGTAGCGATTCAGGAAAAGAACGCCTCCTTTCCTCCAGAGACTCCCACCCGATCTCCTGAAGCATTTCCGAAACACTCGCGTGATGATCAAACCTACCAGTAACAAATCTAGCAGCCCGCCTCTGAATTGCTTCTATGTGCTCGCTCAATCCGACCTGATAGGGATCCCAAACGCTCGAGCAGTACTCAAGAATAGGTCGTATTAGTGTTTATAAGCGGTCTCCTTTACAGATGAACCACATCTTCTCAAAATTCTACCAATGAACCGAAGACGACTATTCGCCTTCCCCACAACTGCCATTACATGCTTGTCCCACTTCATATCGCTCTGCAATGTTAAGCCGAAATATTTAATCGACGTGACTGTGTCAAGCGCTACACTACTAATGGAGTATTCAAATAGTACGGGATTATTTTTCCTATTCGTCTGCATTAATTTACATTTATCTATATTTAGAGTTAGCTGCCATTCTTTACACCTATCACAAATCCTGTCCAAGTCATCTTGTATCCTCCTACAGTCACTCAACGACGATACCTTCCCGTACACCACAGCATCATCAGCAAACAGCCGAACATTGCTATCCACCCCATCCAAAAGATCATTTATGTAGATAGAAAACAACAGCGGACCTACCACACTTCCCTGGGGCACTCCAGATGATACCCTCACCTCCGATGAACACTCACCATCGAGGACAACGTACTGGGTTCTATTACTTAAGGAGTCTTCGAGCCACTCACATATTTGGGAACCAATCCCATATGCACTTACCTTAGTTAGGAGTCTGCAGTGGGGCACCGAGTCAAACGCTTTCCGGAAGTCAAGGAATATGGCATCCGTCTGATACCCTTCATCCATGGTTCGCAAGATAAACGCTGTTCACTCCTGACATAACAACAACATTAACTCGAACAACACAAACTTCACTATGGTGGCAGCTCTGTCTGTCACAAATAATTGCAACTGCAGTCACTTACATAGCCATCGATAGTGTGTACTTAGCTACACTAACGTCTGACCATTCACTGATGAGCAAATACATCGTGATCACCTGCTTAATAGCTTGCTTGTCCGAATTTGGAACGAAATACGTCACTGATTCTGCGTAACAGTGATCCGACAGTTTGTTGACAGGTTTGAGAAGGCTTGTTGCATTAGCTGTGTACGCATAAATAATAGGCCGCTGATTTGCGTACGTGGCGATGGTGCCCGATAGCAACACAGATAGGTTCCATAGGATTTACATCAGGCGAATTTGGTCGCCGGGAGATCAATGTGAGTGTAGGGTCTTGCCAACTCGTCGCTAATAGGGTGCCTACGGGATGCAGTGTTATCAGAATGCTATAAAGCAGTTTCAGACAAATAACATTAGTAGTTTTATTTCCAGAAAGTAAATTGACAGTACTTAACTTGACCATAGCAAATGTCGCTAGCGAGAGGCGACATGAAAACAGTACAGTTCTTGGTATACACAGAGTCCAAGGAAACACTTGATACTGACAGCGTAGCACTAATCACGTTGCAGACTCGGGCCGATCATGTCTGCCCGAGGGTAGCAGGAGCTGCTTTTATAAATAGCTGTTGTACGAGGCGCGCCTGGCGCGGTGTGATTCAAATGGTTCAAATGGCTCTAAGCACTATGGGACTTAACGTCTGAGGTCATTAGTCCCCTACATTTAGAACTACTTAAACCTAACTAACCTAAGGACATCACACACATCCATGCCCGTGTCAGGATTCGAACCTGCCACCGTAGCGGTCGCGTTGTTCCGGACTGAAGCGCCTAGGACCGCTCGGCCAGCGGTGTGATTCCACGAACCATTGGCCGCAGATTCTCCATATCTTTCTCTGCTCTTGCGTTCCGCCCCTTCGTTCCGGCATGTATGGTTACTCCAGAACTGTCATTTCACTATACTGCTCCTTATACCACTGTAGCGCGGTTCTGGCACCACGACACGGACAATTCCATTGGTGAAAGATGACGTTACCGTCGGAGAAGTCATCAAGCATGAAGAGATGCAGGTGGTTCGCAGCTGTCAGTGTGTCTTCGATTACTACCACAGGTCCCACGAAAGTGCACGAGAATGTCTCCCTAAGCATAGTACTGATCCCACCAGCCTACGTCCGTGGCTTGCTGCACGTTTTGAGCCTCTGTTCATTCCGATGACGGTGTTTGTGGAGACGACCATCGATCTAGTGTTGCTCAAATGCGATTTCACCAGAAAATCTGACACGTTTCCATTTATCGACGTCGAAAGCCGATGGTCCTGTGCCCAGTACAGTTGTAACTGACGATGTCTTTGGGTCAACATGTGAACACATAGGGGCGGTCTGCTGCGGAGCTCCATGCTCAGCAATGTACGATGAACAGTGGGCTCCGAAACACTTGTGCTTGCACCAGCATTGTGCTGATTGGACAGAAATGCTACAGATCACCGTCTGTCCTACGTTACAGAGCAGACATGCCTCCGAACCCCATGTTCTGTCAAGAGTCGTGGACGTCCAATTATTTAGCATCTGTCGGTTGTTTCACTGTACTTATACCTCTTTCTGTAGATGCTCACAACAGTAGCACGCGAACATTCGACCAGCTTCGCCGTTTTCGAGGTATATGTTCACAGGCTCTGCGTAACAATAATCTCTCTTTGTCAAAGTCCTTTATTTCAATGGATTTGCTCAGTTGCAGCCCAATCTTCGTTAGGGTGATACCCTATCCGTGTCTTCTCCGCTTACATGCATGTGTTACCGTGTCACGTGCCCTCAAAGCCACCAGGCGGCATCCAACGTCGCTATGGGCAGTGGTCATAAAGTTTTGGCTGATCTGCGTGTCCTCTGTGTACCTGAAAATACTTCCCCACCAATTGCAAAGTATGTTCTAACATTTTGAAGCACAGGAGTGTTTATTCCGCTCTCGCTTAGAAGTGTTTTGTTTGTGTCTTAACCACACTCTTGAACAACACAGTGGACTGTAAAAGTCACCTCCAGTCGGTACATATTCCACTTGGAAACGCATTTAAGTTACTGATGTGAAAGCCGGGATTTGCGATGAATAATCGAAAGCCTATAGCTCCAAGTACTGCAACAGATCCCATATATCACGCGCAGTGCGTAGTCGAGCAATGTTTCTACTTTACTTAACAAGCCGGCCGAAGTGGCCGTGCGGTTAAAGGCGCTGCAGTCTGGAACCGCAAGACCGCTACGGTCGCAGGTTCGAATCCTGCCTCGGGCATGGATGTTTGTGATGTCCTTAGGTTAGTTAGGTTTAAGTAGTTCTAAGTTCTAGGGGACCAATGACCTCAGAAGTTGAGTCCCATAGTGCTCAGAGCCATTTGAACCATTTTACTTAACAAACAAATTCGCCGCAACAGCGTTTATTTTGAAGATATCGATGCAGCAACGTACATAGTGTCCTATCGCAGCAAAGAAGTTACCGTTGCTCTGTGTGTTGAAAGTCCCGTTTCGACCCTTATTTTTTCCAATGTTAGTGTATGATGGCATTCCTTGAGTGTCACTTATCATTTTATTTAGATTATTGCAAGTTACCCAGGTTTTAATAATCTTCACACCGCAATCCAAAAATCGTCTACTTGGTCTGCAACAAAACTACCTTTGAAGTTGACAGGATCTGCGTTCGACATGGCCATATTTTTCTCACTTTTCTAAAACTTTGGTCACGATTTCTGCACTTGGTTCTTTATCTTCCGGTAATGTACACATTTTACTGTTTGCTCAGCAGTCATACTACAGTCTCTCTCAATATGCACACTTCCTTTGTGCCAAAATCTCTCATCAATGGCCTTTCACCAAAAAATAATAAAATAAAAGAAGAAGCCGTTGGTTGCGAGGAAGCGCAACAACACATTTCTAGAGATCATAGTCTTATTTTATATAAAAAGAAACGGTCGTCATCGGCGTTCTTTACATTCCAAGGACTGCAGGTGGAAAGTATAACAGCTCGTTTGGTTCGTTTATGATGCAGTATAGAATTCCACTGTTTATCTGATACGTTTTTCCGTAAAACACAACGATGATGCTATCGTATTTTATTAGGTGATCAAGTTTACTCTCAGGATCTTGCCTCCTTACATGACTGAAATTAAATTTGAGAGCATTATTTCCAGGAAATAGATACTCTCAAGATAATGAATTAATATACGAATGGTCTGATGAGCATTTAAGATAAAAGTATAATGGCGGGACAACATTTTGTTAATATTCATAAAAATTTACCATCTCCGATAAGAAATAGCTGCCCACATTCCGAAACCAAATCCGGCTTATCGTCATCTGCCTAACTCGTTTCCGCATACGACAGAAGTAGTGATCAGAATCAAACCTTATATTTTTGCCGCATGCTGCAATTAAACGATTAAACGCAGAACGTGACCTAAATTTTTACGCCCTCAGTGGAATTTTGTTACGCGTTTATTGCTCTAGCCTTTTTCACGGCGTTTGAAGCTTGCTTATTAATCATGCGAACATCGGCACATCTTAAATCGTCATTAAAAAAAAAAGTCTGGCCAGGTGCGAATAGGACTCGCACAGTGAGGGATCTGCACAAACTTAATACAGACAAACTTAATACAGACAGTTCATCCGTTCTGAGAATCGAGAAACTCGACGACTTTTGCCTGTTATCGACATTGATACTGTGAAGATATCGGTTTCTGGGATCCCAAGAGTTTCGAGAAAGTTGAATCCAAGTGTGAAGTCGGATAACAAATGAAAAAGAAATACGTTTTCATATGATTTAATTACATATTCACCATTTTCGAATTTTTTTATATACTTGTACTGTGATTCTAAACCAACGTGAAATGAGTTTGTGAGTGTCAAAATATGTGATATAACTGCCGTATTTCTTTTGTTGCGCTGACTTAGAAGATTCACTTTTTTTACATCACCAAGGGACAGTAGACCTTAACGTGTACATAAATTTCAATTTGATACGTCTACCAGTTCGTGAGAAAGAGTGTTTTGAACAGTCGGATAGACAGACAACTAAGTGATCCTGTAAGAGTTCCTTTTTTACGGGTTGAGGTAGAGATCCATCCATAATGATGGTACGCCCCAGCAGGGGCTTTTCCTTTGATATGAAACTGTTGTTGTGCAACCCCTGGAGGTGACAACAATGAGCGTAAGTACTCATTCGGTATATTTCTCATCATATCCTCCCTCAGTACGTATGTCTTTGTGTAGTGATCTTTATCTAATACATCTCTTGTGCAGTACATTTTAATTTGACCGAATTACTTTCTGTATGTATAACAAATGAAAAATAAGGTTCACTAGGTGAGATCATTGCTTGAAGCGGGAACGCAAACCACATTCCCGTTCTTTTTTCTTTTTAGCACGTATTTTTCTCATATGTTTAAATTTAAGGTAATGATAATAATTCAGTGATTCACGAATTGTCAGTTTCGCAGTTTCGACAAAACTGAAGATGGAACAACGACATAGAGACTTTTACACTACTGGCCATTAAAATTGCTACACCAAGAACAAATGCAGATGATAAACGGGTATTCATTGACAAATATATTATACTACAACTGACATGTGATTACATTTACACGCAATTTGGGTGCATAGATGCCGAGAAATCAGTACCCAGAACAACCAACTCTGGCCGTAATAACGTCCTTGATACGCCTAGGCACTGAGTCAAACAGAGCTTGGATGGCGTGTACAGGTACAGCTGCCCATGCAGCTTCAACACGATAACACAGTTCATCAAGAGGAGTGACTGGCGTGTTGTGACGAGCCAGTTGCTCGGCCACCATTGACCAGACGTTTTCAGTTGGTGAGAGATCTGGAGAATGTGCTGGCCAGGGCAGCAGTCGAACATGCCGAAATGTAGGGTTTCGCGGGGATCGAATGAAGAGTACACCCACAGGTCGTAACACATCTGAAATGTAACGTCCACTGCTCAAAGTGCCGTCAATGCGAACAAGAGGTGACCGAGACGTGTAACCAATAGCACCCCACACCATCACGCCGGGTGATACGCCAGTATGGCGATGACGAATACACGCTTCCAATGTGCGTTCACCGCGATGTCGCCAAACACGGATGCGATCGTCATGATGCTGTAAACAGAACCTGGATTCATCCGAAAAAATGACGTTTTGCCATTCGCAAGCGCTCCTGTCTGTGATGCAGCGTCAAGGGTAACCGCAACCATGGTCTCCGAGCTGATACTCCATGCAGCTGCAAACGTCGTCGAACTGTTCGTGCAGATGGTTGTTGTCTTGCAAACGCCCCCATCCGTTGACTCAGGTATCGAGACGTGGCTGCACGATCAGTTACAGCCATGCGGGTAAGATGCCTGTCATCTCGACTGTTAGTGGTACGAGGCCGTTGGGATCCAGCACGGCGTTCCGTATTACTCTCCTGAACCCTCCGATTCCATATTCTGCTAACAGTCATTGGATCTCGACCAACTCGAGCAGCAATGGCGCGATACGATAAACCGCAATCGCGATAGGCTACAATCGGACCTTCATCAAAGTCCGAAACGGGATGGTACGCATTTCTACTCCTTACACGAGGCATCACAACAACGTTTCACCAGGCAACGTCGGTCAACTGCTGTTTGTGTATGAGAAATCGGTTGAAACTTTCCTCATTTCAGCACGTTGCAGGTGTCGCCACCGGCGCCAACCTTGTGTGAATGCTCTGAAAAGCTTATCATTTGCATATCATAGAATCTTCTTCCTGTCGGTTAAATTTCGCGTCTGTAGCACGTCATCTTCGTGCTGTAGCAATTTTAATGGCCAGTAGTGTATCAAAGAACGATACACGATAAAATAGCTGTAGTCGAGGAATAATGTTGTGAACAGCACTGTAAAGCATGTCCGGAGTTATGGTGAGGCATTGGCGTCGGATGTTGTCTTTCAGCATCCCTAGAGATGTCGGTCGATCACGATAGACTTGTGACTTCAAGTAACCCGAAAGCCAATAATCGCACGGACTGAGGTCTGGGGATCTGGGAGGCCAAGTATGACGAAAGTGGGGGCTGAGCACACGATCATCACCAAACGACGCGAGCAAGAGATCTTTCACGCGTCTAGCAATATCGGATGGAGCGCCATCCTGCATAAACATCGTACGTTCCAGCACGTGTTTATTAGCCAGGCGGGGATGATGCGATTCTGTAACATATCGGCGTACCTCTCACCCGTCACGGTAGCAGTTTTGCTGTCCAGCGCCATCTGTCGGACATTTTGTGAACTTTATTTTTTTAATTTTTTTTAATAAAACCCCATGTCATTCCACGCATGTGTGTCAATTTTAACCTTTCTATCTACTTTATTCCGTGGTTTATTAAGCTTTCAAATTTATACTGACTTTTTGCTTTTTGATCACCCTGTATATATATATATATATATATATATAATGGAAGGAAACATTCCACGTGGGAAAAATTAAATATAAAAACAAAGATGAGGTGACTTACCGAACAAAAACGCTGGCAGGTCGATAGACACACAAACAAACACAAACATACACACAAAATTCAAGCTTTCGCAACAAATTGTTGCCTCATCAGGAAAGAGGGAAGGAGAGGGGAAGACGAAAGGAAGTGGGTTTTAAAGGAGAGGGTAAGGAGTCATTCCAATCCCGGGAGCGGAAAGACTTACCTTAGGGGGAAAAAAGGACAGGTATACACTCGCACACACGCACATATCCATCCATGTGCGTGTGTGCGAGTGTATACCTGTCCTTTTTTCCCCCTAAGGTAAGTCTTTCCGCTCCCGGGATTGGAATGACTCCTTACCCTCTCCTTTAAAACCCACTTCCTTTCGTCTTCCCCTCTCCTTCCCTCTTTCCTGATGAGGCAACAATTTGTTGCGAAAGCTTGAATTTTGTGTGTATGTTTGTGTTTGTTTGTGTGTCTATCGACCTGCCAGCGTTTTTGTTCGGTAAGTCACCTCATCTTTGTTTTTATATATATATATATATATATATATATATATATATATATATATATAGGGTGTCCCAGCTATCTTGTCCACCCAAAATATCTCTGGAACAATAACAGCTATTGGAAAACGACTTTCACCAGTATCAATGTAGGGCTGGGGCCCATGAATGTACATATTTGGAAACATTCTAAAACGAAAGCATATGAGTTTTTAACACAAACTTATGTTTTTTTTTAAATGGACCTCCTATATTTTTTCTTCAGCAATCAATAGCATGACAAAGCACATACAAATGAAAAATAAGGTTCACTAGGTGAGATCATTGCTTGAAGCGGGAACGCAAACCACATTCCCGTTCTTTTTTCTTTTTAGCACGTATTTTTCTCATATGTTTAAATTTAAGGTAATGATAATAATTCAGTGATTCACGAATTGTCAGTTTCGCAGTTTCGACAAAACTGAAGATGGAACAACGACATAGAGACTTTTACACTACTGGCCATTAAAATTGCTACACCAAGAACAAATGCAGATGATAAACGGGTATTCATTGACAAATATATTATACTACAACTGACATGTGATTACATTTACACGCAATTTGGGTGCATAGATGCCGAGAAATCAGTACCCAGAACAACCAACTCTGGCCGTAATAACGTCCTTGATACGCCTAGGCACTGAGTCAAACAGAGCTTGGACGGCGTGTACAGGTACAGCTGCCCATGCAGCTTCAACACGATAACACAGTTCATCAAGAGGAGTGACTGGCGTGTTGTGACGAGCCAGTTGCTCGGCCACCATTGACCAGACGTTTTCAGTTGGTGAGAGATCTGGAGAATGTGCTGGCCAGGGCAGCAGTCGAACATGCCGAAATGTAGGGTTTCGCGGGGATCGAATGAAGAGTACACCCACAGGTCGTAACACATCTGAAATGTAACGTCCACTGCTCAAAGTGCCGTCAATGCGAACAAGAGGTGACCGAGACGTGTAACCAATAGCACCCCACACCATCACGCCGGGTGATACGCCAGTATGGCGATGACGAATACACGCTTCCAATGTGCGTTCACCGCGATGTCGCCAAACACGGATGCGATCGTCATGATGCTGTAAACAGAACCTGGATTCATCCGAAAAAATGACGTTTTGCCATTCGCAAGCGCTCCTGTCTGTGATGCAGCGTCAAGGGTAACCGCAACCATGGTCTCCGAGCTGATACTCCATGCAGCTGCAAACGTCGTCGAACTGTTCGTGCAGATGGTTGTTGTCTTGCAAACGCCCCCATCCGTTGACTCAGGTATCGAGACGTGGCTGCACGATCAGTTACAGCCATGCGGGTAAGATGCCTGTCATCTCGACTGTTAGTGGTACGAGGCCGTTGGGATCCAGCACGGCGTTCCGTATTACTCTCCTGAACCCTCCGATTCCATATTCTGCTAACAGTCATTGGATCTCGACCAACTCGAGCAGCAATGGCGCGATACGATAAACCGCAATCGCGATAGGCTACAATCGGACCTTCATCAAAGTCCGAAACGGGATGGTACGCATTTCTACTCCTTACACGAGGCATCACAACAACGTTTCACCAGGCAACGTCGGTCAACTGCTGTTTGTGTATGAGAAATCGGTTGAAACTTTCCTCATTTCAGCACGTTGCAGGTGTCGCCACCGGCGCCAACCTTGTGTGAATGCTCTGAAAAGCTTATCATTTGCATATCATAGAATCTTCTTCCTGTCGGTTAAATTTCGCGTCTGTAGCACGTCATCTTCGTGCTGTAGCAATTTTAATGGCCAGTAGTGTATCAAAGAACGATACACGATAAAATAGCTGTAGTCGAGGAATAATGTTGTGAACAGCACTGTAAAGCATGTCCGGAGTTATGGTGAGGCATTGGCGTCGGATGTTGTCTTTCAGCATCCCTAGAGATGTCGGTCGATCACGATAGACTTGTGACTTCAAGTAACCCGAAAGCCAATAATCGCACGGACTGAGGTCTGGGGATCTGGGAGGCCAAGTATGACGAAAGTGGGGGCTGAGCACACGATCATCACCAAACGACGCGAGCAAGAGATCTTTCACGCGTCTAGCAATATCGGATGGAGCGCCATCCTGCATAAACATCGTACGTTCCAGCACGTGTTTATTAGCCAGGCGGGGATGATGCGATTCTGTAACATATCGGCGTACCTCTCACCCGTCACGGTAGCAGTTTTGCTGTCCAGCGCCATCTGTCGGACATTTTGTGAACTTTATTTTTTTAATTTTTTTTAATAAAACCCCATGTCATTCCACGCATGTGTGTCAATTTTAACCTTTCTATCTACTTTATTCCGTGGTTTATTAAGCTTTCAAATTTATACTGACTTTTTGCTTTTTGATCACCCTGTATATATATATATATATATATATATATATATATATATATATAATGGAAGGAAACATTCCACGTGGGAAAAATTAAATATAAAAACAAAGATGAGGTGACTTACCGAACAAAAACGCTGGCAGGTCGATAGACACACAAACAAACACAAACATACACACAAAATTCAAGCTTTCGCAACAAATTGTTGCCTCATCAGGAAAGAGGGAAGGAGAGGGGAAGACGAAAGGAAGTGGGTTTTAAAGGAGAGGGTAAGGAGTCATTCCAATCCCGGGAGCGGAAAGACTTACCTTAGGGGGAAAAAAGGACAGGTATACACTCGCACACACGCACATATCCATCCATGTGCGTGTGTGCGAGTGTATACCTGTCCTTTTTTCCCCCTAAGGTAAGTCTTTCCGCTCCCGGGATTGGAATGACTCCTTACCCTCTCCTTTAAAACCCACTTCCTTTCGTCTTCCCCTCTCCTTCCCTCTTTCCTGATGAGGCAACAATTTGTTGCGAAAGCTTGAATTTTGTGTGTATGTTTGTGTTTGTTTGTGTGTCTATCGACCTGCCAGCGTTTTTGTTCGGTAAGTCACCTCATCTTTGTTTTTATATATATATATATATATATATATATATATATATATATATATATATATATATAGGGTGTCCCAGCTATCTTGTCCACCCAAAATATCTCTGGAACAATAACAGCTATTGGAAAACGACTTTCACCAGTATCAATGTAGGGCTGGGGCCCATGAATGTACATATTTGGAAACATTCTAAAACGAAAGCATATGAGTTTTTAACACAAACTTATGTTTTTTTTTAAATGGACCTCCTATATTTTTTCTTCAGCAATCAATAGCATGACAAAGCACATACACAATGGCGTTGATTGCATCTCAATATTCCCATTACATCCCGAGATATTAAGACGCGAAGTTGACGCTTGAAACACCCGACATGCGCTGCTAGCGCACGTCCTGAGGCTCAGGCGTGAACCCCATGCTGCCCGTAATCGCGATGTGATTCACATGCGTAATCACACTTCCATACTTATCAAGAAGTCCGAAGCGAATAATACGGGCTGCTGCCATCCTGCATTAACGTCGTACATTCCAGCAGGTATTTATCCCATAGGCTAGGGGTGATGCGGTTTTGTAACATATCTGTGTACCGCAACGTTAGTCACAAAGTTAGCTTCGCTTATTGTTAATCCGTTACTAAAAAGGTAATGCCGCTCAACGTTAAAACTTTACTTTACTGTAGATCTAGCGCAAGTGACAGTTAATCATTCACTCGTAATAGTAAAATTCATGTTGATGGTTTTAGTGAAACGCGCAAGTGGACTAAAAGTTTTATCGTTGTCTAGGTAAAAATGTTTTGATTTGGGAAGTTCAGGTAGGACATAGAAGATGAATGTAAACATGTTTAACCAATTAGTTTTATTATCACATAATTATCAATGTTATGTTTATCTAATGCGTTAAATGGCAAATTGTTGCAAACAAATGTTCCTTAACATCACTGGGTAAAATGGCCCTCTGTAGAAACTTCCACTGTGATACCAGCACTACATACTAAACATAGCGTTCACATCTCATGCTCAAAGTGATGCCCATTGGCTTGCATACATAGAGTCACTCTGCGGATGAAGGATGCCCTACTTCGTGCTATTGTTTCCTCTTTGATGGCTGTACAAGCGTCAATAATGCGTTGCTTCATGTCCTCTGGTGTTGTTGGTTCATGTTGGTAAACAGCATCCTTCACTGCTCCCCAAAGAAAATAACCCAGCGGTGTAAGGTCCGGAGATCGGGCAGGCCACCTAACTGGGCTACCTCGTCCAATCCACCTACCAGGGAACTTACGGTTCAGAAGTCGTCGTGCTCGTAAGGCGTTATGTGCAGGGCATCCGTCATGCTGATACCACATGACCATTCTCCGGTTCAGAGGTACGGTGTCCAAGGGAACAGGAATATTGTGTCGTATAAATCTGGAGTATTGTCTGCCATTTTGGATGCCATTTATAAAGAAACGTCCGATAATGGTATCTCCAATAATCCCACGTCAAACATTACCTTTCCACGGACGTTGATACTCTACCTGACGGAGCCATTTTGGATTGTCTGCGGACCAATAATGCATATTCCTCATATTGACAATTCCTTTGTTGGAAAATGATGCCTCGTCGGTAAAGAGAACATATGCAAAAAAATTTGGATTAGTCAGACTTTTTGCTGAGCCCACCGACAAAATGTTACCCTATTGCGGACGTCATTTCCATGAAGATCATGGTGTAAATGAACATGGTAAGGATGAAATTTATGACGTTTAAGAATACGCTGTGCACTTGATTTCGACACACCAACTTCACGTTCAATTTGACGTGTGCTGATTTGAGGATTCACAGCTATGGTAGCGAGCACAGCAACTTCAGCACGTTCATCTGTGCGTGTTCTAGGACGATGTCGAGGTATTGGATTTAAGCTTCCCGTTTCACGTAGACGAGATGTAAGACGACCAAACATCCGGCGCGAAGGCGATGGCTTGTCAGGGAATCGTCTTCTGTACAGTCGTTCTGCCTGAACAGCATTTCGTCCACCTACAACAGGGTACAGTACAGGTATGTAGAGTAGGGTAGAAAACAGACATGATAACTTAATAATCATAATGTTCGCTAACAGTACTATCAACAAACAAGCAATCTCATGACGTATTTCCCGTCAACGTACATTCTCCATAGATCAGCAGCATTTCTACCATATCTTCATGTGTGTACATTATACTGTACAGTATAAGTTCCACAACACAACGTTTATTCACAATGTGTACTACATCCGTGCCGTCATTAGATTACTCTGATGCACGACTACACTGGCAAGCGGTGTACTGCACGCCAAAGCAACAACAAATGGGATGCTCGGAGGGTGGTGGAGTACAGGAGTTTGCATGGGTCGCAAATCATAAAAAAGGCGAAGTGGTAACTGTGGCAGTAGTGGGAACTACGATGGACACTTCACTAGGTAGAGCCAGGCCCTGCGCGACAGGCACAATGGGTCATATAACGCATTAGATAAACCTTATTTTGGGTGTGCAGGATAAATAAGACAACCTCACGGGTGTACACCGATCGGTACAGGTCCATATTGTGTACGTAGATACGTAAAACGTGTAAGAGGGAAACCATTATGTGCTTATGAGAGTTGATGGCAGCAGAGCGTATTATTCGTTTCGGACCTCTTGATAAGTACGGAGGTGTGATTACACATGTCAATCACACCGCGATTACGGGCAGCATGGGGTTCACGCCTAAGCCTCAGGTCGTGCGCTAGCAGCGCATGTCGGGTGTTTCAAGCGTCAACTTCGTGTCTCAATGTCTCGGGATGTAATGGGAATATTGCGATGCAATCAACGCCATTGTGTATGTGCTTTGTCATGCTATGGATTGCTGAAGGAAAAATATGGGAGGTCCATTTAAAAAAAACATAAGTTTGTGTTAAAAAACACATACGCTTTCGTCTTAGAATGTTTCCAAATATGTACATTCATGGGCCCCAGCCCTACATTGATACCGGTGAAAGTCGTTTTCCAATAGCTGTTATTGTTCCAGAGATATTTTGGGTGGACAAGATAGCTGGGACACATATATATATATAATGACTTTTGAACACTCTTAAGGTAAATACATTGTTTGTTCTCTAATAAAATCTTCCATTTGCTAACTATGCCTATCAGTAGTTAATGCCTTCAGTAGTTAGAATCTTTTATTTAGCTGGCAGTTTTGGCGCTCGCTATATTGCAGTAGTTCGAGTAACGAAGATTTTTGTGAGGTATTTTGTGAGGTAAGTGATTCATGAAAGGTATAGATTATTGTTAGTCAGGACCATTCTTTTGTAGGGATTATTGAAAGTGAGATTGCGTTGCGCTATAAAAAATTAAAAAAATAAAATAAAATAAAAAATAAAAAAGTGTGTCAGTTTAGTGTTGATCAGAATAAGTAAAGAGAGAAATGTCTGAGTACGTTCAGTTTTGCTCAAATAACGTAAGAGGTTTTATCAGCACTGTCATTAATAATTTTCCAAAGGGGGCGTTTCAAAGTGTCGGTGTGGCCAGGTTGTGGCTGTTGGCGGCGGCGGTGGCGAGCACGTGCGTCTGGTCCTCTCCGTCGCCCTCCCGCGACGCCGGCGCCGGCCTGCCCCCAGACGCCTGGCTGCTGGAGGTGCCGGTGCCGATGCCGCAGACGCGTCGCGACGCCGATACCGCTGGAGGCGGCTCTGCGGCGACCAGTGCCGCTGTCGGCGCGGGTCTCTGGTTCGGACCCCGGCTGGGCCGCCGCTCGGCCGCTCCGACGCTGCTGCGCATGCGCCCTAGACCGCCGCCCGACGACTACGATTACTGAGAGCGCACTCCGGCGCCTCTGTCTGGCCACAGGCGTCGCATCTGCTACGTGCCAGCAGTGATACACGTCACTTCTCTTGTGTCTTAATAAAAGTCATTACGCTGAAATTTTTATCCGTCTCTTGGAGTTATTCTCTGTTCATATTGGGCAAGCTGTTAACAGTCAATGAAAAAGAGGAACATCCCATGCAGGATGGAACACCTAACGTCGACACTAAATTAACTCTTACTTGGCAACTGTTGTGGCCAGACAAAACAATTTTTGTCCCGTCATGGCTGGGGCTCTTTGATTGCTCTGGGAGAAGGCTGTACTGGCCATTAAAATTGCTACACCAAGAAGAAATGCAGATGATAAACGGGTATTCATTGGACAAATATACTAGAACTGACATGTGATTACATTTTCACCAAATTTGGGTGCATAGATCCTGAGAAATCAGTACCCACAACAACCACCTCTGGCCGTAATAACGGCCTTAATACGCCTGGGCATTGAGTCAAACAGAACTTGGATGGCGTGTACAGGTACAGCTGCCCATGCAGCTTCAACACGATACCACAGTTCATTAAGAGTAGTGACGCCTATTGTCATGAGCCAGTTGCTCGGCCACTATTGACCAGACGTTTTCAGTTGGTGAGAGATCTGGAAAATGAACTAGCCAGGGCAGGAGTCGAACACTCTCTGTATCCAGAAAGGCCCGTACGGGACCTGAAACATGCGGTCGTGCATTATCCTGCTGTTACGTAGGGTTTCGCAGGGATCGAATGAAGATTAGAGCCACGGGTCGTAACGCATCTGAAATGTAGCGTCCACTTTCAAAGTGTCGTCAATGCGAACAAGAGGTGACCGAGATGTGTAACCAGTGGTACCCCATACCATCACGCCAGGAGATACGCCAAAATGGCGATGACGATTAAGCGCTTCCAGTGTGCGTTCACCGCGATGTCGCGATGATGCGACCATCACGATGCTGTAAACAGATCCTCGATTCATCCGAAAAAAAATGACGTTGTTCCATTCGTGAACCCAGGTTCGTCTTTGAGTACACCATCGCAGCCGCTACTGTCTGTGATGCAGCGTCAAGGGTAACCGCACCCATGGTCTCGAAGCTGATAGTCCATGCTGCTGCAAACGTCGTCGAACTGTTCGTGCAGATGGTTGTTGCCTTGCAAACGTCCCCATCTGTTGACTCAGGGATCTAAACGTGGCTGCTCGATCCGTTATAGCCATGCGGATAAGATGCCTGTCATCTCGACTGCAGGTGATACGAGGCCGTTGGGATCCAGCGCGGCGTTCCGTATTACCCTCCTGAGCCCGCCGATTCCATATTCTGTTAACAGTCCTTGGATCTCGACCAACGCGAGCAGCAATGGCGCGATACGATAAACCGCAATCGCGATAGGCTACAATCCGATCTTTATCAAAGTCGGAAACGTGATGGTACGCATCTCTCCTCCTTACACGAGGCATCACAACAACGTTTCACCAGAAATCGGTTGGAAACTTTCCTCATGTCAGCACGTTGTAAGTGTCGCCACCAGCTCCAAGCTTGTATGAATGCTCTGAAAAGCTAGTCATTTGCATATCACAGCATCTTCTTCCTGTCGGTTAAATTTCGCGTCTGTAGCACGTAATCTTCGTGGTGTAGCAATTTTAATGGCCAGTAGTGTATTATTTCACATTATGACATAAATGAATAAAAGATTCACTTAACGTTGACAAATTTCTTCTCGCAGGATTGCTGGATAAATTACAGCTACCAATGACCAGTAACGCATCACTTGGTACACTTATTAACAACTGTTCTCTTTCACAGCCAAATACATAACGAAATTACAATTCATCATAAAGTTTAACTCTCACTGTCCTACATGATGACGTTGACTGCTGTAGCTAAGTCTCGGCGTTGAGCTCTTGCAGGCTCGACACTATTGATTGTCTAATAAAGACATTTTTATCAGCATCCTTTGCCGGTAAATCATGAGCAAAGATAGTTACAGTACTCTTGTTCGCCCACTGCTTCAATACTGCTCACCGGTGTGGGAACTCCACCAGATAGGGTTGATAGAAGAGATAGAGAAGATCCGACGGAGAGCAGCGCGCTTCGTTACAGTCGCTTAGTAATCGCGAAAGCGTTACGGAGATGATAAACTCCAGTGGAAGACTCTGCAAGAGAGACGCTCAGCAGCTCGGTATGGGCTTTTGTTGAAGTTTCGAGAACATACCTTCACCGAGGAGTCAAGCAGTATATCCTACGTATATCTCGCGAAGAGACCATGAGGATAAAATCAGAGAGATTAGAGCCCACGCAGAGGCATACCGACAATCCTTCTTTCCACGAACAATTCGAGACTGGAATAGAAGGGAGAACCGATAGAGGTACTCAAGGTACCCTCCGCCACACACCGTCAGGTGGCTTGCGGAGTATAGATGTAGATGTAGATGAAGATATTGACCTCAGCGTTAGGGCTCTGCTTTCTGGGAGGGAGGGTGTGTTTCTGGAGCGCCTCCTGTTGGTTGTTCCAGATTGCAGAGTGCTCTCGCTAATGTCTGCGGTATCGATTCACGTTGCCGACTTGCGTATGGATCTAAGATTTCTAGACGATACGACAGTAAGCTTGATATTTTGCTTCCGCTACACCCTCCATCCCCGTTGGCTCCATTGCAAAGAATAATGAGTTGGATGTATGACATGTTCATGATTTACCGACAAAGGATTCTGATAAAAATGTCTTTATTATACAGTCAATTTCTGTCCACGATCCATCACAAGATATCGTCACATATTTACTACAGCTTAGAAGTCGATGTAAAATCGATGGTGCCAAAATCTACCAAATTAATAATTCGATATTTTATCTTGATCTGTGCATATACAGATCAAGTTTAATGACGAATTATGGATTTCGATCCACAGTCCACAACCAGGTATAATAAAATGTGTGTAACAACTTACAAGGTGATATGAAATCATTGCCGTAAATATATATAAAATCCATAACAGGTCATTTCATGTTGATCTTTACATGCACGGATGCACATAAAATGTTGTATATTTTGACATCATTGATCTTTATACCGGCTTGTAAGGTGGAGGCACGAATAAGCACAGATTAAGATATAAAGAGGAATTAAGAATTTTCTGTAATTTGATGCTACTGATTTCATATCGCCTTTTAAGCTGCTGCAAATATTTTATATAACACCCAACGATTAAAAAAAAAATATTTCCAACTGGAGGCTTGCGACATTTCTATAACACTTTATTGTGTCACTATCGGTTAAATATATAAAAATATACATATTCCCGGTTTCGTCAGGTATTTGTCACCTTCTGATACAATTAACCCACTAAAATGCTTCCCAAAAAATATATAACAAATACAGTTAGGCACTTTGAACTTCATAAAGTCGCCTAAAATATTTCAGTCTATGTACGAGTAAATTATTTGGCCACATAGATGAAAAGAATTGAAATTAAGACGTCCTGTGCCATTATACAAGGATTATGGAAAATAAGTGTACAAGTAGATGTCCGGGAGGGGGGGGGGGAATAAAGCTGGAAGAAAAAACAGATGAAACGGGGTGGACAAACATCCACTTCGCACCTACTAATGTTTACTGTAAGTTACATTTGAAAAAAAGACATTTAATAGACTTATCTTTATGTATAAATTACTATTCAGAACTAGCTGGTTAACCAGTAACCTCACCTTTATTACTAATATTACTGTAGTAACTTTAATAACAAAATCTATAGGACTTCTGTGCACAACGTTTGTGACGCAAAAATGATGAGAAGTAATTCAAAAGCCAAGATCGCTTAAATACTGTTTTCCAGTAAACAGTATTTAGGCGATCTTGGCTTCTGAATTATTTCTACAACAGAGTGATCGCCTTACTACGACCTCTGTGTTCGCTGCAAAATGACGAGATAATCACGTCTTTTAAAAAAAAAAATATTCTCTGATAAAGTATCGTTGTAGGCCCTGGGAACTTACGACGTTACTTACACTGAACGTAGAGCTCATTTAGCTTCTCTTTTTCGATTTTGTAAATTTTTAATTAGATGAACGTTCACTAAATCTTCAGTTTAATGCTGCTGCGAAGCATCTGTCTCAAGGAACTTTCCATTCAAAACACAACTGTTGGAAAAATACTCTTACTTTATTAGAAACAAACTTGTAAATGCCGTCATAGATAATTCCCAGGATTATATAGATTTCTGCGTGAATTCTTTTGATATTTCATTGCATTGACCATTTTCAGATTTGATTTAGAACTCAAATTATGATCTAGATGGCTCAGAACAGGAAACAGGTATTACAAAATAATTTTACAGTTTTATGAAGAATATATTTCAGTCAACACTGTCAAAGGCTGTATCTAAATTTACAAATGCTATAGATGGAGGTTCGCCTTTCTTCAATGTATTTTCTATGTCAAGAGACAGAATCAGTACTGCCTCTCGTTTTCCTACATTTCTGCGAAACGGAAGTGATCTTCCCCGAGGCGACTGCTAATTTATCTTCGTATTTAGAAACCAGTAACTGACCCCAACGAAGTTTTTAGGCTAAAACTCCTGTCGTGTTCAGTAGTTTATTTAATAAATAAGTGACATTTATCGTAATTATAATTGCTACAATCGACAATAAGAACAGCTTTTGGTTTACACTCATTGTTGAGTTATAGCGATTGTTATAACTGAAGGTGTAGCAGGTCAACAATCACCGCTCGCAGTCAACCGGTAAACAGTGTGGTGAGTAGAAGGTAATATCTTTGTGGCATGTGACAGAATGTACAAGAAGATGAAATTGACAGATGACGAAATTAGAAATTTGCTTGAGAGTTCAAACAATGAATGTAGTGGTGAACTATCCGAAAGCTCAAAGAGTTCTGGAAGAAAGAAGTACCTGAAAGATCTTGCTCATGAACTTCGTGATCTCAACATGAAAAGACGCGCTCAAAATGCTGTAGGCCTACACTCAAAATACACTACAGCGTTAACAACTTTTGGGCATGAGTGTAATCAAAATCAAGGTGCTGTGAGCAGAGGAAACAACGTTACGGAGCCGCGATGGAAAGTAACATATGCAGCTGTGCATAATATGCCAAAGAAAGGACGCTCTTACTTATGCGCCAGAAGCAAAGATCGTAAGTACATGAAGGCTTGCACTTCTTGCAGGACGTATATCTGCCCTGCACACACCAAGAAAGAAGAAGTATTTCATATTGCAAAGTGTTCTGAATGTGAATCTGAGTAATCCTTGTAATTGTGAAATTAATACAAATAAATGTAAAAACTATTTATTTTTTACTAAAAATGTCCCAGAAACCCTTTCCCAGTAATACTAATCAACATTTTAATCTTCTGATCTGCCAAAATAATGGAAATACATAAGTAATGTGATTTATCCTAGATAGAGAATGTGTGATGGTTGTGGGTTCAGTCGCTGACCCCTCCCATTGGCGTTGGCCAGTGCAACATACAGCATTGGTATGCGACTGTTAAACTGACGAATCTATTCACTCTTGTCAGCGCCTGCCTTCTTTGGAATTGGAATCATTACATTTCCATTCAAGCATGATGCTATTTCAAGTGCCTCATATATCTTCCACACCAGATGGAATAGTTTTGTAAGGCTGGCGCTCCCAAGAGTCTAGATAATCTTGAGGAATGTCATTTATGCCAAGGGCCTTGTTTGGACAAAGGTCTTTGAGTGCTCTGTCAAACGCTTCTCGCATTATCATATCTGTTTCAGATTCACTACTTCCTCTGTTGTTTCTAAAATATTGTATTCGCGTTCATTCCCTCTGTACAGGCTTTGCCTCCTCCTTCCAGCTTTATCTTCCTTGCTTAGTATCAGCTTTCCACTTGAAATGCCTGTGTCATACAGCTGCGTCTGTGCTTTCGAAAGATCTCTGTAACTTTCCTACAGGCGGCATCTGGCTTTTTTATCGCTTGAAATAAAAAACCTCTAAGGATATTTGCGATCAGTCCGGTACTAAATGCTAAAACACTTGTCTTGATTATAAATAGTCTTTCTCACACTCATACATGCTTCTGTAGCTTTGAATTTCGCTTCTAGGTATTTCCGCTTTCTCATTTTGCACTTCCCATCAATCAGATTTACGTATTTCAGTTGCTCTGTTTTATATTTTCTGTTTCCGCCAATTAGATTTAATACTTCGTGTATTTTTACTAGGTCCTATCTCGTTGCCTACTTGTTTCTCTGCTGCCTTTACTGTACCACCTCGTAAGCTACCCATTCGTCTTTTGTTATGTTCTTTTTCCCTGCTCCACTCAGTAGTTGCCTGAAGTTCATGTATCTGCCAACAGCCTTTGGTTCTTTCAAAATATCCAGAAGCAGTCTCCTTAAATTCTTACTTTCTGCAATTTCTTCAGTTTCAATCTGCAGTTCATCACCAATAAAATATTCTCAGAGCTCACATCTGTCCCTGGAAGTATTTTGCACTATAAAATTTGGTTTCGAAATCTCTGTTTAACCACAATGTAGCTTGTCTGAAACCATGCAATGTCTCTAGGTCGCTTCCACATATACACCCCTCTTTTCTGATTCGTAAACCAAGTATTAGCAATGATTATGTTGTGTTCTGTGCAAAATTCCACCAGGCGCCTTCCCATTTCACTTCTTCCCCTCAGTCCACGTTTTACTACCCTTTTTCCTTCTTTTTCAGCCGGCCGTTGTGGCCGAGCGGTTCTAGGCGCTTCAGTCCGGAACCGCGCGACCGCTACGGTCGCAGGTTCGAATCCTGCCTCGGGCATGGATGTGTGTGATGTCCTTAGGTTAGTTAGGTTTAAGTAGTTCTAAGTTTTAGGGGACTGATGATCTCAGTTGTTAAGTCCCACAGTGCTCAGAGCCATTTTAACCATTTGAACCTTCTCTTTCTTTTCCTGCTATTCAGTCCCGTCCTTCCATAATAATTATATTTTTGTTTCCTTTAGCTATCTGAATTTTTCTCATGTCATCAAAAATCCTTTCAGTCAGTTAATCGTCTATGACGCTACTGGCCATTTTTTTCCGCTGGTTATTGTTGTTCGTAAACAGTGAGTCACAACGGGGTGGATAGCTTTATTGATGAAAATATGCGAAAGCTGCACATTCAGTAACCCACACATGAGGTGCATATCGGTCAACCCGCCATCGGTAAACCTACCCATACTGCTGTGTGTCACTGTTAACATACACCAAACACTGCCAGAAAAACAAACACGAGACAGAACCGAGCAGTACTAATGCAAGCTTCAGGGCTAAGAATAAAACAGGCATTACTGTTGTCAGGAGCAATTACCGTGAATGAATGAGGCAAATTTGCTTCCAAACAAGACAAAAAGCAGATGCCGTCGACATTTGAGCTGCTGTGCAGATACATTCAGTGCAATACAAATAGAAATATAAATGGGGTAAGAAATCAAACAAAAAGCTATTACTCGGTACCACGAGTCCGTTATACTAAAATATTCCTGCACAACTAAAAGGCGGCTTGGATCTGCGGTGGCCATTGCCCAGTGACTAGTTTTCATCCAGAGCGCTGGGCGAGTTCATTCGTTTGTTCGGAAAGGGAGGCCAACAACTGTTTGCCACCTTACGACCGGTCAGGGATGACATAATCGAGGCGCACGCCCTGCAAACTTTCTGAAACGATTGTACGGAAAGTGTTCTGTAAAAAAATCGTTTTTGCCTTACTTATAGATATATACGTCAGGTTCATGAAGATGTTCCCATCACCTCGTTAATTGTCGTAGTTGTTGTGAAATTTATGTGGAAATAAGTCACTGCGCGAAATTCGAAAAAGTTTGCAATGAAAAATAGAGATCGCTATGATTTTTGCGTTTGGTGTATATAGCATGATATGTTGCTGTGTATGAAATTTAGCTGAAGTTTTGAATTTTTCTATAGAATTGGGTAGAGGTGTCTATCTGATACCAATTTCAAAAAAAGTGATCTGACGTAGCACACTCATTTCCGAACACTCCACGTCATCGATAAAGCCAGACTGAAATATCCACAACATTCCTCATATTTCATAAATGGTTTGAGATACCGAAATTAGGTTTTGGGAAATGATAGCAAGGAAAATGGAGAGTGTTTTGCCAAACATTTACTATGCAAAACTTCGTTATCTATCTTGTTATTCCTCTAATTAGAATTTTTCGATGAGAGAATGTGATTTTAAGGACCACCGATATCTTGTGAAACGAGAAAAGCTGTAGGTTTCGTAACAACGTAAGTGAAGACATTACATTATATATTTATTACATTGTTTTGTTCCAAAGGTGTGCTTTTTACAAGCTACTGGCCTTACATTTCCTCAGTCCCTCACTTAATAAGCTTTATAAAGAACTGTTTCAGAATCCTCTCGCAATTGTGTCTGCACAAGCTAATTTTAAGATGGCAACAAGAGAAATGTGTAGGTTTTATTAAAATTCGCTGCTCCACTCCACAGTGCCACTTTTGTTTCAAACAAAAGCACGCTGGCTTTTACATAACATCTATTTCTTACATTGTTCTTAAGCGTGACCATTTCTTACAACTGCCAAATTTACATCAACATGAACAGTTTATACACACTAATATTTTTAAATAGAAAATGTCATCAGAAATGTACTTAAAGTAATAAACAATTCACATAGTATTTTACATCCATCACTCACATACAAAGAACTTCAAACTCCAGATAGCACACTTTACATATACAGAAAATATAGTATCAATATGCGAAAATTTTAAAGCAAAATAGTACAAGAATTCAGATGAACCACAAACAAATAGTATTATAAACTATCCCTGAATTTTCCAGGAGTGATTTGGGGAAATCAATGAGAACGTAAATCTGAATGGTTGGTCGCGGATTTGAACCATCGTCCTCATCAATTCGAGCCCAGTTTGCTAATCATTGGGCCACTTTACTTGGCTGAGTGTTTTGAATAGCTTACTCCCATATAATACGATGTGAATGAATACTGCTGTGCACAATGCGACTTAATTTTGTTTCAAACGAGCTCTTGTTTATAGGATTGTAGGGTAGTAATTTCGTGTGCTGTGTATGGATTTTTGTTCGATTCACCATTCATATTCGAATACATGTGATCCGAAATCTATTTCAATGGTAGGCATCCTACATCGCTAGTGTCTTCTGCGCAACTTACCTCACTGCAAACGATGTAGGGGAAAGTGAGGCCGGCCGATGTGGCCGAGTGGTTCTAGGCGCTTCAATCTGGAACCGCGCGACCGCTATGGTCCCAGGTTCGAATCCTGACTTTGGCATGGATGTGTGTGACGTCCTTAGGTTGGTTAGGTTTAAGTAGTTCTAAGTTGTAGTGGACTGATGACCTCAGATGTTAAGTCCCATAGTGCTCAGAGCCATTTGAACAATTCTTTTAGAAAGTGATGTAAGATCGGGTAGCTAATGCTCCACGGCCCTTTGGAGCTGAACTATTTAACCCAGAGGCTGTCAGATTGAGTAAAAATAATCGTTGTTTAATTGGGTATGCAATGTTATTGCTGAAAAGGATAGCTTCAGTACTTTTTAGTGAGAGGTTCTTTTACAGAAATTGGCAAATCAGCCAGTTGTACCCTATTAATGGGATAAGAACGAGTACACATACTAACTTTGTAGAAATATAGGAAAACAAGGTTTTCAGTGGAAAAGCAGCAGAAATAATTAACGGAATACAATTCAACTAACAATATTATTTACAAAATGAACAGTCCTCATTACCTGCTTCGTAGCAGTTTTCGTCGGCCGAGAAAACACATTTTCTGCATTTTAATCCAATCAGTTTGTTCCAGACTTCTTCGTTTCATCGTTGAATTTATGCTTCAGATTATTTTTCGTTGCAAGGTCGTGTGCTCATTTTCTGACATCTTTCAAAGTTAAACTAAATAGCAATAATACGTGATCGACTAATTCTTTTTCTTGTTGTTCCGAAAAGATGGCCCTAATCGTCCTTTGATTACCTCTTCCTTAGAAGTTAGTTTATTTACCCTAGCCTTTTTTAATTTTTTAAGGTACCGTGTACCTTTCAGTATTCTTGCAGGTTTTAAGCAACCCATCGTACCCGATAACATTTTGTCCATCGTCCCTTCACTGGCTCCACGATTGTCTTTTTTTTTCACTTATCCCACGTGCAGGGGTTATAAGAACGGAACCAAACCATGTTATTGTTGAACCAAATCCGTATTGTTTGTTAGAATATCAATAATTACTAACCATCTAATATTGTTGACTAAACAGAGTTTTTAGAAGTGTAATAACTATGAAATAATAGCAGTTAAAAAACGCAAGAACATTAGTGAGTTGATATCGTAAAACAAGCTTACCTTCACAGACACGGTGAGCTGAACAGCAACAACACGTCAATATGGCCTTCTTCATTAGTGGAGTGTAATTCCGTATCCCTCCACAAGGCGGTATAAATAGTGACGTCAGATACAAGGTACCCGGTTTCACTTCACTACTCGATCTTACCCCGCTTCCTCCTATATATCTCTTATGAATATTATTTTCTGTAATATGGTTCTGAGACGTTGTTCAGATTATACGTAAAGTTAGTGATACCTGTGTATGATTTCAGCCACCAGGGCTGAACCGAATACTTTACGTTGTTTTTCAGTTGTAGCTTCAGGCAATTTGATTTACCTATAAGCAGTTACGAACAAATAACTAATTTTTCCCCCTGTTCTGGAGTAATTTAATTTCCATGGATCAAACTGCTCCACGAGCTCATATGATCCGTAGAATCTGGTTTTCTCAGGCACACATTGGACAAGCGTGCTCCCTTCGAACTTATCTTTGAAGTGATTTTTCATGTCGTAAGCTAAGTCCGATGTGGATGCAGTTTTCTCCGAGATCTTCTGGCGGAAGTAGACGAACAATTTGAATTGAATAGATCTATCGAAAGAAAGAGACCTATAGGCAATTACACATTAATGACGGACTGTGATCAAAGGACATTTACCGAGTAGACAGAATAGGCTTATTTATTTTCCATTACGCTTTGGAATAGTGAAACTAGGAGTTCACAATTCGTGTTTAATGTTGAGTAAAACATCATTATTAAAAGATTTTCTCTCTTTTTTGTTGCGATCTTCCATAAGCATGTTCTCCTTGTCGCTACTCTAATGAAATTATGTTATCCTTTAAAACTGTTTACCGCGCGAGATTAGCCGAGAGGTCAGAGGCGCTGCAGTCATGGACTGTGCGGCTGGTCCCGGCGGAGGTTTGAGTCCTCCCTCGGGCATGGGTGTGTGTGTTTGTCCTTAGGATAATTTAGGTTAAGTAGTGTGTAAGCTTAGGGACTTATGACCATAGCAGTTAAGTCCCATAAGATTTCACACAGATTTGAACATTTTTTTTAAACTGTGCCCGCGAAGGCATACATAATTATTCTAAACTTGTATGTATAAGGGGCGATCAAAAAGTTTGCATTTAAGAGGGTTGCTGCAGCATATATGCAGCTTAGCACGTATATAAGTACCAGCATGTTGGCATTCGTGTATTTCTGACGTGAGTGCGGTAAAAGCGGAAACGTGAACTATGCAATGTTATTGCCAAACACGTCTAAACAGGACCAACGCACTGTTATTCTTTTCTTGGTCGTCAAATGACAAACACTTGTAGACACCCATTGGAGACTGAAGAACGCGCATGGTGCAGCATGTCTGTCGACAACCACAGTTGTGAAAAGGAGCAACAATTTCCGTGCTGGGTGTTGCTGCTTCATGATAATGGACGTCCCCATACTGAAAACGTCGTAACGTACAGAAGCTATGCCAACGCACGTGGGAGACGCTTAAGCACGCGCCCTATATTGCAGGGTCGACGATTCCTGTCGGGCGAAGATGTGCATCAGGACTTCTTCACACAGCAGGACACGGCGTTTACCAAGCGGGTACCTTCAACCGTGTGCGTCAGTGGGTGTTTGCTTAAGGGGACCACACCGTGGTCCGGGTCGAAAAAAATCGATTTTTGGTTTTCATCATATTTCGATAGATTAAGGTTTTATTTAAGTACTCTGAAAAGGATTTTACAGAAAAAATTTTGTTTCGAGATTTAAAGAGCATTTTCCTACCACCTGTGTTTATATGCCACTCCCACTTTTGTGTTACCCACTTTTCTGCATATATTTTAGATCTTTATATCCCCTACACTGCACATTAGGGATTTTTTTTTACTCCCGAGTGTGTTGGCTATCCTTGGAATGCAACGGTAGGTATTCTTTTGTTTCTGCTGTTTGTAAACAACACGCTTTCAAACACGCGGCTAGTTTTGTTCAAGAGTGATTGCGAGTAGTTGTTATAGAAAACTTGCAGATATACTATGGGCAGGCAATTAGGAGAAATAAGGAAAACCTGGAGGCAATGAAGAGAGATGTTTGGGCCACATTCTTCCGCAAGTCCTCTACTGATGATAAGCCATGTTATGGATTGTGTCCATCAGGAGAAAATTCGTGGTGGACTCAGGCAACTGAAGAATCTCATTCTCACCAGCATTCTCTTCCTGCTGCTGTTATTACAGCAATGAAATCTATTTTCAGAGACTTGGCTCGTCCTGAACTCCTAACGAAATGTCTGCATGGGCAGACACAGAACCCAAATGAACGTTTCAACAGCTTAGTTTGGAACCGCCTTCCAAAAACTGTATTTGTAGGCTTGCATACAATTAAACGAGGAGTTCATGATGCTTTTATTACATTCAGTTGTGGTAATATTGGAAAGTGTTGGGTACTGAAAAAGCTGGGAATTAATGCTGGTGAAAATATGATCACTGGGCTGCAACATTGCGATAAAATGAGGATAGCCGATGCACACAAGTCTACATCTAATATGGCCAAGAAAGCAAGACAAACATCCAAGAAGGTGAAAAAGAAGCTGGAAGACTTACTAGAGGCCAAAGAAGGGCCATCATATACAGCAGGACAGTTTTAATTAACTGTAAGTAACAAATTTCAAAAGTTATTTCTTTAAAGTCATTTCCCGCAAGCTAAAATTTATAGTACATATGCCCAATTATATCAGAAACTATCATAGATAAGTGAATGAAATTTTCAGAGACTCTGCATAACATGCTCGTAATACATTCATTAATAGCCCCCCATTAGGAAGTTCACAAAAAATATTTTCTGCAGAAAAAACTTAATATTTTTTGTTAATAAATACATTAAAATAATAAATATAGTAAAAATATTAAGGTCTTGCATCAAATAGTTTTCTTCAGAAATGGGTCAAATACTTGCCTAAATTAACATGGGTTGGATAGGCAGGGTGTGGTCCCCTTAAACGCTCGTGGCGAACCTGCCTGATTTGCATATCGATTCTCGACAGTACAGTTTTCAGACAGAAGCTTTTTGATCACCCCTTATAAATGCAAATACTAGTTGACAAGACAGACGGCAGCTTATATAACCTCATAAATTATGTTAGTGGAGTTTGGGTTCACCATGTATAACTGAAGTGGGCTAGAAGGACACGGGGTTCCTTTGCGTGGAAACCACTAGGTCTGTGACAGTGCACACAATTTTTTTTTTTCAAATACTTAACGATAAACGCTGGTAGCAACAGACAACATATTCTTTCATGAGATATTTGTACTTTATTTTAAAACAAAATAAAATCGATCGGTTCTAGGCGCTACAGTCTGGAGCCACGCGACCGCTACGGTCGCAGGTTCGAACCCTGCCTCGGACATGGATGATTGTGAAGTCCTTAGGTTAGTTAGGTTTAAGTAGTTCTAAGTTCTAGGGGACTGATGACCTTAGAAGTTAAGTCCCATAGTGCTCAGAGCCATTTGAACCAAAATCGGTCGAAAACCGCTTTAAGCTGATTGCTTGATATAAAGGTAATTAAAAAGACACAGAAGTAACAGCAATAGATGGCGCTGTAAGCATCATAATTTAACAGTGGTCGACTACAAATGACAAATGAATAACACAATAACGCGTAAGGTGTACGTTTGACGTTAAGCAAACTGTACTACTCAGTGTGCATGGGTGTACGGGTGTAATACTGTTAGTTTCATAAGCCCCTACCACCACGGCAAGGTCATATCACATCGGATGTTTGAAAAATCGGTTTTTAATTGTCGTGTGGCCAAAAATCACAGAAAAAGCATCACTCACATCGGTTTTTAATTGTCCTGAGGCCAAAAACCGCATAAAAAACATCTATCAAAATCAAATCGGATTATTAATTTCCGTGTGACTGGCGCAAAACATGTTCAATACGCTGTCCACCGTTTTCTGCAATAAGTTGAAATAGAGAAACAGCATGTTCTGATGTGTTGGCAAATGTGCCAACACCTTGTAGATAGAGGAGGCCTAAATGCACGCTATCTAACGCAGACGGGCGTGAATTCTGGAACAGGATAAGTATTGAATGCTATTAAGAAAAGTATGCAGCTCCTCGAATACTTAACTTTATTCGATCCTTGTGGTACATCGCTCTTGATAATACAAATAAGACTATCTTCAGATACGGTTAATGGCGCCTTGCTAGGTCGTAGTCATGGACTTAGCTGAAGGCTATTCTAACTGTCTCTCGGCAAATAAGAGAAAGGCTTCGTCAGTGTAGTCGCTAGCAAAGTCGTCATACAACTGGGGCGAGTGCTAGTCCGTATCTCTAGACCTGCCTTGTGGTGGCGCTCGGTCTGCGATCACACAGTGGCGACACGCGGGTCCGACATGTACTAAATGGACCGCGGCCGATTTAAGCTACCACCTAGCAAGTGTGGTGTCTGGCGGTGACACCACATCTTCCACAACTGATCTAAGTGTCTCCGGGGTCACGTCCAGAACGTGTTGCGTAATGCGTGCCTTCAATGCAGCTAAGTTTGCAATCGGAACACTGAAGACAACATCTTTCAGATAGCCCCACAGCTAGAAGTCATACGTATTAAGATCAGGTGATTGGAACATCCAGGTTGCAGGAAAGTGGCTGCTGATAATTCTATCATTTCCGAAATGGCCTCTTCAACTGCCGCTTAACTGGATTTGCAGTGTGTGGAGGTGCGCTGTCTTGCATAAAAATGATCCCATCCACACGTCCACGCTGTTGGAGAGCTGAAATGACGTGGTTACGCAAAAGACACTCATAGCGCTTACCAGAGACGGTACAGGCAACAGGACCGGAAGCACGTGTCTCTTCGAAAAAAAAAAATATATATGACCCTATGATAAATGATGCCGTAAACCCACATCACACAGTGATCTTTGCAGGATGAAATGGTACTAGTTAATTTGCGTGTGGATTTTCTGTTGCCCATTTTCAACAATTCTGTGTATTGACATATCCTGTCAAATGGAAGTGGTCTTCGTCTGTCCACAAAGTCTTCCACGGCCAATCATTGTATACTTCCACGCGAACAACAAATTCTAAAGCAAAGGTCTCACTTTCGTACGATTTTACGCACCGTACTCACGGGTATGTCCAATGTTCGGGCAATTTTGCACACCACCACTCGTCTCCACCTGCATTTCTGTGGCCACTGCTTCCACTGACGTCGACTCAATTCGTTTCCTCCCTGTATCAGGTTGCACGCCGAAAGAACCAGTCTTTTCGAATTTCTGAATCATTTTCTCCAGATCCAAGGCAGTCATCGGACCAACGCCTTTTCTCAAACCCTTCAGTGTCCGGAACTTCTGCAGAACGACGTGTGCACAGTCATCATTCTTGTAATACAGCTTTACAAGCACAGCGCGACCCTGCATTGAGACAGTCATGGCGAACGTCGCAGACGCGAAAGGAGGAAAAGCCGTGTACCCGGCGTGTTTATACCAACTTGACTGGGTCGTGCGCATGACAGGTTTTTTCATTTACTTATTCTGACATATCCAGCGCCAACTATTGATCATTTTTCACAATATTTTTTTCCCTTCTGCTATACGTTTTCCCCCTTCACTGATAATATTCCGTTGCAATTTGACGTCATTACGACCAGTGGTGTTATTTCTACAGAGTTTTGCAAGTTTAACTTTAATTATAATCATCTCGTGCATCACTAAACACACAGCGTGAACAAATTTTCGAAAAGAAATATATCTAACCGACATTCACAGCCATACAACAAAAAAGGAAACAGTATTTCATCAGAAACCTCTTACAAACTAATAGACAATTTTCAGCAGCCGCAGTGGCTAGGAGCACCGACACTCTGTAAGCCCCCATCTCTATAGTTCCTATCATATCACTGTGTGTAGCCAAACAGAACCCACCAAGCGGCAGCTTACGAGTAATTTACACTCAATCTAGAACAAGCCAAAAGTAAATTATTTTCTTTCAACAGTGCCAATAAACAAAATGAACAGAAAAAATGGGTAAATCCACAAGACGCCAAAGTACTGAAAAACGCCCGGTCAGCTATGCGAGTTATCCTTGTCTAAATTACTTAAATAGTGTATCAGTGACCAAGGCAAGAAATTTACTTGTTTTATCCTATTACTACACCGGTAATATACTGGTGCATGATGAACAGTTTAAATATATCTAACATTATGAGACGGAGGGCAGAGCTGTACCAAACTACCACATGCGAAGTAGCCTTGTGGGGTACCGTAGCCTTACCACTGGTAAGAAAATGGCTTATGCACTGGATAGTGATTTGCTAAATGTCAGTTCCCAAATATTGGATTTGTCCATAGGTACATAGTATTTATCCATAAGTTTAATAAACACAACAGATATACGTAACAGAAACTTTAGTGATCAATAACATTTTTCTTCACTGCAGTAGTATGCCCAATGATGAGATATCTTTTCAGCTGTAGAAATTACGTCGTTTTGAAGCAAAGAACTCGCGCATTTTCATCCAGAAACAATGTTCTTTGAACGTGGTTCGAAAGAGATCGGAAAAGGTGAAAATCTAAGGGCGCAAGATCAGGTGAATAAGGTGGGTGCAGAATGACTTCCCAACACAACTCCTGTGAAACGTTTTTTTTTCACTCTGACAGAATACGGGGTGAGAATTATCGTGGGCTATCAACACTTCACTCAGTCTTCGTCGTCGTACTTGGATTGCGTCTGCAAGACGTCTCAGTTGATAATAAGTGTCACCAGTGATGGTTAGACCTCAGAGAAGCATTTCGTAGTACACCATGGCGTCGCTGTTTCACCAAATGCATAACATTATCTTTTGTGGATGCACGTAGGTCTTTGTACAGGGAGCTGTTGCTTTGTTTGTGCTCAACCATTCCTTCCTTTTGCCTATTTTAACATGTTGTTGTTGTGGTCTTCAGTCCTGAGACTGGTTTGATGCAGCTCTCCATGCTACTCTATCCTGTGCAAGCTTCTTCATCTCCCCGTACCTACTGCAACCTACATCCTTCTGAATCTGCTTAGTGTATTGATCTCTTGGTCTCCCTCTACGATTTTTACCCTCCATGCTGCCCTCCAATGCTAAATTTGTGATCCCTTGATGCCTCAAAACATGTCCTACCAACCGATCCCTTCTTCTAATCAAGTTGTGCCACAAACTTTTCTCCTCCCCAATCCTATTCAGTACCTCCTCATTAGTTACGTGATCTACCCACCTTATCTTCAGCATTCTTCTGTAGCACCACATTTCGAAAGCTTCTATTCTCTTCTTGTCCAAACTAGTTATCGTCCATGTTTCACTTCCATACATGGCTACACTCCATACAAATACTTTCAGATATTTTAACATAAAGACACCGTTTACCGTCACTAGTAACGACGAAGGATTGGACCGTTCGGTGTTGTTTACAAGCAGATTCACATATGGGCACCTGCTGATTTTTGTGATTTTGGCTTAGAGCATGCGGTACCCATATACTCGATTTTTGAACCCTCCCCATCTCATGCAAGTGTCGCACGATGGTGGAATTTTCACAGTTCACCACATTTGCCATTCCTCGAGTACACTGACGTGGATCATTGTGGATTAATGCGTTTAAACGATCTTCATCAAACCCCAACGGTCTTTCTGAATTCTGAGAGTCGGTCTTAAAACGAGAAAACCATTCTCTTGTCGTGCTCCGTCAAATGATATTATCTCCATACTCGGCACAAATGTTTCTGGTAGCCTCCGCTGCTGTCACGCCTCTACTGAACTCAGACAGAAGAATATATCGGAAATGTTCCGATTCATGCACCTGGCACTCGATTTTATAGTGTCCACAGCTACATTCACTATCTCCAAGTGACAAAATGACAACATGTAAACTCATGTAGCAACAGTTAAATACAGATAAAAAAATGACCATCGGTAAATAAAACTATGGCAACAGGGATACCAACATGCAAATCCAAAACACTACTAACTTATGCACCATCATAATAAAATTGTTCCAAGGTGAAACGCATTCCTGGCAAAAGCCGGCACAGTGCAGCAGCAATAAAGTGCAGGAAACGACTGTAGAGAGAAACGACACAACCACGACTGCAATTCTGCGTGTAACTAGTGCTCACAATGAAATGACGGAACCCATTGCAACACCACGCCTCCTCACTGCAGCAAGTCTCTTCTCAGTACCTCCGCACGTGGATCCCGCCATGTTAAAGCTCACCATTCCAAAGTCCATCTGCCATCAGCTCTCACCTGTTGGCACAAGAATCAATGGGCAATAACTATACAAGCGTATCTACATCTACACTACTGGCAATTAAAATTGCTACACCAAGAAGAAATGAAGATAATAAACGGGTATTCATTGGACAGATATATTATACTAGAACTGACATGTGATTACATTTTCACGCAATATGGGTGCATACATCATGAGAAATCAGTACCCAGAACAACCACCTCTAGCCGTAATAAGGGCCTTGATATGTATGGGCATTGAGTCGAACAGAGCTTGGGTGGCCTGTACAGGTACAGCTGCCCATGCAGCTTCAACACGATACCACAGTTTATCAAGAGTAGTAACTGGCGTATTGTGACGAGCCAGTTGCTCGGCCACCATTCACCAGACGTTTTCAGTTGGTGAGCGATCTGGACAATGCGTTGGCCAGGGCAGCAGTCGAACGTTTTACGCATCCAGAAAGGCCCGTACAGGACCTTCAATTTGCGGTCGTGCATTATCCTGCTGAAACGTAGGGTTTCACAGGGATCGAATGAAGGGTAGAGCCACGGGTCGTAACACATCTGAAATGTAACGTCCACTGTTCAAAGTGCCGTCAATGCGAACAAGAGGTGACCGAGACGTGTAACCAATGGCACCCCATACCATCACGCCAGGTGATACGCCAGCATGACGATGACGAATACACGCTTCCAATGTGCTTTCACCGCGATGTCACCAAACACGGATGCGACCATCATGATGCAGTAAACAGAACCTGGATTCATTCGAAAAAAATGACGCTTTGCCATTCGTGCACCCAGGTTCGTCTTTGAGTACACCATCGCAGCCGCTCCTGTCTGTGATGCAGCGTCAAGGGTAACCGCAGCCATGGTCTCCGAGCTGAATGTCCATGCTGCTGCGAACGTCGTCGAACTGTTCGTGCAGATGGTTGTTGCCTTGCAAACGTCCCCATCCGTTGACTCAGGTATCGAGACGTGGCTGCACGATCAGTTACAGCCATGCGGGTAAGATGCCTGTCATCTCGACTGCTAGTGGTACGAGGCCGTTGGGATCCAGCACGGCGTTCCGTATTACACTCCTGAACCCACCGATTCCATATTCTGCTAACAGTCATTGGATCTCGACCAACTCGAGCAGCAATGTTGCGATACGATAAACCGCAATCGCGATACGCTGCAATCCGACCTTTATCAAAGTCGGAAACGTGATTGTACGCATTTCTCCTCCTTACACAAGGCATCACAACAACGTTCCACCAGGCAACACCGGTCACCTGCTGTTTGTGTATGAGAAATCGGTTGGAAACTTTCCTCATGTCAGCACGTTGTAGGTGTCGCCACCGGCGCCAACCTTGTGTGAATGCTCTGAAAAGCTAATCATTTGCATATCACAGCATCTTCTTCCTGTCGGTTATATTTAGCATCTGTAGCACGTCAATTTCACGGTGTAGCAATTTTAATGGTCAGTAATGTATAAGCACATATTAATAATGGCGAAAATTAATCTCACATTGTAACAGTTGTAGCCATCAGACAGAAGACTGCCTGATGCAGTTCTGCATACTAGTCTGTGTTGTGTAAGTCATTTCATATCCTCATAAAGAATGCACCTTTTATCAGCATAATACATACACATACATACAAGCACATAAACACACACACAGCCGGCCGCGGTGGTCTCGCGGTTAAGGCGCTCAGTGCGGAACCGCGCGACTGCTGCGGTCGCAGGTTCGAATCCTGCCTCGGGCATGGATGTGTGTGATGTCTTTAGGTTAGTTAGGTTTAAGTAGTTCTAAGTTCTAGGGGACTGATGACCACAGATGTTAAGTCCCATAGTGGTCAGAGCCATTTGAACCATTTTGAACACACACACAATCTCACCCTCAGATAGTGGTAGGTTCCGAATTCACTCCAGATATATTGTTGCAAGAATGCATATGGAGTACACGAAATGATACCAATTGGAGATCAACAACACAAACGGGTCTGAGGTACCATATATATCGAACAACGCTTAATCACCCACATTATTATGTGGTGTAGCCTCCACAGGCGACAGTGTGGGTACTGACTCAGGCATCCAATCGATCGTACAGATGGAGAAATCTGTCCTGGAATACGTTATGCGATGCCTGCTCGCCCTGTTCATGTAGTTTTTTAAGAGTTGTAAGGTGGCAGATTGAATGAATGTCAATTTCGCACCTTACATGATAGATTTTTTATGTCATAATAAGTTGATGAGTATGTCACCTGACAAACTTCAGCAATAATAAGCAGTATTGCCTATTAAAATGTACAGTATATGTTGTGACTTGGCAAGACAGCCAAGCCACTATGAGGTACCCGAAAGGCACGCGTTTAAGCTCACGCAGGCTGGCGTGAGGTCTGGAACAGTTAAAGGAGTTGAGTCTAGTAAAAAAAGTACGTAGCTTCTGGAATACTTAACTTTAATCCATAATTGGTGAACATCGGTCTGACGGTACATGCATCACCAGATAAATAGCAAATGATAATGGCGCCTTGCTAGGTCGTAGCAAATGACGTAGCTGAAGGCTATGCTAACTATCGTCTCGGCAAATGAGAGCGTGATTTGTCAGTGAACCATCGCTAGCAAAGTCGGCTGTACAACTGGGGCGAGTGCTAGGAAGTCTCTCTAGACCTGCCGTGTGGCGGCGCTCGGTCTGCAATCACATAGTGGCGACACGCGGGTCCGACGTATACTACCGGACGGCGGCCGATTTAAAGGCTACCACCTAGCACGTGTGGTGTCTGGCGGTGACACCACAGTATATACTCGATTCGACGGTATTAACACACCATACCCAAACCCTGCATGTCAATGAGCAAAAGGTGAAAAAAGCTGTTGGGGGAAATGTTTTGGTTTGGGGCAGACGCGAGTTGGGCCATCATGGCCCGAGTACAATGGAACGCTTTTAAATAGGAGTTGGTGACCCGTGGCGAAAGGGACAATGAACACACTGGTGGATACATCGAGGAGAGCAGGTAGTGGGACAGCGCTGCTTACTACAGAGAAATTCTTTAGAAAACTGCATTGGTGACTTTACACATGGATACAAACAGACCAGCAACGCAGCTGATCACGTGTAACGCCCGTGGTGCTCTCGTGTTGTACGCATGCAACTTTTAGGCGTTAGGAGCGGGCACTAAATGTCCAATTGGCTGAAATAAATTCAGAAGGAGAAGAAAGGGCCGAAATTTCGACACAGTTTGAAGGTAGCCCCTTTGCGATTGGCAGAGGTAGTTTCCACAAGATGAAAGGAACGCTCCCATTGGTCTGAAAAGGCCATGACATGAAACACGAAAGGACACATGTGGGGGACAGTTTACTGCGAAAGACACAATCCCGATACCTTTGGGGACTCTCCTCTGAACTAGCATCAAGTGTAGAACAGGGCGTATCAGGCTCTGTACGACGCCAAAAGAGGAATTTTGTGTGAACACTGCGTTCACTTCAGCTGACATTCAGCTAAAAATTAGCTGAAGAGTCGTCGAGCTCCAACAGTGGATAAATGAAACAGCCACGTAGTTAATTCTTCTTGTGAGAACTGAGAGGGCATTGTAGTATACACACTGCTCTATGTATGCACGTGTATATTGAAATATTTCCAGACTAGGGATGAGTGCATGTTTTCTCGCCTAACAAGAAACATAGGCAATTTCTGCTGATAAAATCAGTAAAGATTTTGATTAGCGTTTTATGGGATTTTCAGAGGGTGAGAGCAGCCCTGCAGCTGACGGCTCATCGCAGCTAAGGTAAATGCCGCTAGCAGAGGTGTAAACTTGTTTGTTCACCATCTTGCGCCCACTGTGAACTCGAGCAACCTTGAGTAATCTTTTGCTCATCTTGTCACAAAAACTAGCCATCCTCCATAGACTTGATTGTCATCCCAAATAGTACCAAACTTAGAACCGGAATCGGATGTATTGTCGTAATATTGGCCTACTTCAACTTGTAGAGGACCTTCTATTTCAATTTGATATTGTTGTGTTCAGTGTAATTGTGGCTAAACAGGACGTAAGGCGTTATCTTGACAACTGTCCTGATGTTGTCATGTCACAATCTATGTAAATTCATGTACTTCTTTGACAATAATTATGAAATTAAACAAAGTGTGTACAGCTAAACACCGATGTCCTCTGTCATAGAATAAGGGTCCACTCCTAACCCCAGTCATTTATTTTATAGATGCTAAGACATTCACAGGATGTTTTTGCTGATGTCTGACGAATGTGAAAAGGCGTGGAGTGTCAGAGAGTTGTTTGCTGACAAGTCACTTCTCATCCCATCATATCCCACACGTGCACGACTGGAGACAAGTCCAGAGGTCGCGCTGGCCAGGGAAGGTGCTGCACATCTTGCAGAGCACATTGAGTTTCGCCAGCAGTGTGTGGGCGAGCATTATCGTGTGGGAACAACACATCATCTTCTTGTTGCAAGAATGGCGAAAGAATGGGTCTAACAATATTCCACATGTACGGGAACACCAAAGGTGAACGAGAGTTGCAGCTTATCACACACCAGAACATAAGGCCTAAGTTGGGGCCAGTGTGCCTTGGACGAATGCTGTCTACGAAACAACACTCACTAGATCTACATCATACGCATAAACGGCCATCGCTTTCTGCATGCAATCTACTTTCACCGCTGAAGGCCGCAGCGCCCCATTCCATCTTTCAAGTGATCCTCTGACGGCGTCGAGCCGTGTTCATCCACGCTGTGGCGTGACTAGAAGACGGGCTGGAAATGGATGCGCCCATAATCCCACTGCTAATAACTGGTTCAAAGCAGTTCGTATTGTCGAGTCTGTGCTCACAAGCCCTCTTATCTATGCTGTGGTAGCTGTACGATCGGCCACTGCCGCCCTTACAATATGACGATTCTGGCGGGCGTCTGTGCTGCGTGGACATCCAGAACCTCGTCTAGAAGTGTGAGAATGTTTCACGTGACCACTGATACCAGCATCTTTGCACAACTGATACAGAAGGTCCAACTTCTGTGCCATCCTGCCACTCGAAAGACTACAGTTTGAGAGTTTTCGAAGTCGCTCACTTGGAAGAAGAAAGCACAAGTGCATCACCGTGACATGACTGCCTGCTTGCTGAACACGTTTGCACCTCGCTGAGCCTTCTGGCTGTGGCAATCCCTATTAAAGGATAGACACAGATGGTGGTCAGGTCCATATGCTACTACGCTATATTTTGGAGGACAACGTTGGAACCATGCACTACCCCCAGGTGGCATAGGCCGTCATCGGATCAAAATCGACGTTATCTTTCCAGGTGTAGAAATTTTTTCCGGCGGTTTATTTGAATAGCAGACAACGTGAATTAGAAACACAGATTGTGAATTAATCGAAACAATTACAGCGCAAGGGCAGTGTCAGGATAGGTGAAAAATTCATTGTCAAGTTTTCTGTCCTATTCTGCTGTAGGTAGAACACAGTATATGATCACTCGCGCTAGTAGTGACGTGGGACATATAGGCGATGATGGCGGGGTTCACGAAGTGAACGGCTAGCCAGAAGCAAAGCCCAGAGAGTACCGAAAGCCGTCTTAAATGTGCGCAGAACACACCAGGGAGCGATGCGAATCAAACAATGTAAACACAAATGCAAGGTCAGTCACCCTATTGTTAACGGCGCGTAGCGAATGCTTCAGAGAATGGCTAGGGACTGAGGGAAGTGCTGCGCTCTCTAAGAAACTATGGTTCGGTAGTTTTCGTACGCTACATAATTGGTAGGATTATCGTTTGTATTGGTAGCTTTGGTAGGTGAAGAAACATAAATGAATGTGTAAGAGAGACACTGGGAGTCGACGATTTCTCTTTGTCTTTTTATTTCTTTGGTTGTTTCTTTTGCACGTTATTAGAACCGCACTTCATTCCATGTTAATCCATTGTGCATTTTATATCCTTACAGAATACAAATCGCATTTTATAAGTAATGAAAATTAGTTGATCGCATAGCTTCTGCGATTTCATTATAACCAAAGCAATTGCTTTAGGTGCAAGTGCAGTTCACATACTCAAACATAAAAAATATATTAATTATTTTTGTTACTTCGTGCTCAATAGAACATAGCTTCATCATGATCAAAAGCAAGAGTTTTCTGTTTTTATTACTATATACTAAACTTGTTTTTGCATAACAGAAACGTGTTTAATGTAAGTTCGACGAAACATTGATGCAATGTTTAATATATTTTTGTTTTGCGTTTTTCCTTTTTGCCTTTTTGTTACGGAAATTGTGTTTTCTAGCAGTATACGAAAAATCTGTACTGTTTTATTTATTTTTAGTATAATATCCCGCTGTTTCACGTTTCAGATCAACAACTTTCGAATCAAACCTGAATTAAACATATAAAATTTCTATTTTGCTATAAATACTGTTTACATTTAAGTAACAGAAAGGAGGATACCTATGCTAAACAAAAATGTTCATTAGGTTACCTGACCCTTTATAAATCGTCAATCAGTTTGTAGCTGTACACTGCTTCCAGTTTTTAAGGGAATCTAATAAGACACTGTTCGCATTCATAAAGAAAGCAATCGTTATGAGTGGACACCTGATAGGTATGCAACACACTTAACATACAGGTAACACATGTACGAGCTTAACTGACCAAAGGTACTGCAAAAACTATGCTACTTTACACTTCCTTGTGATAGTCTATGGCAGTTTTACAACTCTGAGGGCCAAGTGTAGGACTGTGGTACTCGTATTTACTGATACGCCCACGCCAGAGGATGGATCCATGCGACATTCCTGCAGCAGTGGCGTCCTCCTTAGGAGTCAGCTGCTACTGTGCTAAAAATCCTGAGTATCTCTGACTTTTCCTCCAAATCGAGTCATTGTCGAATACTAAAGTATGTTACGTATGGGGAGAGCGGAGGTGGCGGTACATCAGTGCGGATGGTTACAGATAGAGAAACAGTGGTACGAAAGAAACTTGTAAATTTTTTTAAAAAACGTTTGCGAGTTGTTGCTGTGCTCATTTGTCGAAAGACTGAATTGATGAGGTTCTCAAACTCGTCTCTCCTGTGCCTTTCATGCAACAACTGCACGCTACGTCTATTTCAACCTGGTCGCTGTAGCTCTCCTCGGTCCTCTCTACTATTTTCGCCCCTCACTCTTTCCTCCATTATCAAATTGCCCATTCCTTGATGGCCTGGGATGTGTCCTATCAATCGTTCTTTAAGTCGATATCTAACATAAACCACTTTTTTCTGCAATTTCAGTACGTACCATTTCATTTGTAGCTTGATCTATCCTTTTAATCTTCGTCATTCTTCTGCGGCAACGCTTTTAAGAAGCTTCCCTTGTCTGTACTGTTAATGAACCACGTTTCACTTCTGCATTTCCATACACATTCCAAATAAATACTTTCAGGAATTACTTCTTAACACTTAAATTTATTCTCGATGGTAACAGAGGCCTCTTTTTCAGGACTGATTTTCTACTTACATGAAAAAACTCGTCTATTACTATCAGAGTCTCATTTCCTATTCTATGCTCCTCACTATTACCTTACTTAACTAGATTAACTTCCATTTCCCTTGATTTTATTTTATATATGCAGGTTTTCTAACATTTTTGAGAAACTGTCCATTCTGTTCAGCTGATCTTCGAAGTCCTTTGTCGTGTCTGACACAATTACAATGTCATCAGCAAATCTTTCAGTTTTCATTTCTTTACACCCACAGTTTCCTTTACTCCTGGCTTAGTGGAAATATTGGAAAACAAGGGGAAAATGTACAACCTTATTTGATATCATCCCAATTATCTTCTGACTTTCACTCATAAAAGACAGATTCTGTCACTATGGTGAAAATTGATCTACTGTTGTATAACGGAATCTCCTTGGTCGTAACTTAAATATACGTCGTATTCCAGTTAAATTTCACTTGTAAATAACATACAGTTTCCACCACAACATGATTTTGATTCTAATTTTCTCAGAAGCTTCATACAACATACATGTGGATATTTGTAGGTGAATCCAATACACACTATTTCTCTGTTGTTTTAAATGCCAGATTACGCTAACATTTTATTTTGCTCATACCTGTGGTTCAGCAGCCGCAGATTATTTTTAAAAAATGGTTCAGATGGCTCTGAACACTATGGGACTTAACTGCTGTTGTCACCAGTCCCCTAGAGCTTAGAACTACTTAAACCTAACTAACCTAAGAACATCACACACATCCATGCCCGAGGCAGGATTCGAACCTGCGACCATAGCGGTCGCGCGGCTCCAGATTGTAGCGCCTAGAACCGCTCGACCACTCCCAGATTATTTCAACACAGATCAAAATGTCAGCCGTCAGCTGCCCAAAAAACCTTTATTTGGTTCGCTTAACCGGTTTATACAGTTAAAACTGTGTGAGCTTCAGAAGTGAAATAGGCCCAGAAGATAAAATGTTCCTCACTCCCTTGAAACAGCACACTGGTCACTTAGGAAGGCGGTAGATTGCGTAAAACTGGTTGTGTGGCATGGGGGGTCGATGTGGAGAAATCACAGATTGACAGAAAGACGGTATCACGCGCTGTCCAGACACGTTAATGAGACCACCGCTTGTGTTCGACGTCGACGTGCACTAACCACCCATAGACGGCAGGTAGCCTTACTAGCAGAGGAGGGTGTATAAGCGGTGTCGATGGGACGCAGAAGACAGTGCAGCCATTCTCGTAATGCGGAAATGAAGTTATTTATTTCACGTCCAAAAGGGTATCGTCATTGGCTTTCAGACCAAAGGTGGAAGCATTTCTGAAATGGCTAAGCCTGTTCGCTTGCCGCTGTGGTTAAAGTACACCGAGCATGGCAAAATGGCGCTATCCAAAACCGGGGCCGAGGCAACTGTGATGCAGAACGGGCCATACATGGTAGAGGCGAACGACGACTGCGGAGATGTGTACGGGCGAATAGACGTGCATCTGTTGAGCAACTGACCGCCCAGATACACCAAGAGGGTGCCAAAAGCGTCTCCTCAAAGACCGTTCAGTGAACGTTGCTGCATATGGACTTCTGCAACAGGTGCCTTGTTCATGCACCCATGCTGGCTGCTGGTCATCGGCGACCTCAGTAGCACACCTGGACGTCCACTCACTGACCTTTTCGGATGAATCACGTTTTTTTGCTACATCGGAAAACAGTCAAAATAATCGTCGGAGAGGTTCAGGCCGGAACAGGGAGCGTTATGCTCTGGGGATTGTTTTCGTGGCATTCCTTGTGTGATCTCGTCATTATGGAAGGCACAATGGGCCTACACATGAATGCATCTATTCTTGGGGACTATGTCCACCCTTACATTCAACTTGCTTATTCCTCAGCACGATGTCATCTACCAGCAGGACAGTGCAACGTGTCACATAGCTCGCAGCGTACGTGCGTTGCTCGAAGAGCGCCAGGGTAAGTTTATCGTTCGCCCCTGGCCAACAGACTTCTCAAATTTAAACCCAATTGAGAACCTGTGGAAGTACCTTGATCGGCCTGTTTGCGCCATGATCCTCAACCGATAAACCTAGCGCAGTTGGCCAAGGCAGTGGAGTCTGCATGGCTTCACAACTCTGTTGGTGCCTTCGAGTATCTCAATGACCCTCTTCCTGCATGTCGTGCTGAAAAAGGTGGTCATTACGACTTTTATCGTGAGGTCACATTAAAGCGTCTGGACTGTGTACTTCTAAGTGTCCATGACCACATGGGGAAAGAAGTTGCTCGATTTATTGATGTGTGAATGCAGACTGTCCAAAGTGTTTACAAGGAATGGTGTACCACACTCAGCCATCTAATGCGGCGTAGGAACGCTGGTCTTTGAAAGATAGTAACCGACAGGGACAGCACACGAGTTTCACGCCCCGTCAGTTACAATTTGTTTCAAACCTGATGGGAATTGTAGCTATCAGCGAATGCAAGTCCATCTCAACCAGTTTCCGAGCGATCACTGCGAAGAGAACGACATGCAACACAAAGCTGAACTGTTTAGCTGGCCAAATAATACAGAAAGCCGACAGTAGCTGCCTGGAGGCGTGTAATGTCGTCGAACCGCGATTTTACCTCTTTTTCGTACGTGCGAGGTGTCGACTTCACCAGTGTCCCAATGAGAAGTTCAACGGGGAGTGAGTGGAAGATGTGGTTCAGGCCTTAGGTGGTCCTGTGAAGTTTTGTGTGTCATTTTCGTACTATAACCTGGGCCTACTCATTCAGCATACCGTAAACATTAGCCAGGATTTAAAGTCTTCTAACGTGTTTGGCCGCGTTATATACCTTCCAAACGATCGATTTTTGATCCCACTGTCGGACTCTTCCTCAGGACGTTGTGTTGCCCACTGTTGACTGAACACTACCAGTAACCAATGTCGCGTTCTCTTATAAAGGGGAGTTTTCCGCGCGTTAACCTTTACAGCAGAAAGCGACACTGGACTCTGACAGTGTTCAGTCAGCAGTGGACTCCACAAAATCCTGAAGAAGATTCCAGGAGAGGGGTTAAGAAGAGATACGAAGTGGCCTAACAACCCAGAATATCTTAACTTCAGTGACAAAGCCCACGAGGGCCTGAAGAGTTACGTTAACCAACATGTCCAACATTCTTCGTGATCAAATGTTGCCCTTTCTTCCATATCTTCATGATGAGCATAGTGTGCACAGTCCCATCGCCTAAGATTACAGGTATGGTAACACGGATACGTTACCGATTTAACGAAAATTCACGCGCCATATCGTACTTCCACTGTCCCGCTAAGTCACCTGACCTTAATCGCACAGATAATATCAGGAACTATACGGAACTGCGAGGAAAACGTTACAGTCAACATCTCTGCATTTGGTTCTTTTACTGAATTGAGCTGGATACGGAATACTTGAAGAAACTTGTGGGTTCTGTTCTTCACTGATTTATCACCCTAATGGCGCCGTTACACGGTATTTGTGAGGTGTCACATACGGGTAACCATTCTTTTGTCCCACTTTCTTACGTACACAATAAATAAATCTTGGGGGATTTCTCGTCGTTGCAAATCGACCGCTATCTCGCTCGTGATATCTTCCTACTGAACAACACAATAGTGGACGTACACTGAGTTGACAGAAGTTATTTTATTCGTCTCAATATCGTATCTGTCATTCTTTTGCCCAGCGTGATGCAGCAGCTCTGTGTGGCATGGACTCAACAAGTCGTTGGAAGTCCACTGCAGAAATATTGAGCCATGTGCCTCTATAATTAGAGGTGCACGATTTTTTGTACGAATGACATCTCGATTATGTCCCGTAAATGTTAGACGGGAGTCATGTCGGACGATCTGGGTGGTCAAATCATTCTCTCGAATTCTCCAGACTGCTCTTCAAACCGATCGTGAACAACTGCAGACCGGTGACATGGCGCACAGTCATCCACAAAAATTCCAGCGTTGTTTGGGAACATGGAGTCCATGAATAGCTGAAAATGATCTCCAAGCAGTCGAAAATAACCACTTCCAGTGTATGATTCATGTAAACACAGCCCACACCGTCACGGAACCACCACCAGCTTGCACAGTCCTTTTTGACAACTTCGGTCCCCCTCTTCGTGAGGTCCGCGCCACACTGGAAACACAGCAATTGAAATCGTGACTTTTATCTGACCAAGACACTGTTTTCCAATCGTCAAGTGTCCAGCAGATACGCTCACGAGCCCAGAAGAAGCGCTGCAGTTGATGTGCTGTTAGCAGAGGCACTCGCGTCGGTTGTCTGCTGCAGTGAGATGCTCCATGATCTCCCCTCCTCTCTCATCATGGTCAATCGCTGTAGTTTGTTAAAATGACTACCCCTGGAAAGCTATTTACGAACAGATTACACTGAAAATTATGCTGCTTAATGACTTTCCCCAAATCATTGTCAGATGACAAATAAAATTTTTTAGTATTAGTAACACAAAGAAGAGTGATGGACGGGATATGGTTTGTTGCTTTAACAAAACACAAAAATGTTCATACAAGAATAATTTTATTGGTTTGCTTGCATGCATCTTGTAAGGTGATCATATCATTTTGATTTTTGTGTGTTATCGATGTGCACTTCGGAGAGAGAGCAAGCTATGTTATTGTTAAATAATCTGTGATGTTGTTGCGGCGCAGTCTTTGCCTCTGTGTGATCTGTTCTGATACATTCTTGGTTGAAGTGTGGCACGAGATGGACTTATCCTTTAGTGCTGTGCTGACTTGTGATTGTGTCTGTTAGATAAGGGAGGATTTATTGTAAAGGACAGCAAGGATGAATATGATGCATACATTGAAAGGTGAAAGGAATATAAATTTTGAATAATGTTATTATTTTTTGAAGGGAAGGAGTTAAGACTGCAGGACTGTGCACCTAATTTTTAGTAATGATTATTGGGAACCAGTTAGCTGCGTTCACTTGATCAGAGATGAGAGAAAGACCACCCCACTTCCCCGAGTCATGCATTAATTGATTAAGCTGTTTGATTTTTACCGAAATTCTCTATTAAGATTGTACCTTTTTAAAATCATTGTTCACTTTGTTAAGCATAGTGTTGTTGAATATCATACTAAGTTTTACGCTGTCTTTTTGAATATATACCACATTCTAAAATCGTTGTCTTGAAATGCCATTTCATAGCAACAGTTACTCTCCCCAACTCACTGTTTATCATTACGCATTACCACATGTGCGCCAGCCAGGGTGTCCGAGCGGTTCTAGGCGCTACAGTCTGGAACCGCGTGACCGCTACGGTCGCAGGTTCGAATCCTGCCTCGGGCATGAATGTGTGTGATGTCCTTAGGTTGGTTAGGTTTAAGTAGTTCTAAGTTCTAGGGGACTGATGACCTCAGAAGTTAAGTCCCATAGTGCCCAGAGTCATTTGAACCATTTTTTAACCACATGTGCTATGCAAAAGTAAGAAATTTTATTTGAAATGTAGATGTAGCCTAGCCGCTGCCTGCTTGCTGTTTGCTGTTGTGCTTTCGAGAAATCTGCAACAATGTTGTCAAGACGCGAGATAAGAGAAAATGTTGACTAGGGCCAGATAACCGTTTGACTTCAGTTGCCATTTATTATAAAGACTAGCTGCATTTAGATCACTTACAGTTCAATTCAGATTAGGTTCTTAGTCAAAAGTTGGATAACAGTTGGTGAATACATAGATTTGGTAACACACAGATTTTATGGAGTGGGAAGTAAGGTTGGGCTAAGCTTCAGACAGAAACAAATATAGTGGGGAGGTTATAACGTTTATTGAAAGAACCACTTCACTTGAAACCCTTACTATGGCCTTACAATTGCTAATGGTTCTCATTAAGTTTTCAAACTTGATTTTTATTGTTAAATTTATGTTAGCCACATACAAATTTCGTTCAGTAGCCTTACAGCCATGCTGCGTCACATGACAGCTCCCTTTCGAACGAGATCATTAACGTTTGTTGCCAACAATTTTTTCACACTTCTCACAAGGTTTGCTACAATGTCAGCTCGAAACGAAATTTCTTCAATTTCACGTACAACTATTTGCCATTAAAGCTTTTCTGAGTATCTTATATACTTCTTTCTTGTCGTCAATCTTCATCAGGAAAACACCTGTTTCCACTCTCAAGTTCTCGTTCCTCTAGTCTGGCTTCTTTCAGTTTACCCTCCGTCTTCGTGTATAATGAGTAACCAAATGTCACATACAGTGTTCATCAAACTGTTCTTATGGTTCAAATGGCTCTGAGCACTATGGGACTTAACATTTGTGGTCATCAGTCCCCTAGAACTTAGAACTACTTAAACCTAACTAACCTAAGGACATCACACACATCCATGCCCGAGGCAGGATTCGAACCTGCGACCGTAGCAGTCGCACGGTTCCGGACTGAAGCGCCTAGAACCGCTCGGCCAAACAGTTCTTATGCACTTTCATTACATACTGACAGTTTCTTTCACAACCAACTTCACCTTATTCCCTGCTGATAATCACTTTGTTAAGTACTCCTTTTATCTGTACAGTTCAAATTACTGCTCCTCTACGTTTCCACCTTACTGAATTTTATAAAAACCACCGCTCTACCGCACTTCCATTTCCAGCTCACAATTCCTCGATCAACTGTCTCCATCTTCAAACACTCATTCCATTTAATCCTAACTGGGAATAGCACATATGCACTGATGGGACAAAACATTATGACCACCTGCACAATAGCTCCTTTGTCCGTCTTTGGAAAGAAAGAAACACACCACTGATTCTGCGTATCACGGATCCGACAGTTTCTTGGTACGTTTGTTGAGCTATGTGGCATTAGATGTCTTCGCGCAGGTCACGTAATTCGCGTAAATAATGGGCCGCTGATTTCCCTACGCGGTGATGCTGCCCAATAGCGACCCTAGGTTCCATAGGATTTACATCAGGCGAATCTGACCGCCGAGACATTAACGTCAGTTACCATAACGCTCCTCAAACCACTGTAGCACGGTTCTGGCCGTCGGATAAGACATCAGGCATGAAGGGATGCAGGTAGTTCGCAGCTGCCTATACGTTTCTTCGGTTACTACCACAGGTACCATGCAAGAGCAGGAGAATGTCTCCCATACCATAATCATGCTTCCACCAGCCTGCGTCCGCAGAGCGCTGCACGTTTCGAGTCGCCGTTCACCTCGATGACGGCGTTTGTTGAGACGACCATGGAGTGACGGTAGCAAAAATGTGAACACCTCAAGAGCTGATACGTATTCTCTGATAGGCGATCTAATCCCGACGGTCCTGTGCCCACTGCAATCGTAACTAACTATGTTGTTGGGTCAACACATGAACACGCTAGGGTGGTCTGCTGCGGAGCTCCATGTTTAGTAATGTACGATGAAACATATGCTCCGAAACACTTGTGTGTGCACCATCATTGTACTCTTTCGGCAGCAGTGCCACAGATCACCATCTATCCTACTTTACAGAGCAGACAAGTCTCCCAACACCACGTTCTGAGAAGAGTTGTGGACATCCAACCATTTAGCGTCTAAAGGTTGTTTCACTGTCCTTCTACATCCGTCTGTAGATGCTCACGACAGTAGCACGTGAACATTCGACCAGCTTCGCCGTTTTCGAGATACTCGTTCACCGGCTCTGCGAAATAATTATCTGCCCTTTGTCAATGCCGCTTGTCTCAGTGGATAACCCCATGTGCATCCCCTATCTTAGGTAAGGTGATCACCCGTCTGTTTCTGCCCCGCATACATAGCTTCGTTACCGCGTCACGAGCCCGTAACGCCACCAGGCGCCATCCAATGCCGCGATGGACAGTGGTCATAATGTTTTTACACTGCATACATTGTCATAATACTAACATTTTCGACAGCAACGTCTTAATAAGAACATTTTCGACAGCAAAGTTTATAAATATTTCACATCTGTATTAACAGCAATTGCTCAATATTTTATAAAAATAACTTGCACTTAAAACAAAAGACAATTAGTTAATCATTGCATACGGCTTCATCAGAATAGATAATCATACGTCAGTAAAATTTGTCGCTATAAGATAAAAAAATCCCTGGGTGTAACTGCTTCACACACTGACAGTTCGTTAGTAGGCCTACTATGGATCACTATCTGTCAGTACAGTGTACAGTCACGTGCAGCTTATTTACAGATTAGTAGTCCACCTGCTTAGCTGAGTGATAACGTGCTCGCCTCCCATGCAAGCGAGCCCGTTCGATTCCCAGCCGGGTTGGAGATTTTCTCCGCTCAGGGAATGGGTGTTGTGCTCTTCTCATCATCATTTCATCCTCATCACCGGCGCGAAAGGCACCCAATGTGGCGTCGACTGAAATAAGAGCTACACTAAGCGGCCGAACTTCCCCGTATGGGGCCTCCCGGCCAACGACGCCGTAATTTCATTTCATTTCATTTTTATCAGGTTAGTAGTATAGTGCTAGGACTTTCTCCTCTCACTGACAGTCTTCCAAGATCTGGGGTGGAGCACGGGGTGTAGCAAGTTAAAAAGACTTGTGGAGGGATACATTTGGTTGTAGCGAGTCGAAGCGATAACATAGTCGTCTGGTGGCATACGTGGTACCACCTGTCGGAAGACGATGAGATTCTGGAGTGAGCATGGCCAGCGGCAGTGTACTAGTGGGCTATTTCAAGTCTCCAGTGGTGACGTGGCGGCGGGATGTGTGCTGTCGACCAAGACAACCTCGACATCGCATAAACACTTGTAAGAGCACATGTAGTCTATGTTTTTCGGATATTGTCAAAAGTAAAGACACTATTTTGAATCTGCAGCCACTATGAATCAAGACACAAAGGAATAAAGATATTAACTGCCAGTGGTGAGTGATTTATGTCAATGAGGAAAGTTGAAAATTTGTGCCGAACCATGATTCAAACCCAGATCTTTCCGAAAGAACAGACAACACATATATAGAACTGAAGTGGTGTCGGACAAGATCCCTTCAGTGCAGATGCACACCTAGCTTGATCTCTTATGACAACTGGCTGTATGGGGCTTATGAACAGGGGCACTACATCAGTAGTGTGTGGTATAACAATTTGGGTCTGACGGGAGGCGCACTAGATTAGTCCGTGCGGTTGCGATGAGTACTGTGTCCACATGGAGAGGAGTCGGTGCATCTGCCTAGTGAGCAAGAGCCCCAGGTTCGCATCCTAATCCTTGCCCCATTAATATAAACCAATTCCCTTTGGCAGCTGATGTCTTTAATTCCTTTGTGTCTTGTCTTGTACGAGTAATTGAAATTCATCCATACACACATTCACTCCACAGTCAAGCACACAGTGTCGGGTGTGGCGTACCACGCTCCATTCTGACATTCATTGCCGACTCTCCAGGTCTGCGAACACTGTTTATTGACATCTCTCTTCAGCTGTTAATTCTCACGTGCTGCTACGCACGTGCCTCGCCCGCCACGCCCTCTATTCAGTTGCAACCCTACGGTGGCATCTGGCACTTTATTCAGACAGATACATCACTCATCTTGGCACTACAATGCTACCCCGTCATCTCTACAATCAATATAAGGTCGCGTTGCATCGACACTTCTAATTGTAGTATCAGCTTCAATCTCGTTGGTAACTCTTCTTTCATTCGTAAACCTTACTAGAGTGGGTCCTCACATACACACATAACCAAATGAAAAGTGTTCCTGTCGGAGTACGAAAAAAAAAAGAATATGTTCCCCTTTAAAAGACTCTGACAGAGAAACAGAGAAGCAGATTACTCAATCCTCACAGAAAAATTTGGCACGCGAATATATTCGCACTCTTGTAACACAGAATACTCTAAATCATTTTACCCTGTCTCTCTTCGGTTCAGGCCCGCGTCCGGCCATCCTGATTTACGTTCTCTGTGACTTCGCTAAATCACTTCAGGCAAATACCGGGATGATTCCTGTAAAACCGGACTGCCGATTTCCTTGTCCATCCTTCCCTAATCCGATGGGACCGATGGCCTCCGTGTTTGGTCCTCTTCCCCAAATCAGTCAACCAACCATCTCTCTTTGTAGTTAAATTTTTATACTCAGCGTCTCCCTCTCACTGCCATTATCTATATATGTATCTCTCCCACTGTCTCCTTCATCTTCCATTGATTTACAGTACATCCTACTGCCACTGTCTCCTCTCTCACGTACACTGTCTCATTTTGTCTTTCTTTCTCACGGCTACTGTCTCTACCATAACTTGGAAGCTCAAAACTTCTGAGGCGTTCAACTTGCATTTTCTCCTAACACGCTCGTGTTTAAAATTTCGTTCCAAAATACGCTGTCCCCTGTACCTACATGTTAAAAGTTCGCCCGTCTGGGAGAATCCAGATGCCCCAAGCCTACGTACGGTCTCCACTCACCTGTACTTTTCATTTCCACTGACTTCTCTCTATTTTGCCCTCACCGCTTCTATCTCCACTCATCTCTCTTCCCCTTTTACTGTCACTGTCTTTCACTGACCATCAATATCTCCTCTCCCTTGGGTTCCTCCTTCTGCTGTCTTCATCCATACCTCTTTCTCTTTCATTACCACTTTCTCCCTCATACCACCACTTTCTCCTCTTTCTTTCTCTCCCATTTGTCACTGTCCCTCTGTCTTCCATCGTCACTGTCTCTCTGATATTCTCCCTTAGCAGGCAGAAGAGTGAATATGTTCGCATGCCAAAATTTTTGGTCAGGATTGAGGCAACGGATTCCCCTCTTTTCCGTCCGCATCTTTTAAAGAGGAACATTTTCGCCTTTCTTGGACTTCCTACATGAGCATTTTTCAGGTGGTTTCCTTCCTTTCCCTGCTACAGCTTTCTATATGCGAGCAAAATTTGACAGTTGATTTACATACTTACACACATTTATATATTTTGTCACATATTAAAAACAATTAAGCACACATAATATAAAAACTCCGTCTGAAAATGCCTCGGAAGGCCCAATGGTACAACCGACCGCCGTGTCACCAAATAGGATGCAGATATGGAAGGGCATGTGGTCAGCATACCGCTCTCCTGGCCATCGTCAGTTTTCGTGACAGTAGCCGCTATACTTCAGCCACACAGCTCCTCAATTGACGTCACAAGAGCTGAGTGCACCTCAACTGCTGTCCAGACGCTCACCCATTCAAGTGCTGGCCAAGCCAGACATCGCTTAACTTCTGTGATCTGACAGAACCGATGTAAACACTGCGCCAAGGCCGCTTGCATTCATAATACACTGAAGAGCCAAAGAACCTTGCACACCTGCCTAATATCGTGTAGGGTTCCCGCGAGCACGCACAAGTGCCGCATCATGACGTGGCATGGACTCGACTAATGTCTGACGTAGTACTGGTGGGAACTGACACCATGAATCCTGCAGAGCTGTCCACAAATCTGTAAGAGTACGAGGCAGCATACTGCAAGGCATCCCAGATATGCTCAATAATGCTACGGTCGCAGGTTCGAATCCTGCCTCGGGCATGGATGCGTGTGATGTCCTTAGGTTAGTTAGGTTTAAGTAGTTCTAAGTTCTAGGGGACTGATGACCACAGATGTTAAGTCCCATGGTGCTCAGAGCCATTTGAACCATTTTTTTTGCTCAATGATCTTCGTGTCTGGGGAGTTTGGTGGCCAGCGGAAATGTTTAAACTCAGTAGAGTGCTCATGGAACCACTCTGTATCAATTCTGGACGTGTGTAGTGTCGCGTTGTCCTGCTGGAATTACCCAAGTCCATCGGAATGCACAATGGACAAGAATGGATGCAGGTGATCAGGAAGAGTGCGTACGTACGTGTCACCTGTCATAGTCGGGTCTAGACGTATTAGGGGTCACATATCACTCCAACTGCACACGCCCCACACCATTATAGAGCCTCCACAAGCTTGTCTCCTGTTGACATGCAGGGTCCATATATTCATGGGGTTGTCTCCATACCCTAACACGTCTATCCACTCGATCCAATTTGAAACGAGACTCGTCCGAGCAGGCAACATGTTTCCAGTCATCAACAGACCAATGTCGATGTTGACGGGCCCAGGCGACGCGTAAAGCTTTATGTACACGAGTGGCCTTCGGTTCCGAAAGAGCATATCGATGATGTTTCGTTGACACTTGTCGGTGGCCCAGCATTGAAATCTGCAGCAATTTCCCGAAGGGTTGCACTTCTGTCACGTCGAACGATTCTCTTCAGCCGTCGTTGGTCCTGTTCTTGCAGCATCATTTTCCGGCCACAGCGATGTCGGAGATTTGATGTTTTACCTGATTCCCGATATTCACGGTGCACTCGTGAAATGGTCGTACGGCAAAATCCCCACTTCATCGCTACCTCCAAGATGCTTTGTCCCATCGCCCGTGCACTGACTTTAACACCACGTTCAAACTCACTTAAATCTTGATAACGTGGCATTGTAGCAGCAGTAACCGACGTAACAACAGCGCAAGACACTTGTCTTACATAGGCGTTGCCGACGCCAGCGCCGTCTTCTACCTGTTTGCTTATCTCTGTATTTGAATACGCATGCCTATACCAGTTTCTTTGGCGCTTCAGTGTATGAAGTAAACATAAAATCGTCTTCCTTACGTTTTTTCTGGATTCTTTGTTCATCGATCGCAATCCACCAAGGATGCCCGGCATATGATTTGAACCATCTTAAAGCGTAAAAGTGTTGTTAGAAATATTTTACCAAATTTGCAGTCTTTCCACTTTCACATAATTTTTGGCCATGATGTCAAGTTCATTTTAGGTATGTTAAGATCATTTTTAGCCCCTTTTTGTCACTGCCGTACCACTTCGGGCATATTTGTAAAAACACCAAACAGCAAAGTGTAACTGGTAAAAAAAATGCTGATTAAAAACATAGCTTTGTGACCTCAGAGCCATTGCGATAGCGCCGTCCATGTGTTCACTACGTCAGTTAGAATTACACTGATACCACTAATCGGCTATTACGTACCTAATTTACGTTCCTAAGTACGTTAAATTTGAACCTCTGAATCTCGGTAACGGATAATGACATCGAAAAAAGTTTCATGATTCTCCTAAAACATAATCTGAAGAACGTATGGTAAAACTTTCGACGATTTGCCGAAGTGGCCATACCAGAAAATCGGTGCGTTTGGTACCCAAAAATCATGTATTTTCGGGTGCATCCTGATAACGGAAATAGACTTTTCAAAACGGGAAAATTGCGTTTCGAGGTGAGTGTCTAAGGAATGTACAGTTAAAATTTGAGCCATTTCCTGCGTTTAGTTATTTAGATAATTGCAGCCCACTTTGCAAAAATGGCTAAAAACCTGTTTGTGCTGGTTACTGCGGAAGTACGGTAAATATGGAGCTCTGGCCATAGTTAAAGGATAATGCTTCGAAGTTCCCCGAGAATATCATCTTCATTTCGACGATCTGTTATGAATAGAAATCATACAAGTGGCCGTCCCCAAAATTGATGGTTTTCATATCCAAAAATCATGGTTTTTCGGGTTTCACTCAGGAACCACGCACGAACAAATTATGCTTTTATGAGACACCTAATGCCCACCCTACACCACCCCTAATGCAAAAGAACCAACCGATTTTCTCCATTTGCCTCTACTGGCTTAAGTGTGTTATGTTCAATTTTTGACCCTGTATTGCAGTATAGCTTCAATACGCCAGCTCTTCCAATTAGTATACAAATTGTCGCTAGGGCAAAGGCTATCCAAAACACTTGACCTATTATCTCTGTGATTAATTCGCATCCATTTCTGTATCTCCCCATTCAGAGCCATCTTCATCTTTAGTTTGCTTGTCATCTATTCTTGTGACTCTGCTTTCAATTCCCGCATCCTCAGTCTCTGATCGTATGTCCTCTTATCTTGTAAATAGCAACTGATTTGTTCTAGTTCTTGCTTCTTCGTTCATCGTGCTTTCTGAGTTCGTTCTTCATTAGATACTTTGCCCACCTTACAGCAATTTGGAATAGTTTAGCTCTTGTAACTTCATTCATCAATTCTACAGCTGTTGTCTGTTTTCCATCACTTCCGTGTTTATTCTCTTATTTCTTCTTTCTTTATCTCTTTCATATTTACTTGTTCCCAACATGTCAACGTTTTGTGAATCATCACTCCACGGATTTATACATAGTCTACCTTAACGATCAAGTTACAAATTATCTGCCTCTCGTGCCAAGTAGCCATGAGCGTTAAAGTCCACTTCTACACCAGCCCGTCTCTTTCGTCATATTGTTGCACGTGATATCACTCTTGTCTGAAAGACACTCAAGTTTTATGGAATGCTCCTCTCGTGCCATACAGTTGCGCATAAAATCATTCCTTTCTATGTAATCGCTGCTTACTTTACTTTGCTGGTTCACCACAAACGATTCAATTGAAACTTTTTTAAACAATCTTCAAAATAAAATATGTAATTCCCGTTTCGTTGATGGTTTTTCGCTGATTCGTCATTATAGTATCTTTATCTTGGTAGGTACAGGTGTATTGGCCCTGACTGTCTATTCTTGTATGCGAGGACCGAAACACATGTGTTTCTTGATCTTTTGAATTATCTTGTTCATTGTTACTTCTATTTTCATCCTCGTCCTCCAGTCTTCTGTTACTTTCTCCGCTGTTGGTCTCCCATGACTTGCTCTGTTACGTCCTCCACGTCCATTGTTTCCGCTGTTTCTTCACCCATATTTCATAAAATTCATATGTGGTTCAAGCACTCTCTTATTACTGAAGTTAGCTTCCACTCATTCCACTCTCCTCCTAAAATTTTCTAAGATTTTCCATGGTCCTCCTCCCTCTAATCCTTGTAGTATTTTCGGCAGTTTCCTCCACAATTACGAGATCATCCACTCGTCCTTCGAAAATGACTTTGTGTGACGAAGTTCGTTGATCATTCTCTAGAAATAGGCTGAAGCGCTGTGTCCGATATACCCTGGGTCCACCAGTCTCTCGATAGATTTGCCTATATTTTGGGTGACCAAAACTTTTTAATGAACCTTCAAAGCTTTGAGACTAATTTTGAATTTCATATGCCCAATGGTGGCTATCATTCTCCATTAAATTGCATGCTGCTTTTATTTCCAGAACCTCACTCCAATGTGTAGGTATTTTCCTTTGCACTCATTGTAGAAATTCCACAGGGTGTGCCTGTCCTCTTCTTTTATGTACCAGGTTACAAAATTTGCCTTCTCACAGTGCCACTCAAAATTTCGCGTGGCACTTCACACATAACGTTCCTTGAGCCTTCCTGTAATTGCTTCCTAACCTTATTCATCTCTTCTTCTACAACTGTAATTCGTTCATGTAAAGTTTCTACCTTAGCTCTGGTGTGTCCCTCTTCTACAACAACATCTTTCACACCACCTTCTAAGCTGTTCAGATATTTTAGCTTCCAGTTCACCTACGACATCTAAAAAAAATGGATCAAATGGCTCTGAGCACTATGGGACTTAACTTCTCAGGTCATCAGTCCCCTAGAACTTAGAACTACTTAAACATAACTAACCTAAAGACATCACACACATCCATGCCCGAGGCAGGATTCGAACCTGCGACCGTAGCGGTCGCGCGGTTCCAGACTGTAGCGCCTAGAACCGCTCGGCCACACCCGCCGGCGTCACCTACGACATCAGCTGTCTTTTTTATCAACAGCTTGTTCCGTCTCTTCCTTTATAACCTCAAATTTTCCTGCAAATTCTTGTCTGAAATTTTTCAGTTTGGCATTCAATCCAACCTCCAATTCTGCGATAGCGCACTCCAATCTACTCTGTCTGTTGGGAAATTTAGCTTCAAGTTGGCTTTGCCCTGTTCATATCTTAGTTTCTAGCTTGTTCTTACCAGATTCTACTTTATCTGCTAGCCTACTTTGCACTTCTTTCAATTCAGCTTCTGTCTTATTTTTTCCTGGTTTCATTTCAGTTTCTAGTTTGCTTTGTTCTGCTTTCATTTATTTCGTCATATTATCGAGCTAATTCAATGTAACTTTAGTGTTTAGTTCTCCAGTGGAACCTGCTTCTACCATTGTATTTCTTCGAGACAATTGTGCTTGACTGTCAGATGTACCAACCCAACTATCGTCACTTCCTCCCCAGCATTATTACTTCTCAATACTCTACCTGTTGTCTCTTCTATTCATAAGATATAGTTTTCTTTTAATACTCATCTCTTGCCCTGATTGGCATAAACTATATTGAAGGCTTCTTGAAATTACTGCAACCGGTCGCCTTTTGTTTTTTCCTTCAATATCATTATCCCATTACCGGTTTCGAACCGCCTAGCGATTGATCATCAGATGGTACATATTTATTGATTCTCAGCAGCAGTGAAAATGAAATGAGCATATGGCATTGAGGTCGGGAGGCCCCATCCGGGGAAGTTCGGCCGCGGAGTGCAAGTCTCATTTCAGTCGACGCCACATTGGGAGACTTGCGTGTCGGTGATGAGGATGAAATGATGATGAGGACGGACAACACAACACTCAGTCCACGAGCGGAGAAAATCTGCAACCCGTCCGGGAATCGAACCCGGGCCCGCTTGCACGCGGGACAAGCACGTTACCACCCAGCTAAGCAGGCCGACTCTGCAGCATTGTGGGAACCGTGAAGCTGCGGCAAGATGCATAAACGAAACACGTAAGTACCGAGTGTGACAATAATTATTCACATATTGAGATCGATTTTGTTGCGTTACTCTCAGCTGTTACTATTCATTGGCTGGTTGGTTGGTTGTTGGTGCACACAGTACTCTGGAAAACATCGATCTCGTAATGTGAATAATTCTTGCCACACTCAGTGCTTACACATTTTGTTTGTACATGTTTCCGCAGCTATATGACTCCCACACTGCTCCAGACAATCAATAAATACGCATCATCTGACGATCAATCGCTTTACTCATCACAGTCGCAGTGATCATTATCCATAACGGATAAAAGTTTTATAAACTATATTGTAATCGTTACGTCAACTCTACTGGTCTACGAAAGCTAGTTGCCATTTTTATGACAGTAACAGCCTGCTGCACCACGGTCGTCAGATAAAACGTACACCCTTTTATATCCATCTGCGACTTTCTGCTGATTTGCTACTAAAATGATTACTAAATCTGTGCTACTGTCACAACTGCTGAGTTTTGAACTTTAGCTAAAGCCACTGGGCTCCTCTGCAGGGGGTGGACAAAAAAAAGGAAACTAAAATAGCACAACATATTACCACTCCTAACAAGGTGTGAGAAAACCGTTGGCGTTCAAAAGAGCTTCGAGTCTTTTCAGAAAGGATTAGACAGGTCCTCTGTGGTTTTAAAGAGAATCTTATATCAATATTCCTGTAAAATAGTGGTAAGTAAGGTAACGATGATGGAGGCGGACAGCGATCACCATTCTTTCCAAAGTAGAACACAAAAGCTCATTGTTGTTGAGAGCTGGTGAGTGTGGTGGACAGGGAAATGCGACACTTTATCCTCGTTCTCACAAATCCAGTCCTGGGCGGTGCGAGTTGTGTAAACAGGGGCCATGTCGTCTGGAAACACAGCATCAGCATTAGGGGAACAAACATTGTACCATGGGATGGAAATGATAAGCACAAACGATAGCACAAATCTTAGCAGTACTGCGACCTTGCAGAGTAATCATGGGGCCCATGGAATACCACAATATGCCTGCCTAAATCTCCAACCCTACGTCATGTTTCACTCTTGGGACGAAAACTCCGCAAAAATTTGAAACAGTGAGCAGCAAAACCCATCCGACCGGGTGATTTTCTGCCATTGCCATTGTCATTTTCTACAATTTGGTTAGCCTTCCCAACAACATTTTCTATGTGTTCCTTCCAATTTAAGTTGCTTGTAATTGTAATTCAGAGGTAATTAGATGAATTTGCGGCCATTAGATTTGACTGATCCACCATGTAACCGAAGTTTAACGGACTCCTTTTACCACTCATGTGGGTGACATCACACTTTTCGTTGTTGTTGTTGTTGTTATGGTCTTCATTCCTGAGACTGGTCTGATGCAGCTCTCCATGCTACTCTATCCTGCGCAGATTTCTTCATCTCCCCGTACTTACTGCAACATACAACCTTCTGAATCTGCTAAGTGTATTCATCTCTTGGTCTCCATCTACGATTTTTACCATCAACACTGCCCTCCAATGCTAAATTTGTGATCACCTGATGCCTCAGAACATGTCCTACCAACCGGTCCCTTCTTCTTGTCAAGTTGTGCCACAAACTCCTCTTCTACCCAATTCAATTCAGTACCTCCTCATTAGTTATGTGATCTACCCATCTAATCTTCAGCATTCTTCTGTAGCACCACATTTCGAAAGCTTCTATTCTCTTCTTGTCCAAACTATTTATCGTCTATGTTTCACTTCCATACATGGCTACACTCCATACAAATACTTTCAGAAACGACTTCCTGACACTTAAATCTACAATCGATGTTAACAAATTTCTCTTCTTCAAAAACGCTTTCCTTGCCATTGCCAGTCTACATTTTATATCCTCTCTACTTCGACCATCATGAGTAATTTTGCTTCCCAAATAACAAAACTCATTTACTACTTCAAGCGACTCATTCGTTAATCTAATTCCCTCAGCATCACCCGATTTCATTCGACTACATTCCATTATCCTCGTTTTGCTTTTGTTGATGTTATATCATCCTTTCAAGACACTGTCCATTCCGTTCAACTGCTCTTCCAGGTCCTTTGCTGTCTCTGACAGAATTACAATGTCATCGGCGAACCTCAAAGTTTTTATTTCTTCTCCATGGATTTTAATTCCTACTCCAAATTTTTCTTTTGTTTCCTTTACTGCTTGCTCAATATACAGATTGAATAACATCGGGGAGAGGCTACAACCCATCTCACACCCTACCCAACCACTGCTTCCCATTCGTGCCCCTCGACTCTTACAACTGCCATCTGGTTTCTGTACAAATTGTAAATAGCCTTTCGCTCCCTGTATTTTACCCGTGTCACCTTTAGAATTTGAAAGAGAGTATTCCAGTCAACATTGTTAAAAGCTTTCTCTAAGTCTACAAATGCTAGAAACGTAGGTTTGCCTTAATCTTTCTCCTAAGATAAGTCGTAAGGTCAGTATTGCCTCACGTGTTCCAACATTTCTACGGAATCCAAACTGATCTCCCCGAGGTCGGCTTCTACCAGTTTTTCAGTTCGTCTGTAAAGAATTCGCGTTAGTATTTTGCATCTGTGACTTATTGAACTGATAGTTTGGTAATTTTCACATCTGTCAACACCTGCTTTCTTTGGGATTGGAATTATTATATTCTTCTTGAAGTCTGAGGGTATTTCGCCTGTCTCATACATCTTGCTCACCAGATGGTAGAGTTTTGTCAGGACTGGCTCTCCCAAGGGCCGTCAGTAGTTCTGATGGAATGTTGTCTGCTCCCGGGGCCTTGTTTCGACTCAGGTCTTTCAGTGCTCTGTCAAACTCCACGCAGTATCGTATCTCCCATTTCATCTTCATCTACATCCTCTTCCACTTCTATACTCCTGGAAATTGAAATAAGAACACCGTGAATTCATTGTCCCAGGAAGGGGAAATTTTATTGACACATTCCTGGGATCAGATACATCACATGATCACACTGACAGAACCACAGGCATATAGACACAGGCAACAGAGCATGCACAATGTCGGCACTAGTACAGTGTATATCCACCTTTCGCAGCAATGCAGGCTGCTATTCTCTCGTGGAGACGATCGTAGAGATGCTGGATGTAGTCCTGTGGAACGGATTGCCATGCCATTTCCACCTGGCGCCTCAGCTGGACCAGCGTTCGTGCTGGACGTGCAGACCGCGTGAGACGACGCTTCATCCAGTCCCAAACATGCTCAATGGGGGACAGATCCGGAGATCTTGCTGGCCAGGGTAGTTGACTTACACCTTCTAGAGCACGTTGGGTGGCACGGGATACATGCGGACGTGCATTGTCCTGTTGGAACAGCAAGTTCCCTTGCCGGTCTAGGAATGGTAGAACGATGGGTTCGATGACGGTTTGGATGTACCGTGCACTATTCAGTGTCCCCTCGACGATCACCAGTGGTGTACGGCCAGTGTAGGAGATCGCTCCCCACACCATGATGCCGGGTGTTGGTCCTGTGTGCCTCGGTCGTATGCAGTCCTGATTGTGGCGCTCACCTGCACGGCGCCAAACACGCATACGACCATCATTGGCACCAAGGCAGAAGCGACTCTCATCGCTGAAGACGACACGTCTCCATTCGTCCCTCCATTCACGCCTGTCGCGACACCACTGGAGGCGGGCTGCACGATGTTGGGGCGTGAGCGGAAGACGGCCTAACGGTGTGCGGGACCGTAGCCCAGCTTCATGGAGACGGTTGCGAATGGTCCTCGCCGATACCCCAGGAGCAACAGTGTCCCTAATTTGCTGGGAAGTGGCGGTGCGGTCCCCTACGGCACTGCGTAGGATCCTACGGTCTTGGCGTGCATCCGTGCGTCGCTGCGGTTCGGTCCCAGGTCGACGGGCACGTGCACCTTCCGCCGACCACTGGCGACAACATCGATGTACTGTGGAGACCTCACGCCCCACGTGTTGAGCAATTCGGCGGTACGTCCACCCGGCCTCCCGCATGCCCACTATACGCCCTCGCTCAAAGTCCGTCAACTGCACATACGGTTCACGTCCACGCTGTCGCGGCATGCTACAAGTGTTAAAGACTGCGATGGAGCTCCGTATGCCACGGCAAACTGGCTGACACTGACGGTGGCGGTGCACAAATGCTGCGCAGTTAGCGCCATTCGACGGCCAACACCGCGGTTCCTGGTGTGTCCGCTGTGCCGTGCGTGTGATCATTGCTTGTACAGCCCTCTCGCAGTGTCCGGAGCAAGTATGGTGGGTCTGACACACCGGTGTCAATGTGTTCTTTTTTCCATTTCCAGGAGTGTATAATATTGTCATCAAGTACATCGACCTTGTATAGACCTTCTATATACTCCTTCCATATTTCTGCTTTCCCTTCTTTGCTTAGAACTGGGTTTCCATCTGAGCTCTTGATATTCATACAAGTAGCTTTTTTTTCTGCAAAGATCTCTTTAATTTTCCTGTAGGCAGTATCTATCTTGCCCCTAGCGAGATAAGCCTCTACATCCTTACATTTGTCCTCTAGCCATCCCTGCGTAGCCATTTTGCACTTCCTGTCGATCTCATTTTTGAGACGTTTGTATTCCTTTTTGCTGTTTCATTTACTGCATTTTTATATTTTCTCCTTTCCTCAATTAAATTCAATATTTCTTCCCTCACCTAAGGATTTCTACTAGCCCTCGTCTTTTTACCTACTTGATCCTCTGCTGCCTTCACTACTTCATCCCTAAGAGCTTCCCATCTTCTTCTACTGTATCTCTTTCCCCCATTCCTGTCAATTGTTCCCTTATGCTCTCCCTGAAACTCTGTACAACCTCTGGTTGGGCAGTGTATCCAGGTCCCATCTTTTTGCAGTTTCTTCAGTTTTAATATACAGTTCATAACCAATGGATTGTGGTCAGAGTCTACATCTGCCCCTGGAAATGTCTTACAATTTAAAACCTGGTTCCTAAATCTCTGTCTTACCATTATATAAATTATCTGATACCTACTAGTATCTCCGGGATTCTTCCATGTATACAACCTTCTTTCATGATTCTTGAACCAAGTGTTAGCTATGATTAAGTGATGCTCTGTGCAAAATTCTACCAGGCGGCTTCCTCTTTCATTTCTGAACCCCAATCCATATTCACCTACTATGTTCCCTTCTCTCCCTTTTCCTTCTCTCGAATTCCAGTCACCCATGACTATTAAATTTTCGTCTCCGTTCACTACCTGAATAAATTCTTTTCTCTCATCATACATGTCATCAATTTCTTCATCCTCTGCAGAACTAGTTGGCATATAAACTTGTACTACTGTAGTAGGCATGGGCTTGGTGTCTATCTTAGCCACAATAATGCGTTCACTATGCTGTTTGTAGTAGCTTACCCGCACTCCTATTTTTTTATTCATTATTAAACCGACTCCTGTATTACCTCTATTTGATTTTGTATTTATAACCCTGTATTCACCTTACCAAAAGTCTTGTTCCTCTTGCCACCGAACTTCACTAATTCCCACTATATCTAACTTTAACCTATCCATTTCCATTTTTAAATTTTCTAACCTACCTACCCGATTAAGGGATCTGACATTCCACGCTCCGATCCGTAGAACGCCAGTTTTCTTTCTCCTGATAACGACGTCTTCTTGAGTAGTCCCCGCCCGGAGATCCGAATGGGGGACTATTTTACCTCTGGAATATTTTACCCAAGAGGACGCCATCATCATTTAACCATACAGTAAAGCTGCATGCCCTCGGGAAAAATTACGGCTGTAGTTTCCCCCTGCTTTCAGCCGTTCGCAGTACCAGCACAGCAAGACCGTTTTGGTTAGTGTTACAAGGCCAGATCAGTCAATCATCCAGACTGTTGCCCCTGCAACTACTGAAAAGGCTGCTGCCCCTCTTCAGGAACCACACGTTTCTCTGGCCTCTCAACAAATACCCCTCCGTTGTGGTTGCACCTATGGTACGGCCATCTGTATCGCTGAGGGACGCAAGCCTCCCCACCAACGGCAAGGTCCATGGTTAATGGGGGGGGGGGGGGGGGGGGGGACTTTCCGTTATTTAGGGTCAATTGCCAATGTTCGCACCATACAGATATTTTTTATAAATCGCTTCCCAATTTGTTTTGATCTTCTGATGACTTTACCAGTCGGTAAACGACAGCGTCATCAGCAACCAACCCAAGAAGACTTTTCAGAGTGTCTCCTAAATCGTTTACATAGATAAGGAACAGCTAAAGACCTATAACACTACCTTGGGGAACGCCAGAAATCACTACTGTTTTACTCGATGACTTTCCGTCAATTACTACGAACTGTGACCTCTCTGACAGGAAATCACGAATCCAGTCACATAGCTGAGACATATTCCGTAAGCACGCAATTTCACTAAGAAGCCGCTTGTGTGGTATAGTGTCAAAAGCCTTCCGGGGATCCATAAATACGAAATCTATCTGAAATCTCTTTTCAATACCACCCAACTCTTCGTACGAGTAAAAAGCTAGTTGTGTTTCACAAGAAAGATGTTTTCTAAACCCGTGTAGACGCTGCGTCAATACTGCTTTCTTCGCTGCAATTCATAATGTTCGAACGCAATACATGTTCCAAAATCCTGACGGATATCGACGTAAATGATATGGGCCTGGATTACTCCTACTGCCTTTCTTGAATATTGGCGTGACCTGTGATACTTTCCAGGCTCTGGGTACGGATCTTTCGTAAAGCGAACGGTTTGATATGATTGTAAATTATGGAACTAATCAACATATTCCGAAAGGAACCCAATTGGTATACAATCTGGATCAGAAGATTTGCTTTTATTATGTAATTAAGCTGCTTCACTATTCCGAGGATGTCTACTTCTGCGTTACTCATGTTGGCAGCTGTTCGTGATTCGAATTCTTGAATATTTACTTCGTTCTCTTATGAGTAGGAATTTCGGAAGGCTGCTTTGGCAGCACTGTCTTTGATAGTACTCCATTGCTACCGCTCAGAGAAGGCACTGATTGCGTCTTGCCGCCAGCATACTTCACATACGACCTGAATCTCTTTGGATTTTCTGCCAGGTTTCGAGACGAAGTTTCGTTGTGGAAACTATTATAAGCATCTCGCATTGAGATCCGCGCTAAATTTCGAGCTTCTGTAAAAGATCGCCAATCTTGGAGATTTTGCATCTGTTTAAAATTGGCAAGTTTGCTTCATTGTTTCTGGAACAGTGTTCTGAGCCGTTTTGTGTACCAAGGAGGATCAGCTCCGTCGTCTGTTAATTTATTTGGTATAAATCTCTCAATTGCTGCCGATAATATTTCTCTGAATCTGGTCTACACTTACATTGTTAATTTGAAGGAGTGGAGGTTGTCTCTGACAAAGGCGTCGAGTGAATTTTTATCTGCTTTTTGAATAGATATTTTTTTGGTTTATTTTTGGAAGATTTTGGAGTTACAATATTCAGCCTGACTACGACAACCCTGTGTTCACTAATCCCTGTATCCTTTTTGTTGCTCGTTATTAACTCAGGCTTATTTGTTGCTAAGAGGTCAAGTGTGTTTTCACAACCGTTTACTATTCACGTCGGCTCATGAACTAACTGCTCGAAATAATTCTCAGAGAATGCGTTTAGCACAATTTGAGATGATGTTTTATCCGTCCCTCCGGAATTAAACATGTATTTTCGCCAACATATCGAGGCTAAATTAAAGTCACCACCAGTTGAGGGGGGTACTTATTTGAAATCAAACGCAAGTTTTCTTTGAACCTTTCAGTAATTGTATCATCTGAGTTTGGAAGTCGGTAAAAACGTCAAATTATTATTTTATTCCGGTTGGTAGGAATGACCTCTGTCAATACTAATTCACAGGAATTATACTTCAATTTTGCGACAAGATAAACTATGTCTAACAGTAACAACACGCCATCGCCAACTGTGTTTAGCCAATCCTTTCAGAACACCGTTAGATTCTACGAAAAAGTTTCGGCTTAACTTATCTCCGGCTTTAGCCAGTTTTCAGAGACTATAAAGATTTGAGCATCAGTGCTTTCCATTAGCGCTTGAAGCTCTGGTACTTTCCCAACAGAGCTACGACAATTTACAACCGTTATACCGATGGTTCCTGTGTCTGCGTTCTTCCTGTGTTCGGCAAGCACCCTTTGTGACTGAAGCCCTTTCTGTGTTTTCCCGAGAACTTTTAACCTAAAAAACCACCAGTCCACGCCGCACAGCCCCTGCTACCCGTGTAGCCGCCTCCTGCGCGTAGTGGACTCCTGACCTATTCAGCGAAACCCGAAACCCAACCACCCGATGGCGCAACTCGAGGAATCTGCAGCCTACACTGTGTCAGAACCGTCTGCGCCTCTAATTCAGACCCTCCTCTCGGCTCTGTACCAGAGGTTCGCAACAGGTCCTGTCGACTATGCTGCTTATGGTCAGCTCTGCTTTCATCTCGCAAGCAAGACTGGCAGCCTTTACCACTTCTGTTAGCCGCTCTACACTAGAGAGAATCTCTTCAGATCCGAAGCGACACACATCCTTGGTATACCAACGTGAGCCACCAGCCGCAGCTGGCTGCACCCTATGCTCTTCATGGCATCTGGAAGGACTCGTTCCACGTCTGGAACGACTCCACCCTGTATGCACACGGAGTGCACATTGGATTTCTTCTTCTTCTTGGCAGCCATGTCCCTAAGGGGGCCATAACCCGCCTAACGTTCGAGCTCCCAACTATCAATGATCCTACCCTGTGTGACTGCCCGGAACTTTCAGGCTGAAAGGTTTCCTCTGAAACAGGATTGGCGACTGCATATGGTTGAGCGACAGTTTTAGCCACAGACAGCACCAGGAACCTATTTGTCAAACTGCCTAGAGAGGCCTTACGTGCGGCCTCCTGGGAAGTCTTTCGCCGCCTGCAACGCACTTATTAAGAAGCTGTTAACGTCAGTTGATGTTTTTGGATTCGGCCGTTAGTTGCTAGACGCGTATTATTATGAAATAAGGCTGAGAACCAAAGGTTGCACGAATACTTGATTTGGTCCACATGCGGTCTGTGGGCCGCATTTTGACAACCACTGCTATAAAGTGTCTTCGTTATCATCTGGGAACACCGTATTGTAGTATTGAAGCACATGCAAATTTTTCTTAGACGTAATATCCGATCTCGGGCACAAAATTAGCTTTGCCTGATTTTAGTTTCACATAAGTAAACTATCAAAAATTTTACAGACCGATACATTTCTTTTCGTATGAGTATATGCCCTTTTTCGACAGGGAAAAGAAGGGAACCTGTGGAAAAATACTCCTGTCAGAGCACAAAAAATGGGAATAGCTCCCTGTTTATTTAAAAGAGTGACTGAAAAGTGGGGTACCAGCTGCCTCATTCTACTTTCCTCAGCACCATTAAAATTTTCCAAAAATTTTGGCAGGCTAACATATTAGCGCTTTTTTACGTTGAGAGAGAAGATAGTGATAGTGGCCAAGAGACCTTAAATTAATGAATACTGGAACACAGTGGACAGTATCTGTGTCATAGAAAGAATGAAGGAGACAATAGCAGTGTGAGAGAAACAAAGGGACACATTGGCAATATAACATAGTTGACAGTGACAGAACAGTGCGAGCAAAAGAGTGAAGGAGACAGTGCCAGAGGGACAGGAATAAAGAGAAGGAGAAAGTGGAAGTGTATGAGAGTCAGTGATAATGAGAGACAAGGTATATGACAGTGACAACGAGGAAGAGAGAAATAACAGTCACAAGAGACAGTTGCAGTGGAAAGGAATGAACGAGATGGTAGCAGTAACAGCAAGAGGAAAACAGTGACAATGAGAGTAGATAGTAGTAGTAGGACAGAATAAAGGAGATAGTGCCTGTGACACAGGAGAGAGACACAAAGAGATAACGGCAACGAGTTGGGATTAATGAGTGAGTGAGATGGACAAATGGAAATGGGTTGGTGTGAGCGATTTACAGCTACGGACTAGTGCGTGTGAGCGAGTTACGGTAAGGGAACTTGTGTGAGTCTGATGTGAGATGTGTGTTTAAAAAAAGCACGAATACTTTTTCATCTCAAAACTTTCTGGAAAATTTTTAAAAGTTCTGAGGAAGACAGAGAGAGGCAGGTGGTACCCCACTTTTCAGTCAATCTTTTTTGTGCTCCGACTGGAGGATTTTTCGACTGGTTTGTGTATAGGCTACTAGTAGAAGAGATTGCTTTTCGAGCCAAGTACATCGCACCACTACCTTGGACCGTCTGGTGGCGGTGCCGTAGTGCTGAGGCATTGTGACTGGCTGGTCGGACCGGTGCGTGCGGCCGTGTGTTCGCACACAGCTGCGGTTCCCACGGTCGCCGCCTGCGTGTTCGCCGCTCTCGATTGAGCAATAAAGCAGGAACACGCCCGTTACCCGTGGCAGCTGTCTTTCCACGTGCGCTGTGCCGGAGACCGTATATCAAGCCTCGCGCCGAGAAAACCTCCCGATAACCAGCCGGCTGTTGGTCAAGACAGGCACAAGGTGGTGAAAGAACGTGGCGGGCTATTACAGCTTGCAGGAATTACAGACCACGTAGTCACCTGCATTCAGCGCACAATCTCACAAAGAGTTCCATTTATTCCTCATCTTGTGCACGGGAGTGGTTTCAAAAGCAGGGTAACAAGTGCTTAATTAAGTCGAGTGAAGCTGCGGGAATTAGATTAGGAAATGAGACACTTAAAGTAAAGGAGTTTTGCTATTTGGGGAGCAAAATAACTGTTGATGGTCGAAGTAGAGAGGATATCAAATGTAGACTGGCAACGGCAAGAAAAGCGTTTCTGAAGAAGAGAAATTTGTCAACATCGAGTATAGATTTAAGTGTCAGGAAGTCGTTTCTGAAAGTATTTGTATGGATTGATGCCATGTATGGAAGTGAAACATGGACGATAAATAGTTTGGACAAGAAAAGAATAGAAGCTTTCGAAATGTGCTGCTACAGAAGAATGCTGAAGATTAGATGGGTAGATCACATAAACTAATGAGGAGGTATTGAATAGAATTGGGGAGAAGAGGACTTTGTGGTACAACTTGACAAGAAGAAGGGACCGATTGGTAGGACATGTTCTGAGGCATCAATGGATCACAAATTTAGCATTGGAGGGCAGCGTGGAGGGTAAAAATCGTAGAGGGAGACCAAGAGATGAATACACTAAGCAGATTCAGAAGGATGTAGGTTGCAGTAAGTACTGGGAGATGAAGAAGTTTGCACAGGATAGAGTAGCATGGAGAGCTGCATCAAACCAGCCTCAGGACTGAAGACCACAACAACAACAACAACAACAACAAGTGCTTTGCGAGAAAATGTTTATTCAGGTAACCAAAGGGATACACAGCTTTTAAAGGCACTGGCACACATTACTTAGTCACATAGCCACCATGAAGCATGGATCCCGGAATTCTGGGAGGGGAAGAGACTGACAACATGTTACTATCTCTTTCCCCAACCCCAACAACTGCCCCACCCCCCCACCCCACAACCACAAAAAGTAAATGAAACTTATCATCACTCTCACTCTTTTGACATATCAGAGACGCCTATGATTTTAATAAGAATATCTGTAACATACACTAAATGTTTCAGTGTAGTACTTTAAGTATTCAATTACAATGAAAATAAAATACAGCTTGTAATCTACCTCCTCGTTCCTAATTCCAGTTATTGTCCACAATAAGCAAAGTCTTCTACGAAAAATTTGAGAGGAGCGAAAATTGCAATGAACTTTCTAGTTTACTTAGCTTTTCGTGTAGTGTTGGCTCCAGTTCTTCTTGTCTAAACCGAGACCAGGCAGATGAAGTCTACTGACGGACAAGGACCATTGCAAAAAAGCGCATAAAATTAGAACAAGGAATCAGTCGTGAGTGTCCAAGTGCTGCTAGCAGTCCAGGCAGCACAGTCACTGTGTATGGGGAATTAAAAGGAGTGGGGTACAGTATTCGAGCAGCTCCTGATAAACCATAAAATTTTGTGGTAATTGCTAAGAAACGCTTTAGGGGCTGCAAAAAACAATGCCAGGACAGTGGACAACCTGCTGCTACACCCTGTAGCAATCTGACGGAGGAATTTGAGGATGGTGAATGCCTGGAGAACGCTACCTACCGTCATGTGTAGTGCCAACAGTGAAGGTTGAAAGAGATAGTGTTACAGTATGAGTTTTTTCTTGTGATTGGCGTGTGGTCTCGTAACTGTGCTTAAGGAAACGCTTTATTCGAAAGGGCACGAATACATTTTGCTGCACTGTGTACTGCATACAGTATAATAACAGATAGGAGACGATGACCGTTTGCATCAGCATGACAATGCATACTTTTCATAAAGCAGCATCTGTGTGAGAATGATCTGTGGGAAAAACATTCTTGAAATCTAGCGGTGTGCACCGATTCTCCACCTGAACCTAATGGACGTGTTAGAATGTCGAATGCGCTCCATACCCAAATGTCCAACTTCAATGGTTTCGGCTCTTGAGGAAGAATGAGCCTATCGATCGTTCACAGACATTCAGAGTGTAGATTGAGAGTGTACCTAGCAGAGTTCTAACCATCATAAAATGAACAGAGTGGAGGCATAACAAATTAGTATACGCTAATAGCTGTTTGCGAGACTCAGAGGGCCATAGACACGGCTCTCCAGGTAGATGCCGTGTTTCTTGACTTCCCCAAGGCGTACAGTTCCCCACAGTCGTTTAATGAACAAAGTAAGAGCATATGGACTATCAGACCAATTGTGTGATTGGATTGAAGAGTTCCTAGCTAACAGAACGCAGCATGTCATTCTCAATGGAGAGAAGCCATCCGAAGTAAGAGTGATTTCAGGTGCGCCGCAGGGGAGTGTCGTAGGACCGTTGCTATTCACAATATACATAAATGACCTTGTGGATATCATCGGAAGTTCACTGAGGCTTTTCGCGGATCATGCTGTGGTGTATCGAGAGGTTGTAACAATGAAAAATTGTACTGAAATGCAGGAGGATCTGCAACGAATTGACGCATGGTGCAGGGAATGGAAATTGAATCTCAATGTAGACAAGTGTCATGTGCTTCAAATACACAGAAAGAAAGATCCTTTATCATTTAGCTACAATATAGCGGGTCAGCAACTGGAAGCAGCTAATTCCGTGAATTATCTGGGAGTAGGCATTAGGAGTGATTTAAAATGGAATGATCATATAAAGTTGATCGTCGGTAAAGCGGATGCCAGACTGAGATGAATTGGAAGAATCCTAAGGAAATGCAATCCGAAAACAAAGGAAGTAGGTTACAGTACACTTGTTCGCCCACTGCTTGAATATTGCTCACCAGTGTGGGATACGTACCAGATAGGGTTGATAGAAGAGATAGAGAAGATCCAACGGAGAGCAGCGAGCTTTGTTACAGGATCATTTAGTAATCGCGAAAGCGTTACGGAGATGATAGATAAACTCCAGTGGAAGACTCTGCAGGAGAGACGCTCAGTAGCTCGGTACGGGCTTTTATTGAAATTTCGAGAACATACCTTCACCGAAGAGTCAAGCAGTATATTGCTCCCTCCTACGTATATCTCGCGAAGAGACCATGAGGATAAAATCAGAGAGATTAGAGCCCACAAAGAGGCATACCGACAATCTTTCTTTCCACGAACAATACGAGACTGGAATAGAAGGCAGAACCGATAGAGGTACTCAAAGTACCCTCCGCCACACACCGTCAGGTGGCTTGCGGAGTATGGATGTAGATGTAGACGTAAATATTTTTGATCAGATAGGGTATAGCGGCTGTAGTTTCCCTTTATTTTTAGCTGTTTGCGGTTAAAAAAAATTAGCAAGGCCAATCTGACTGTTTACGAGCCCAAATCAGACTCTTGCCCCTGCAACTAATGAAAAAAACTGCTACTTCTCTTCAGGAACCATACGTTTGACTGTCGTCACCACAAATACCCCTCTGATGTAGTTGGACCTACGGAACAGATATCTCTAACGTAAATGAACGTATGGTACACCACCTCAGCAAGGTCCGTGGTTCGTATGAGAAACTTATGATACCAGGGACAATTCGGGGAGAAGTGTGCCACAAACACGGATTTTTTTTTCCATCAGACTTCTGACTGGCTTGATGTGACCCACCACAAATTACTCTCTTGTGCCAACATTTTCATCTCCGAGTAACACTTGCAACCTACATCCTCAATAATTTGCTGGATGTAACCCATTTTGTGTTTTCCTCTGTAGTTTTTACCCTCTACAGCTCCCTCTAATCCCACGGAATATATTCCGTGATGTCTTAACAGATGTCGCACCATGTTGTCCCTTCTTCTTGACAACGTTTTCCGTATGTTACTTCCCTCGCCGATTCTCCGGAGAACCTCCTCATTCCTTACCTTGTAAGTCCACTTGATGTTCAACGTTCTTCTGTAGCACCACAACTCAGAAGCTTCAGTCCTCTTCTGCTCCTGTTTTCCCACAGGCCATGTTTCACCACCACACAATGCTGTGCTCCAAACGTAAACTCCCACAAATTTAAATGTTTATTTCACACTACAAAAGTGACGCCACAGTCAAAGAACATAAAATTTTTCTTTAAAACAAGGGGTTAAATTACCGGTTTCAACGAACTACGTCGTCATTTCCAAATATAACACATCAGTTGAGAATATATCATGGGAATTGTGACCATACATGTGACAACTCTTACGAAAAATAATGAGACCAGGCAACCGAGGCAATGATGGCACAACCAAGTCACTGCATGCTTGCCCAACCGTTCATTCCATATCCTAATGTAGAACAGATAAACACCACACCAGGCTAAAAATTGTCATGTATTCTTCCAACGTGTCCTACTGTGACACAACGATCGTATGGCTGATATAAATTCATAGGTTTGAAAAATTAAACACACATATGTATATGTAATCATTATATTGGCCCCAATTCCCGTGAGATAAAAACACACACAATAACCTTATTTATTTATTTAGCATATGGCAAGTACAAATCACGTATGAAAAATCTAAAAGTACATAACACACAAAACAGTTACAATATCACAAACAAACATCTAGGTTAGAAATATAATCGATTGCACTGTTAGTCGCATCCATGAAGTCCCTTGTTGGCCCAGGGTAGGCCCTCAGAGGGCATTCTACCACGATATGGTGAATTGTCTGCCTGTCAGCGCCGCAGTCGCACTGTGGTGATGGCACTATGCTCCATTTGTACAAGGAGTCCGCACAACGGCCGTGGCTCGTCCTGATCCTGTTAAGGGTAGGCCAGATTTTGCGGGGCAAGTCAAAGCCCCGAGGTCTGTTAGATGTTCCCAATAAGGTGTTAACCTGAGGCGATGTCTTTTCCTCCCATTCTTCTCTCCAGCGGTCCTCAAGAATAAAAGCGTTCTTTACCAGATCTTTGGCACTTGCGAGAGGGGGGTGTCTGGATTTCAATCTATTTTGCTCAATTCCATTACTCAGGGTGTGGATAGGAAGATCTGGGCTATTTTGGATTTTTCGACACTCCCTGACAAGTGCGTGTTCTCTGCGCAAATGTGGCGGCGGGATATGGCTCAATACAGGCAGCCATTGGACAGGAATTGACCTGATCGTTCCAGAGATAATCCTCATCGTTTGGTTCAAGACTGCATCCACCTTCTTGATGTGATCACTATTTAACCATATTGGGGAACAGTACTCTGCTGCAGAATAGACAAGTCCTAGTGCAGAGCTACGCAGAACGGAGGCAGTGGACCCCCAACTAGTGCCACAAAGCTTTTGGACAATGTTGTTTCTAGATCTGACTTTTTCAGCAGTGTTTACAAGGTGTTGTTTATAGCTCAATGTTCTATCGAGTGTCACGCCCAGATACTTTGGTGTTCTATTATATGGAAGAATGCCGCCATCAAAGCGGATCTTGAGCTCTTTGTTTGCTAATTTGTTATTCAGGTGGAATCAAGTGGCCTCTGTTTTGGATGGGCTGGGTTGGAGCCTCCAGTCACGGAAGTATTTTCCTAGAGTGGTCAAATCGCTGGATAGTGTGATCTCAGTTTCCTCCATCACTCGGTGTTGTGTGGCCAAGGCCCAGTCGTCCGCATATCCGAACATTTTGGATCTCGTCCTAGGCATATCGGCTATATACATGCTGAAAAGCAGTGGAGCCAGTACTGAACCTTGGGGCAGGCCATTATTAAGTTTCATGAATTTACTTCTGTTGTTACCGATGACAACCTGGAATGGTCTATTGCAGAGCATTTCGTTGATAAGGTTAGCCGTTTTTAGACATGGCACGATGCGGAGGAGCTTATAAATCAGGCCCTGTCTCCAGACAGTGTCGAACGCCGCCGTCAGGTCAACAAATACCACTGATGTTTTTTGCTGTCTTTGGAAGCCCGCCTCGATGTAGGTTGTTAGAGCGAGGACCTGATCCGTGCAGCTTCTTTTCGGCCGGAAGCCCGCCTGTTCTACCGGTACAGACTCCAGGATGACTTCGCTCATTCTGTTGTACATAAGTCTCTCCAGTAATTTATAGATCATGCTGAGTAAGGCGATTGGGCGGTAGCTCTGAGGTTGGTCACTCGGTTTGCCCGGTTTTAATATGGCAACAATTTTAGCCTTTTTGATAGTGTGCGGAATTTTTCCAGTTTGCAACACGTTAGAGAAGAATCGCGCAAGCCATAATCTTGCAAATTTACCACAGTGGAGCAGAAATTCTGGGTGAATCCCATCAAACCCTGGGGCCTTTCCTGGTTTTATATCGTTCAGGGCCATATTTAACTCTTCGACTGAAAAGGGTTAGAAATAAGGTGTATTGTTCTCTGCAGTCGATTTTAGCTCTTTAAGCTCCTTTTTAATTTTTATAGTATGGGCTCGTTCCTTTGGGGCGCTGGACGTCTTGCTGATGTGAACCGCAACTGTATTTGGGGACATAGCGCTGGTCATTCGCAGATTTTTACCTCCACCTCCAAGTCTCCGAAGCAAAGACCACGCCCTTCTGCTTGATCTTGTAAAATCCATTTGTTCCACGGCCTCCATCCACTTAGCACGCCTGGCCGCGTTTAGGCTATGTAATAGATCGTCTGCAATTTCTTTATCCCCATTGTCCAGAAACTGTCTATAAAGCCGTTCACTTTCCTCGCTCCATCCTGGCACATATTCGTTTCTGAATCCTCTGGGCATACTAACTTTAGCTGAGCTGATGACGGCTCCAACAAACCTTTCGTAGTTCTTATACGTTGGGGGTATCCATCCAAGGCATTTATCAAGTTTCTCCGAGAAAGCAGCCCAATCTGCCCTCCCAAAGTTCCATCTAGGACGAGGATAAGAGGATATCAGGGGAATAGTAAGACCTATTTCTAAGAGCACTGGACGATGCTGAGAGTGGGGGAAATCCTCAAGTACCCTGCGAGAGACCGGCAGGGGTTTGTTGTTCTTGTCAGTTGTAACAAAACTGAGGTCAGGGCAGGTCTCAGTTAGCCAAGCGGCTGATTTAAATGTACCTCGGTCTTTGGCGTCAAAGATTAGTTGAGTATTATGATCTTCTGTCCATTTCGCCAGGTCTTCGCCGTTTTGGTCAGATATTCGATATTTCCACAGTTCATGGTGGCTATTAAAGTCACCCACGTATATTGCTGGGTGAGGCAGGATTTGAAGGGCTTGTGGGGGCCACGATTGCCCTTGAGGCTTGTATATATTATTTATTAAGACTTCACCCACTTTTATAATGACTTCGTGAATCTCGTTTGTGGTAGATGTTGATACGAGAGCCACTTCTTCGATATTTCTCCTGACGTATGTTGCCGTGCCATAATGTCTGTGGTGTGTGGCGCCTATTAGGTCATAGCCAGATATTATGCCCCTTGATCTTCGCTGCTCGTCATCTTCAGTATGGGTCTCCTGAATTGCGACTACGTCAGTGTCGTTCTTTGTTAAAACTTTATGCAAGTACATGCATTTGGCTCTACTTATGCCTTCAATATTCAGGTGGCAGACTCGAATCAGCGATCCGAGTTCTCTAGTCAAAGGGTTCGTTTTGCTAGAATTCATCGTGATTTGCCGTGACCAGGAGATCAACTAAGGATTATCTGGTCGCCTGTACTTTGCTAGTTCATTTAGCGTTACCCAGGGTGCACGTGTAGTATTCTACTACGGACGCGAACTAGCTTTACAATAACCTTACCGTAAGCGTATCAAGAACAGCAAGCTTCCATATGGAATGCAGCACATAATTTTACTACGTCCCGAAAAAGAATCTCATAACACGCTGTACTCTCATGTAGGACTGACACACTACTAAGTTTGTAACATAACATTTCTCAGTCAGCCTGGTAACATATTCTGTAGAAAGCATGAACGTAGTATAGAAACACAAGAAACAAAACAGGAGCTACATGCTGTACAACAACAGGCGCTAGATGACTCCACTATCAAGTTTTAACGAGACTAGTCTCTGGTTGAAATATAAACACAAACCAATCACTGGTACACAATCCAAAACAGTGGTATACCTTGCCTACAGCTTTAAAATTAGATAGCAAAGCATGTAATTTTAAAGCTGTAAACACTGGTATACAAAGCAAAACACTGATGTACATTGTTTACAGCTTTAAAATTAGATGCTTTGCCATCTAATTTTTAAGCTGTAAGCGTGTTTCACTACGAAAGAGGAAGCAGTGTTATCCATTTCCACTCTTTGTATGAACAGCGAGACAATTAGGGCACAAGTAGTGTTTACAGAGACTGTGACTGTAAAAAAAAATGGCTCTGAGCACAATGGGACTTAACTTCTGAGGTCATCAGTCCCCTAGAACTTAGAACTACTTAAACCTAAGGACATCACACACACCCATGCCCGAGGCAGGATTCGAACCTGCGACCGTAGCGATCGCGCGGTTCTAGACTGTAGCACCTAGAACCGCTCGGCCACCCCGGCCGGCCTGTGACTGTACACGACTTTTGAAATCAAAATTACGTAGCTAAAGCACGATTAAGAAAATCGTTGATGGCTGTTAATACATCAGAATGTATTACAGAATCATCCTCAGTGACATAGCAATAAGATTTCTAATACATAAATGGGATCTACTTCCAAGGACGGAACAACACCAGTACACGAGAGCTACGGCTGCTAAACAGTCATCGCGTTTATTCTTATGATGAACGGAGTATAGCATTAACTCTTGTTGAATGCAAAAGCAGGAGAGCAGCGCCCAGTTCCACTGATTCTCTTGGTCCGGTGGATATATTGTGGCCTGTGTGAACAAATTTGGTTTGGAAATGCGTTGCGGTAAACATAACTCAGCAAAAGTGTCTAGCAATGTTGCCGAATATACGGCTGCAATTCATGTGGTCGGATATATCGCCAGGCAATGTGGCCTGCCATATCGTCAAAAAATGTAATTTCTATGTCTCGTGTAAACATATCATAAGAACAGTGATCCAATGCTGCGCAACAGCTGCAACGGGCCAGTCAATTACGCAATTAAACAGGTGACGTCATCTTTTTTTTCTGGTGCGAGCTTGGCGCACCCGTACTGCGCCCTGACAATGAAAATCGACGGTCGCCTTTCCCCACTTCTCAAGGTCATCCCGCGCCGTGTGCCGTCTCCTCGGAGACTGGAACAGCCAGCACGACTCGCCTTAAGGGACCACCACTGACAAACAGACCGCAGCTGCCTTAGTGCTGCAGATGCAGTTGCAGCGTCATGGTGTGTACTGTATGCCTCTCTCCCCGTGCACAAACGCAGATGCATAGAAGCAAAAGCGATTCGTGCTGCTGTAAAAAGAGCGATGCGCGAAGCATTCAACCACTACCACCGTCATACCTTAGCAAAGGATCTTGCTGAAAACCCAAGGAAATTCTGGTCTTACGTAAAATCGGTAAGCTGGTCGAAGGCTTCCATCCAGTCACTCACGGATCAGTCCAGCCTAGCAACGGAAGACAGCAAAACGAAAGCTCAAATATTAAATTTAGCATTTGAGAAATCTTTCAAGCAGCAGGATCGTACAAACATACCGCCGTTTGAGTCTCGTACAGATTCCCTTATGGAGGACATAGTGATAGACATCCCTGGGGTTGTGAAGCAGCTGAATGGGTTGAAAATAAAAAAATCGCCAGGTCCTGATGGGATTCCAATTCGGTTTTACAGAGAGTACTCTATTGCATTGGCTCCTTACTTAGCTTGCATTTATCGCGAATCTCTTGCCCAACGCAAAGTCCCGAGCGACTGGAAAAAAGCGCAGGTGACGCCTGTATATAAGAAGGATAGAAGGACGGATCCTCAAAATTACAGACCAATATCCTTAACATCGGTTTGTTGCAGGATTCTCGAACATGTTCTTGTTCGAATATAATGAATTTCCTTGAGACAGATAAGTTGCTGTCCATGCATCAGCACGGCTTTAGAAAGCATCTCTCCTGCGAAACGCAACTCGCCCTTTTTTCACATGATATCTTGCGAACCATGGATGAAGGGTATCAGACGGATGCCATATTCCTTGACTTCCGGAATGCGTTTGACTCGGTGCCCCACTGCAGAGTCCTAACTAAGGTACGAGCATATGGGATTGGTTCCCAAGAATGTGAGTGGCTCGAAGACTTCTTAAGTAATAGAACCCAGTACGTTGTCGTCGATGGTGAGTGTTCATCGGAGGTGAGGGTATCATCTGGAGTGCCCCAGGGAAGTGTGGTAGGTCCGCTGTTGTTTTCTATCTACATAAATGATCTTTTGGACAGGGTGGATAGCAATGTGCGGCCGTTTGCTGATGATGCTGTGGTGTACGGGAAGGTGTCGTCGTTGAGTGACTGTAGGAGGATACAAGATTACTTGGACAGGATTTGTGATTGGTGTAAAGAATGGCAGCTAACTCTAAATATAGATAAATGTAAATTAACGCAGATGAATAGGAAAAAGAATCACGTAATGTTTGAATACTCCATTAGTAGTGTAGCGCTTGACACAGTCACGTCGATTAAATATTTGGGCGTAACATTGCAGAACGATATGAAGTGGGACAAGCATGTAATGGCAGTTGTGGGGAAGGCGGATAGTCGTCTTCGGTTCATTGGTAGAATTTTGGAAAGATGTGTTCATCTGTAAAGGAGACCGATTATAAAACACTAATACGACCTATTCTTGAGCACTGCTCGAGCGTTTGGGATCCCTATTAGGTCGGATTGAGGGAGGACATAGAACCAATTCAGAGGCGGGCTGCTAGATTTGTTACTGGCAGGTTTGATCTACACGCGAGTGTTACGGAAATGCTTCAGGAACTCGGGTGGGAGTCTCTAGAGGGAAGGAGGCGATCTTTTCGTGAATCGCTACTGAGAAAATTTAGAGAACCAGCATTTGAGGCTGACTGCAGTACAATTTTACCGCCGCCAACTTACATTTCGCGAAAAGACCGCAAAGATAAGAGAGATTAAGGCTCGTACAGAGGCATACAGGCAATCATTTTTCCCTCGTTCCGTTTGGGAGTGGAACAGGGAGAGAAGATGCTAGTTGTGGTACGAGGTACCCTCCGCCACGCACCGTATGGTGGATTGCGGAGTATGTATGTAGATGTAGATGTAGAATGCGCAAACATCAGTGACCATACGTCGCTTCATTATTCAAACAATCGGCTATTTGTTTATGGTCATGAAAGGCGAAGGAAAAAGATAACAGGAAGAAGACAATGATTAAGTAGATATCTAAATAACAGTGGTACTGTATACAAGAAATAAAAAGTGACGACGATTATTTGGCTTAAAATTTCAGAAGAAATCCCCAGCGAGATTTTGATTTTTCTGCTTGGAAAATGGGAACTTGTGTCTCTAGGCAAGATACTGTTGTACATGAAGCAATTTCTGTAGTAATAAAAGCTGGAAATAACATTATCTTGCAAACGGCGACCCATTTCACATTTCAAAACCAAATATTTCAGTGATTATGACTGAAATACTTATCGGATGTTCCTAGTAGTTACGTGGAGTTTACCCGGCATTCATTAAGTCATTTCTTTGTTATTTTATAGTAAAATATTGTATTTTAACGTCATCGGATTCGACAAATTTCGGACCTCAGAATTCACTATAGCATAGGTTTTGTAGTCCGTGTTTTTATCTTTTGCATCCTCAATGTCCTTCATTTCAATTTCTAGACGTTTACTGAGGAGCTCCACCTGTGTCATCTTTTTCGGTCGAACAATGTCACGCTGCTCAGTTGCTGTGATAGCCACTGAACCACGAACATTCCTCCACAGTTTTCATATGCACTTTTGATAAATTTGTAGGTTGCTTCCTCTTCGGTTTCTTACTTCGAGACATACATTATGCTTGTTAGTAATATGAACAGGCCTACTTGTAAGGCATCTCAAATTCTTATTCGGTTGAACTTTTTATATTTACGTAACCCCAGCGTGTTAGGTGTAGTGGAACAGCAACTTATTACAGACTGTGATGCAAAAACAGAGATAGACAAAATTCCAACTAAAATGGATGATTATTTAGTTGGTTCAAAAATGGCTCTGAGCACTATGGGACTTAACTTCTGAGGTCATCAGTCCCCTAGAACTTAGAACTACTTAGACCTAACTAACCTAAGGACATCACACACATCCATGCCCGAGGTAGGATTCGAACCTGCGACCGTAGCGGTCGCGCGGTTCCAGACTTTAGCACCTAGAACCGCTCGGCCACTTCGGCCTGGTATTTAGTTGGTTGGTTGGTTGATTTAAGTGAGGGGGATTACCTGGTTGGAGACCGGTTTTTGGCTACGCCTATTCTCAAACCAACCAATGTTTGACAAATGAAATGTCCGTCATAAGAAAATAAAATAAAATAAAAACAGTAAACGAAGTGGGTACATTCACTATGTGATCAAAAGTATCCGGACACGTGGCTGAAAATGACTTACAAGTTCGTGGCGCCCTCCTTCGGTAATGCTGGAATTCGATAAGGCGTTGGCCCCAGTACATTCTTCACGGAGTGCTGTACTGAGGAGAGGTATCGATGTCGGTCGGTGAGGCCTGGCACGAAGTCGGCGTTACAAAACACCCTAAGGCGTTCTATAGAATTCAGGTGAGGACCTGTGTAGACCAGTCCACTACAGGCATGTTATTGTCGTGTCTGATGATGGTCGAAGTAGAGAGGATATAAAATGTAGGCTGGCAATGGCAAGGAAAGCGTTTCTGAAGAAGAGAAATTTGTTAACATCCAGTATTGATTTAAGTGTCAGGAAGTCATTTCTGAAAGTATTCGTATGGAGTGTAGCCATGTATGGAAGTGAAACATGGACGATAAATAGTTTGGACAAGAAGAGAATAGAAGCTTTCGAAATGTGGTGCTACAGAAGAATGCTGAAGATTAGATGGGTAGATCACATAACTAATGAGGAAGTATTGAATAGGATTGGGGAGAAGAGAAGTTTGTGGCACAACTTGACCAGAAGAAGGGATCGGTTGGTGGGACATGTTCTGAGGCATCAAGCGATCACCAATATAGTATTGGAGGGCAGCGTGGAGGGTAAAAATCGTAGAGGGAGACCAAGAGATGAATACACTAAGCAGATTCAGAAGGATGTAGGTTGCAGTAGATACTGGGAGATGAAAAAGCTTGCACAAGATAGAGTAGCATGGAGAGCTGCATCAAACCAGTCTCAGGACTGAAGACCACAACAACAACAACAACAACATCTCTCCGCCAGAGGCCGTGCATTACGAACAGGTGCTCGATCGTGTTGAAAGATGCTATCGCCATCACCGACTTACTCTTCAACGGTGAGAAGCAAGACGGTGCTTAAAACATCGATGAAGGCCTGTGCTGTGATAGTGCCACGCAAAGCAACAAGGGGCGCAAGCCCCATCTATAAAAAACACGACCACACCACAACAACACAGCCGCCAAATTTTACTGTTGGCACTACACTCGCTGGCTGATGACATGCACCGGGCATTCGCCATACCCAGACCCTGCCATCGGATCGCCACAGTATGTATCGTAATTCGCCACTCCACATACACACTGCTCAATCGTCCAATGTTTACGCTTCTTACACCAAGCGAGGCGTCGTTTGGCATTTACCAGCGTGATATGTGGCTTATGAGCAGCCGCTCGACCATGAAATGTACGTTTTCTCACCTCCCGCCTAACTGTCATAGTACTTGCAGTGCATCCTGATGCAGTTTGGAATTCCTGTGTGATGGTCTCGATAGATGTCTGCCTATTACACATTACGATCCTCTTCAACTGTCGGTGGTTTCTGTCAGTCAACAGACGTGGTCGGCGTGTACGCTTTTGTGTTGTAGTGTCCCTTCACGTTTACACTTCACTATCAAATCGGAGACAGTAGACCTAGGGATGTTTAGGAGTGTGGAGAACTCGCGTACAGACGTATGATACAAGTGTCACTGAAGCATCTGACCGCGTTCGAAGTCCGTGAGTTCCGCGGAGCTCCCCATTCTGCTCTCTCACGATGCCTAATGACTACTGAGGTCGCTGATATGGAGTACATGGCAGTAGGTGGCAGCACACTGCACCCAATATGAAATGTTATTTTGGGGTGTCTGGATACTTTTGATCGTATAGTGTATGTGTAAGTTTCCAGTGTTCGTTAAGTAACATTAGTCACGACCTTGCACACATGCACCCATCTTCTTTACTGCTATTTTTGACGGACAATTTACCAAGCAATCATTAGTTGATTTGAGAAAGAGCGTTGACCTAAATCGGACACCGACTAAATAAACATCCATTTTACTTGCAACTCTGGCTGTCTCTTTTTGCTTCACAAAGTTTTTATGTGACTTTTCTTTGTAATTATCTACAAACTTCAGCGTGCTTGGAGTTCAAAGGGCTGAAATGGCTCTAAGCACTATGGGAACATCTGAGACTTAGAACAACTTAAACCTAACTAACCTGAGAACATCACACACATCCATGCACGAGGCAGGATTCGAACCTGCCACAGTAGCAGCAACGCGGTTCCGGACTGAAGCGCCTGGAACCGCTCGGCCACACCCGCCGGCTTTATTTGGAGTCAATAGACACCGTTGCACATAAAACAGCTTAAAGCACACTACAGTACGCAACGCGAAACGTGGCCACTAAGTGCCTGTCGTCCGCTAAACAGTACAAGAGATTTCCACCAATGCCGGGAAACAATACGCTGTGACGCACGCCCTAAAATTCGGGAAAACTGCATTGGGCAAATACGCATGCGTGCTTGCGCTGCTGGTAAGGCAAAGGCATGCATGAAGAGAGAAAAGGGAACGGGTGGACGCGCCTTAAGAGTCATCGTGGAGGACATGGTACGGCCTCTTCTAGCGAAACTTTCAATGTGGCGGCGTTATTGCGAACTTCACCGCTACAGCGAACAGCTAATTTTATTGCTCTTCCGTGAACAGCGAAGTCACCCCGCTCACCGCTATTTCAGCCCATTTTACTTTCGCTCTAGTAAACTGATTAACATCTCGCGTTTCCGAGAAGTGTTGTTTTATTCTCTCGTCATTAAAAATAACTGTATCCTCAATATACACTGGGAACTATGCAAGAGTCGACTAAGCGCGTTTCATTCTTAGCACAGATAGTCTCGTTGCAACTGCCATTCAGATCTGTTTTATCCTTGGCAGCAAAACGTGGACCGTAGACTGCTACCGTGGTACAGCTGCTGCAGTGAACGGGGAGCTACTGGCGCAAACGTTTGCGAGAACAATACAACGAACGATAGCAATTTAGAGACAACGCGCGGACAAAGAAATGAGGTGTATGAGGAATTCTCACGTCGCAGTCGGACTGGGATACTACTTCGTGTATAAATAGGCGAAGCACAATATTTGCGCTGGCCAAGCGGCTCTAGGCGGTTCAGACCGGAACCGCGCTGTTGCTACGGTCGCACGTTCGAATCCTGCCTCGGGCATCGATGTGTGTGATGTCCTTAGGCTATTTAGGTTTAAGTAGTCCTAACTTCTAGGGGTCTGATGACCTCAGATGTTAAGTCCCATAGTACTCAGAGCCATTTGAACCAAAATATTTGCACAAAACGGAAAACGTGGTTTTTCTACGATACAACAGCAATCGATTAATAAAAAAAAGTACAGAAAACCACCAAAACCGATTCTTGAAAGAAACTAACTCCAGTGTTTATGTCGTTGTCAGAGCAGCTTCTATCGTTAGGCAAGACTAAGCGGCCGCCTAGGGCGGCAGAATTTTAGGGGTGGCAAAGAACTGAAAAATTAATTTCAAATAAAACAGTGAAAAAAACTAAACAAATGAGGGGAATAAATGAAAAAGACGAAAAATTAAAACTTCAAACTGTTTTCAAAAGCATACGAAACCGTTATTTAGTATTTACCTACTTTGACGAATGAAACATATTGCCTCTACCTACCCCACAACTTAAGCAGCCGCTACTGAGTACGAAATGGAAACAAACATGACCTTGATTCATCTCTGGCGAGATCTGGAGCGGAGCAAGTGTAAACGTACGATGACTCTGAGTGGTACTTTCCCTGTGAAGTAAGAGTGAAATAAGTACAATCGTTCAGAGAATTACTTCTGATAAATTTTAAATGTTACTCATAGCGGGCAGCACATAAAAGCAAAGCTATATTTTGATTTCACAATGCAATTTAATTGTGATTCTCTACGAGTAAAAAATCTGAAGCCAAAAATTTACTGTACAGATAATGGAATACTATAAATTTAGTAAATTTGCCTGAAGAAACAGTTTAATGAATAAAATGTACTTACAATTTTTTTATTTGACATAGAATTTAACGACCACCGTGGGCAACTCAGGGGGCTAAAAGCAGTTGCCCGTTCTTACTATAGGGCCACTGACTGCAGGGATCTTTCCAGTGCCTTTAGACAAACACAACATCCATGCCTCCCAGGATTCGAACCGGGACGCATCTCGGACGAATGATCAGAAACCATTGCATGGATCACTGCGCCACGACAGCGGCTAACAAAAGTTGAAGAACTCTCAATAAAAATGCAAACAAGGTTTTTTATTTCGTAGCAAGAAAGTGGAAGCTCAAAAAAATAGGACTTAATACTCATTCAAAAAAATATTTCAGTTAAAATAGAAATAACAGCACAATTATTCAAATGATCTAGTTGATACTTCATCATGTCTCCCATTTCTGAACTCAAGGAAAAATTCATTCGCACCAGCAAACAGTCCCACGCCTTTATTAGTCCATTTCCTTGTAATTAAATAAAGTAAGTGATTGATGCAAAATCTGGATGCACTGCTACTGAGTTGTAGTTTAAAATGTTCAGCACATTCTTCCAATTTCAATTCTTTTGGGAAGTTCCAAAAATTTAGGACGAAAAGTAAGAAATTGAGGACATCTATTGCCAATCAGTTTTAACGGAACTGCCGCGCGGAGTGGCCACAAGGTTAGAGACGCCATGTCACGGATTGCGTGACCCCTCCCGTCGGAGGTTCGAGTTCTTCCTCGGACATGGGTGTGTGTGTTGTTCTTAGCATACGTTAGTTTATGTAGTGTGTAAGCCTATGGACCGATGACCTCAGCAGTCTGGTCCCTTAGGAATTCACACACTTATTTTAACGGAACTTGTAGTGGGACGAAATTAAACGTCACCCATCCACCAAGTCAGCCCAGTTTGCAGGTGACTATAAGTTTAATTTAGTTTTTGTTTATGTGTTTTCTTATTATTTGTAATAAATGTGAATTATCTAAAAGTTTTGTATTTTTTTTATGTGTTTCATGTACGGAGAGATCGGCGCAACGAACGGGGACAGCATCTTCGTTGCCGCGACCAGAGAGGAAATTGCTGGCCGCTATACGTCGCGGGTCGACAGCCAAGGAGCAACAGAAGATCCTGGAACCGAGTTGTTGCGTCGTGTTTCAAAAAAAATTAAAAATGAATTTTTATACTCTTTTTGTACAACAATGACGTCATAATGATCTTAACCTTATTGAAAAGTTAGTCACTGTCTGTCAACGCTCAAGTTCACATCTGTATGTGTAGGAAGCTAATAAAATAGTGTATGCTATTAAAATTGAAACACGTGTCTTGAAGATTTATTTATGAAGAGTTATGTGAACGGATTAATAATATATTTTGACAAGATTATTGATTCAGACAGCGTTGGCCGAAACTTTGAGTCTAAAAAAAAGTTTATTTAATGTGTGATTCTGATATCGATTAGATCAAGATAACGTGTGTCGATATAATTTTCTGAGGAGAAACAAACGAAATTTAAATTGGGAAAAAGTTACGAAAACCAATTGGCCCAAGTGATGTAATTCTCTGCACACGACTCAACTGATGTTTTACAGTTTCGTTCAAGAACCATTCTATGACAATTTAAAAAGAATATGAATCATTTTTGAAGTGGGTTGTAACTGACGTAGGTGACGAAGTCTGCACATGGTCATATAACAAACGAAACATTAATACGTCGTTACACCGCACCGTGGCGACCTTAGAAACAGGACTTGTGTGCAACTAAGGCACACAGGTACGAAACAAAACATCAAGAGTCCTTCGGAAGTCAACGCGAGTTTTCGTGGAGCCTTCACCAGCCAGCGGCGACTTCGTGGGTGTGGGCATCTGACGGAGCCGCAGCCAAGCAGTACGGTCACGCAGTTGTTCCACGAGAAGGCGCGTCTGTTGGGCAGCAGCTGAACGCTGCAAACCCCGACAACCTTTTTTCTCCCTAAACTAATAGGCCCAGTACGTCAGCTGCGGGGCGTTCCTCCGGCTGGTATTAGAGGTGTTGCTGAGGGCTTCGCCTGTCTACGGCGGTGCCGGGCGTGGTTGCAGCCAGCGACGTTTTCGGTGTTCGACTCAGCGTCCTGCCGGTTGCGGAAGCGGGGTCGCAGCATCTCAGCGGCTGCATCGACGGCTGTTACATCTGCAGCCCATAGCAGCACACTGATCATCGAGAACTACAAATTACAATATTAGTGTCCGGTGAGTTTGTTTCAAGTTGGAAGTGGAGTGTTGTACATAGGGAGTGTGCTTTTATAGGATTGTTGATTCCAAGTCTGCGTGTGTAAATAGTTAATTTCATACAATAATGTCGGGAAGTGAAATGTCAGACGAAGAGCAATCTATGTCCGATAGGAGCATGAGATCCCTTTTTAGGGCGATAGCTAAATTAAAACAATCTAACGGGGATTTCCTAGCTGAATTAAAACAGTCTAACGAAGAATCTATGGCTAGATTAAAACAGTCTAACGAGGAATCTACTGCTAGATTAAAAGAGGAATTAAAACAGTCTAACGAAGAATCTATGGCTAGATTAAAACAGTCTAACGAGGAATCTACTGTTAGATTAAAAGAGGAACTAAAACAGGAATTAAAACAGTCTAACGAAGAATCTACTGCTAGATTAAAACAATCTAACGAAGAATCTATGGCTAGATTAAAACAGTCTAATGAGGAATCTACTGCTAGATTGAAACAGGAACTAAAACAGGAATTAAAACAGTCTAACGAGGAATCTACTGCTAGACTTAAAGGGGAGCTAACAAAATCAACAGACAGGTTGCAGGAATATCTTAATGAAACCAGTCGAGAATTAAGTGATAAAATAGAGTCTTCTAAAGTTGAAATGCAAGAAAAATTAGTAGGACTTAGTAATAAGATTGCCGATAATTGTAAAAGGTTAGAAGAACATATCCAGGAATCGCGCGAGGAAAAAGCTCGCATGCGAAACGATATCACTGACTTAACCGAGAGACTAGATAGTGTCAATATCTTAGTTGTAAATGAAATACAGAAAAATAACGATATGTTACGAGATGAATTTTCTATGCAAACAGAAACTGTTCGCAGAGAATTATTGAAATCTATTAAAGAGGTCTCTACCAAACCTGTAGAGATTTCTTCAATAGATAATGTAGAATTAGAGACATTAACTCATCAAGTAGAAAAGGACCATACCGAAATCGAAAACATGAAATTTTTAATTACTGAAATATGCAATAATCTTGAGACTGCCAAAGATAATAATATTGACGAAGGTACAGAGCGTTCACATCGTGAACACAGTGAAGAATCGATATTAGCTAATCGCGTATCCAATACAGAAATGCGGATACAGGAAATTACTAAACGGTTATCGGAATTAGATAATAACGAGAACATTTCAGGTAGCAGAGGTAATAACATAATCAGAGACAACAGTCGCATCGAATTTGCTAGCACGGACGACAACAATATGAATAAGGCAATCACGGCAAGCCAATCCGATGCAACTCCGTCTCTGCAATCTAAACAAAATCCGACTATTTCTCTCGCAGAATGTCTGGATGACATAACAACAAATTCAAATGTAGCAAGTCGATTTCCTGTATTCAAACCAGGAGGCGAACTGCACCCTATAATCTTTATAAAAGCTTTTGAAACATCATTATCTCCTAAATGGAGTAATGAAAAACGCATTCAATTTGTAATAGGACATTTAGAAGCAGAAGCTGCGGAGTGGGCAGTACTGCATAGAAATGAATTCAGGGATTGGGATGATTTTGTTAAGCAGTTTAAACAAAATTATTGGTCAAGAGGAAAACAACAACACTTAACTTTAGAGTTGTTAGACCCTCCTCCATATTCTAAACGGTGGGGAGGTTATAGGAATTATTTTGAATGGCATTTAAATCGTGCTAAATTAATTGAAGAACCAATTATTGAAAGTCATTTAATACGAGTCCTAATTAGTAGGTTACCGTATTACGTAAAGGAAAGAATGATAGAAAGAGAATGGTCACAGCCGTGCGAATTGTTAGGATATTTAGAGCAGTTAGATATACTTAATAGAGAAAGGGAAGACGAGAAGTTTAGATTTGGTAGAAATGACAATCCTCGAGATAATAATAATAATTCAGAACCACGAAAAGCTAATAACAACAATCATAGTCGGTTCTGTTATATAAAACGTCAATCTAAAGATAAAGAGAGCCAACAAAATCGTGGTAATAACTCTAAAGTGCGGAAATTACACAATAACGATCATGAGATAAATCATCCTCAAGTAATTAATGAAGGTCAAGTGGTAGGTGACGTCATCATAGAACGTTCGGAAAACTAGTAAAGTCCTTTAGTACGGGTCAACTAAAGGGAACTATTGGTCAAGATTATCCAAGACCCAATTGCAATTTATCATTAAGCTGCCAAAAGGACGATGACTGGCAACAAGATTTACTTCAGGAAGACAATCAGATAAGGGAGAATGTAACATATAAACCCGTTATTAAAGGTTATATTAAAGATACCGAAGTAAATATTATAGTTGATTCGGGTAGCGAAGTAAGTATTTTATCCAAAGAATTATTTCAGCTTAAAAGAAAATATTGGAATTTCCCGACTTTACCTGTAACTGGGGTGAAAATTATAGGAGTTACTGGTAAAAGAAGTCAAAATATTACTGAGGAAGTTTATGTAACTTTTGAAATTGCTAAACAATTAATTGCTCACTCTGTACTCGTCGTAGCCAACTTAAATGTGGCCATAATTTTAGGTATAGATTGGCTGTGTAAATATAAAGCTATATTAGATTTTAAAGATTCTTCCTTAACCATCCATAAGGAGGCATGTACCTTTAAGGTGAGGTTCTCTAACAGTCAAGTACCTGAAAATTGCTACGAGTCCTTACAGATTAAGTACGCACCGACCATGAATCTATTAACAGATTTTAGTGACCTTGGGTATGCAGTATACCAATGTCAGGCTAGTAATAGTATCGAAACCGAAGTGAAAGAAAAATGTTTATCTACGAATTACGAATTGTCTATCCGAGCAAGAAAAGGAAGAGTTGGAATCTTTGATGTTAGAATTTAGAGCCGTCTTCTCAGATGAACCGGGGAGAATTAAAGATTACGTTTGTAAACTTAAGATTAAAGATAAGAAACCATTCTTTAAGAAACCTTATCCTATTCCAGTACAATTCAAAGAAGCGGCTAGTAGAGAAATAAGTAAGATGCTAGAACAAAACATTATCGAACGATCATGTAGCGCTTTTAACAGTCCGTTGTGGGTAGTTAAGAAAGCTACTGGTGGGGCACGACTGGTTCTGGATGCCCGTGAATTAAATAAAATTATAGAGATGGAAAGAGACAGACCTATTCCTATGGAGGACGTACTTCTTAAGATCGCTGGTTCTCGTTATATGAGTACAATGGATCTAACCTCTGGCTACCATCAAGTAACATTACACCCGGATTCACGGCAATATACGGCTTTTCTTTTTGAAGGCAGATCATATCAGTTCCAAGTTTTACCTTTTGGACTTAATATATCAGTGTCAACTTTCATTAGGGCATTAGATTCTGCTTTGGGTCAGCAATTGTCACAAAAGATTATTTTATATGTAGATGATATTTTAGTAGCTACTAAAACGTGGGAAGAACACGTAACGATATTACGGGAATTGTTTAACCGTTTAATTGACAGAGGAATTACTTTAAAATTATCTAAGTCTTACTTCGGAAAGGAGGAAGTGAGATTTTTGGGGCATATAGTGGACAGTAAAGGTATTAGGCCAGACCCAGCACGTATTGAAGCTATTGCTCGATGCCCGAGTCCTAGAAATCGGAAACAATTGAAATCATTCCTAGGAATGGTAGGATTTCTGAGAAGATTTCTTCCAGGGCAGGATATTGTTAATCCTACATTACTAGATTTATTGAAAGAGAAGTCAGTATGGCTCTGGGGACAAAAGGAAGAGGAAGTTTTTAATAAGATAAAAGGAGCGTTAACCAAAGCCAAAATGTTATACCACCCAGATTTCGATCAGGACTTTGGTATGTGTACGGATGCCTCTGATTATGGTGTGTCTTGTGTAATATTCCAAGGTGATCTGACCAATGAAGAGGGATTATATCGGCCTATTGGATTCGCTAGTCGAACTTTAAATAAACATGAAAGAAATTGTTTTGTATCCGAGAAGGAAGCTCTCGCAGTGGTATGGGGTTTTCAACGATTTAGAGGATTATTAATGGGAAGAAAAACAATTGTATATACTGATCATCAGGCTTTAATCTTTTTGAACAATTGCCGGTTACTTCACCGTAGGCTATTACGTTGGGTATTATACTTGCAAGAATTTCAGTACGAAATTAGGTATATAAAAGGATCTCAGAATGTAGTTTCAGATGCTTTGTCAAGGCTTCCCGTAGGAATGGAGAATATTAATATTGCAGAAGAACCAGGAACAAATTATCATGTTTACTTCCTTTTGACTAAGGAGAACGAACGTAAGGTTAAACGGATAGTAACTGCTGTTAGATGCAATCAAAGAAATGACGATCAATATAGGGACCTTATACAAAACCTTAATAATGGGGACGAAGCAGTTAACACCCGGGGTGTGTGGTTATATTTTAACGACTTGTTGTATTGGAAAGCACAGAGGGAACACCAGAGATGGAAAATCTGCATTCCGAAAACTGTTGTGGACGAGTTAATTACTTATATTCATGAAGGTTACGGGCATTTTGGAATTCATAAATGTATTAAACATCTAATGAAGTATTATTATTTCAAAAATATGTCACGTATTGTGAGAAGTATTATTAGGGCTTGTGAAACCTGTCAAAAGGTTAAAGTTAATAACAAATCCAAGCGTTATAAATTATATGCTGTAATTCCTCGAGGTTTGTGGGATCTACTGTCATTAGATTTTTTCGGCCCTCTGCCTCGGAGTTCAGGAGGATTCACATATGTGTTTGTTGTAATGGAATGTTGGTCCAAACATGTGAAACTGTATACTTTGAAACGAGCGAATACAGCAAGCGTTATACGCTGCCTCACCCGAAATTACTTTGTTAACTGGGGCATTCCTAAACGACTTATGTCTGACAACGGTAGTGCCTTTATTAGTCAAAGATTTCAAGATATGATAAGACAATATGGAATCAAACATATCTTAATTTCGAAATATCACCCTCAAAGTAATTTAGTAGAAAGAGTCATGAAAGAATTAGGACGATTATGTAGAACTTATTGTGCACATAAACATACTCGGTGGGCCAAACTAATGCCTGAATTCGAAAAGATATTAAATGAATTGCCTCACCTAACGACGGGATTATCACCTATAGAAATTTTAGGCAAACGAATTATAGGTGAGCCTTTACTAGCTGCTTTACCTTGGCCACCAGTAAATGAGATACAACAAGATATTCCAGACGAAAAAGTTTGCGAACAGATTGTAAAAAATGCCGAACGGAGAATTAAAAGTTATAATCAACAGGCTGTAGAACCCTCATTTCAGGTAGGAGATCTTGTGTTAGTACGATCTCATCCTAAAAGTTCTAAGATCGATAAGGAATGTAGAAAATTCTTCTTTATCTTTGAAGGTCCATATGTTGTACATAAGATTGTACATCCCAAAGCATTACTTCTTATGGAACCTTCATCAGGTGTAATTAAAGGATTATATAGTGTTGATCAAATGAAACTCTTCATTCCTAAATAAGTTAATATTTAGTATATGTTACACACGGAAGAGCGTTCATAGTTTATTCATGTGAAGTTTTCGTGATAGTTACGTGTTATTTTAAATAAATGACAGAAAGCTTAAACATGTGTTCTACAATAATCTACTGGTACTTCAAAAAGAGAAAGATAACCAAAAGGGGGATTTATATGGAGGAAATTTTGCTCTTAGGTCAAAAGGAATTTTGCATATTTCAAATTTACTCGGATAGTAGGAACCAAAGGGGATGGTTAATAGTTTTAGGGACCATGGGCGTCCAGAGCTATATGGCTCACGAGAACATAGCAGAGTGCCTTTAATAGAGGTTTGCAATAGTGTTAATATAGAACACACCAAACGGGGCTCTCTCGCTTGTTTCTCCTAAATAAATGGCCATTACCCAACAAGGTGTCCGAAGGTAAAGAAAGCCGTGCCGAGATTCTAAAGAAAGTTTTGCTTGATTTCTTCTTGACCTCAGGCATAAATAAGGCCTTAGGGAAGAGAATGACGTAAAGTAAATAGTACTATTAGTTATTGTGAGAAACTTATTAGTAATATACATTCTTGAAAAGAATAACTCTAGTAAATAAATGAAACTGAAATTAATCTATCACAATTTGAACGCTCTGTCCTAATGTACAACGTTAAAGAACGTACTAAATTAGTATTTATTAGCAACTATTAACTGAAGAGGAGCAATCTCCCTATATTCGGTTACGAATTACCATAAGAGCACAATTAAGAGTAAATGACAAATAGTCACAACGGTATCGTGTTAAAAGGATTAAATCTATATAATAGCAAGGACTTGAGGTTACGTAAAATGTGAGGAAAATGTATTAACAGTTAAATATTGTATATTGAACAGTTTTAATTCCGGTTAAAACCTGACAAACTGAGCTTGTGGGTGGGGTATGTAGTGGGACGAAATTAAACGTCACCCATCCACCAAGTCAGCCCAGTTTGCAGGTGACTATAAGTTTAATTTAGTTTTTGTTTATGTGTTTTCTTATTATTTGTAATAAATGTGAATTATCTAAAAGTTTTGTATTTTTTTTATGTGTTTCATGTACGGAGAGATCGGCGCAACGAACGGGGACAGCATCTTCGTTGCCGCGACCAGAGAGGAAATTGCTGGCCGCTATACGTCGCGGGTCGACAGCCAAGGAGCAACAGAAGATCCTGGAACCGAGTTGTTGCGTCGTGTTTCAAAAAAAATTAAAAATGAATTTTTATACTCTTTTTGTACAACAATGACGTCATAATGATCTTAACCTTATTGAAAAGTTAGTCACTGTCTGTCAACGCTCAAGTTCACATCTGTATGTGTAGGAAGCTAATAAAATAGTGTATGCTATTAAAATTGAAACACGTGTCTTGAAGATTTATTTATGAAGAGTTATGTGAACGGATTAATAATATATTTTGACAAGATTATTGATTCAGACAGCGTTGGCCGAAACTTTGAGTCTAAAAAAAAGTTTATTTAATGTGTGATTCTGATATCGATTAGATCAAGATAACGTGTGTCGATATAATTTTCTGAGGAGAAACAAACGAAATTTAAATTGGGAAAAAGTTACAAAAACCAATTGGCCCAAGTGATGTAATTCTCTGCACACGACTCAACTGATGTTTTACAGTTTCGTTCAAGAACCATTCTATGACAATTTAAAAAGAATATGAATCATTTTTGAAGTGGGTTGTAACTGACGTAGGTGACGAAGTCTGCACATGGTCATATAACAAACGAAACATTAATACGTCGGTACACCACAAACTGAGGGCAAGTCATGGAAACCGAGGACTGTTTCCAAAAAATTAGGACGTCTCGTCATCTTAGTTTCGTGGTTAAAAGTACAGGGCTATTACAAATGATTGAAGCGATTTCATAAATTCACTGTAGCTCCATTCATTGACATATGGTCACGACACGCTAGAGATACGTAGAAAAACTCATAAAGTTTTGTTCGGCTGAAGCCGCACTTCAGGTTTCTGCAGCCAGAGCGCTCGAGAGCGCAGTGAGACAAATGGCGACAGGACCCGAGAAAGCGTATGTCGTGCATGAAATGCACTCGCATCAGTCAGTCGTAACAGTGCAACGACACTTCAGGACGAAGTTCAGCAAAGATCCACCAACTGCTGACTCCATTCGGCTATGGTATGCGCAGTTTAAAGCTTCTGGATGCCTCTGTAAGGGGAAATCAACGGGTCGGCCTGCAGTGAGCGAAGAAACGGTTGAACGCGTGCGGGCAAGTTTCACGCGTAGCCCGCGGAAGTCGACGAATAAAGCAAGCTGGGAGCTAAACGTACCACAGCCGACGGTTTGGAAAATCTTACGGAAAAGCCTAAAGCAGAAGCCTTGCCGTTTACAATTGCTACACGCGCTGACACCCGATGACAAAGTCAAACTCTTTGAATTTTCGGCGCGGTTGCAACAGCTCATGGAAGAGGATGCGTTCAGTGCGAAACTTGTTTTCAGTGATGAAGCAACATTTTTTTCTTAATGGTGAAGTGAACAGACACAATGTGCGAATCTGGGCGGTAGAGAATCCTCACGCATTCGTGCAGCAAATTTGCAGTTCACCAAAAGTTAACGTGTTTTGTGCAATCTCACGGTTTAAAGTTTACGGCGCCTTTTTCTTCTTCGAAAAAAACGTTACAGGACACGTGTATCTGGACATGCTGGAAAATTGGCTCATGCCACAACTAGAGATCGACAGCGCCGACTTCAACAGGATGGTGCTCCACCGCACTTCCATCATGATGTTCGGCATTTCTTAAACAGGAGGTTGGAAAACCGATGGATCGGTCGTGGTGGAGATCATGATCAGCAATTCATGTCATGGCCTCCACGCTCTCCCGACTTAACCCCATGTGATTTCTTTCTGTGGGGTTATGTGAAAGATTCAGTGTTTAAACCTCCTCTACCAAGAAACGTGCCAGAACTGCGAGCTCGCATCAACGATGCTTTCGAACTCATTGATGGGGACATGCTACGCCGAGTGTGGGAGGAACTTGATTATCGGCTTGATGTCTGCGAATCACTAAAGGGGCACATATCGAACATTTGTGAATGCCTAAAAAAACTTTTTGAGTTTTTGTTTGTGTGTGCAAAGCATTGTGAAAATATCTCAAATAATAAAGTTATTGTAGAGCTGTGAAATCGCTTCAATCATTTGTAATAATCCTGTATAATAGGAGATTTGGATTGTCGTGCCACTGAATGTCCGTGGTGGTAGAGGGGATGGGAGGGGATATTCGGGAGACCGGTAGTAATAAAAATGAGCGGACGTCATTTTTCAGTCCTCGCCTAGGACGGCAAAACCCTTAGCAACGGCCCTGAACGTCATGTCTTCTGAACTGTGTGTCGAATGGATATAATTTAACGGGTATACGCAATGTTATATATGGGTACTATCTGCAAAATGTGTCGCTAACAGAGTATAATAGTAACAAATTAAAACGTCATGCTTGATGTTATAGTATGTGATTAACTTTTTTCCTTTCATCGTGTTACGAGGGTAGTCAGCCAGGAATAGTTTCATAAAGGTTTTAAATTTTATGTAAGTAGCTAAGGGCTCCAATGGCCAAATACTGGATGAATATGATGTGGGGTCATTTGCACGCTGTGAAAGAGATATTTACAGTTTCTAACTTTAGTGCTTGATGTACAGTGTTACAGCTCTAACGTAAAATTATACCTCTTAATGAAGAGATTGCGATAGCATATTAGATTTTTAATGTCGGCCATTAATTATTTCAAGTACTGTAAATCAGATTTTAGTTTCCCCTGAAAGCCGATAAATAGGCAAACTGCAACTACATTGGTAGGACTGTATTCGCTAGTTAGATAGCTTATCTCCTTTAATTCGTCATTAACACTACGTAAACTCTGACCCTGCCCCTTTTTTATAACAGCACTTTCATCTAGTTATTTAGGTACATTGCACATAGATAATGCGAACGATTCTTTTTTATTTATTTAATGATGTGGACCGAGTCAGTTTATGGGATATGTATGCATGATTCGTTTCAGAAGACAGCTACTTGCTGGTCACTTATAAATTTGTAAGTGGCTCATTGGCAGAAATTTACCATAAATGAACACATTATTTTTCAATTCTACTCAAGCAGCTACACTTTTTTGAAGGCTACAAGCGTTTAAAATAAATCTACTGAATAGAAGGCGTTGTCCAGAAGAAATTATTTTAGGTTAGATTGAAACTTTGTTTATTAGCTGTCAGACATCTTGAGTAATTCGGCAAATGATCAGAAATTTTGTTTGTGCGTATTGAACTCCCTTCTGAGCCCCTGGCAACTTTAGTACTGAATAATAAATGTAACTTTTCTTCTAGTGTTGGAGGTACTGACATCACTATTCTTCTCAAATTGTTATGATTTTTTTAATGATGAATGTCATAAGCAAATACATACCCTGTATGTATTTTGAAGGCGCAGTTGATATGTATAACTCCTTGGCGATCACTGTGTGTGAGCACTACATGCTATTCTTACGAACCGCTGGTGTGCAGTCAATTCTTTATTTCTAAGAGATGGGTTAATCATAAAATAAGTTCAGAAGACATTGTTGAGTATAAATATGTAAAACACGTTAGGAAGTCGATTCGCTTATTTCCAAGGCTATCAATTATACGAAGAGCAAAAGTAACTGAACTTAATTGTTTTAGCAGCTCAGCAATATGTTTGTTATAGTTAAGGATTTATCAATATATGCACCCAAAAATCTGGAACATTGTACCCTGTTTACTACCTCATGTTCATGATTTACATCAATTGTTGGTACCACTGACTGTTGTAGATAACTAATTAAGCAAATATAGTGTGTTTTCGCAAAATTAAGGGGGAATCCACTTTCAGAGAACCGTTTAATATTTCTTTGAAAACCATCATTGATAATTTCTACTGTTGCTTTCTCTCAAATGGGATTCATTATAACAATAATATCGTCTCCGAAATCTACTTACTTTGTTTCATGAATGTTAAGTGTAAGTTCGTTTACACATATAAGGATCAGAAGTTGATTCATAATTTAACCTTGTGGGACTTCCTTCATTATTTCTCCATATTCACTAAAATTTTCTGTTTCGAAGATTGTTCGAATTATTCAGCACAACCTTTTCATTTTGTTTATTAATTATGATTCAAAGCAGTTGTTTGAAAGCTATCAGTTCCATAACGATTAAGATTTTCGACGAAAGTAGATCATTGTCTACACAATCAGACGCCTTGGACATATTTTATTATTTAAGACTAGAAGTATTTGACGAGTAAATGAATAAGTATCATTCTAATTCGAACAACCCACCTGAAATTCAAACTGTGACGTGATAGACAAATTGTACCATGGAAGAAGTAGGGATGGAAAAAGTGATGCAGATTCTTACAAACAAAACTAAAATCTACTGCGAAACTGTGTTCACTAATTACCAAACGTACTAATGCTACCATTTTATAACAGGTACCTACTGCTTAACGACATTATTAACTCAGAGTGAATGATTAGTATTAGGTATTGTACATATTACTTTGCTATGAGGCAGGTAACATTCAGATACGTAGGAATACTTTCAAAATTCACTTTTACAATGGTTTTCGATATTGACTGTTAACAATTGACAAAAAACATTGCAAAATGAGGGCACTATACCACTAGATACTTTTAGACCTCACAGCCATTTGGCATATTCAGTTAGAAGGGAAATAGTGGCAATGATGAGATGGTTTGACGATTTCACAATTAATGGCTCTGGGTAGCTTGCCACCATTCCATATCCTCTACATGGCCCAGCTTCCTTCACACTAATACCGAGTCTGTCTCTGGCGAGCAGAATGTGTGTATTTTTTTACAGGTACGTGGGGTACCGGGGCAGCTGACCTCGCCTGCCCATTACTGGATACCTCTCGATGCACCAAACAAGTCCACCATCAAGCGGCTGCAAGATGAATTCCAGGAGGTAGAAAACGTGGCAGTAGCAGCTAAACTTGGTCGCAACTAGAAAACGGTTGATCGATGTGCAACGTGCAAGTTTCATTATTCGACGGATACTCGCCAACAAGGCAATGTGCAAGTGTTTAAAAATGTATCCGCTTCGATTCCTGAGTTGTTATCTGAAGATAAACAGAAAATGCGTAGCTACATGTCGAGTGAATTATCTCATCTATTACGCCAGTTAAGGAGGTACACGATAATCAGTTCTGGTCTGGTGGGGAATGGTTCCATCTTAATGGATACATGAATTCACAGAATTCAAGCATTTGGGCTTCGGAAAATCCACATCAGTGGGTGTTTATTGTGCAATAGCAAACAGGTGAATCTTCATGACGTTGTTCCATGATGCAGTGAACAGTGAGCACTACATACATGAACTGCAAGTGTTTGTAAATACTGTACCTGAATATCAGCTGCAATACAACACCACGGCCCATATATAAAACAACATGACAGTCTCGAAAACAGTTTCCATGAACAAATGTTTTCGAAGAGGTTGTGGAGCTTTCTGCCCATGATTCGTCACCTCCTGACTTTTTCCTTTGGGGACGTCATAACGAAGCTGCTTACAAAACAGACCCTTCCACTAACCCCGATTTTCAAAAAGAATGTGAACGAAGAGGTACTGCAACTTCTGAAGAAAAAATGTCACAGTATATTTTAAGGGACAAGTCAAGTAATATTCAATAACATGAAACGCATGAGGGTTGGCACTTTCAAAAACTTTTGTAATTTAGACATTTCCCAGATGGCTGCGTTATTTTTTAAATATGCAGTTAACAGGTTCTAGTAACTTATTAAAAATTAAATAGCTTCCACTCAGGGCTTGAAGTACTCAGAAACAAATGGAATAATTCCAGTTGCGGCCTAGTATTGTCTTCTAAGTGTTTTATGTGGTTGCGGATTTTTTTTAATGTTGATTTGTTTAGAATTAGAACCCACCATAACCTCGCACGAGTAGCACTAACAATAAGTACCTACTATCAGATGAGCTGTTCTCACTACGCAGCGATACACTCCAATCTTCCACGTGACTCTGTTTATCTATTAGCGAAAATCATATCAAAATCCCTGTAGTAGTTTTTGAGACTAACCTTCACACACAGACAGAAAAGGGCGGCAGTGGATTTTTATTTGTAACAATAATAGATTCTAGTTAAGCTACGCTGCTCTCTGGTGACTGTTAAATTTACGGCTTTTCCTCCAGATACCGCCTCCTCTCTAACTGATCAGCTCGTAGCTCCCATCATTGCCAAAAGATGTCATTTCAAACGCCTGTTAAATATGCAACACAATTAGTACATACATTACACAGTGAAAATCGTACCAATAGTACAGCAGTAGTTCTACGGATTAGCCATCACATACAGACAGAAAAAGGTGGTGGAGGACTTATATATAAGTATATATGGACTGTTTATTTTGGCACCCAAATCATCGACGTTTTCTTTTAGTATTAGTGCCCGCTGCTTCGCTCGCGTGGACTGTATGGTCAACAGAGACTTTTTTGTTTTTTGTTTTTATTTAATCTAATTTTTGTGTCTTTCACGATTTGCAACACCTTCTAAGTCTTTCACACTGCTTAAGTCCATACAAGCATGGTTTTCTCTGAATGTACTTCTGACCAAAAAGTGATTCTGGTAGCTGGAGTCCAAAGTCTTTTTTTTTTTTTTTAATCATGCCTTTTGCGTCCTTGTGGAGATATTTCTATAGCATATTTCACCCCCTAACAACTATTTCTTTATATCTAACCGAGAAGTGAAATAACAATTTTCTTAAATTTAGCTTTAAAATTTTTGTAATGTAACGAATATTTTCCTAAAAATTTTCATCCCCCATTGCGCTCGGTCAGGCGCTGAAACACGTATTTTTTTATTTCTAACTGAGAAGTCAAATACCAGTTGTCACACATGTAGCCTTAAAAATCGTTTAGTAATAGTTTACTTTAAAAAAAAAACTTTGAACCATTATTTTACACCGTTAGTGGTTGAATTTCCAAAAAACAAATACCAGTTTTCGTAGTTCTTGCTTCATATTTCCTTAGTAGGGATATACTTTCAGAAAGCCTTAAATCCCCTATGTCATCCTCTTTAGAAGTGGAATTTCGGACAATCCCTTCTTAAAAGATGCCTACTGTATAAAGTTCACACCTTCTCCAAATTTCAAGTTTCTATCCTTTGCGGAATTGTCTGCGCTATGATGAGTGACGGGTCAGTCAGTCAGTCAGGACATTGGTGTGAGTGTCAAAATAAATAAGCTATGTAGTCATATTCTCTTCAACAAATGACAGTTCATATTTAAAAATGGGCGATGTGTGGGTAGGACTTACGCTCTGAGGGTTCCGTAGGAATTTAGTTGTTTATATACACAGTTCATCCATCCTAAGAGTTGAGAATCTCAACAATTTTTGCCTTTTATCGACATAGATACTGGCAAGATATAAGTCCCGGTAATGTTTTAATTTTAAGTCTGAAATCGAATAACAAATAACAAAAGAAATATTTTTTCGAGTGGTATAATTAAAAATTATTAGTTTTCTAATTCTGTCCTTTACATACACTGTGAAACCTTGCTTCTTGACAAAATTTCATAATTGAGGGTCAGTGGGAAGAATCATAAAGGTTTAATGAATGAGTTTGAGAGTATCAAATTGCATGAATAATTGGATACCTCTTTTGATTGCTTTGACTTAAAAGCTCAACATTTTTACACCACCAAGGGATCAGAAACCTTAGAATGTTATATAAATTCTCTACCTCTTCCTGAGAAAAAGGCATGTTAAGAGACAGTCCGATAACAAAAAAAAAAATTCGTGTGATATAAATAGAAATTAAGAATTTTCCCTTTATTCGGACTACGAAGCCTTTTTTCTTTCCAACTACTACGATTCTAGGTCAACGGGAAGTACCCTATAGGCACTGATGACTGAGCTTCCAAATATCAGGATATGTGACTTACATGGTCAAATCTTTGGGTGGCATTGACTTAGGAGCTAACGTTTATTACAACACAGAGGGGCTATAAACCTTATTTTGTGATATAAATTTCAATTTGATACGTCATCTTGTTCCTGAGGAAAAAAGGTGTCTCATTAGACGGGCGAATAGCAGACAGTCAGATAACAAATGATATTTTTTTCATTTGATGTAATTACAGATTCACAGTTTTCGGATTTTTCCTTTACTTGCACAGTAAAACTTCGCTTCATGTCAAATTTCATCATTTTAGGCCAACAGGAAGTACCATATAAGTTTTAATGAGTCAGTTTTCGAGTATCAAACTACGTGAAATAAATCTGCATATCTTTTGACTGCACTGACTTAGAAGGTTCAATTCTTTACAGCACCAAGGGACCGTAGACCTTAGCACGTGACATGGATTTCAATTTCATACGCGTACCTGCTACCTGCGAAAAAGGAGTTTTAACAGTCAGTCAGAGAGACAGGGAGACAGAACAAAGTGATCCTATAAGGGTTTCGTGTTTACCGATACGGAACCCTAAAAACAGAACCGTTTTTACAACTATAATTTAATGAAAACTTACTACACTTCACATTACTATAGTAATAACACAATAAGCAAGGGCAGAACTGCTCGCAAGAGTACATAACACACTTGGAGCGCTATATCTGTCCTGGTTTCCGCAAGGTAATAGTGGCAGTGCTTGCGAAGTGGAACCCTGGTAACAATTACCAAATAATAGCTTTAAAAATCACAAAATCAAAGACACGGTGTTTATAGATGACTTCGCTACCTCCGATTCGGTTAACCACAGCTCCTAATCCGAAGACACACACTATTACAAAAGACTATACACTTTACATGGTGGCAACCACAGGTCTCCTCAAAAACCACATGTTCTTTGTGGAGTTAGAGCACAGAAGCTGCAGGAGTCGAAGACAGAAAAATCTTCTACCTCTGCATAGTGTGACTCTCCTATCCAGGATCTTATTACATGGTACTCTATTCTTTGTTAACAGGTTTGGCAGTCTGGGTTGATACACCAACAAATAAGGTCATTTGTTGTCTGCTTGGTCAAGGGCACATCGAAGTACCAGAGCTCCTTTTTGCCATTATGTAATTTCTCCACGTCGACTCATCTTCTTCCGCTGATTCTATACATCCGTCTGTTAAATACATACCATCTTCCTCATAGATGGCACCTCAGTCAAATGGGTAAAGAATCCGCCTCATTCATTGTGAACGCTCAGTTAAGTCCTACCTCCTGCGGGAATCTCGAAGTAGCGTGCATGGATCTACATGGACACCGACTGCGGATAGGTGACACTAGGTGGGAATGTGGATCAGCCGAGAAGTATACCGATATAGTCCTTGCAAGGGCGATAAACAATTCGTATGAATGGCGCTGTGGTTAACACAGTTGTATAGTAAGCAGAAGATCCCAGGTTCGAATCCCAGTCTGGCACACATTTTAATCGTCACCTCTGACGCCCCACAAAGTCCTGATGCAGCTGATATCAATGGTCACTTCCCATTCCTTTGCTTTCTCCCCCCCCCCCTCCTCCTTCAATTTACAAAGTATCTGATGAACGAAAACTTCTTTTTTTCCTTCACTTAGGTTGTTATTTTTTGTTTTCTTTATCGGCTTCGGCTTATGAAGCCACTGTACAGTGACTACACTGATCAACCAGAACAATTTGACCACCTACCCAATACCCAATATGTCCACCTTTGGCACGCATAACAGTGGCGACGCATCGTGACATGGAAGCAATGAGATCTTAGTAGGTCGCTGGAGGGCATTGGAACCTCATCTGCAAACACAAATCACCTAATTCTTGTAAATTACCGCGAGGGGGCGTTGAGCTCTCACGCCAAGTTTTCAATTACAGATATGGCAAGCTGAGGAGCCAGCACGTCAATTGGAACTCGACACTGTGTTCCTTGAACCACTCCATCACACTCTGGCCTTGTGACATGGGGCATTATCTTGTTGAAAAATGCCACTGCTGTCAGGAAACATGAATGTCATGAAGAGGTATAAGTGGTCTGCAACCAGTTTACACTACTCCTTGGTCGTTATGGTGCCTTGCACGAGCTCCACTGGACCTGTGGATGCCCAGGTGAACGTTGCTCAGAGTATAACAGAGCCGCCGCTAGTTAGTCTGCATCCAGCAGTACAGATACCAAGGGGCTGTTCCCATAGAAGACGTCGGATTCGCGTCCTTTCATAGGCATGATGAAGAAGGTTTCGGAATTCGTCAGGGAATGCAAAGCTCTGCCATTGCTCCAACGTCCAGTGTGCCGATGGTCTCGTGCCCATTTGAGTCGTAGTTGCTGATGTCGTGGTGTTAACATTGGCACATGCACGGGTCGTCGGCTGTGGAGGCCCATCATTAGGAGTGTTGGGTACACTCTCCCCAACATTAAAATCCGATGTTAGTTCCGCCACAGTTCGCCTCTTGTCCTGTTTTACCACTCTGCCAAGCCTACAACGTCTGCCGTCTGCGATGACGGGTGGCTGTCCAAACACTTTAATTTTTTTTTTTTTTTGTTTATTGCTGTTTCAGCACCCTGCCCCATATGGTCAGGGGAGGGCTGTCAGTGGCATAATCTGCCGCTCTTCAGCCGAGTGACATGACAACTAATACGACAGTAAAATGTTACATATAACGTGATAAAAAATGGTGACATAAAACAGAGTAAGGGGAGATAATGGAGGTAAAAATACACGGACATCAAGACGTTCATGGGGGGACAATTAAAAAGTCGACATAAAGTTAAAAAATAAAGTTGGCAATTCTTAAAACACAAAGAAGACACTGAAGGCATACATCCAGGTTAAAAGTCGCCCACAGTACTAAAAACACTCCAGAACAACACACTTTAAACAAACTTGGAGCACACACGATGAAGAATAAAATTGCCCATGACCTGCCGAGGGATAGGCTGGGGAGGATGGAAAAGGAAGGGAGAGCAAGGTGCAGCAGGGGAGGGGGCAGGATGAAAAGAGTAGGGGCATCAGTGGGTACACCAGGAGGCAGGAGACAGGTGGGGCAGGAGATGAAGAAGGAAGACAAAGCAAGATGGAGTGCAGAGACACTGAAGTGGAGCACAAGAGAGGGAGGGGGAGTAGGAGGGGAAAGCTACTCAGGAGAAGGGAGGGGGAGGAGAGGGAGACCTGAGGAGGAGGCAGGAGGAAGATGGGGTTAGAGTTGGTAGGAAGGGTAGATGTCAGGTCGAAGCTCATCATCCGGGAGGTGTAGATGGTGGAAGTTGCATTGGGAAAGGAGGTGGAGGGTGTGGATATGGAGAGAGGGTGGGACACACCGGTAAAGGCGCGGCAACGGGCTGGGGGTGGAGAGGGAGGGAGTCACCATGGAGTGAGGCGGATCAATGCGGCGGACAATATATAGTGTGCGGATGTGTTCAAGGAAAACTACAAGGTGGGGGAAGGGGATGAGTTCGTAAAGGATGTGCGTGGGGGATGGAAGGCAGATGCAGAAGGCGAGGTGGCGTTCGAATATTTGGAGGCATTTATAGAACCTAGAAGGGGCGAAAATCCAAGCCACACTGGCATAACAGAGGATGGGACGGATCAAGGATTGGTAGGTGTGAAGGATGGTCGAAGGATGCAGACCCCAGGAGTTTCAGGAGGCGGAGTCTGTTGTGAGCTTTGTGTTGGATGGTAAGTATATGGGGAGTGAGCGGTCGAGGGTGAGGCCAAGGTATTTGAGGGTAGGTGTGAGTTGGATAGGACGGCCATAAATGGTGAGGTAGAAATCATGGAGATGGAAGGAGCAGGTGGAGCGCCCTATGATGATCGGCTGGGTCTTGGAGGGCCCAAACCCCCCGACGTCTGGATGTGGTTTCACCTTCGTTTCACCACATGTTGAGCACACTCAACGCAGCACTCCTCGACCACCCAACAAGTCGCGCATTTTCCGAAATGCTCGTGCCAAACTCCCGGGCCATCAGAGTCTGTCACTCAAGTCGCTTAAACGTAGATACATCGCGCGCCTTCCCCACTCTACACACAGAGAGCACGCTCACTGGTACTACATGCACCGTGCGTGTGTCTGACTAGCAGTCATTCCTCGCCAAGTGACGCTGCTATCGCCTTAACCGGTTTATATCGACAGTAGATCGGTGGTCATGATGTTCAGACTCGTCAGTGTATGTTAGCGATACGAAATAAGAGCTGTGCTGTGATACGACGTCACTGAGCAACAGCTATTCAAAAACGCGCCGGCTACTCTGGGACCAACGCGCCTCGTAATTAGTTGAAGTAAATCTGTAGAAGAAGATAATGCGAGTGAAATATCGGCCACCCATAGCTGTCGCCCCCTGTTCCACGCTTCCTGGGGCTCGCACTGGCGGTAGCCGCTCAGCCGCCCACGCCGGTCCTTTGGGCTACGTGAGCGGCGCTCTTGAACTTTGCGCGGCTTTCTCTCCGCGGCGGCGGGACGCGACACGACGCCGGAGGTGGCCGCCTCGCGTGCTCTTGCGGTTCCGTTGACTCAGCCGCCGCCGCCGCCGCTGCTGCTTGTCCAAGGACGACCCTCCGTTTACTTTCCGGCACCTTTTTGCTTCGCCAGAGGCCCCGAAATTCGCCCTGCTGGACAGCATTCGGTCTCGTGATTCCAGAGGCTGTAATCTGGCAGGAGCTATTTCCTTTGATGCTCTACTTGTGGGGCTAAGAAATGAATGCACCAACTAGCATTACTTCGATAATCTGGACACCAATTACACGGCTGAGGTGCAAATTCATCTATATCTAAGTTATTTCCTGGTGCACCGGAAATAAAATATACCCTATATTAATCCCTAAAATTGCGAAATTCTGCTGTAACCAGACGTTAACTCCTGCTAAAATTTCACACATGGTTCACATGGCTCTGAGCACTGTCTTAGGAGCTTACATATATTAGAACGCAAAGGGGCTATAAACGTTAGTTTGTGATATAAATTTCAATTTGATACATCATCCTGTTCTTGAGGAAAAAAGGACTCTCAATATACGGACGAATAGACAGACATTCAGATAATAAATGATTTTTTTTTTCGTGTGATATAATCACAGATTCACAATTTTCGGATTCTTCCCTTACTTGGACAGTAATACCTCGCTTCATGTCAAATTTCATCATTGTAGGCCAACGGGAAGTACCATATAAGTTTTAATGAGTGAGTTTTCGAGCACTATGGGACTTAATTCTGAGGTCATCAGTCCCCTAGAGTTTAGAACTACTTAAATCTAACTAACCTAAGGACATCACACACATCCATGCCCGAGGCAAGATTTCAACCTGCGATCGTAGCGGTCGCGCGGTTCCAGACTGATGCTCCTAGAACCGCTCGGCAACACCGGCCGCCCTAATATTTCAGCTTACAGTTGTTCTGCCATCTGTAATATAACATTTTATTACGCAAATAACTGAGTCTGATACTGTGCTATGCGTGGGAACCAAGACGTTACTCCTTGCATAAGAAAAGTGAACATTATCACTGCTTTATATCTGACTTTCATCGTCTTTGTTGTTATGTTATGTTTGTTGTTATGTTATGTTAATGACTCCGATTTTGTTCTTGCTCTGATAAAGGTGAAGGAACTTTTAATTGTGTATATTACATATAACACCTCAACAGGAAGAGTTGTATTCAAGAAAAAAATAAACGAGTACTCATCTCTGACAAATAATCAGTTGATACTCGAACGTAAATATTACTCTTTTAGTCATTCTAATTACTACAGAAAGTTTCAGCTGCACTACGTCGACGTGAAGTTGGAGAGACGCTGGGGAGATTGACGAACGAACTTTCAAATACAGGGCGACTTTCAATGGACCCAACAGCACACAACAAGGAAGCTGCTACAGCTCTTTACTAACGACAAAATACACACACGAGTTCCGTTTCAAATGGACATTTCAATACACCATTTGAAAACGAAAAATTCATGCTCATCTTGTCAATAAAAGCATAAAATACAATAAAAGTAACAATATACATCTTGGAAGCTAGCCGTGAAATCTGACAGTAAGCATATCTATAACATAAACCACAGAAAGTTCCACATGGTATCATAACCGCTTGTCTTCAGATTCTGCCACAGATGATGAGAAAAATGCGGGGACATGAACTGCCTATAGTATTACTGTTTGTGAAGTCTGTAAATATGTGTTGCGTTAGGGTCACACTTGGTCGCTCATGAAACACAGATAGGAATGTTCTTAGTCTAGATTTTGAGGCAAAGAAATGATTTTCTTATACGAAGTCTTTCACAATTTCTTTTACAGGCTTCTGGGAGTTGTAGGTGGGCTTGGTAGAGAACGTTTTGGTAAGGAACCCGTGCCTGGAAATATTCCGTTTCGTTGAAAAATAAGTTTGAAGATCTGATCATTTTCAAATATCCAGCTTCGCAGCACACACACACACACACACACACACACACACACACACACAGCGGAGGCAATGAACTTTGACCTGCGATCTACAGACCATGATAAGAGAAATATTTCGAGTACTCTTCGACGAGTTCCCTTCTTTCTGACGAAGGAGTCCTCTTCAAAGTCGAGAGTATCGTGCATCCTTGGAACACCACAATCAATAGAAGATCGAATCACCCTTTCATGGTATGCAAACTGCAGAGAAAATAAGCTCTGACCTGTGTGCTCCATAACAGGCCAAGGCATGGACAGCGTTTCGAGTACCTGACGACAGGTTCTCTTCTACAGATGAAGGGCATCCTCTTCAAGTTCTAGTCTCTAAAGTCCGTGGAGAACCACAGTCAACACTTCAAGTTGCTAAAGAACCAGTTTTTCGCAGCTGTTGGTGTCATGATTACAACAGGTATTGACAGCGGTGCACTGTTCGCAGTTTGCGTGAAATGTATTCACAGTTGCGAATATGCACTATTATCAGTTGTATGATGGAATGACGACAGTGAAAATTTGTAGCGGACCGGGTCTCGGACCCCAATTTCCCGCTTATAGTGAGCGGTCGCCTTACCATTTTGTTACGCGAGCACGACTTACGGCCATATCCAAACTTCCATATACCTTCAACCATTCCTCTATAACCTGTACTCGTACATCCACTACATGCATTTCCGTACACGGGTCACATTTTATTTGGAAGTCTCTTGCTCGGCGTCGGCGGATAAATACGACACTGCAGTGCCTGTGTTATTTCGAGTTACTACGCAAAGCTCCTTCGGACATGTATATACACATGCAAAGGAACTTCGCATCATAGCTTGGAATGTCACAGGCATTGCAGTGTCGTATTCCCAGTTTGTGCGCGTACTTATATCAGGAACTGCTAAACACCCTGTAAAATCTGACGGATTTCCTCTGCATAATTTGGTGGATGGATGGTGTCCTAATGTAGCTGAAACCGTCCGTTATAACACTTTTTTTTTTAAGACTCGGCAGTCTTTTCAAGTATTTGTCGGCGATCATTGACAACACTTCCGAACCATATGTCATCGCCAGTCCTTCAAGTTTTTATTTCATCTCCTTGAACCGTAATTCTTTTTCCAAATTTGTCCTTGGTTTCTTTTACTGCTTTCTCTATTCTCAGTTTGAATATCATGGGGGATAGGCTAAAACCGTATCTCATTCCCTTCTCAACCACTTGCTCTCTTTCACTTCCTTCGACTCTCACAGCTGCAGTCTGCTGTCTGTGTAAGTTGAAACCACCATGTCTAAAGATATCTAAAATCAATTGCATGACAGGTAAACTATTTATTTCGCACGATTGCTTTCCAAATTATGTATTTATTTATATTACAGTTAGCTGGGACTTACGTTAACGCGATGTACAATGCAATGATCTACACAAACTGTAATTATATTTTAGTTGGGGTTGTTTTGGAGAAGGAGACCAGACAGCGAGGTCATCGGTCTCATCGCATTAGCGAAGGATGGAGAAGGAAGTCGGCCGTTCCCTTTCAAAGAAACCATGCCGGCATTTGCCTGGAGCGATTTAGGGAAATCACGGAAAACCTAAATCAGGATGGCCGGACGCGGGATTGAACCGTCGTCCTCCCGAATGCGAGTCCAGTGTCTAACCACTGTGCCAATTATATTTTAGTATTTTATATATATTGATGTTATATTACTAAATTCATAGGCTTCTGTGGCATTTAAAAAGTGAAGGTGGCAGCAAGTTATACTGGGACGTGGAACAGCAACACTTCAGAAGACAAAGGACAAGCATAGTTGATGCTTCTCCATAGCAAATTTGTTGCATATTCTAAGCGTCTGCCTGTCAAACTCAGCCTTTGATTCGCCTTTCCCCCAATGTTACCTTTGTCATCGTTTCGCAGTTGTAATCCCTCAGTATTTAGCTAAATTGACAGCGATTAAATTTATGCGATTTATCGTGTATTAAATTTAACGGATTCCTCTCAGTACTCATGGGAATGACCTCAACCTTTTTATTGTTTACAGTCAGAACATTTTGCATTATACAGATATCTTTTCTAAATCACTTTTGAATTCGTTTTCATCTACTGAAGACTAGCAGACGGCAGACAAAAGCATCATCTGCTGGCAGTCTAAGACAGCTGCTCAGACTGTCTCCTAAACCGATTATATAGATTAAGAACAGCGGAGGGCGGTGATGGTAAGTTCCTATGGGACCAAACTGCAGAGGTCCATAGGCTTACATACTACTTAATCTAGCTTAAGCTAACTTACGCTGAGGACAACACACACACACACACACCCATGCCAGAGGGAGGACTCGAACCTCCGACGGGGAGCTGAGGGGGGGGGGGGGGGGGGGGGGCTGGGGCGAACCGGTGCAAGGCGCTTGAGACCACGCGGTAACCTCGCACGGCTGCACAGGGCCTGACACTTCCTTGCGGATTCCCAAGTATAACTTCTGTTTCACTAGGTAACGTCCCATCAATTACCACGTACTGCGACCTTTCTGACAGAAAATCACGAAACCAGTCGCATAGCTGAGACACTATTCCATAGACGCGAAACCGACCAAACTGCTTCTGGTTAGTGCGTGTTTTCTGCTCTTTATTCCTAGTTTTCTGCCTTCAAGCTGTGCCGGTCGATCAGACTACGTCACTTAAGCTCTCCTCAGACGGGACATGTTTCTCATTGCGAAGGACGCCAAACTCAGTGTCCGGTGTAGTTCCTGCACGCTCTGAAGCGACCTGCTACATCTCAAGGAACGTGATCTTCGTCGTGATTTGCTACTGCAGGGCTCTTCAGCGGAAGATCTTGGCTACATCTGGCCCGAAAAACACACAGTTCCTTTACAAAATCGACGCCGTAAAATAGCTGCGGTAGCTCTGTCAGTGATTGTCGAAGAAGAGTGGAGAAAATCGCGAGTGGCTAGCGCACTAGAATCGCATTCGGGAGGACGACGGTTCAATCCAGCGTCCGGCCATCCTATTTAGGTTTTCCGTGATTTCCCTAAATCGCTACAGGCAAATGCCGGGATGGTTCCTCTCAAAGGGCACAGCCGACTTCCTTCCCCGTCCTTCCCGATGAGACCGATGACCTCGCTGTCTGGTCTCCTTCACCAAACAACCCAACCCCCAAAATAGCGAAGAATATTCTAGACTCAGCGATGATTTCAACAGTGAATTGTTGGTAGACGAGTAATACATAATACGAGCTGAGATACGTACTATAAATACTGTGTTGATGATGAGGTCCCAGATTCCGAGGAGTGTAGGGGACGATGCAGGAAACCCGCACCGCTGTACCAGGCAAGGTCCTAGCGGAGGTGATTTACCATTGCCTTCCACCGACCGTAATGGAGATGAATGATGATGATGAAGACGACACAACAACACCCAGTGATCACGAGGCAGTAAAAATTCCTGACCCTGTCAGGAAATGAACCCGGGACCCCTTGCGCGTGAAGCGAGAACGCTACCGCAATACCACGACCTGCGGACATAAATACTGTAGCAGGAGTTACTCGTTAAATCAATTGAATCTCCATCTCATTTTCGGTCTTGAACTGATTATGGTTAAAATACATTGTCTAGTGTCAGTTTATGCATAATCTGCACATGTTGTACCTGACTACCATCGCTCTGAGGTAACGAACTTGATGTAGGTTTCAAGATTGGGATACGTTCCGTAATTTCATTCGAATGGAAGACGAGATCTTTCAGAAGCTGCTCACGATTTTTGAACAAGATATTTGCCGAAAAGATACAAACATGATACTGTTCATAAAACTCAGAATAGATATATATGTGTTATCTAAATTTTCACAATAGCAAAAATCTTTAGTTCGTAACTTGTGTTTACTTACTTACATGGACCGACAGTCATTTTAACATTTCTGGCCACTGGGTAAACAATAAAGTCATAGTTCTATGCAGCAAGAATTGCATCATATACGTTGTTGATGTATACAAGCAGGCTGAAGAGACGAATAAAAATTTGTACCATGACTAGGATTAGAACAATGATCTTCTGCTCAACAGGCAGATGAGCTAACTACTACGCCTCCATGGCACAGTGGTTTATAAATTATAGCGTCAGTGCACAGACTACCTTAGTTCGCCTCCCTCCTCAGTCCAAATTCCCATTTATGCCTCAGCTCACTTGGTATTCCCCCTAAACACTAGCTCCTGCTGTATTGGAATGGCACCACGCATTCAACTAAGCGGTCAATCCTGCCAGGAACCCAGGCATAGGTGCTTTAATGAAATAGAGCTACACTACTGGCCATTAAAATTGCTACACCACGAAAATGACGTGCTACAGACGGCAAATTTAACGGACAGGAAGAAGATGCTGTGATACGCAAATGATTAGCTTTTCAGAGCATTCAAACAAGGTTGGTGCCGGTGGCGACACCTACAACGTGCTGACATGAGGGAAGTTTCAAACCAATTTCTCATACACAAAAAGCAGTTGACCGGCGTTGCCTGGTGAAACGTTGTTGTGATGCCTCGTGTAAGGAGGAGAAATGTGTACCATCACGTTTCCGACTTCCATAAAGGTCGGATTGTAGCCTATCGTGATTGCGGTTTATCGTATCGCGACATTGCTGCTCGCGTTGGTCGAGAACCAATGACTGTTAGCAGAATATGGAATCCGTGGGTCCAGGAGGGTAATACGGAAAACCGTGCTGGATCCCAACGCCCTCGTATGGCTAGCAGTCGAGATGACAGGCATCTTATCCGCATGTCTGTAACGGATCGTGCAGCCACATCTCGATCCCTGAGTCAACAGACGGGGACGTTTGCAAGACAACAACCATCTGCACGAACAGTTCGACGACGTTTGCAGCAGCTTGAACTATCAGCCCGGAGACCATGGCTGCGGTTACCATTGACGCTGCAGCACAGACAGGAGCGCCTGCGATGGTGTACTCAACGACGAACCTGGATGCACGAATGGCAAAACGTCATTTTTCGGATGAATCCAGGTTCTGTTTACAGCATTATGATGGTCGGGTCCGTGATTGGCGACATCGCGGTGAATGCACATTGAAAGCTTGTATTCGTCATCGACATACTGGCTTATCACCCTGCGTAATGGTATGGGGTGCCATTGGTCACACGTCTCGGTCACCTCTTGTTCGCATTGACGGCACTTTCAACAGTGGACGTTACATTTCAGATGTGTTACGACCCGTAGCTCTACCCTTGATTCGACCCCTGCGAAACCCTACATTTCAACAGGGTAATGCACCACCGCATTTTGCATGTCCTGTATGAGCCTTTCTGGATACAGAAAATGTTCGACTGCTGCCCTGGCCAGCACATTCTCCAGGTCTCTCACCAATTGAAAACGTCTGCTCAATGGTGGCCGAGCAACTGGCTCGTCACAATACGCCAGTCACTGCTCTTGATGAACTGTGGTATCGTGTTGAAGCTGCATGGGCAGCTGCACCTGTACACGCCATCCGAGCTCTATTTGACTCAATGTCCAGGCGTATCAAGGCCGTTATTACGGCCAGAGGTGATTGTTCTGGGTACTGATTTCTCAGGATCTATGCACCCAAATTAAGTGAAAAAGTAATCACATGTCAGTTCTAGTATAATATATTTGTCCAATGAATATCCGTTTATCATCTGCGTTTCTTCTTGGTGTAGCAACTTTAATGTCCAGTATTGTATATGGTTCCAGACAGTTAAATATTAATTGTAATAAATAACTTCGATGATTGCAGATAATACTTATATTAAATTTATATAAGTAAGACACAGAAGACGACGGTTCAATCCGCGTTCGGCCATCCTGATTTAGGTTTTCAGTGATTTCCCTAAATCGCTCCAGGCAAATTCCGGGATGGTTCCTTTGAAAGGGCACGGCCGACTTCCTTCCCCGTCCTTCCCTAATCCGATGATGGTTCAAATGGCTCTGAGCACTATGGGACTTAACATCTGTGGTCATCAGTCCCCTAGAACTTAGAACTACTTAAACCTAACTAACCTAAGGACATCACACACATCCATGCCCGAGGCAGGATTCGAACCTGCGACCGTAGCAGTCGCGCGTTTCCGGACTGCGCGCCTAGAACCGCTAGACCACCGCGGCCGGCTAATCCGATGAGACCGATGACCTTGCTGGTTGGTCTCTTCCCCCAAACAACCCAACCCAACCCAAATACACATAATCTTTTAGAAAATAAAAGGTGAAAAAAAAATCCTAGAAGCTATGCACACGCTATCACATACGTTATGGTTTAAAATAGGATGCAGTGTCGTATGTGTAGACAGTGTAACGGCCGTGTCTACAAATACTATTTGATCTTTAAATATGACAAATTGTACCCAAAAGAACGCGCTTTTGATAGATTAGCAGCGTGTCGTAGCACTTGAACGATATACTTCCACAGCACACAAATTACGACACAATAGTCATCAAACAGGGGAAGCCTTTAACTGCAGGTATCGATATTAGTTTTCTGTAATTTTATTATAATAAATGTAAGCTAAATCGACGCATTTTCGAGATGTCCTGAATGTGCTGGTGCTTTCAACCAGATTATGTCCATACCACACACTCTATAAAAGAAAAAAAAATTCGCAGTTTAATACTGTGTATGTTCTGGTTGTGAATCTGTATCTCAGTGCTCACATTCCTCTCCATAAGGCAAAAATCTGACATGGCAGATTTCTCATTCTCTACGCACTGTAATGGAATGTGGAATCCTACGTTGTGACGTCACCAGCTCCTCGTCCAAGTAAGATTTCACGTCCCGTGAGAGGACGGCTTTACCGTTACCTGCTGTTATTCTCCTCCAGTGCGCTGCACCTTCGGAGGGAGAATAAAACAACAATGGTCGTGAGAGCGGTCGGCAATGTTTGCCCACGGACGAGGCCGGCGTGTGCGCGAAGAAGAGTCCGGCGAGGGGCGGTGAGTCAGCCGGGCTGCCGGCCGCACGCCGGCGTCGACCTCGGCCGCCCCCGCCATTCAGGCGGCCGCCTCCGAGAATAGGCCGCGCGTCACTCACGCCTGCGGCGCGCGCTTCCGGATGCTCCGCGCGCGCCCAGCCGGGATTCCCCAGGCGCCTCCGTGCCGTGACGTCACGCGCGGCGTGCGGGCTGCCCTGCACCGCTGCACGGCCAGCTTGCAGGAGGCGCGGCCTCCGCTAGTACGTCGCTCTCGCTACCTGGCTCTCTCTCTCTTCAGTTACAGCTCAGGTTGGGTAATGAATGCTCAAATCACCAAACAGAAGAATTCGCCGCTCTAAATGAGCTTGAGTCAATTAACAATCTTTGCTGAACCCCTGCTACGGCATGGACATGAACCACCTCACTTAGAACAGAATACGAAAATTGTTACAATGAACAGTCACAGCAGAAAACTAACATCGCAGAAAAATAGTATATATTCACGTTCAGAAAAAAATCTTGAACGATTAGAGATAGGACGTTCATATTCACATGAGATTTACATTAGTATGTTCTGCATAAATGATTAGCACTTGTACCACGCTGGCAGGCAGTTTCAAGGTCATCTACCTGCAAAATGTGCATGTGACTCTCGTTGTCACTATAAACCAAAGGTAACTGATCAGTGTGACTTCGGCAAACGGGCAGGGTTTCTCGCAGACGTATGCTCTAAGCGTACCATCAAATTCCAAGATGCTACCCCAGGTGGGTGTAAAAATGAATGTGCGCAACGGAAAATAATAATCGCTAAAATGATGATTTGGCCCTGTCTGACTACCCCCTGAAGGGGATCTCTGAATGCTCTTTTTAACATATAAATTACAATATAAACATAAATGAGTGATGAAGGCAACTAATACTACTAAATGATAATAGATGTTGTTCAGTATATATTTATTACAGATTAGGGAGCGAAAGGCTATTTATAATTTGTACAGAAACCAGATGGCAGTTACAAGAGTCGAGGGGTATGAAAGGGAGGCAGTGGTTGGGAAGGGAGTGAGACAGGGTTGTAGCCTGTTTCCGATGTTATTCAATCTGAATATTGAGCAAGCAGTGAAAGAAACAAAAGAAAAATTCGGATTAGGTATTAAAATGCATGGAGAAGAAATAAAAACTGTGAGGTTCGCCGATGACATTGTAATTCTGTCAGAGACAACAAAGGACTTGGAAGAGCACTTGAACGGAATGGACAGTGTCTTGAAACAAGGATATAAGATGAACATCAACAAAAGCAAAACGAGGATAACGGAATGTAGTCGAATTAAGTCGGGTGATGCTGAGGGAATTAGATTAGGAAATGAGACACTTAAAGTAGTAAAGGAGCTTTGCTATTTGGGGAGCAAAATAACTGATCATGGTCGAAGTAGAGAGGATACAAAATGTAGACTGGCAATGGCAAGGAAAGCGTTTCTGAAGAAGAGAAATTTGTTAACATCTAGTATAGATTTAAGTGTCAGGAAGCTGTTTCTGAAAGTATTTGTATGGAGCGTAGTCATGTATGGAAGTGAATCATGGACGATTAATAGTTCAGACAAGAAGAGAATAGAAGCTTTCGAAATGTGGTGCTACAGAAGAATGCTGCAGATTAGATGGGTAGATCACACAACTAATGAGGAGGTACTGAATAGAACTGGTGAGAAGAGAAATTTGTGGTACAATGTCACTAGAAGAAGGGATCGGTTGGTAGGACATGTTCTGAGGCATCAAGGGATCACCACTTTAGTACTGGAGGGCAGCGTGGAGGGTAAAAATCGTAGAGGGAGACCAAGAGATCAATACACTAAGCAGATTCAGAAGGATGTCGGTTGCAGTAAGTACTGGGAGATGAAGAAACTTAAACAGAATAGAGTAGCATGGAGAGCTGCATCAAACCAGTCTCAGGACTGAAGACCACAACAACAACAACAATAGCTTAAAATCAACGCTTTAAGTACAGTTGTCTATATTTCCTAATTAAAATTTTTAATCAGTTGCCCAACTCTGCCCCTTATTACGACTGCGCAGTGTAATATCACTAACGCGTAATGACTGACGTCATGTACGTACCAAACACTAGAAGACACTAGTTTCAAAGATGATCTTCGGCGGTGTGGAACCTCAGTGGAAATAAACTAACGTGATCACAGCTGTTTAGCTTTATAGCCCTAAAAAGCCGAAGCAGTTTGTGATATTATCGTATTGCTGCGTCCGGTGCGTCGCAGTGACGGTTCTCGTACTCGTCTGTGATGCTGGAATAACTCCAGCTACAAATAAACTCTTTCAAACACTAGGACAGCAGAAGGCGGTCCTCTGACTAATATATTCTAACACTATCTTCTCCTTTCTGTGTTCTACAGACGAGAAACGCGAACTCCCAGCCACAAGGACGGAGTTCAGATAACGTCTCAATGTAAGTATAGGCAGAAGAAGTGCTCGCAATTACTGAATGCTGCGTACTCAACGATGACTTCCAACCCGGAGGTGAAGTCCAGAATCGTATAGGTTCGCAACAGTACAGTGGCTAACTGTTCTAACAACAAACTCTCCTGAGAGCAAAGACAGCAAGTCCATCTGTACCAACAAAGCTGATACCGAGCGACCGTCACACACGGGCGCTCACAATGGAAGACCTCGTCTCTCCACTGCTGGTTTCCCAGCAAGGCTTGGCTCCCCACCCTCGTAATTCCGAAAACGAATCATATTCCGGAAACCATGGAATATTCTCCCTCTCTACAGATTCCTCCGAACGCCAACCAACCATATTTTAGTCTTTCGTCCTCTGATTAAAAATCCTTGGAAATAACCCAGCCTGCATCGTTTCCGAGGTGCAGCTTCTTCGTTCCTCTCACTCGCACCCATGGTTTGCAGAGTTCCCGGTTATCCCTCTGGTCCTGTTACAATAGCGGCCAGCCATCACCCTATTGTGCTCCAGAGCTCAGGTGCCACGACGTCCGTCTAGCTACTTCCTATTTTTAATCAGGACCAACACCTGTGGGGGCCTTCCACCCAGAGCTTTAGTTATGCCTACCGCTTCATCTCCACTGACGTTCCAACCTCTAGTAGTATAGGCAATATTCATTATGCCATTCTGATAATAAAGACAATCCGCCACCTTTCATGCAATAAGCATTAACAATTATTTACAAGGCTTACGTGACAATGTCAGTCTTCTTTAAATATTCGTATATACGATGTACAACCTATCAAATGATATTGTGGTTGTAGTTCACGGCAAAGTATGTGGATGAGTGCTTGTAAGGTGCGAAATTATAGCCACTTTACAAAATTAATGAGTTTGAAAGAGGGTGCATTATTGTCGCAAGAGAATGTGATCCATCCTTCTGGGAAATTACTTCTCGTGTGGGACGAAGTGCTTCGGCACTGCAACGGCTGTATCCCGAATGGTTCAAGGAAGGCCGTAGAACACGTTGAGATCGGTAAGGTCGCACATACCACCTCCTGCGAAGATCAACACCTTGTCTATGTACCTTAGACAAATGAACCAAATGTGATAGACGGCGCTGGTGCATGGAGCGATGTCACTGGGGACAGGTGTGGCACCAGATAGTGTTTTCCGACAAACCCACAGTTTGTTTGTTAGAAAACAACAGCGCCAACTCAAGGCCTTGTAGTGGGCGGTGTTATGGGATACAACCATAAATCATAGCTGGTGCGTGTCCGGAGAAGTATGACAGTGTGACCTGCGAGAATGACATGCTGCAACCCGTAGCCACATCCTTTCTGCATAACCCTCCAGACATCATTTCTCAGCAAGACAATGCACGACCACATGTCGCTGCACGAACTCGTATCTTTCTGGTGTCACAGGATTTCAGGCTTCTTCCCTGGCCCGCCAGATCACCAGACTTGCCGCCAACCGAAAATGTGTGCGACACGGTGAAATGACAGGTGCAGAACTGTGACCCAATGCCAACCACCACTGACGAGTTTCGGAACCAGGTGAATGCAGCATGGATGGCTATATCACAGGACGCCAATCGCGTCATAAACGCGCCGATGCCATCGCGCACAGAACAAGTTATCAGGGTCCATAGCAGACCCTGTGCCTACTAGGCAACAGACACACGCTGAACCAAGTTGTTTTTTTTTTCTTTATTGTTATTTTAACACCTGAACAATCAGGTAGGCTGGCAGCGGCATGCTACGCAGTTCTTCAGCCATAGTGTTGACAATAACCGTACATTAATGGAGAATTAAAATGAACATAGTGACGGGCAAAACATAGTGGTCACAGATACACAAAAACCACGGAGCCGTTCACACTCGACGATAACGACACTGAAAACACGCTGACACGGCGCACATAACACTGATGAATCCGACGGCACAAGTGAACGTAGAAGCGTGACGGCGGACACTAAAAACACAAAACGACGTCACACACACGAGACACTGATGGCGATGATCTCTGGCGCGCGAAAGTCCACGTAGCGTGTGCGAGTCCGGGGACCTGCCAACAGGGGAAGAAGGATGAGGGGGGGTGGAGAGGGTGGAGAGGGGAGAACAAAGATGCCAATGGCTGAGGAGATGGGAGGAGGAGTAGAGGGACAGGGGAGGGGAGGCCCGGGGGAGGAGTGGGGAGAAGGGGAGGAGGGACAGAGGGTGCCCAAAGGAACAGACACAGGAAGAGGGAGGGAGGATCAAAGTTGGTAGGAGGGGTAGATGGAGGGGAGGAGGACATCATCAGGGAGGGGGAGCTGGCGGAAGCCACCTTGGGAGAGAGTAAGGAGGGTGGAGAGATGGAGACCGAGTGGGACGTGGGAATACAGGCGCGGTAGCAGGTGGGGGTGGGAGAGGACGGGTGAGACAAGCGGATGAGGAGGATCGAGTTTGCGGGAGGTGTACAGGATCCGTATCCTTTCAAGTAAAAGGACGAGGTGGGGGAAGGGGATGAGATCATACAGGATTTGCGTGGGGGAGGGAAGACGGATGCGATAGGCGAGGCGGAGAGCATGGCGTTCAAGGATTTGTAGGGATTTATAAAAGGTAGGGGGGGGGGGGGGGGGCGGAGATCCAGTCTGGACGGGTGTAACAAAAGATAGGGCGGATGAGGGATTTATAGGTGTGGAGGATGGTGGAGGGGTCCAGACCCCACGTATGGCCGGAAAGGAGCTTGAGGAGACGGAGTAGGGAGCGTGCCTTGGCTTGGATTGTCTGGAGATGGGGAGTCCAGGAGAGGCGGCGGTCGAGGGTGACGCCAAGGTACTTAAGGGTGGGAGTGAGGGCGATAGGACTGGCATAGATGGTGAGATAGAAATCAAGAAGGCGGAAGGAAGGGATGGTTTTGTCTACAATGATCGCCTGGGTTTTGGAGGGATGCTGAACCAAGGTTACTGAAATGCTAATGTACAAGTACTAATGTACAAGTCCTGTGAGTATAAACATCCTGTCTCTAGTCGTTTATGGTGCTTTGTTTTTCTGAGCATCAATGTACGACACCACACGTTCATTTACAATTGCCTCGACGGGCAATGGATCTACAACTGGCAGTGCGTTTGCACATTTATGTTGGACTTCCAGCAGGAATCTAAATTTACCGAGCGTGCAGGACATGGACGGGGATTGTGGATAGGTGGCGCTAGCTAGTAGTTTAGGTCACCCGGGAAGTGTGCGGAGATCGTGCGCAAATTTATGATATACACTGTGTCTGGGTGGCACGCTGGTTAACACACTGCATAGTAAGCCTGAGATACCGGGCTCGAATCACGATCTGGCACACATTTTCACTCGTCGCCGTTGATTGCACATAAAGTCTCGATTTAGCATGTATCGTTAGTTCCTTGCCTTTCCATTCCTTTCTGCCCCCTCTACCTTCAACGTACATAGCCGCGCGGAGAAGCCGCGCGATCTAGGGCGTCTTGCCACTGTTCGCACAGACAGAAGTCAGCCTCTTTCTGCCAACGGCCTTGTCAAAGAGGGCGGAGGAGCGGATAGAGGTTCAGGGCACTCTCTTGTCCTAGGGGTGGGAAATTGCCCCTAAAGGCGGAAGAATCAGCAATGATCAACGACATGAGGATACAGAAGGCAGTGGAAACCACTGCATTAAAGACACGTAACGTGTATCCACAGGACATGTGGCCTGTAATTGAAGAAGTGTCATGATGATCTCTCTATTGGCAAAAGATTCCGGAATAGTCCCCCATTCGGATCTCCGGGAGGGGACTGCCAAGGAGGAGGTTACCATGAGAAAAAGATTGAAGAATCAACGAAAGGATAACGTTCTACGAGTCGGGGCATGGAATGTCAGAAGCTTGACTGTGCTAGGAGAACTAGAAAATCTGAAAAGGGAAATGCAAAGGCTCAATCTAGATATAGTAGGGGTCAGTGAAGTGAAGTGGAAGGAAGACAAGGATTTCTGGTCAGATGAGTAACGGGTAATATCAACAGCAGCAGAAAATGGCGTAACAGGTGTAGGATTAGTTATTAATAGGAAGGTAGGGCAGAGGGTGTGTTACTGTGAACAGTTCAGTGACCGGGTTGTTCTAATCAGAATCGACGGCAGACCAACACCGACAACGATAGTTCAGGTATACATGCCGACGTCGCAAGCTGAAGATGAACAGATAGAGCAACTGTATGAGGATATTGAAAGGGTAATGCAGTATGTAAAGGGGGACGAAAATCTAATAGTCATGGGCGACTGGAATGCAGTTGTAGGGGAAGGAGTAGAAGAAAAGGTTACAGGGGAATATGGGCTTGGGACAAGGAATGAAAGAGGAGAAAGATTAATTGAGTTCTGTAACAAGTTTCAGCTAGTAATAGCGAATACCCTGTTCAAGAATCACAAGAGGAGGAGGTATACTTGGAAAAGGCCGGGAGATACGGGAAGATTTCAGTTAGATTACATCATGGTCAGACAGAGATTCCGAAATCAGATACTGGATTGTAAGGCGTAGCCAGGAGCAGATATAGACTCAGATCACAATATAGTAGTGATGAAGAGTAGGCTGAAGTTCAAGACATTAGTCAGGAAGAATCAATACGCAAAGAAGTGGGATATGGAAGTACTAGGGAATGACGAGATACGTTTGAAGTTCTCTAACTCTATACATACAGCAATAGGGAATAGCGCAGTAGGCAGTACAGTTGAAGAGAAATGGACATCTCTAAAAAGGGCCATCACAGAAGTTGGGAAGAAAAACATAGGTACAAAGAAGGTAGCTGCGAAGAAACCATGGGTAACAGAAGAAATACTTCAGTTGATTGATGATAGGAGGAAGTACAAACATGTTCCGGGAAAATCAGGAATACAGAAATACAAGTCGCTGAGGAATGAAATAAATAGGAAGTGCTGGGGAGCTAAGACGAAATGGCTGCAGGAAAAATGTGAAGACATCGAAAAAGATGTGATTGTCGGAAGGACAGACTCAGCATACAGGAAAGTCAAAACAACCTTTCGTGACATTACAAGCAACGGTGGTAACATTAAGAGTGCAACGGGAATTCGACTGTTAAATGCAGAGGAGAGAGCAGATAGGTGGAAAGAATACATTGAAAGCCTCTAGGAGGGTGAAGATTTGTCTGATGTGATAGAAGAAGAAACAGGACTCGATTTAGAAGAGATAGGGGATCCAATATTAGAATCGGAATTTAAAAGAGCTTTGGAGGACTTACGGTCAAATAAGGCAGAAGGGATAGGTAACATTCCATCAGAATTTCTAAAATCGTTGGGGGGAAGTGGCAACAAAACGACTATTCACGTTGGTGTGTAGAATGTATGAGTCCGGCGATATACCATCTGACTTCCGGAAAAGCATCATCCACACAATTCCGAAGACGGCATGAGCTGACAAGTGCGAGAATTATCGCACAATCAGCTTAACAGCTCATGCATCGAAGCTGCTTACAAGAATAATATACAGAAGAATGGAAAAGAAAATTGAGAATGCGCTAGGTGACGATCAGTTTGGCTTTAGGAAAAGTAAAGGGACGAGAGAGGCAATTCTGACGTTACGGCTAATAATGGAAGCAAGGCTAAAGAAAAATCAAGACACTTTCATAGGATTTGTCGACCTGGAAAAAACATTCGACAATATAAAATGGTGCAAGCTGTTCGAGATTCTGAAAACAGTAGGGGTAAGCTATAGGGAGAGACGGGTCATATACAATATGTACAACAACCAAGAGGGAATAATAAGAGTGGACGATCAAGAACGAAGTGCTCGTATTAAGAAGAGTGTAAGACAAGGCTGTAGCCTTTCGCCCCTACTCTTCAATCTGTACATCGAGGAAGCAATGATGGAAATAAAAGAAAGGTTCAGGAGTGGAATTAAAATACAAGGTGAAAGGATATCAATGATACGATTCGCTGATGACATTGCTATCCTGAGTGAAAGTGAAGAAGAATTAAATGATCTGCTGAACGGAATGAACAGTCTAATGAGTACACAGTATGGTTTGAGAGTAAATCGGAGAAAGACGAAGGTAATGAGAAGTAGCAGAAATGAGAACAGCGAGAAACTTAACTTCAGGATTGATGGTCACGAAGTCAATGAAGTTAAGGAATTCTGCTACCTAGGCAGTAAAATAACCAATGACGGACGGAGCAAGGAGGACATGAAAAGCAGACTCGCTATGGCAAAAAAGGCATTTCTGGCCAAGAGAAGTCTACTAATATCAAATACCGGCCTTAATTTGAGGAAGAAATTTCTGAGGATGTACGTCTGGAGTACACCATTGTATGGTAGTGAAACATGGACTGTGGGAAAACCAGAACAGAAGAGAATCGAAGCATTTGAGATATGGTGCTATAGACGAATGTTGAAAATTAGGTGGACTGATAAGGTAAGGAATGAGGAGGTTCTACGCAGAATCGGAGAGGAAAGGAATATGTGGAAAACACTGATAAGGAGAAGGGACAGGATGATAGGACATCTGCTAAGACATGAGGGAATGACTTCCATGGTACTAGAGGGAGCTGTAGAGGGCAAAAACTGTAGAGGAAGACAGAGATTGGAATACGTCAAGCAAATAATTGAGGACGTAGGTTGCAGGTGCTACTCTGAGATGAAGAGGTTAGCACAGGAAAGGAATTCGTGGCGGGCCGCATCAAACCAGTCAGTAGACTGATGACAAAAAAAAAAAAAAAAAAAAAAAAAAAAAAAAAAAAAAAAAAAGTCTGAGGACCGATGACGTCAGCAGTTTGATTCCTTTAGGAATTTGGCACAAATTTACAACTTTAATAATATTACAGGAAAACTATCAAGTACTAGAAGAACTTGCTATGAACAAGAAAGTAATGAATCACCATATCAAAATAACAAACAAAAATCACTGATCGTGATGATAATAATTAATAAACAAACAGAGAGGTAGAGCATAACCCAATTTCCGCAGAAATGATACGCACAGACAAAATAATATTAAACTACATATAGACACAACAGAACAAACAAAAGACAAAGACATAGCGAAAGTTGGCAACACTACATACAGTAAACACACCAAAGCAAAACAAAGTGAAAATTGAAAGTGAGTACTGGACTGAAAATCGGACAGCCTACTGTACGCAAGAGAACTAAGTATTACTCCAGGACGACATATGTGAACTAATAAGATTACAGACCTTAAATAAAATCAAATAGTAATTTAACCCCATAATACTTGTGTTACAAAAAGTTATTTCTCACGTAACAACAAGCACATAAGAAGTAAACCGTGTTGTTGTAACATATCTGCAATTAGTGTGTTGCTATTGCTGTCTTCAGTGAGACCACTGTTTTGATGCAGTTCTCAATACTACTATGGCCTGTGCAAGCCTTTTCATCTCTCAAAAACTCTGGTACCGAAGTCACTCGCAATTGGACACTGACGTAACAGATCGGGACCTGAACCCGAATTTCCCGCTTTACTGCGCGGTCGCGTTAATTGCTTCGGCTATCCGAGCACGCTTTCCGTCCAACGCAAATTCTCAGCTTATCGGACACTACGAAATACCATCCTTGTCCATTTACCTACATCTACACCTACGTCTACATGATTACTCTACAATCCACAATTAAGTGCCTGGCAGATGTTTCACTGAACATTATTTGCTCTCAGTGTTTCCTGTATTTCTGCAAGAGGTTCCGACGCTATTGTGCATCTACACTGAGGATATCATAGCAGTCGAGCTTACAGATATACCATACACACTGAACAGGCAGAGCTCTATGACGACCGACCTACTATCGATATAAACCAGTCCAGGCTATAGTAGCGTCACTCACGTTGCGTGTCGTATCAGTAATCCTACTGTCCATGTGTAGAACGGGAAAGCCACACGATCTATCTGAATCTGACTGAGGGCAGATTGTGATGCCATGATCGGCACGAGCATTTCGGAAACTGCACGACTTGTCTAGTGTCCGAGGAATTCTTTGGTAAGTGTCTTCAACACCAGAAGAAGCCAAGGTGGGGTTGGGCGGGAACCCGAAGCTGTGGACATCGTAAACTGGGCACACTAGTAAAACAAGACAAGCGCGAACTGTGGCGGAAATTGCATCAGATTTTAAAGCTGGGCAGAGTATAAGTGTGCCTGAACACACAGTGCACCAGCACTCCTAATGACGGGCCTCCTTAGCCGACGACCTAAGTATGTGCCAATGTTAACGCCACGGCATCGGCAACTAAGACTGAAATGGGCACGTGACCATCGGCACTGGGCGTTGGCCCAGTGGATGAGCGTTGCATACTCTGATAAACCCCCAAACCTTCTTCAGCATGCCGATGGAAGGGCGCGAATCCGTCGTCTGCTCCTTGACACCTGTACTGTGGGACGGGGGCAAGCTGGCGGCGGCTTCATTATGCTCTAGGGAACTTCCACGTGGGCCTTCATGGGTCCAGTGGTGCTCGTGCAAGGCACGATGACGGCCAAGGAGTATCGTACACTGGCTGCAGACCACGTGCATCCCCTCATGACGATCATGATTCCCGGCGGCGGTGGCACTTTTCAACAAGATAATGCGCCATGTCGCAAGGCCAGAAGTGTGATGGAGTGGTTCGAGGAACACGGTGGGGTGATCTAAGTGATGTACTGGTGAAACGTCCCCTTTGAAGAATTATACATGACTGTCCTTAAACTGACATACAATATTTTTAGCGCAACGCAATCTGACTTTCAAAAATCCCTGCAAAAGAATGGCCCTGAGTAACATTAAACTATACCTTTCAGAAATCATTTACCTCACAAAAACCTTCATTACTCGAACTACTGCAGTACAGCGAGCGCCACTACTGCCAGCTAAATAAAAGAATCAAACTACGGAAGGCACTAACTACTGATAGGGATAGTTAGCAAATGAAAGATATTAATAGAGAACAAACAATGTATTTACCTTGATAGTCATAATATATATAGCAGTTCATGACAAATTACAAAACTCCGCCATCTCTCTCCCCACATCCACCACTGCTGGCGGCTCACCTCCAACTGCGCAACGCTACGCGCTGTTCACATCCAGCTGCCGCTGCCCAACACTACAATGGCAGACAACAATGCAAACTAGCCACAGACTGCACACAGCACAGCCAGTGATTTTTATATAGAGCGCTACGTGGCGTTACCAATAAGAACCTAAACAGCCTACTTACACTGGTTCACAACTAGCCAGATCTGTACCCGATCGAACACATCTGGGACGTGATTGGACATGGCGTCAGAGCTCGTCCCCCAATCCCTGGAATTTACGTAAATTAAGTGGCTTGTGTTCGCAGATCTGGTGCTAGCTCCCTCCAGCGACCTGCCGAGGCCTCACTGCTTCCATGCCACGATGCATCGCCGCTGTTATCCGTGCCAAAACTGGACATACCGCCTATTAGGATGGTGGTCATAGTGTTCTGGCTAATCAGTGTGTGTGTCGTGTCTGTTCAGTTAGACATATCCGACACACATAAATACACTACTGGCCATTAAAACTGCTACACCACGAAGATGACGTGCTACAGACGCGAAACTTAACCGACAGGAATAAGATCCTGTGATATGCAAATGATTAGCTTTTCAGGGCATTCACACAAGGTTGGCGCCGGTGGCGACACCTACAACGTGCTGACATAAGGAAAGTTTCCAACCGATTTCTCATACACAAACAGCAGTTGACCAGTGTTGCCTGGTGAAACGCTGTTGTGATGCCTCGTGTAAGGAGGAGGGGAAAATCACGCTACGGAGTATGAACGCACGAGGATTCTGGTACAGACGTCGAGAAACTTGGACAGCGTTGTTAGAGAGGCCATCGAAATTCGTACCGATGACGACCTTATAAACCGTGACTGTGGCTATAATCTTAGCAAGGCTTGGGAACCGGCGATTGGGTTAATCAAGAGTACATCGAGCAAACGTATAGTTGTGACGACCACGGCGGACAGAGCCATCACTCCGACGTCATCTCAGGCGCCGTCGCAATCTGTTCCACCGCGCGACCGTGGCGCGGGGTGCGGACAGCGGAGGGAGCGTGCCGCGGGCGGAGGGTATTAAAATCGGCCGCCGCCCCGACCGAACCCAGTTCCCTCTGAGTAGCCATAACGTACGGATCTCTGTGCCGGCACGTTCACAGGACCTCAGTCCGTCAGTTCACCTGATGATGGCGACATGTATGATCGCCGAAATATTGTGCCCGTTGGACACCGTAGACCGGCAGTACACTCGTGGATATTTTGATTATCAAATACGCCGGGAGAAACTCAAGAATTACACCTTTGGGATGTTTTGGAACGTCGACTTCGTGCCACGCTCACCGACCGACATCGATGCCTCTCCTCAGTGCAGCACTCCGTAAAGAATGGGTTGCCATTCCCCAACAAACCTACCAGCACTTAATTGAACATATTCCTGCAAGAGTGGTAGCTGTCATCAAGGCTAAGTGTGGGCCAACACCATATTGAATTGCAGCATTACCGATGGAGGGCGCCACGAACTTTTAAGTCATTTTCAGCCAGGTGTCCGGATACTTTTGATCATATAGCGTATTTATCAGCATCTGAAATTCTTGACAAATAAAAAAAAAGGAGGCATCTCTTTTTGACTGGTCCTCAGAGCTCTACGATTTGGCATTTCATAAACGAAGAAAAGAAGGAAGGAAAGTGGGGTCAACGTTCCGTCGACGACGACGTCATCAAAGACAGAGCACAGGTTGAATTTAACAGGTATGGGAACGCAAATAGTCCGCCTTTCCAATGGAACATTCTCGGCTTAAATATGGATTTTCATTTCGTCCCCTCTGAATGTGAGTTTATTGTTTTAACCGCTAGACCGTATCACTCCCGAGGAATTTCGTAGTACAGCGTAGTGAAAAACTTTCTTTACGTTATGTGGAAGATTTTTCACATAGCTTTATAACTCATTTCCAATTAAAGAGATAAATACTGAATTGAAAATGAGAACAATGGGAGATGTGTTTTCATCTAGAACCAAGAAGTGAGATCAAAGACGACTGGAGGTCGCCCTACAACCAATTTTTTAACAGTCTAGCCATTCTCTCCGTCAAATTCTCTGCTGTCTCATATTACCCACGGGCGCCAAGGCTACCCGGAAAACCCTGACAATACACATTTGGCACTTCAGTACCAGACAATTGCCAGCAGCAGTTTGAACTGGCTTTGGCACAAAACGTGAGGTAAAGTGCTGAAGAACGTAATTAAACTTCCTTTCAAGACTGGTATCCACTTTGTGTGAAGGGAATAAGAAAAGCTTCTGGTAAATGCTCAAAGATAACAAGCTGGTAACATTTTAATATTTTATTTATTACTTATTTATTGTTGCCTTAGATACAGATCTATAATCTAGAAATTGAAGTAGGCAAAAATTTTTATTGTGTGTAGTAAGTGCTGCTCTACAATTTAATTTGAAATTATTTGAAAGAGGGAGCAATTTTCAGCTAATTTATTAATTATTCAGATGACACTATTTGTTGCTTAATTTTCTTAATAAAATAACTACTTATTTATTAGAAATTAAGATCGCTGTCCTTCCGTAACTGCACTTACTTCAAAAACAGATACCGCCAGGTATGCGGTCTTTGTTCCCAGCATAGCGCTTCTGGAATCCCGAAGACCACGACTGGGCTACCTCTGAGCACTACGAACCTAATTGGGAGAATGAAGCACCGACATGGTGAAATAGACGGATGTTGCAGATGTAAAGCCCACAAACATTCAGTGTTAGTGGGTTTACATACAACCACTTCTAGAAAAGCGTTCTATAAACGCAGGGTGGAGCGAGACATCACTCAGTGCAGTGTGGTAAAGTCTGGTATTGGAAGGGAAGCCCCACCTGGAAGTCAACAATCACCTTTTATGTTTGTGATAGGGTTGCATCCTCTCACAAGGATAAAACGGCAAGTGCCACAACCCGATTTTCCAGAAACTCCATTCAGTGGAAGAGGAGTCAAAACAAGCGAACACGTGTCTTGGCTTATCGGTAGACACTCGACCGCTTCTGAGGAAACGAAAGTCACAGTTTTTCAGGTACTTTATACGTCGTTCAGCACGTAACCACCTCGCTCGAAGTGCAGGCACAGTTCATAACGTCGAAGCTACAGACTTTTGAGCCCTGTGTTCCAATACCAATTATTGTGTCCAATTTAATTTTTTTCTTTTTCTTTTATCTACCCATTTCCGTAGAGGGTTACTACCTGAATGTATCCTATCAAGTTAGGGGATACAAGAGCGTTATTGTTAATTGCAAAATTACAACGGGGTTTCACTATACAGGACAATCAGAAAAAGATGAAAGAAAACACAAGATGGTACACAATGTCATGCAAACACGAACTCACCCATAAAATCACTAACATTTTCAAAAGACAGAGAATAAACATAGCATACACAACAGACAATTCTATACAAAAATACACTCCAAAACTGACAAAAAACAGAGACATATACCAGAAAGCAGGTATATATTAGCTACAGTGTAACACTTGTGAAGGCACATAAATAGGACAAACAGGTAGAGCATTTGATGACAGATACAAAGAACACACATCTGCAGAACACCAAACAGAAAATGACCACAAACCAACCACTACAGAAGATGACACGAAAACAAGTAGAATCAACAATAAAAACACTTCCTAACCATGCTAACCATGCAAGAAAATTAGCACATACAGAAATCCAAAGCAGACGGGAAAATCCTGTTGAATGACCAAGTACACATGCCAAGCAATTCATTACTTACACTGATAGATAAAATAACATAATAACGTTCGCGAAAAGTATTAATATAATAATACTGTCCAATATAATAATAATAGAACCCAACATCTTTACACCCACTCATCCATGAACCCCTCCACAGAATACTGAAACGAAAAATCAGATCAGCAGATCAGCTGTCACCACAAAGTTTTCAACCACTCGCTAACATCTAGTACAGCCCCCACACAAAAAAAAAAAAAAAATAAATAAAAAAAAAAAAACGTGGGCTCTGTCCCTCTCTCTCTCTCTCCCTCTCTCTCTCTCTCTCTCTCACGCATACACACACGGTATAAACGTCATAAATAGATGTTAGTCTCGAATATATATTTCGTTAGGTTGGCAACAAATAGGTAAACATTCCAAAGAAGATGAAACACGTAATGGACTCGCAATATTTACGTTGTGATGTGTGTTCAAATGTGTGTGAAATCTTATGGGACTTAACTGCTAAGGTCATCAGTCCCTAAGCTTACACACTAGTTAACCTAAATTATCCTAAGAACAAACACTCACACCCATGCCCGAGGGAGGACTCGATCCTCCGCCGGGACCAGCCGCATAGCCATGATTGCAGCGCCTGGGACCGCTCGGCTAATCCCGCGCGACTTCACGTTGTGAAAAACAGTGTAAGACGAAATATTTGTTTCGAGTGACAAAAGAACAATAGTCCACCACAAAAAAGAGTGAGAACCATGGTGAACAGTGTGTGGAAAGCTAGAACACAAAGATGTGATTACATGGCAGTGATAAAAGTGGTAGTGCGACCTCCAGACCAGATGTGAGGAAACGCAGATCAGCAAGTTTTACAAAAAAATCGCGGAGTGAACTGTTTAATAATCTAAAACTAACAAAACTGTATCGTTATAGATCCCACTGGTGATGCCTTAGACCTGGAGAAGGCGAAACGCGTATGGGACAAATAAAGTAACTAGCGGCAGGAAAAGGCAGTTTTATTTACAAAACAAGTACTTATATGCTTGCTGCGGAAGATGTCCACACAAACTAACTTGTCATAAATTTTTCATTTAAGGTGATTGTGTATGGTCCACTGCTGTCACTTTGCTCTGAGAACTAATTGGAAAACGATATGTTTCCCTTACTGATTCCCTCAAGAGGAGACAATCTGCTGAGCATGTCAGGATAGACTGATTGCGAGATAATCCTTGCAGGCTGCAGGAATAAACAGGTATCCTGCTGGCCGACAGAAACCACTTCTCAGGAAACAATACGCAACGCCACCAATATTATCAACAAACCACACATCAGGAATTTGAAAACAATTTTAAATTTTTCCCATTCGTTTACTGTTTTACGCATTCGTGTAGTAATGCGTCAGCTTACGACGACACATGTACAGGGTGACAATTTTTGAACTACGTGAAGAAAAACGTAAATTAGTTATAAACTACGGCGTGCACACAATTTACTCAACATGTAAATGTCACTACAGGTATTCGGATTTAGGTTATGACATGTTCGATATGCCTGCCATCATTAGCGATGATGCGGCACAGGCGAATAGCGAAATTCTGCATGACCCGCTGAAGTGTCGGAACATCGATGGCTGTTTTCAGCTCAGTAATAGTTTTGGCGCTATTGCTGTACACCTTGCGTTAATACAGCCCGACTAAAAGAAGACCCGTGTGTTCAGATACGGGGAATGTGGCGGCCAATCGAGGCCTTTGCCAGTGACCTCTGGATACTCCAGAGACAGAATGCTGCCCAAAACTGCTCCTCCAGGATATCAAACACTCTCCTGCTTCGATGGTGTCGAGCATGAACTACGTCTTGTCGAAATCTGCGCCACTTTCGATAATGGAGATGAAATCATCTTCCAAAACCTTCACGTACCGTTCGGTAGTCACCGTGCCATCAACGAATATCGCACTGATTATTCCGTGACTGGACACTGCATACCACACAGTCACCCGTTTAGAATTAAGAGACTTCTCGATCGCTAAATGCGAATCCTGAGTCCCCCAAATGCTGGAGTTTTGCTTATTGACAAACCCATCCGAGTGAAAGTGGGTTTCGTCGCTAAACCAGACCATACTGCGCATCATTCCCCGCTGCCAGAAGCGCAGTTTGAACGTCCTAACGCAAACCGTTCAGAAGATATGACGATTTTATTTCATATAGTTCAGTGATTGACTGTTACCCTGTACATTCAGCCAGATCCAAGTCCAAATGCGAAATGACTTCTCTAGACAGGTGACAGCCCAGTGACGAATGCGCAGACGCATTACAAACACAAGACCGACTGTTGCATTTGACAGTACGGTAACGACAGACCTATAGCGACAGGATGAAGAAGTTTTGGGACTATAATTAGAATAAGAAGACTAAATCTAATAATAATAATTATGATAGCTGTAAGTGCACAGGTTCACAATGACGGATATCACACACTGCTTCCACTGAAAGATTCAAATGGTTCAAATGGCTCTGAGCACTATGGGACTCAACTGCTGAGGTCATTAGTCCCCTAGAACTTAGAACTAGTTAAACCTAACTAACCTAAGGATATCACAAACATCCATGCCCGAGGCAGGATTCGAACCTGCGACCGTAGCGGTCTTGCGGTTCCAGACTGCAGCGCCTTTAACCGCACGGCCACTTCGGCCGGCCCCACTGAAAGACAACAGCGTCCATGTTGTTGTTGTGGTCTTCAGTCCTGAGACTGGTTTGATGCAGCTCTCCATGCTACTCTATCCTGTGCAAGCTGATTCATCTCCCAGTACCTACTGCAACCTACATCCTTCTGAATCTGCTTAGTGTATTCATCTCTTGGTCTCCCTCTACGATTTTTACCCTCCACGCTGCCCTCCAATACTAAATTGGCGATCCCTTGATGCCTCACAACATGTCCTACCAACCGATCCCTTCTTCTAGTCAAGTTGTGTCGCAAACTCCTCTTCTCCCCAGTTCTATTCAATACCTCCTCATTAGTTATGTGATCTACCCATCTAATCTTCAGCATTCTTCTGCAGCACCACATTTCGAAAGCTTCTATTCTCTTCTTGTCCAAACTGTTTATCGTCCATGTTTCACTTCCATACATGGCTAAACTCCATACGAATACTTTCAGAAACGACTTCCTGACACTTAAATCTATACTCGATGTTCACAAATTTCTCTTCTTCAGAAACGCTTTCCTTGCCAATGCCAGTCTACATTTTATATCCTCTCTACTTCGACCATCATCAGTTATTTTGTTCCCCAAATAGCAAAACTCCTAATCTAATTCCCTCAGCATCACCCGAGTTAACTCGACTACATTCCATTATCCTCGTTTTGCTTTTGTTGAAGTTCATCTTATATCTTCCTTTCAAGACACGGTCCATTCCGTTCAACTGCTCTTCCAAGTCCTTTGCTGTCTCTGACAGAATTACAATGTCATCGGCGAACCTTAAAGTTATTATTTCTTCTCCATGGACTTTAATCCCTATTCCGAACTTTTCTTTCGTTTCCTTTACTGCTTGCTCAATATACAGATTGAATAACAGCGGTGAGAGGCTACACCCCTGTCTAACTCCCTTCCCAACCACTGCTTCTCTTTCATGTCCCTCGTCTCTTATAACTACCATCTGGTTTCTGTACGAATTGTAAATAGCCGCCGGCCGTAGTGGCCGTGCGGTTCTAGGCGCTACAGTCTGGAGCCGAGCGACCGCTACGGACGCAGGTTCGAATCCTGCCTCGGGCATGGATGTGTGTGAAGTCCTTAGGTTGGTTAGGTTTAAGTAGTTCTAAGTTCTAGGGGACTGATGACCTCAGAAGTTAAGTCCCATAGTGCTCAGAGCCATTTGAACCATTTTTTTGTAAATAGTCTTTCGCTCCCTGTATTTTACCCCTGCCACCTTTAGAATTTGAAAGAGAGTATTCCAGTCAACATTGTCAAAAGTCTACAAATCCTAGAAACGTAGGTTTGCCTTTTGTTAATCTAGCTTCTAAGATAAGCCGTAGGGTCAGTATTGCCTCACGTGTTCCAACATTTCTACGGAATCCAAACTGATCTTCCTCGAGGTCGGCTTCTACCAGTTTTTCCATTCGTCTGTAAAGAATTCGCGTTAGTATTTTGCAGTCGTGACTTATTAAACTGATAGTTCGGTAATTTTCACATTTGTTAACACCTGCTTTCTTTGGGATTGGAATTATTACATTCTTCTTGAAGTCTGAGGGCATTTCGCCTGTCTCATACATCTTGCTCACCAGATGGTAGAGTTTTGTCAGGACAGGCTCTCCCAAGGCCGTCAGTAGTTCTAATGGAATGTTGTCTATTCCCGGGGCCTTGTTTCGACTCAGGTCTTTCAGTGCTCTGCCAAACTCTTCACGCAGTATCATATCGACCATTTCATCTTCATCTACATCCTCTTCCATTTCCATAATATTGCCCTCAGTACATCGCCCTTGTATAGACCCTCTATATACTCCTTCCACCTTTCTGCTTTCCCTTCTTTGCTTTGACGAAAGACACACACATCAAAATCGCAGTTATTATCTTTAATGATAACTCGTCCTAGCGAGAACAGGAAGTCTGGCTGCCAGGAACTAGGATGCAGATCGGAACTCTAACCTCCTTTGGTGATAAGAGAGAACTTACTCACAGCCACAAAATACCCGTCTTGCCTTGTGTATACGGTCAACTAAGCGCTCCACAGCCTAAGCAAATACACTGGTGTCAAAAATTAAAGCAACAAAAGGAAATTTTGCAAGGTTGCGTTTATTTTGTCAGAAAACAGTTTAAAAGTGGCTACACTGAGTCACAGCGCCAGAGATTGCGCCAAAGATTATTATTCCGCCGCCTCCACTGGGCGCAATAGTAGTTCAGAGGATGTCGAGGGCAGTCGTTGTTCTGTTGGGCGACAGACTAGACGATCTGAGTGTTGACTGAAATGTTGTATTCCTCGGTTGGTGTAATGTATAGATGGAAGAAGATGCAATTGTCAGAATATATTTTAGAAAGGAGATGGGCTTTTGATTTATGATGCTGGTGTAATGGAACATTTTCGTCAATATATAATGAGGTAAAAAGGTATTAGAGTTTCCTTTAATAACAATCCCTCTTGCTCACGGGTACAGTCAACAAAGCATCTGGCTCGTGTTCATTTGTTAGACTTGTAATTCTGGTTTCTATGTGCAATTATTGTATTTCTGGTTTGTCAATTAGTTCATTGTAAATGGTGTTTAGAATATTTTGTCGTATTGAGGAAGATACGAGCCAGATACATGTACGTTGAGTCACATTACCACACACAGAACAGTTACACTTGTGTTTTGTAGTTTCGTAGCTTTTATAGTCGCAGGGGACTTACTTAATCAATTGTGGTAATGGAAATTTTTTGTCATTCTTTATTTTTATTTTATGCAGTCAGATTGCGTGCTAATAATAGTCAGGGCAGATCAAGGGAGTCATCGCGTTATCGAGTGGTGCAGTCGCAATATTTGTAAGTGTAGAAGTTCGATAGACATCGAACCGCATCGCTTTAATTACAAGCAAGGGCGGCGCACACTCTCCGGCGTGCTGCTCCATGGAGACGTTGATATCAGTTTTGAGAGACAGTACCTGAAAAATAACCAAACCGCGCGAGAAGTTTGTTTTTATAATAGTTACAAATTGGCGTTGTCGTGGTCGACGGACGCCGTTCCACGTCATCTCGACTGGGACAACCATCACTATCGTGGTGAGACAATACGAGACGTCACAGAGGCTACCCACAGAGATGCTAGAGCACATACTTTTCAAGTACGCTAGTGAGACGAGCAGAAGAGGGAAGTTGGTTCGCGAACTGTATCTACTATGATCCAGAGTATTTCACATATCACCGCCTTCCAGACGGAGCGTCTCCATACTGCGACCCCTCTTCAGCGCGTCCCGGCTACCCGCCACGCTACCGACCGGCCACCCCGGCCGTTGTTCGAACTGCCACGTTCCTATTGGCTGAAGGCCAAGCTACGCCCTCTACACTCCTTAAAGCCGATCTTTTCGAAATGCTTCAAGCAATCCCTGTGTTAAGCTTCCCTAGTTTCTCTTCTGAGAAGCATACCGCATCTACTGACAATCTTTTAAACAGCCCTTGACGTTCGTAAGCGTAGGCCTCGGTGGCCGAGCGGTTCTAGGCGCTTTTAATGTACTCGCGATTTTAATGTACACGTAAGAGTGTAAAATTAATTTGGACAGGACTTGCTTAAAGACTGTCGTCTTTATTCATTGATTAAACCATCAAAGTTAAAGAGATGATGGTTTTACGAAAGATTCAGTTCTACCACGAACCCTGCTTTACGACGAATTTTAAAGACAGTAAATTGTGGCGTCTTCTCGCAAAGAAAATTACTTCGCCCTGAGATTAGAAAGAAACTAATATTAACGACGACTAACCACTACTAACTAGTCAAGAAACATTAAGATTACGAGAGACGCCACCGTATCCGTACGTGGAAGCTCCCAGGAAAAAGAAGGACGTTGGCTTTATCCATCGTCGAGGGCTCTGGGACGTTACCTTTCAACAACATAATGCAACACCGCATGTTGTCCGCGCTGTCCTGACCTGACTATACAGGGTGTTACAAAAAGGTACGGCCAAACTTTCAGGAAACATTCCTCACCCACAAATAAAGAAAAGATGTTATGTGGACATGTGTCCGGAAACGCTTAATTTCCATGTTAGAGCTTATTTTAGTTTCGTCAGTATGTACTGTACTTCCACGATTCACCGCCATTTCACTTAAACTCATTTGGGATCCCACTCGCGTTTTCATTGATATAGACATGAGAAACTATTCTTGATCACAACGTATTGAACATATCTTTCCACAGTCATTATATCTAGCTAAAATAACGTGAAGTACATCCTGCCACAGACAACATGTCTGTCTACTGCAACCGTCAGAACTGGAGAATAAAATTACATGAATCAAATACTACTATTGAGAGGCACCCACATGCCTTGCTCATACTGTGGCATCAAGCAGTCAGGCCTGCAAGATGAGTGGTCTGCCAAGCGAGTGGATTCATTCTTACTTATCGAGTAACATGAACTCTAGTACTCACACTTAAGTTACAAGTTATCCTCCTATATGATTAATACGCAACGGAAACACGCATCTGACTATCAGATATTTGCAGAACTCTGACTGTACACTACGCACTGGCAATACCACATTTTCTTTTTGTCTTTTATTTAACGGCTTTTGTCAACACGTGGCCACCGCACTGAATATGAATGGCGCACACATTATAAATTCGGGACATTATGACAACATACAATTCGAAGGAAAAGTCCACCAATCTTTTTCTTTTCACTATCTTATTTATTCCGATAAATTCTCTAACCTAAACACACAAATTCTACAACCTAACCTACAACAATAACACGTGAGAAATTCCGCCCAGTGGGCATGGCTTTACAATGGTGAATCTCTATATTATGGTCTCGTAATTATTTTTAACGCTACAGTGCACTTTCTGGATAGGATGGTGGATCTTTTATTATACCTCACACTTCGACTCTCACAATCATCATCACTAAACTTTCCTCCAGACCGAAGGAACAAGCATAACCCACTAATCTTTTGAAACTACCTCGCTACTCTCCCATGCAAACCACACATACCCAAATTACATGACATACACCGCACTACAACATGAAATACTACACAGAGAATAGTCACAACATTATCACTTTCAGCTTTCCCACTTCAATTAATATTTATCCCAGTTTCACACGACACTGCCCCACTTCATAGTTCCACTTTCGTACTATGAACTCTGGAGATATATGCACGTCTTCCTGTGCAATGCAAGCCAAGTGGCGTTGCTGGATAGACGGCCGACTCACCTTGCTTCTCTCTCAGAGTTTGAATCTAGCGTCACACGGAATCATATCACGCAAAGTAATATTAAGAACGTATTCATCACACACGCAAGTCCTCAACTGATTCCATGGACGAGTACTTCTCTTTATCTATCGTCTCATACACAGTTTGAGACTCACACAGTACTCACCACGTGGAAGTACTCGTCTCTAATTTCAAGTCCTGCACATGCCATTTCTTAAATATTTCAACTTATGGTACACACGCTATTTCTTAAATATTTCAACTTATTGTACACACGCTAGTAATTCAGCTTAACTTAAGCACACGGAAGTATTTTAACTTATTGCTACACGTGGTTTCATTGTGACCGTTGGCTACTTCCGAAGATTACTACAATCCCATTAATATTACCTGCCTGACATTTAATTCTCCCCACAAAAGTTCCTGAAATAGAGAAATTAATATTTCAAACTACTCTTAAATATTCCACATGCATACCATGTCTCCACTCTTTCGTCATTACGGAGCACAACTAAAACAGGTCTTAACAGCACAAGATCCAGCGGCAGAGTGCTGAAACATGGCCGTTCTTGAGGTTCTCTCCCACCTCTGTCGAAGTGGGGGAGCACCTTTCTACCGCATTGGTCAGCCACATTTCAGGCGCTCAAAGCTCAGGCAAATTTCATCTCTTTGGTCCCACCAAATGTGGCCAAAGGATCGACTCAAAGATGATCATATATTCACATTCACTATCTGCGGTTAGCAGACGACCATACATTCATTCATTTCACAGATCTCACCAAACTGGATGTAGGGATTTACTTTGTGGGAGTACACATGTGATCAATTAAATAAATAAATTGTCATTCTTTCCCACACTGGTATCCGGCTTCGCTGTATTAATTGAAATTGAGTTATTTTACAAAAAAATGTGTTCTTCTGACAAAAATAATGAAGTATGTTGTACCTATTTTCAATGTCGGGCAGTACTGTACCCTTTCACTATTACAGACAACATGTCTGTACCTAGCGACGGTCGGAACTGTAGTAAATAAAACTGCATGAAATAAATACTGCTATAACGGACAACATGTCTGTCTACTAGAACGGTCAGAACTGGAGAGCCGGACTGCCCGAGACACTTCGCGCGCCAAGCCAGCAAGGCGTGACCCGAACGCCACCGAAGTGCATCGGCAGCAATATCGTCAGTCTTTTGTTTTAGTAATACTTTGATTTTAATAATTTTGTAATGACTGACTGATAGCTGGCTGTTGAGAGATGTTTATTTAAAAAAATGAAGTAATTTGGATGACAGGTTTAATTAATAATAGCAACTAAAGTTTAACGTTTTGGCGCCCTACCGCCGAACACAGCAGCCAATCACAGAGCAGCAGCATCATGCAGGCGGTCTTTCTCACGGGAACGGTACCGAATCTATCATCGGTCATCAGTACCTCATCCCACATTGCGTCATCTCTATGTTTCTTGCATCTCCACTCACCTGCGAATAGCTTCCTGGAGCCTAATATGATGGCTGAATAAGCCAGAAATATTACAACAGTTAGTATGATTATATCGTGGTTTGGACGCAGAGACTCAGAACGGGGAAACAGCGGTTTGCTGTTTTAATTTTGGACACCACAGTACAAAGAGGACCCTCACACTATCTCAATAATCCAGCAGCACGCAGACACTGGAATGGGGAGAATAGGCTGAATAACCGTAACGGAACTCACGTGGTGTCGTAGTTCCAGTGGGTGCTGTGAAATGTGGGCGCGCTGCCTGTTCGCGTGAGGAGACCTGGACTTCCGTCATCAGAGAACGCAGAGCCGGAGCTAGCAGCTCGGCAGGCCTTGAGGGGGAACTTCCATTCTGGATGACAACAAGTGAACGGAAGTGTGCCAGCCTTGCCGCGCCTCGCCTCGGCTCGCCTCACTCAGTACACACATATCGCACACATATCAGCGAGATTCCGCGTTCCACGCGAGGCCGAAGGGCGCGTACTTGCACAGGCCGTGGTAGTTCTCTTCAGCGCGCCACGAGGAGTAAGAATAAACTCTTTCCAGATATTGCCAATTTATGTTAATACACTCCTGGAAATTGAAATAAGAACACCGTGAATTCATTGTCCCAGGAAGGGGAAACTTTATTGACACATTCCTGGGGTCAGATACATCACATGATCACACTGACAGAACCACAGGCACATAGACACAGGCAACAGAGCATGCACAATGTCGGCACTAGTACAGTGTATATCCACCTTTCGCAGCAATGCAGGCTGCTATTCTCCCATGGAGACGATCGTAGAGATGCTGGATGTAGTCCTGTGGAACGGCTTGCCATGCCATTTCCACCTGGCGCCTCAGTTGGACCAGCGTTCGTGCTGGACGTGCAGACCGCGTGAGACGACGCTTCATCCAGTCCCAAACATGCTCAATGGGGGACAGATCCGGAGATCTTGCTGGCCAGGGTACTTGACTTACACCTTCTAGAGCACGTTGGGTGGCACGGGATACATGCGGACGTGCATTGTCCTGTTGGAACAGCAAGTTCCCTTGCCGGTCTAGGAATGGTAGAACGATGGGTTCGATAACGGTTTGGATGTACCGTGCACTATTCAGTGTCCCCTCGACGGTCACCAGTGGTGTACGGCCAGTGTAGGAGATCGCTCCCCACACCATGATGCCGGGTGTTGGCCCTGTGTGCCTCGGTCGTATGCAGTCCTGATTGTGGCGCTCACCTGCACGGCGCCAAACACGCATACGACCATCATTGGCACCAAGGCAGAAGCGACTCTCATCGCTGAAGACGACACGTCTCCATTCGTCCCTCCATTCACGCCTGTCGCGACACCACTGGAGGCGGGCTGCACGATGTTGGGGCGTGAGCGGAAGACGGCCTAACGGTGTGCGGGACCGTAGCCCAGCTTCATGGAGACGGTTGCGAATGGTCTTCGCCGATACCCCAGGAGCAACAGTGTCCCTAATTTGCTGGGAAGTGGCGGTGCGGTCCCCTACGGCACTGCGTAGGATCCTACGATCTTGGCGTGCATCCGTGCGTCGCTGCGGTCCGGTCCCAGGTCGACGGGCACGTGTGCCTTCCGCCGACCACTGGCGACAACATCGATGTACTGTGGAGACCTCACGCCCCACGTGTGGAGCAATTCGGCGGTACGTCCACCCGGCCTCCTGCATGCCCACTATACGGCCTCGCTCAAAGTCCGTCAACTGCACATACGGTTCACGTCCACGCTGTCGCGGCATGCTACCAGTGTTAAAGACTGTGATGAAGCTCCGTATGCCACGGCAAACTGGCTGACACTGACGGCGGCGGTACACAAATGCTGCGCAGCTAGCGCCATTCGACGGCCAACACCGCGGTTCCTGGTGTGTCCGCTGTGCCGTGCGTGTGATCATTGCTTGTACAGCCCTCTTGCAGTGTCCGGAGCAAGTATGGTGGGTCTGACACACCGGTGTCAATGTGTTCTTTTTTCCATTTCCAGGAGTGTGTTATTTGGTAGCTGCTGCGATCGAATCCCCAACCGAATCGTGTCGGCCACATAGAGTGCCAACGCCATACCAATTCTCTGCTGGTCGCTAGTCGTGTTATAACATCTTGTGCTGGATCTGCAGATAGACGTCCACGTTTTCCAGTCTTGTCGTCGATGAAAAGGAATGCGCTGCCAATATGCTGCCGATATCGTTAAACTATCGTATCGTACAGCCGTTATGGCGCCTTCTAAAACTACCAGCGGCGCACGTCGGCCCCACATAGTGCCACCCCAAAACGGCAGGGAACCTCCACCTTGCTGCACTCGCAAGGTGTCCAAGGCGCTCAGACTGACCGGGTGGCCTCCAAACACGTCTCCGATGATTGTCTAGGTGAAGGCAAATGCGACACTCATCGGTGAAGAGAACGCGATGCCAATGCTCAGCGGTCCATTCGGCTTGTTGTTTTTGGCCCATCTGTACCACGCTGGATGGCGACGTGGTTGCAAAGATGGACCCCGCCATGAACGTCGGAAGTGAAGCTGCGCATCATGCATCCTATTGCGCACAGTTTAAGTCGTAATACGACGTCCTGTGGCGGCACGAAAAGCATTGTTCAACACGGTGGCGTTGCTGTCAGGGTTCCCCCAAGCTATAATCCGTAGGTGGCGGTCATCCACTACAGTATTATCCTTCGGGCGGTCTGAGCGAGGCATGTCATCGACAGTTCCAGGAACTTATCGGCTGTCGGACCCCCTCCGTCTAATAGGTGCTGCTCATGCATGCTTACTTACATCTTTGGGCGGGTTTAGTGATATCTCTGAACAGTCAAAGGGAATGTGCCTGTGATAAAATATCCACAGTCAACGTCTATCTTCAGGAGTTCTGGGAACCGGGGATGCAAAACTTTTTTTGATGTGTGTATGACGGAAGTCAGTTCCTCACCAGAGCGTGTGTGATTTCCTTCTCTGTGTTACCTCACAGAGCCCATAACAATCTCCATTTGTACTGGAGCTGGAGAACGAGTATAGGAAAGGGTCGCGTCTTGTCGTGTCAAAGCAAACACAGACTTTCCAAAATGTTCATCGACCTGTCGTCATCCCAGCACAGACGTAGCATGTAAATCTTCAGTCTGCTGGTTTTGCTTCAGTCTTTGCTTGAGCTACCAAGAAAACTGCTAAGTTTCTCTTTTACTGATATACTGAAGCCTGCAGTAATCAGACACTCAGAGTTACTAATCATTCTTGTCGATCAAAGTAAATTTTGTCTCATTTTCAAACCGAACAACAAATATTGTTAACATTTCAGAGGCGAAGTTGCACTTCGCGGATCTCAATCACAGTCTGCATTTGCTCGCAGAGTGACGATCTGAGACAAACTCTGCCATCTGTTCAGCCTTAACTGTTCGGCCCCTCCAGTAACAACTGAACTATACGGCACAAACCACTTCACTAGTCGGTCATTCAGTGCGAAGCCGTTAACACACTAAATGATGCGGCTCTTTCTTACGTTATCTACTAGTTAAAATAATGTTTCGATTACTTAGCAATATCGCATTATTAAGAGGTTCTCCTATATTATTATCTGGGAGTCAGTTTAGTAATAATTGACTAACGAAAATATGAGTTTTGGACTTGCAGGCCACAGTGTAATCCCTTCGTATTTCACTACAGTAGCTAATCAGAACGCAAGTCGATTCAGTTGGCGCAATTTCCCACGACTGCTGTAACTGTGTAGCAGCGTTTGTAGTTCCTCCAATTTAATGACATCATGTGTCAGCTACAGCATCCTTGTTCAATTGAGATGTGACGCTAATAGCCAAAAATGTTACAATCGTTCACAGAAAGCCGACACACATCAAGTGATATCTGCATGCTAAGAGCTGCCATCCACAGTAACAACAAAATGACGTCCTTAGGATTCTGGTACGTGGAACATATGCCATTTCCGAAGCGGACAGTATAACCCACGAACTCCATTTTACGGCTGTGTTTCAGGAAAATTGATACTCTAAGAAGCAGATTCATCGGGCTAAGGTGTTCAGAACATAGCTGTGGTGCTTGAAGAGGACATAGATCTGTAGCCTTTATTTGCTATGCTGGGGGAGTATCGTTTAAGATTGGAAGAATTTCAAGGAATCTTAACATGAAGAGTGTGTTATGAAAGCTACTGAAATTAGGTTGGCAGACAATTTCATTAACAGAGACAATGGTTTACCTCTTAGCACGACGTGAAACCTAGTACTATCCCGCTCTTCGATGTGGTCAGCCCGAGTGTCTGAAAATAGTCCTTAATAGTCCTTCAGTACGATATATTGTTGCCGCCGCTATTCTGGAAAGGGTGGCGCAAGCAGCCCAGTCTTGAGAGCGCAGCAGCTGTGATGGGCGGCGCATTCGCTGAGTACAGTACGGAGGCCTATATAGAACGACGATCTGCAGCAGTGACATCAGTTTTCAGAGTCAGTCAGCAGCAGCAGCGTTCTCCTGAGCATAGCTAACAGATAGATTACAGAAAAATCGTTTCCTGTTGATTATAGGATCCGGTAGCAAAAGCGAGGAGATTATCAAGAATTGTTACTCCGGGAAAGCCTACGAAGTTATGTTACAGGTATAACAGTGGTAGCTGACACTGTTTGCTTTATTTTATGGAACAGGGCCAAGAGGAAAACGTTAAGGTCTGTCTTGTTGCTCCATAAAACAACAGACTTTGGCGTGAGAGCTGCATTTGACGGTTTGTCCGCCACAATAGCCTATTCCAACTGCATCGCCTTCTAGTATTTGGTTACTTCTAAGATATTGCTGACAAAAGTATAAATTCCAACACAGATTAGCCGTAATCGTCTTTTCAAGAGCTTTGAATCCCATTAAAAAGCTTCCTTCCTTCAATAGATCACTTGATAAAAGCGTTAAGTGGATTAATCATGAAACAAAGCTACGTGACCCTCTATGCACTATCATATGCCGCAAACCACGTTCCTATAACTCAAACGTTTCAATAAATAATAGGAATGCAAGTGTTAAGTAATCTTCTCATTTAAGTAGATATACCAAGTAATTAAAATTATCGAAATTACTTAAATAATTATGGAAAACAATGAGTCAATACCTCGCTCCTGCTCTGCTCGTGAAAACTAATATCGTATGCAAATCTGAAGGATTTGTAATTAATAGCTTATCGATTAAATCTCATAGTAGTGTCTTTTTCCAACAGAAGTGTCATTGAATTCCTGTCTACCCTGGTCAACCAAAACATCACGACCACTACCCACAACGTTGGATGCCGCCAGGTGGCGTTACGGACACGTGATGCGGTAACAAAAGTAAGTGGAGCAGACACGGAAGGGAGATCACCCTAGCGAAGATATGGACTGCAAATCTGAAAATCCACTGAGATAAGTGACTTTGACTAAAGGGAAGATTATTATTATGCAGAGCCTGAGAACGAGTACCTCGAAAACGGCGAAGCTGATCGAATGTTTTCGTGCTACTGTCTTGAGCATCTACGGAAAGAGATAGAAGGACAGTGTAAGTACCACTAGGCACCAAATGGTTGGACGCCCTGACTCTTCGCAGAAAGTTGGGTTCAGAGGCTTCTCTACTCTGTAAGGTGTGATATGTAGTGCTTTGTGGCATCTCTGACAAAACAGCACAATGCTGGTGCACGCAAAATTGTTTCGGACCACACCGTCCATCAGACATTGTTGAACATGGAGCTTCACAGCAGACTACCCTTACATGTAGACTTGTTGACTCAACGACAGCATAAATTACGATTTCATTAAGCACACGACCATCGGGATTCGACGGTCGATCAATGCAAACTTGTCGGCTCTTCTGATGAATCATATTTTTGCTGCACTAGATCACTGGTCGTCTCTACAACCGCCGTCATCGAGGAGAATGGTGGGTCTAAACGTGCAGAGCGCCAGGGACGCTGGCTGGTGGGATCAGTACTGTCCTACGGGACACATTCTCCTGCACTTGAACGGGAGCTGTGGTTGTAGCCGAAGACACGATGACAGATGCAAACCATATTCATCTCTTCATGCTTGATGTCTTTCCGACGGCGACGACATCTCTCAGTAGAATAATTTTCCGCGTCTCTGAGCCCGAAGCGTGCTACAATGATTCGAGGAGCAGTATAGTGAACTCACATTGATGTCTCGGCAGCCAAGTTCGCCTGATGGAAATCCTATGGAACTCATCTGGGGCCTCATCACCACTTACGAAAATTAATGGCTCGGTATTTACGCGAACTACATGACCTGTGCGTAGACTTCTAATGCCACATACCTCCACAAACCTATAAACTGTCTGATTCCTGATACGCAGGATGAGGGATGTATTTCGTTCCAAAGAAGGGCAAACAAGTTATTAAGCGGGTGGTCATAACGTTTTGGTCATCAGAGTATATCCCAGAGGGAGCAACACCGTATGTGCACTTGTATCACGATTCTCGTATTTAATGACTTGAATCATTGGTTTTAAGGCTAATTGTCCCAACCTCCAGCTCTCGAGCACTAAATTTAAAAAATAACATAGTTCTTACTGTTATGACGCTGATGAACCGTCTATCAAAAAGGGGCCTAACACGAAAATCCCCTGTTATGTGCAACGGTTACAGTATATGAAATCCTAAACTTGCATACGACTGCTTACACCCACATAATTGCTGTAGCGGCTAGCTGGCCGTAGTGGCCGTGCGGTTCTAGGCGCTACAGTCTGGAGCCGAGCGACCGCTACGGTCGCAGGTTCGAATCCTGCCTCGGGCATGGATGTGTGCGATATCGTTAGGTTAGTTAGGTTTAATTAGTTCTAAGTTCTAGGCGACTGATGACCTCAGAAGTTAAGTCGCATAGTGCTCAGAGCCATTTGAACCATTTGTAGCGGCTAAATTATCGCCGCACCAGGAGGATAAAAGTTTCAACGAATAACTCGCAGATTCGTAAAGTAATTATCATTCCCTATAAAACACCTCAATTGGAGAGCGGAGAAATTTGTGGCACAACTTGACTAGAAGAAGGGATCGGTTGGTAGGGAATATTCTGAAGCATCAATGGATCACCAATTCAGTATTGGAGGGCAGCGTGGAGGGTAAAAATCGTAGAGGGAGACCAAGGGATGAATACAATAAACAGATTCAGAAGGATATAGGTTGCAGTAGGTACTGGGAGATGAAGAAGCTTGCACAGGATAAAGTAGCATGGAGAGCTGCATCAAACCAGTCTCTGGACTGAAGACCACAACGACAACAACACAAAACACCTCATACACTAGTGTGAATTGTAATGTAATGAATTCTAATTTAAATCATCGTCCAGTCACTCCAGTACTCTCACCTCGCAAAAGAAAAACAATAGATTTCTCAATACACAAATTCTGAGTATGTTCTGAAAACATATTTACACTCAGTGCACTTCGTAATATGTATCTTTTACATGATTCATCCAATACTAATGTTAACTTGAACAAAATCCTGGTCTGACCAATGAAAGATAACTGTAGTCTCAAAGCAATGCAACAGTACGGTTAATGTATTACAACGTAATTCCTCTCTTCTTTTTAATCATCAATAGCTTCTCTACGCTCCATGCTGTCCAATTAATTGTCCGCTCACATCTCCTCCGACTAGGTACTCCGGCCCCATGGGAGTTGAAATATTGAGTGACGGCCCGTGACTCAACATGAAACTATTTTTCCAAAAACATAACACAATGATCGTCTCCCGCTTGCAGCCCTAATTCCATCACTCAGTAAACATTTTTACAGCATCGACCTAGCACTGTTACTTTAAAGGGGCAAATAAAACACGTATGTACAACCGATGTATGGGACCATTATATACGTCCCCTTATATACTAAAACAACTGTGACTAGATTTGTTGAGCGTACAGCACAGACAACCAAGTTGAGTCAGTTACGAATTGAGAGCAACACTGGAAAGAACTGCTTGGTTGCAATAAAGCATTTACTTGATTCTACGGATGTAGACTCCAGCTTTTTTCTCTCTGAGTCACTGGCTTGTTTTGCATAATACATTTTGTTCATCATATTATTCTTACCTTGATTATTGAAGAAGGTGGGTAGTTCGTTTCAGTCTAATCACTGGTTCCCCAGCTGATTATTTTATAATACTTTTCATTACGAAATAACATTGTTATTAGTAACTGACTATGCCCATAAAGATATATAATTCCTGAATCTCTCTCGCCTGGTCTTAATAACCTCCTCCTTGACATAGGCCCTACATAAGTACCACCCATCGCCATCTTCCAATATTTGGCTTCATCTTTATATGCAAAATGAAATGTCCTAACTGATGCACTGATTCATCATTGCTGTGCCCAAACCGATAAGGACAGAAACTTGAAATCTGGAGTGGGTATTGATCTTATACCCTCCTAAGGGGCTGAAATAGGGAATGAAAGGTGCCTCGAAAATATGTCGCTATTAAGGCAACTTTGTAGCTGTAACTACGAGAGTTGGCATTTGGTTTCTCAGTTAGAAATAAAAAAACACATTTTTCAGCATTTTTGGGAATTCAGTCCCTAAGGTGTTGAAGTAGTGGGTCAAAGTCTTTTTTTTTCTAAATAACTCATTTTCAAAGAATTCTTAAAGCATTTTTAAAGCTACATCTACGAAAACTGGTATTTGACTTCTCGGTTGGAAATTAAAAAAAATACGTGTTACAGTGTTTTTGGAAATTTAGTCCCAAGGGGTGATATAGAGACTGAAAAGTTTTATGCAAAAATTTCATTATGAAAGCAAAATCGCTTTTAGGTCTGAAGAACATTCGGAAAAGTCTGTGCTTATATCGCCTTAATTATCGTGAAAAGTTCAGTGTGAGAAGTTTAGACGTAGCTGCAAATCTGAACTAGTCAAAGAAATCCATTTAACAGTCACCATCACAAATTGGCTTTGTCAAAATTGCATAGAAAAAGAAATGGGTATTAAATAAATTAATTTTTCAGTAGGCCTATCACATGTGTATAAAATTATCCGTTTGAGATGAGAGAATTCACTGCTGGCCGTAAGACTGGCGCTAATAACTATAAAACCACTTATTCAATTTGTTCCTTTCCCTTTTTTTTAACTCGCTATATGAAAGTAAATGAAACTCGTTGGAACACTTTAATTATGCACAGACTGGCAGCTATGTAAACAGTCACTAACTCTTTTGTAGAGTGTAAATTTACACATTAACAATGGGCGTCACAACAAACAAATTTTATTAAAGAGAAGCAAAAACACGGAAAATCTGTGCGCACCATACAACCTGAGCGAGCGAAGCAGCGGATGGCAATCTAGTACAATATGAATACCATCACTTCTAGTTCATCTTTCAAACATCTTACTTCATATGCACTCACGTTAAAAAAATAATAAAATAAAAAAAACAGAGGACTTTGAAAAACTACCTTGAACGACTAGAGATAGCATGTTCATATTAACAGGACATGTACATTAGTATGTTCTGCAGAAATGATTAGCATTTCAGTAACCTCGGTTCAGCGTGTTGCATAGTAGGCACAGCGTCGGCCGTAGGACCTGATAACTTGTTCCATGCGTGATGCATCGACGCGTATAAGGCGCGAATAGTGTCCTGTCGTATAGTCATCCATTTTGCATTCCCCTGTTTCCAAAGTTCATCTTTGATTGTTGGCATTGGGTCACAACACTGCCCCCGTCGTTTCACCATATCCCATATGGGACAAGCCTGGTGATCTGGCGGTACAGGGAAAAAGGCTGACATCCTGTGACTCCAAGTAGGAACGTGTTCGTGCAACAACAGGTGGTCGTGCATTGTCTTGCTGAAAAACATTATGATTTGTGGTTGTACCCAGTAGCACCTCACACCATACGGCTTTAAGTTGGCGCTGTATGCCTTGTGCGAATGCAGTCACTGTGATGCCCTCCCCCCCTCCCCCTCACTCCTGTCTGCTGCGATCGAAAATGGAGTTGTAGACACTTGTGAGAAGCGACACTTGTGACAAACTGGAATGTGGCGACACTTGTGAGAAATCCGTGATGCTGAGGGACCGGCACAGGGTGCGTCGCAAATGCTGCGCCACTACCTGCTGTCGCTTAGTGTGACTGAGCGCTCGGCTTGTGCTGGTCCGGGCAGCTGCCGAGGGACATTCACACTCCTCCAGTGCAGCCAGGTTACATTGTTTCAGAATTTTTTTGGGCAAAGAAGAGTAGCCTTAGTCAAATTAGAAATCGGAGCTGATTTTGCCCCCACGATATCATCTCAACCATCAGTTGCAGCACAGTTATGCGTAAGACATAGGGCATAATTTTCGCTCAACCTCATCGTTAACGATGTATTTTACAGAAACTATAGAAACCGAAAATGTTTTCCATCTTTCAACCCCTCACCCAAAATTTGGTAAGATAGGAGTGGCAACCTTTTACCATATATTAAGAGGAGCCAACTAAAGAATTAGGTTATCGGTATAAACTTTTTCTTTAATTATTTCGAAATAAACGTCAATTTTCCCGTACCACGCAGGGAAGTGCACTGAGGTCTAATGTGAGTCCTGCTAGCAATTAGCGTTAAGGAATGCAATTTATATATTGAAACAAGATGTAATCATCATCCACTCAAACAGACATTGTTTCTAAAATTCTTTACACAGAAATGCTGATTACGATTGTTAAAAAATCTATGACTTTTCAGACTTCATTAGTGAATCTTTTACAATTTGCAAGAGACATTTAGCCGACTTTGTGTCGTATCCAGGGAACACCACGAGGAGGTAGTCTCTCTTCGTCCCACATTTTATTTATTTACAATACTATTGGATGATTATTTATTTACAATTTTTACAATAGGGCGATCGGCGTGAACTGAACCACTTTTCAAAATTTACAAATGTTGCTTTAGCTTCAACCATTTCCTTTTCATTCTAGTTTCTGTGTATAGGCCACGCAAGTAAGAAATGATTTTATATTGCCGTCAACTTGGAGTCTTGTAAGGGCCTTAGAAACTATCTCATCTGTCTTAATTGCGGAATTCTTTCTTCTTTTCCCACCTAGATTTAAAACTAGTCGGTCAAATGGGTGCCCATGATATTACGCCCCGCCCCTTCTCTGAGAATTTTTACTAAGGAATAAAAATTTGGAAGAACCTTCGAAATTAATGTATTTATCCTCCGATTTCATCCTTCTGAAACATTGTTGGTGCGGTGACACCTTCCTGCGCAGTTCCATATATCCCTTGGCATGTCTTCATTATCCAGTCATTGTCCAACAAAATAGTCTTAAAAATCCTGCAGTTTTTCGTTACCTGGGGTGCTCTCCTGAATGCATAGCCACCCATCATCTAACATGTCCAGGGGAATTTGAGCCAAAGCGGAACACAATCTTACGTAAAAACGGATTTCTTCGTTTTCCTTGTAGGCAGCAACAAGGCCGCAATTCTGCACTTGCCTCCGCAAGCACTGATTGAAATGGTAGAAGCAGCCAATAATCTTTGCATCAGGAAACAAATTTGTTACTAATTGGGTGATTGCAGCTACAAAATACATCTTGATAGCTATAGAATTCCATCCAAGTACGTTGTTATTAACAGCTGTGAAAAGCGATCGTAAGTTTCTCGCTTTTTATTGGGTAGCAAGGCGTACACGCTTGGAACTGTGTTTGTTTCCTCCTCAGAACTAGAAACACCGGCATGAACAATAAATAACTATCCGAACTGCTTGTCGGAGCTTTTGAACGTTCCATCGACAAAGAACAAATTGCAGTCTGTTAAACAGGATTTTCCCCTTTCGCTGGCGAACACCAATATCCTATCATTCGGTCCTCTGTCGTCATCTGCAAGTAAAAATTTGCTCCCGTCATTCATTAGCAAATGGTGTTCTTGCAGAAATATCCCTGCAGCATCGGTCGGATCTTGTGTAGATCCCATACTTTTTGCCTGATGTGTTGCAGCGATCGTTTTGCACTCGTGTGTGACGGCAGTGGTGTGACGATGCAGTCCTGAACTGCGGTGCGCTACCTGTTTTGTGTCCCTGTAGGCCGCCCGCTATAGTCTGTCTGGAAACTGAAGAGCGAATAGCGCTTTTGGTGGGGGAAGTGGCCTTTCCCGGAAGAACGCTGCTACTGGACTACAGGGGCACCCAAAATCTGTTGCCCGTTACCTTTGTAGCGGTGTAGATAGGCATGCAGTGATATGCGTCGTTTCTGTTCGTGGGATTTTAGTTGCCAGTGTCAGTTAACTTTGTATACTTACTGATATACTTCGATATCCGGAAGTGATGGATAATCGTCTAGCATTGTAAGAAAATGTGCAGCATACGAAGAATAGGAGGTATTTGCCGAGTAACAAGCGTTCGATCGTCTCTAATGTTAATACACCGTATGTTAAAGAGGCGACGCAAAAAGAACTGTTGGCTAATATTACTACTCCCAACCAAATGGCTGCAATTTAGGCAAACGTCAGCCTCGCCCAATAGGACGCATAAACAAGAAACGCGGAAATAAGCCGCATGGTTTACTGGAATCGCCACGAAGGAAATTAATAATTTCGTGAGGAAACCCATCGTTATAGACAGTTTCAAAATCACGTAAAACCTTTGATGCTGATGGAACAGTAAATCTCTGTCTCGGTCGCTATTCACCTGATTCTAAGACATATTGCTTAAAACATGTGCGCAATAGCTATTGTAAACACTGCTGAAATTTCCTTCGAAACACATACCCCGATTCTGGACTTCCATGCAGAAAGCTTGACATGCGAGGTGTGCTTGCATATTAACTTTTATTTTTTGGTAAGAACTTTGTATTTGTTAGTCTACAGCAATGTTATACTCTTCAAAATATTCCCCATTACATACTACAAACTTATGCCAGTGCTTTTTCCGGTTCCCGATACACTTTAGGAACTGTTTCTTCGGGATAGTTTATAGGTCTTATAACTGCACATTTCTAATCTCATCCATACTTGTAAAACTGCTGCCCTTTAAGACCCACTTTGAAATGTTTATAACACTTGTATGCCCTTGGTTTACTCATAACAAGTTCACCAAAAGCATTATTCAACATTTCTAAAAATTTCATACATTTTATTCCATTCTTAAAACAAAATTTGATACAAATTCTCTAATCTATTTTTATACAAAACAAATAATCGTTGATGCTACCAAAACACATGTAATCTTTTTGACAACTGACAACAGAGTAAATAGCCTATATGCATAACAAATGGTTCAAATGGCTCTGAGCACTATGGGACTTAACATCTGTGGTCATCAGTCCCCTAGAACTTAGAACTACTTAAACCTAACTAACCTAAGGACATCACACACATCCATGCCCGTGGCAGGATTCGAACCTGCGACCGTAGCAGTCCCGTGGTTCCGGACTGAGCGCCTAGAACCGCTAGACCACCGCGGCCGACTATATGCACAACAGTGTACACATACTTTAGAGACATGTTCACGAAGACAGTCACAAAAAAGTAGTGCAAATGGGACTAACACACAAAATTATAAATTTCTGCTTACTTTTTAAACACTCTTCATGTTGCAAGAATTGTTAAGTTTCAATACAGTCCTTCAAAGAAAACTTCTACCTTTTAGTAGAAACACAAAGTAAGAACAAACCTTAAATTCTACAGATTGATTGAATTATGTGCGGTTCGTTTTACGAATAGCAGTACAGGAACATATAGCATATTTACATGAACATGCATTCGGTTCTATGTTTGTAGTAGAATCCTGACTTCCGTTCTTATGTTAATATTATTTACTCTATTGTTGTATTTCGAAAGAAGCTATCGTCTTTTGTATTCCTTATGGTCTTAATGCATTTATCTAAACATAAACGCAGCCGAGACGTATCTGTGTACGGCGCCGCCACAGATTTAAATCACGCGCCACGGCAGGGCCGGTACTACGTTGTGAAACAGCCTGTAGAAGCGCCCTGTGACGTAGCTCGGATGGCAGAGTGGGGACTCGCTCGCTCGCTCTTCAGTTTACCAACAGACTATACCTGTTCGGGCCGGGTCTCCTCACAAATGTCGCTCCTCACAACTGTCGCCCCTCACAAGTGTGGCAACCCCTCGAAAATGCGGCCATCATTCTCAAACAAACAGAACCTGGTTTCGTCCGTAAACGCTATCCGATGCCATTCCTGTCCCCAGTGACATCGTTCCATACACCGTTGCTGTCTAGCACGTTTCTGCACATTCGTCAAAGGTAGGACTGTCACTTCTAATAGTGGACGATGTGTTACACACTTCCACTGTTGCGTCAGTGCACCAGAGCCGAGGAGAACGCAGATCTGTCTTGCAGTGCCATTCGAATGAGATGCTGATCAACCGTCGGTCATCTGGCACCAAGCTTGGGCTAATATCAACAACCCAGCCCTTCCCACGGAAGTTTCAGCGCTATGGTATCGTGTCGTAAACAATTTAATACACACTAATCATCGCCTGGCGGCCATCCGCCTACGCCCCTCGGCTGCTTGGGGCCGATGTGGTGACGTAGACACCAGAGAGCATCGTCTCTTACGCCCTCACGTCACAGAAGTGTGGGACCTTGCACGTGTGCTATTAGCGCTGATCGGTGGGACGACGCCAGACAATGTGTCAATCGACTGGTTCCTTACCCCTGATATTCAGACCAACCCCCGAACACGACGTAACGCAATGGTGTGGCTCTTGGGCCACACCATTTTCAAGATCTATGACCTTTACCTCACCGATGCTGTCTCTTTCATGGACTACCTGTGGAGCCAGCATCGCCTGGCGGAATCTGACCGTAAATATACCATTACTTTTGCAAGATTTCTGAGAGTTGCAATGGTTCATGGTTATCAAAAGGTGTTCCGGGTTGACTAAGGCACCCCGTCCAGGAATTGCCTGAGTTTACCCCTGGATCCTTGTCACTCGGACTTTCAAACTACCCTTGACTTGCCTATACCCAAGATTTGACATTGGCCTTCTGGGCATCACTAGAGTAGACTGTTCTATGCTACTGATAATATGGCAATTGGTAACATGGGAACTGTGTGAACCCTGTATGAAAAATTATTGGAACATTAGAAAACACGTAATCTATCCTAGAGGATTATTACTTCGTTAATTCTATGGGCGATGGGATTATCTCGCCAGTTTCGTTTTCATTTGTGTGTGCTGCCGTCCCCGTTTTTAATTTGCCTTCATTTCTGTCTTTATTTATTTCTTCCTTTTTAGTTTCTAAACTCATCACTTGCTCACACCTGCAGAGAGAGGTGTATTTCTGAGTAGTGTGTCGTCGCCCCCTGAGGCATAGCAGAGTATACCTCCGCTTTTATTTTCGTTTTATGGCAATAAGTCTTGCTACTAACAGCACCCTGCTGTACGTGCTGCGTCGACACTAGAGGATGGCGGCATTTTTGGAGAGGAAAAGGTAGGGCTATAGGGGAGGAAAGAGGCCCCCCCAAAAAATAAAGACAAAAAAAAACCTCGGGAGGGGGGAGTGGTCTGGGTGGTGCGACATGATCCATCTCGTCGTGTTCTCCGGCCTACCGTGGGTCTTTCTGCTCACAGCCGTTGCACTGCCGAAACATTTCGTCCCACACGAGCAGCAATATCCCGGATGGATGCAATTCATTCCCTCATTAACTAGAATGCACCTTCTTTCAACTTCACTGATCTGACGGTACGGCTCGCGCATACGTCTACTAGGCACAAAGAACGTCTACTCAAGTCACACTGATCCATTACCATCGATTTATAGCGACAACGAGAGCCATAGGCACATTTTACTGGTTGGGAGTGTTGCGTCGCGATATCGATTTTGACCTTGAACCCGTGGGGCGGGAGTGTTCAAATGCTAATCATTTCTGCAGAGCATACTAATGTACTTGTCCTGTTAATATGAAGTCCTATCTCTAGTGGTTCAAGGTGTTCCGTTTTTTGTGGACACGCTTGCAATATAAATGCAGTCACTTCCCCTATGCAATCTTAGAATTAAATTCTGTTTAACATGTTATTACACCGACGACAGAAACATACGTATTGAAATGGAAGACAGCAGTAACTACGCAAAAGTTAACCCGAGAGAAAGTGAGCGTGCACCGCTCTAAGCCCGAGAACACGCGCTCCGGATCTGGCAGCACCTGCTGTGTGGCAATTACGGTAATCAGGCGGAGGTGTGGATGATTCACCAGGCCAGCAGCGCAGACCTGAAAGCAGTCAGAACAACCGTACCACTAAGCGGCCATCCCACGGAGTTAAGTGCAGCTCAAGTCCCCGCAGGGTAATTGATTCCACATGGCAACCGGATCTCGCAGTTCATCTTCAGAAGACCAGTAATTGCTGCTTTAGCGGCCGCGAACTCTGCGGGTGACTCAACAGCGGCTACACGTTTGGCAGGATCTGTTATTTTCAGATAGCCATCCTTCTCAAATAATAAAAAAGCTACAGTGGCTCACCCACGCATAAGCAGCAGCAAAAGACGAAAATTTAAGGAACCTTGGTCCCGCATTTACTAACATGCTAACAATTTAAGAACGAGAAGCCTCACACTATTATCAGACAGGAAACATACACAGGATGTTTTGAACACCCAAATATCTCGAAAAATATGCATCGTACGAAAAAAATGTTCTACATGAAAAGTTACATATTCAAAGGTGGCATTTGTCTGCGCTAAAACTAGTCGCCCCGTAATTACCACCCCCAAAGGGGAGAAACTTTTCATATTCAAATGGGAAACACACATATTTATTGCACGTTCTGATTCTACGCCAAAAAATACCTAGGGTTTACTAAAAGCATTTTTTTTTCATTCGTAGTAGATGGCACGGTAACCAACAAGTTTCAATTTTTCCGGATTTTGCTATTAAGAACCGACTCATTTGATTGTACATTTCATTTTCGATAAAAATGTAAACTTTCGTTATAAGTAGTTGCTATCGCTGTAAATAGTTGTTGTTTCTGTTAAAATGTAATTTAGTTTTGCACATTTGATAGCACACTAAAACTTTTATTATATTTTGACTGAAGTTCAGTCTTGATCACATCATTTATGTTTTAATGACGAATGTTGAAAATTAGGTGGACTGATAAGGTAAGGAATGAGGAGGTTCTACGCAGAATCGGAGAGGAAAGGAATATGTGGAAAACATTGATAAGGAGAAGGGACAGGATGATAGCACATCTGCTAAGACATGAGGGAATGACTTCCATGGTACTAGTGGGAGCTGTAGAGGGCAAAAACTGTAGAGGAAGACAGAGATTGGAATACGTCAAGCAAATAATTGAGGACGTAGGTTGCAAGTGCTACTCTGAGATGAAGAGATTAGCACAGGAAAGGAATTCGTGGCGGGCCGCATCAAACCAGTCAGTAGACCGAAATAAAAAAAAAATAAAAAAAAAATATAGGTAACCGGTTTCGGTTCTTTTTACAAAACCATCATCAGACCCATGGCTCCCTTAGGATGGTAGGCGGAGCTCTCCTCGCTGCTACGCATTCTAAGGGAGCCATGGGTCTGATGATGGTTTTGTAAAAAGAACCGAAACCGGTTACCTATATCATTAAAACATAAATGATGTGATCAAGACTGAACTTTAGTCAAAATATAACAATTAATTGATCACTGTTTTCCAAAAATGTTTACCAAAATTGTAAAACTTTTATGTCTAGACATTTAAAAGTCTGGTAAATAAGCCACTTTTAAGATAACGCAGTTTACTGTTCCCACCTTCCGGTGAGCCTGCACACCATCAGAATATTTTTATTTCGGTGAGTCCCCACGATTCTCACTATCAGGGTGACTGATTTAGGTATGTTCCTCCGCCCAATGGCCGCAACTCACGGCGCCAATTACAGCGCCGTCTAACACGAATGGAAATAAATTATTTCAGATATACTCTAGGTATTTGTTTGGCGTAGAATCCAAATATGCAGTAAATAATAGGCGTTCCCATTTGAAAACAAAAAGGTGACCCTCCCATGCGGAGATTAGGGGGTGGTTAGTTTTAGCATAGGCAGAAGTCCCCTACAAAAATATTAACGTTTCATTTGGAACATTTTTTTACGCGATGTGTGCTTTCTGAGAAGTTCAGTTGTTTCAAGTTAAATCACACGCTCTGTATAGCAACAGACAGTTTCGTTTCTTCACACGCAAGTACAAAGATACGCAACTCCTTGACATCTCTCTTCCTTTTGCGGAATTCAGCTATATCTTTGTTACTGCAAAGAGGAGAACTCTTGTATCTGAGCCGGCCGGAGTGGACGAGCGGTTCTAGGCGCTACAATCTGGAGCCGCGCGACCGTTACGGTCGCACGTTCGAATCCTGCCTCGGGTATGGATGTGTGTGACATCCTAAGGTTAATTAGGTTTAAGTAGTTCTAAGTTCTAGGGGACTGATGACCTCAGAAGTTTAGTCCCATAGCGCTCAGAACCATCTTCTCTCTGGAGGAAATAAATTATGGGATTCCACGTGGCTCAGTTTATGGATGACTACTGGTTCTCACATAGTTAGTTCTATTTCCAGATGTCATAGTCGATCCTAGCATCGATATAGCAACAGAAGAAATGGTAAATAATATTCTTAAAAGTTTTTTTTTTTTTTTTTTTTTTTTTTAAGTAAGCAAATGGTCTCACTCTGTTTCAGAAACAACAAAATATTCATCTCTGTACATCTAGAGGTACTACACTAATGATAAATATAACACACGGTGAGAAAATAATAGCTAGGGCGATAATTTTAGGCATCCCACACTGACGAGATTTTAAACTGGAGGAAATACCTTTTTGAATTCTAAAACAACTCAGTGTACCCATTTTTGCACACTGAATTTTTTGCTATTCTTAGTCTGAGATAAATCAGTTACTTAATCTATCTTGCGTATTTTCATTCACTATCGACGTATGGAATAATGCTTTGGTATAACGCACCCACACATCGTTAACAAAGAGAGTATTCATTGAGCAATGAATACTCTCTTTGTTAACGATGTGTAAGAATAATATTGTTATGCCACAATCACACTCAAGTCCTAATTCGTCTGTGAAATACATCACTAACACTGAAAGTACTTTTTTTTTACGAACACCAACGTACAATCGAAACAGAACTGAACACCTGGATGGAGAGAGCAGCTATTTACACAAACGTCTAATATTCCAGAACATACAGACATTACAAACATAAGAAAGATTACGTGACACGAGCGGAAAACTTTTGGGACAAAAAATGGAAAGGAAAGATAAAAAATTTCTGAGAAGTCGATGTTCGTATTTATTAAGTAAGTAATTGTCTTTGTCATATGAAACTATTAGGAAATTATTTTATTATTATACTGAATTATGGACACACATGTTCGTTTTACATCATGACACTTGCTTGCATAAGCATATGTTTCCTTAAATTAACGTTTATACAGCGCTGTGCAAATAGAGGACGCAGTTACTATCGCATCTACTGCCCTGACAGTGGCCGTAACGGTTAATAGAAGGGTAGAGCGACGACAACAGAGACGAAAAGCAAGATGTAATTGGGTTCGACCCTGGCTGGGAAGAGAAGACGAACGCAGGAACGTTCAGTTAGTTCCACAAGAAAGTCTACGAAGTCATCTGTATGAAATAAAATAGGCTATTATAAATATATCCCCCCCATGAACCATGGACCTTGCCGATGGTGGGGAGGCTTGCGTGCCTCAGCGATACAGATAGCCGTACCGTAGGTGCAACCACAACGGAGGGGTACCTGTTGAGAGGCCAGACAAACGTGTGGTTCCTGAAGAGGGGCAGCAGCCTTTTCAGTAGTTGCAAGGGCAACAGTCTGGATGATTGACTGATCTGGCCTTGTAACAATAACCAAAACGGCCTTGCTGTGCTGGTACTGCGAACGGCTGAAAGCAAGGGGAAACTACAGCCGTAATTTTTCCCGAGGGCATGCAGCTTTACTGTATGATTACATGATGATGGCGTCCTGTTGGGTAAAATATTCCGGAGGTAAAATAGTCCCCCATTCGGATCTCCGGGCGGGGACTACTCAAGAGGATGTCGTTATCAGGAGAAAGAAAACTGGCGTTCTACGGATCGGAGCGTGGAATGTCAGATCCCTTAATCGGGCAGGTAGGTTAGAAAATTTAAAAAGGGAAATGGATAGGTTGAAGTTAGATATAGTGGGAATTAGTGAAGTTCGGTGGCAGGAGGAACAAGACTTCTGGTCAGGTGACTACAGGGTTATAAACACAAAATCAAATAGGGGTAATGCAGGAGTAGGTTTAATAATGAATAGGAAAATAGGAATGCGGGTAAGCTACTACAAACAGCATAGTGAACGCATTATTGTGGCCAAGATAGATACGAAGCCCACACCTACTACAGTAGTACAAGTTTATATGCCAACTAGCTCTGCAGATGACGAAGAAATTGAAGAAATGTATGATGAAATAAAAGAAATTATTCAGATTGTGAAGGGAGACGAAAATTTAATAGTCATGGGTGACTGGAATTCGAGTGTAGGAAAAGGGAGAGAAGGAAACATAGTAGGTGAATATGGATTGGGGGACAGAAATGAAAGAGGAAGCCGCCTGGTAGAATTTTGCACAGAGCACAACATAATCATAACTAACACTTGGTTTAAGAATCATGAAAGAAGGTTGTATACATGGAAGAACCCTGGAGATACTAAAAGGTATCAGATAGATTATATAATGGTAAGACAGAGATTTAGGAACCAGGTTTTAAATTGTAAGACATTTCCAGGGGCAGATGTGGACTCTGACCACAATCTATTGGTTATGACCTGTAGATTAAAACTGAAGAAACTGCAAAAAGGTGGGAATTTAAGGAGATGGGACCTGGATAAACTGAAAGAACCAGAGGTTGTACAGAGATTCAGGGAGAGCATAAGGGAGCAATTGACAGGAATAGGGGAAATAAATACAGTAGAAGAAGAATGGGTAGCTTTGAGGGATGAAGTAGTGAAGGCAGCAGAGGATCAAGTAGGTAAAAAGACGAGGGCCAGTAGAAATCCTTGGGTAACAGAAGAAATATTGAATTTAATTGATGAAAGGAGAAAATATAAAAATGCGGTAAGTGAAACAGGCAAAAAGGAATACAAACGTCTCAAAAACGAGATCGACAGGAAGTGCAAAATGGCTAAACAGGGATGGCTAGAGGACAAATGTAAGGATGTAGAGGCCTATCTCACTAGGGGTAAGATAGATACCGCCTACAGGAAAATTAAAGAGACCTTTGGAGATAAGAGAACGACTTGTATGAATATCAAGAGCTCAGATGGAAACCCAGTTCTAAGCAAAGAAGGGAAAGCAGAAAGGTGGAAGGAGTATATAGAGGGTCTATACAAGGGCGATGTACTTGAGGACAATATTATGGAAATGGAAGAGGATGTAGATGAAGATGAAATGGGAGATACGATACTGCGTGAAGAGTTTGACAGAGCACTGAAAGACCTGAGTCGAAACAAGGCCCCCGGAGTAGACAATATTCCATTGGAACTACTGACGGCCGTGGGAGAGCCAGTCCTGACAAAACTCTACCATCTGGTGAGCAAGATGTATGAAACAGGCGAAATACCCTCAGACTTCAAGAAGAATATAATAATTCCAATCCCAAAGAAAGCAGGTGTTGACAGATGTGAAAATTACCGAACAATCAGTTTAATAAGCCACAGCTGCAAAATACTAACACGAATTCTTTACAGACGAATGGAAAAACTAGTAGAAGCCAACCTCGGGGAAGATCAGTTTGGATTCCGTAGAAACACTGGAACACGTGAGGCAATACTGACCTTACGACTTATCTTAGAAGAAAGATTAAGGAAAGGCAAACCTACGTTTCTAGCATTTGTAGACTTAGAGAAAGCTTTTGACAATGTTGACTGGAATACTCTCTTTCAAATTCTGAAGGTGGCAGGGGTAAAATACAGGGAGCGAAAGGCTATTTACAATTTGTACAGAAACCAGATGGCAGTTATAAGAGTCGAGGGACATGAAAGGGAAGCAGTGGTTGGGAAGGGAGTAAGACAGGGTTGTAGCCTCTCCCCGATGTTGTTCAATCTGTATATTGAGCAAGCAGTAAAGGAAACAAAAGAAAAATTCGGGGTAGGTATTAAAATTCATGGAGAAGAAATAAAAACTTTGAGGTTCGCCGATGACATTGTAATTCTGTCAGAGACAGCAAAGGACTTGGAAGAGCAGTTGAATGGAATGGACAGTGTCTTGAAAGGAGGATATAAGATGAACATCAACAAAAGCAAAACAAGGATAATGGAATGTAGTCTAATTAAGTCGGGTGATGCTGAGGGAATTAGATTAGGAAATGAGGCACTTAAAGTAGTAAAGGAGTTTTGCTATTTGGGGAGCAAAATAACTGATGATGGTCGAAGTAGAGAGGATATAAAATGTAGGCTGGCAATGGCAAGGAAAGCGTTTCTGAAGAAGAGAAATTTGTTAACATCCAGTATTGATTTAAGTGTCAGGAAGTCATTTCTGAAAGTATTTGTATGGAGTGTAGCCATGTATGGAAGTGAAACATGGACGATAAATAGTTTGGACAAGAAGAGAATAGAAGCTTTCGAAATGTGGTGCTACAGAAGAATGCTGAAGATTAGATGGGTAGATCACTTAACTAATGAGGAAGTATTGAATAGGATTGGGGAGAAGAGAAGTTTGTGGCACAACTTGACCAGAAGAAGGGATCGGTTGGTAGGACATGTTCTGAGGCATCAAGGGATCACCAATTTAGTGTTGGAGGGCAGCGTGGAGGGTAAAAATCGTAGAGGGAGACCAAGAGATGAATACACTAAGCAGATTCAGAAGGATGTAGGTTGCAATAGGTACTGGGAGATGAAAAAGCTTGCACAGGATAGAGTAGCATGGAGAGCTGCATCAAACCAGTCTCAGGACTGAAGACCACAACAACAACAACATAAATATATGTTTACATGAAAATACATATTATTACTAATTGCACAATTACCTAATAGTCAATCCAATCGCCGCCATTATCGATTACAGATCGGATTCTTAAGCCTCCATCCGGTAAATCGGCCACGTTGCCAACCTCCAAATATCCTTTGACCCTCTTCACATGGCATGTCTTTGACTTTCGAAGAATTTTCGCAGCAACTTTATATGAAAGCTTCGGACCTTTGGATGATTTACAAAGAACATTGCCTCGTGACGCTTCAGATATTTTGCACTCACTTTAGACTGCAACCGACAAAACAAAACATTCAGCTGTCACACTTTTTATCCATACACTGTGCAAAAGCGCATTGATAACCATCTGTTACATAGAAACAGGGTTTCGCAAATACTGCCTCGTAAGGGGCAGTCAAGTGAAAACGAGGCAGATAACGAAAAAATGTAGATAAACTGTCTATTATTTCAAAAGTAATCGCCATAACTGTTAATACATTTAGCTCAATGTGAACTACACAACGTGATCAAAATATCCGGATACCACCGAAAGCACACGTTTTTCATATTAGGTGCATCGTGCTGCCACCTACTGCCAGGTACTCCACATCAGCGACCTCAGTAGTTGTTAGACACCATGAGAGAGCAGAATGGGGCGCTCCGCGGAGCTCACGCACTCCGAACGCTGTCAGGTGATTGGGTATCACTTGTGTCTTACCTCCGTACGCAAGATTTCCAACTCCTAAACATCCCTAGGTCCACTGTTTCCGATGTGATAGTGAAGTAAAAACGTGAAGGGACACGTACAGCACAAAAGCGTACAGGACGACCGTGTCTGTTGACTGACAGTGACGGCCGACAGTTGAAGAGGGTCGTAATGTGTAATAAGCAGACATCTATACAGACCATCACACTGGAATTCCAAATTGCATCAGTATCCACTGCAAGTACTATGACAGTTAGACGGAAGGTGAGAAGACTTGGTTTTCATCGCCGAGCGGCTGCTCATAAGCCACACATCACCCCGGTAAATGCCAAACGACGCCTCTGTTGGTGTATGGAGCGTAAACATTGGACGATTGAACAGTGGAAAAATGTTGTGTGGACTGACGAATCGCGGTACACAATGTAGCGATCCGATAGCAGGGTGTGGGTATGCCGAATGCCCTATGTCCGTCATCTGCCAGCGTGTGTAGTGCCAACAGTAAAATACTGAGGCGGTGGAGTTATGGTGTGGTCGTGTTTTTCATGGAGGGGGCTTGCAAACCTTGTTGTTTTGCGTGACACTATCACAGCACAGGCCTACATTGATGTTTTAAGCAATTTCTAGCTTCCCACTGTTTAAGAGCAATTCGGAGATGGCTATTGCATCTTTCAACACGATCAAGCACCTGTTCATAATGCACGGCCTGTGGCGGAGTGGTTACACGACAATAACATCCCTGCAACGGACTACCTGCACAGAGTCCTATAGAAAACCCTTGGGATGTTTTGGAACGCCGACTTAGTGCCAGGCCTCACCGACCGACATTGATATCTCTCCTCAGTGCAGTACTCCGGGAAGAATGGGCTGCCATTCCCCAAGAAACCTTCCAGCACCTGATTGAACGTATGCCTGCGAGATTGGAAACTGTCATCAAGGCTAAGGGTGGGCCAACACCACATTGAATTGCAGCAATAGCGGTGGAGAGTGCCACGAAGTTGTAAGTCATTTTCAGCAGGTGTCCGTATACTTTTGATCACATAGTCTATGTTTGCGGTTACCTAAGGAACAATGATTGTACCAAGGCGTGCACCTGTGTAACGAAGCAAACTGACGGCCACAAATATCTTTCTTCAGGTGTCCAAAAACATGGAATCCGTATGGGGAGAGACTGAAACTGTATTAAGGCTGTGTAAGGGTTTCTCATCGAAACTCCTGCAGCGTACTCGAAACAATCTTGGCAACATTTTGTGGGCGGACATTATACTGCACAGAATTTTGCTATCCGTCAACATTCCTGGGGTTTGGACCTGATTGCGCGCTTCAATTTTTTTCGAGTGTCCACGTACCACTGTGCGTCAATTGTGGCGCGGTGTTCCAAAAAGTCAATGAGCAGCTGGCAAACGCAGTCAGAGAAAAGGTCGTCATTACTTTCCCGGAGCTGGCGTGCCTATTGTTTTGACTACGCTGCAGAAATTTCGCTGGGAGGCCCTTACAGTTTCTCCATATAGTCCCGATCTCTCCCCAAGTGATTTCCATATTTTTGGAGCCCTGGAGAAAGATATTCGTCGTCGTCGATTCGCATAGGACTAAGACGTGCACACATAAGTACAATCATTTTTCCGTGACGACAATGACAGTCTTGTCTCACAGTGGGATAAATGTATTAATAGTTACAGCGATTACTTTTTAAATAACAAACTGTTTACTTACTCTTCTGTCTTGTTTTCATTTGACTGCCCCTGGCCTTCAGAAATGACGATAATTTTAATTCGATAAAGTCGTAATAAACGGTATTACTAGAATTAAACATCATTTGAATGTATGTATTAACAGTGTCAAGAACAGTACGCTCTAAAAGGCAAAAAGAATACCAGCACTTTAACTACAGTTGCTGCTGCTGATAATAATAATAATAATAATAATAATAATAATAATAATAATAGTGATAGCTACAGATATATAACTATATTTGTAGGTGCACAAAAGTAACACTTCTTTCTATTGTGATTTCTGTGTTTGATTATAAAAGGCTTTTAATATTGCTGTCGAAATCAACAGGCATCGGACTGAATATTTACGACAGCACAGGAAGGCAGCCTTATACCCAAGGTACACGTGTCAAATTACTGAAATTTCTAACCGTACACCAACACGTCTCCTATCAAAACATCAACTGCTTTTGTCCATTAATGGCTGGTTCAAATGGCTCTGAGCACTATGGGACTCAACTGCTGAGGTCATTAGTCCCCTAGAACTTAGAACTAGTTAAACCTAAGGACATCACAAACATCCATGCCCGAGGCAGGATTCGAACCTGCGACCGTAGCGGTCTTGCGGTTCCAGACTGCAGCGCCTTTAACCGCACGGCCACTTCGGCCGGCTTGTCCATTAATCCTCACCAAAATAATGAAATAATGATGATAGGTTTCTGTGATATAAACACCGTTTAAATAAAAATGAATTTTATTCTTCTTTAGCCACAAACAATACGCCCCTCCGTGGCCTATTCACACTCACACTATAGTCACAGTCATTCATCTAAAACATTTCATTTGAGTCTGCAACTGCTGTTCGGTACTCTACAGTCGCCGTTGATTGTTCAGGGTGGTCAGAAAATTTCTGAAACTCTTGTAGGGGTGTAGCAGGGCAGCTTGTACTGAGACGTAAATGTTACGAAAAAAGTTCAATACGTCGCGCCGTTTCCGAGTTATTTCACACACTAATTAGCCAATCGTGCGTCACGCGCTCACGTTCAACTAGGCTGCCAGGGTCTGTGTTGCTCAGCGAGTACTTTGTTTCGTCAGCTGAAACTTGAATTTGCCAGCGACTTCCTGATTGGCTAACTTCAGTGCTAATATCTCGGAAACGGCGCTAAATATCGAATTTTTTTCGTAACATTTACATCTCAGTACAATCTGCCCTGCAACATCCCTACAAGCGTTTCACACAATTTCTGACCATCCTGTAAATGCTTTCCTGAGTTACGAAATTGAACCAGAACCTCAATTTACACAGTTTTGCTCGTGACAGCGCACAAAATTTGCACTTATGCCCCTTCGGCTTGCTGATTAAAGCCGGACTGTTTTCCCTCAGGAGCCCAAAATCGACAGGTGCCCAAATGTCTTCCAGCTTGCAGTAGGGGGCCTCTCTGCTTCAGCGATGCTGCTACATCCGAGCAAAGATGAGCAAGGGCAGATTCGATCTGTTAGGCACAGTATCGATATGTATCTCCATACACGACGTAGGAAAACGCAGAAACAGGGATGATGTTTGTATAGTTTTTTAAGAGAAATAATTCGAGACACACAGAAGATGACGCACAGGTGTCGAACCACGTTTGGGTAAAAAGAAAAAACAAATAAGGCAAATTTAATTCGCTAATACGGAGAACAATGTGAACAGTAGAGCCCAACGCAGCAAAATAATGACTTGATTCACAAAAATGTTTTGAACCCATGTTGACTGTTAATCGGAAGTGACTGTTTCCAAAATCTGAGAAAGTTTTCCACTGATTCCTAATAGTCACAAATTTTTGTTCATTTTTTAAAATAATTTAATAAAGGAAAATATTTCGAGGTTCAAGTCCCATCTTCAGTCTACAATGGAATACCAAAAAATGTTTAACATAAGTAATACAGATGCTGAAGTAGTTGTTTATACTCTTGGGATGTTCTGTGATCACCCTGGTATCAAAGAGGAGGATAACCAGATATGAGTGAATACTTACTAGTTTGTCCCAGGTGCGGACATTTTTGCGCAAAAATGCAGTTAAACAGAAAATGAAGAGAATAAACATAATATTACATGATAGTGTTGATGCTATGAAACCTCAAACACCCTGCTCTCTAAATTTTATTTTATGTTATATTTTTATCGTTTACTATACATGCAAAAAATTCCCATAAAAAATTTAAAAAATCAAAATTACACTATTACTTTTTAGCGTTGTTTCCTTCTCAGAGATTTTCTTTGCACTCACTGCAGATTTTTGTGGAGAATTCAAGTTAGATTGCCTTCTTGCAACAATAGCAAATGTAAGGCGCGTTTCCCTTCATTTTTGGGTCACAGATGGAACATGTTTTGCGTTTTTACATCATTCCACAACGACTTCTATTCTTGGTTCTGCTACTCCCAAAACACAGTGAATGGATAGACAAAGTTCATGGAGTATGCGATAGCTGATGATTCGGTTTTTATCTGTGGTGTCGCCATCGAGTTAGCAACCTCCTTCAAAAAATTAAAGCGGTTCGCGTGAGTACTGTCTTTCTAGGAACTGTGAAGGGCAAATACATTTACCCCCCTCACGCGCAACATGCGGAGAAATAATGCCACTGGACATCATAGGTAAAAGCTTCGATGACCAGTGATATTTGTTTCGAGCCAACAGCCTTTAGCTAAGGATGCAGTCTCTGCACTTGGTCTTAATCACATTGACGACTTGTTTCATTCAAGGGATTCACAGGTGATAAAACAAATTCGTCTTCACTTTCGCACTGTTCCTATTCTGAATTATGTTTACTTCCTATTTCTTTGTCCCTTTAAGTTTGTCGCAATTTAATCCAGTATCACTTGCTAAACTGGCATCAAAACATTTTAAAACAGTATCCTCAAAGTCAGGGTTCGTAACACGAACAGTAGACGAATACCTGACTTCTGAACGCATGACACAAAGTTGCAAGAGCGGCCTCAGAGACCGCTAGCACGAAAGAAGCAGTAATAGTATAGGCCCAGGTCACGCTCAATAGGCTACTGACATAAGGAAAACCACGGCAGCTTTGGAAAACAACAACTAAACAACGCCATAATCTCATTTCCATTCATGTGCATTAGCAACAGTCACAATAACCGCTAGCGGTCTGCGAGACCGCGCGTGGAACGTTAATGGATAACAATGCTATCCCACAACGACGCACTGGAAGACGTGGAATGTTGTTTATGACTTTGTACACAACGGTAAGGAGAAGTGAGTTACGGAGTGGTGTGCCAACTGTCACAGCAGCAAAGCCGCACACAAGTTGAAATGATTGGCGTACAAGGTAACAAAACAGAGGATTTACTTAACTTCTATTTCTCCAAGTGAACGAAAACTCAGTACAAAGAATGCAGCAATAAGAGTCCAGTTCAGTGTCAAGAAAGACGAAGCACGAAAGACGGTGTCGTAGCACTGTAGCTCCAAGTGCAAACGGGCTGACCGGCTGCCGCCGGCCGTCCTATACTGCAGTGGCACGCTCGTAATCGAGGCCTGTTGGAGGTGCCAGACCTCACGCTTTGCGTTTATCTTTCTGTGAGGGGTACGTAAAAGATAGAGTCTTTTTCTGCTTATTGCAGCTACTTTTCAAGAGCTCAAAAATCAAATTGCTGAAGTAGTCGATTCAATAAACAGGGACCTGTGTGTGTAACAAATTGAACTATCGTTTCGATGTTTCTCGAACAACGCACTCGGTAGCGTTCTCGCTTCCCACGCCCGGGTTCCTGGGTTCGATTCCCGGCGGGGTCAGGGATTTTCTCTGCCTCGTGATGGCTGGGTGTTGTGTGCTGTCCTTAGGTTAGTTAGGTTTAAGTAGTTCTAAGTTCTAGGGGACTTATGACCACAGCAGTTGAGTCCCATAGTGCTCAGAGCCATTTGAACCATTTGAACAACGCACTGTGCTCATGTTGAGGGTATGTGTTAGTGTCTGTGCGAACACAAAACTCTGAAGCTTCCTATATCGGGTGACATGCGCAGTGCATTTTTATCTTTTATAGTTTGTCTCTAATAAACGACTAAAATCTGTTCCTTGTTTTTGAACCACTCTGTACATGTGGTTACGTTAAGGGGACCTGGATGTCATAGCCTGAACTTTTTACTAGTATTTTGCTACTTAATTACTCATAAACCTTAATAGATATTGGAATGAAACTTTAACCAAACAATTATTATATTGTGACCTCTATGAGAAAAAATTTAAAAACTGTGGAATACATAGTGAATTGAATAATGATTTTTATCTACTATACTGAATTATGTGTAATTTTTATTCTAGCTACACTGTACTTCCGCAATATTCAAAACAAATGTCAAATCAAATTTTATTCTTTTAATTATTAACTTGTTGAAGCAGCAAACCAGAAACCCAGAAATATTTACCAGTTTGTTGTTTTGTGTATTTATTTTAAAAAAAATGTTTTTTAGTAGTCAATTTTTTTCTCCTAATAGAACGTATGACATGCTCCAGCCTAAAATATTGAATACATTGTTGAATAATGTGGTTGACTGTATAGGCAAGCACTACATTGTTACTGATGTAAAGTTTTGTTTTGTATCTTTAATATTGGATGTGATAATGATACTTATACATGCAGAAACGTTGATTACGGGAAAGTGCAACTAAAGATTTGCGTGTCATTTTTTCTCAGTGATAACATGTCGAAATATTCCACCTCCATAATCTTGTTGATTCTGAGTATTCTTTTTACCTTATTTAGTTTCCTTCCTTTCCTTTGTTATGCTGGCCTCTCTTGTCATGCTTTCCGCAGTTTTTTCAGCTTCAGCGACACGTTGTCTGTCCACAAGTAACAGCCCACTTTTCTTGTTATCCCCAGTTTTGATGCCTAGTACGCTATCGTGTTCAATCTTCTTGTTATCCATCACTGCAACATCGCACCAATGAAAAACAGTTTTTCGTCAATTGTTCCCAAACCAGTAGATTGACAAGTTCAAATGGCTCTGAGCACTATGGGACTCAACATCTTAGGTCATCAGTCCCCTAGAACTCAGAACTACTTAAACCTAACTAACCTAAGAACATCACACACATCCATGCCCGAGGCAGGATTCGAACCTGTGACCGCAGCAGTCGCGCGGTTCCGGACTGAAGCGCCCAAAACCGCTCGTCCACCACGGCCGGCGATTGACAAGTATCTACAGCTTTTTTCACTGTAGTATGTATACAGGGTGTGCTTCACTGCCTTCTGTTACGCCATTATGTGAAAGTTTACAATACCTCTCAAATTTTACAGGCTTGACATTCGACTACAATTTTCCTGGACAGGCCTCTTCTCTTAGTTATGTCCTCAGTAAGCGTAAGTGGTTTTTCGTTATAGCAGTATTTACATTTAGCAACAGACGTAAGCAGTCCTGACAGGTTATACTTACTAATTAAAATGTAACCGTTATTTTAGCTATTTACAACAACAACTTTTTTTTTATATTCGGTAAGATGTTAGATGTTTCAACTTGCGTTTTGAAGCACAGCCTGACGAACTTTTAGGCTTTTATTAATTTCCATAAAATTTACAACTGATGTTAAACTTCTTCGTTTTTGGTATTTTACGATGTACAATGGTCGAATTACGCAGTTACAACAAGAAATCAACAACCCGAACGCACACGGGAAACATAACGATGATAAGCAATGAAACCCTCGTAACTCCACCTGTCTGTGAAAACTCTTAATTCTAGTAACCAGTAACTCCGTAATCAATGACAGATTTGAAAGTGCATGGATTTCTCTGACCTTTCAATAACTAGGCTTCCACTATGCAGTTACACATGTAGAACTTTCTGTATCAGTTATATATATATATATATATATATATATATATATATATATATATATATATATATATATATATATGAAATCATTTTTGCTTCACCTGCAAAACTTGACAAAATGGAGTTCCAATGTCTTCATTGTCTACCATCGATAAGTGAACTCAAGTGAAGTACTTGCGTCGACAGAAAGGTCGATTGCATGAAATCTTTGGTCGTAGTACAGTCGATATGGGCTCTGAGCACTATGGGACTTAACTTCTGAGGTTATCAGTTCCCTAGACTTTTTTTTTTTTTTTTTGGTCATCAGTCTACTGACTGGTTTGATGCGGCCCGCCACGAATTCCTTTCCTGTGCTAACCTCTTCATCTCAGAGTAGCACTTGCAACCTAAGTCCTCAATTATTTGCTTGACGTATTCCAATATCTGTTTTCCTCTACAGTTTTTGCCCTCTACAGCTCCCTCTAGTACCATGGAAGTCATTCCCTCATGTCTTAGCAGATGTCCTATCATCCTGTCCCTTCTCCTTATCAGTGTTTTCCACATATCCCTTTCCTTTCCGATTCTGCGTAGAACCTCCTCATTCCTTACCTTATCAGTCCACCTAATTTTCAACATTCGTCTATAGCACCACATCTCAAATGCTTCGATTCTCTTCTGTTCCGGTTTTCCCACAGTCCATGTTTCACTACCATACAATGCTGTACTCCAGACGTACATCCTCAGAAATTTCTTCCTCAAATTAAGGCCGGTATTTGATATTAGTAGACTTCTCTTGGCCAGAAATGCCATTTTAACCATAGCGAGTCTGCTTTTGATGTCCTCCTTGCTCCGTCCGTCATTGGTTATTTTACTGCCTAGGTAGCAGAATTCCTTAACTTCATTGACTTCGTGACCATCAATCCTGATGTTAAGTTTCTCGCTGTTCTCATTTCTACTACTTCTCATTACCTTCGTCTTTCTCCGATTTACTCTCAAACCATACTGTGTACTCATTAGACTGTTCATTCCGTTCAGCAGATCATTTAATTCTTCTTCACTTTCACTCAGGATAGCAATGTCATCAGCGAATCGTATCATTGATATCCTTTCACCTTGTATTTTAATTCCACTCCTGAACCTTTCTTTTATTTCCATCATTGCTTCCTCGATGTACACATTGAAGAGTAGGGGCGAAAGGCTACAGCCTTGTCTTACACTCTTCTTAATACGAGCACTTCGTTCTTGATCGTCCACTCTTTTATTCCCTCTTGGTTGTTGTACATATTGTATATGACCCATCTCTCCCTATAGCTTACCCCTACTTTTTTCAGAATCTCGAACAGCTTGCACCATTTTATATTGTCGAACGCTTTTTCCAGGTCGACAAATCCTATGAAAGTGTCTTGATTTTTCTCTAGCCTTGCTTCCATTATTAGCCGTAACGTCAGAATTGCCTCTCTCGTCCCTTTACTTTTCCTAAAGCCAAACTGATCGTCACCTAGCGCATCCTCAATTTTCTTTTCCATTCTTCTGTATATTATTCTTGTAAGCAGCTTCGATGCATGAGCTGTTAAGCTGATTGTGCGATAATTCTCGCACTTGTCAGCTCTTGCCGTCTTCGTAATTGTGTGGATGATGCTTTTCCGAAAGTCAGATGGTATGTCGCCAGAGTCATATATTCTACACACCAATGTGAATAGTCGTTTTGTTGCCACTTCCCCCAATGATTTTAGAAATTCTGATGGAATTTTATCTATCCCTTCTGCCTTATTTGACCGTAAGTCCTCCAAAGCTCTTTTAAATTCCGATTCTAATATTGCGTCCCCTATCTCTTCTAAATCGACTCCTGTTTCTTCTTCTATCACATCAGACAAATCTTCACCCTCCTAGAGGCTTTCAATGTATTCTTTCCACCTATCTGCTCTCTCCTCTGCATTTGACAGTGGAATTCAAGTTGCACTCTTAATGTTACCACCGTTGCTTTTAATGTCACCAAAGGTTGTTTTGACTTTCCAGCATGCTGAGGTTGTTCTTCCGACAATCATATCTTTTTCGATGTCTTCACATTTTTCCCGCAGCCATTTCGTCTTAGCTTTCCTGCACTTCCTATTTATTTCATTCCTCAGCGACTTGTATTTTTGTATTCCTGATTTTCCCGGAACATGTTTGTACTTCCTCCTTTCATCAATCAACTGAAGTATTTCTTCTGTTACCCATGGTTTCTTCGCAGCTACCTTCTTTGTACCTATGTTTTCCTTCCCAACTTCAGTGATGGCCCTTTTTAGAGATGTGCATTCCTCTTCAACTGTACTGCCTACTGCGCTATTCCTTATTGCTGTACCTATAGCGTTAGAGAACTTCAAACGTATATCGTAATTCCTTAGTACTTCCGTATCCCACTTCTTTGCGCATTGATTCTTCCTGACTAATGTCTTGAACTTCAGCCTATTCTTCATCACTTAGAACTACTTAAACCTAAGGACAGCACACACATCCACGGCCGTGGCAGGATTCGAACCTGCGACCTTAGCAGCAGCGCGGTTCCGGACTGACGCGCCTAGAACCGCTCGGCCACAACCGTCGGCTGACGGTAGTGTGACAGCTAGACATTCACGCACCGCATCTGCTTTCGACACGACACGCATTTAAACGCGGAAATGATGAGGTACTGTATATAAAGTATATATTTTTAGAATCAGGAAGTCATAGGATTTCATTAAATAGAAAATTTCCATTTTTTGGGTCCCTCGTGACGCACATGTCCCATTAAATACTTTTTCTTCGGTCTTTGTAGCTTGAAGATAAGGTTTGTAGTTCGAAACATGTTGATTTTTCAAATAATAGAAGAGTACATCAACGAAGGGTTGTAACTGGTAGCGGTGTGTGAAAAACCTTTTCGCATGAACCTGTCTGGTTAGAAACCGGCGTAGGCTACGAGGAACGGCCGTGGGGTCGAGCCTGTGACCCGCTGAAGTCTCTGCAGATCCGCCGCGCACCGTGTAATTACGAGTCAGCCGGATCCCGGAACACTGGCGAAGGGTCGATCTCCGCGCCAGCAGAGAGTGTGAGTATACCCGTCCTGTCCCGTCCTGTAGTGTCGGCTAGTGTAGAGAGTGTGACTGGAGCTCTCGCTCTCTCGCGCTCCCCGCTTCCGGCTGTTTAGCGCGGCCCTCCGTCGCGCGGCTGCCGGCCGGCCCGGCTCGGTATTCCCCAGGCGGGCGACGCAGCCGTTCCCGCCAAGGACGCGCAGCAGACAGCCGGGCCCCCAGTTTACTCGGGGTCCTGACTGGGGAGGCCCGAGCGGCGGGCAGCTGCGCGTCCCGACCTGTTGCGTCGCGCCACTCCGCGCTGTCGCCACAACCACGTAACACCCATGGGTAAACATCTCCGGATCTACGGTGTTTCCGATCTTGATAGTGGCGCCCCTCAGTCCTTCCATTCGAGCGTTTGAGATGTTGTTGTTGTGGTCTTCAGTCCACAGACTGGTTTGATGCAGCTCTCCATGCTACTCTATCCTGTGCAAGGTTCTTCATCTCCCAGTACCTACTGCAGCCTACATCCTTCTCAATTTGTTTAGTGTGTTCAAACATTATGAATCACCTCGAAGGGAACGATCTATTGATACGTAATCCGGAGTGGCCGTGCGGTTCTAGGCGCTACAGTCTGGAGCCGAGCGACCGCTACGGTCGCAGGTTCGAATCCTGCCTCGGGCATGGATGTGTGTGATGTCCTTAGGTTAGTTAGGTTTAATTAGTTCTAACTTCTAGGCGACTGATGACCTCAGAAGTTAAATCGCATAGTGCTCAGAGCCATTTGAACCATTTGATACGTAATCAGCATGGTTTCAGAAAACATCGTTCTTGTGCAACGCAGCTAGCTCTTTATTCGCACGAAGTAATGGCCGCTATCGACAGGGGACCGCACGTTGATTCCGTATTTCTGGATTTCCGGAAAGCTTTTGACACCGTTCCTCACAAGCGACTTCTAATCAAGCTGCGGGCCTGTGGGGTATCGTCTCAGTTGTGCGACTGGATTCGTTATTTCCTCTCAGGAAGGTCGCAGTTCGTAGTAATAGACGGCAAATCACCGAGTAAAACTGAAGTGATAGCAGGTGTTCCCCAGGGAAGCGTCCTGGGACCTCTGCTGTTCCTGATCTATATAAAAAGACTTGGGTGACAATCTGAGCAGTTCTCTTAGGTTGTTCGCAGATGATGCTGTAATTTACCGTCTAGTAAGGTCATCCGAAGACCAATATCAGTTGCAAAGCGATTTAGAAAAGATTGCTGTGTGGTGTGGCAGGTGGCAGTTGACGCTAAATAACGAAAAGTGTGAGGTGATCCGCATGAGTTCCAAAAGAAATACGTTGGAATTCGATTACTCGATAAATAGTACAATTCTCAAGGCTGTCAATTCAACTAAGTACCTGGGTGTTAATATTACGAACAACTTCAGTTGGAAAGACCACATAGCTAATATTGTGGGGAAGGCGAGCCAAAGGTTGCGTTTCATTGGCAGGTCACTTAGAAGATGCAACAAGTCTACTAAAGAGACAGCTTACACTACACTCGTTCGTCCTCTGTTAGAATATTGCTGCGCGGTGTGGGATCCTTACCAGGTGGGATTGACGGAGGACATCGAAAGGGTGCAAAAAAGGGCAGCTCGTTTTGTATTATCACGTAATAGGGCACAGAGTGTGGCAGATATGATACGCGAGATGGGATGGAAGTCAAAAGCAAAGACTTTTTCGTTGCGACAAGATCTATTTACGAAATTTCAGTCACCAACTTTCTCTTCCGGATGCGAAAATATTTTGTTGAGCCCAACCTACATAGGTAGGAATGATCATCAAAATAAAATAAGAGAAATCAGAGCTCGAACAGAAAGGTTTAGGTGTTCGTTTTTCCCGCGCGCTGTTCGGGAGTGGAATGGTAGAGAGATAGTATGATTGTGGTTCGATGAACCCTCTGCCAAGCACTTAAATGTGAATTGCAGAGTAATCATGTAGACGTAGATGTAGATGGCCTCCCTCTACGAATTTTACCCTCCACGCTGCCCTCCAATACTAAATTGGTGATCCCTTGTTGCCTCAGAATATGCCCCTCAAACCGATCCCTTCTTCTGGTCAGGTTGTGCCACAAATTTTTCTTCTCTCCAATTATATTCAATACCTCCTCATTAGTTATGTGATCTACCCATCTAATCTTCAGCATTCTTCTGTAGCACCAAATTTCGAAAGCTTCTATTCTCTTCTTGTCCAAACTATTTATCGTCCACGTTTCACTTCCATACATGGCTGCACTCCATACAAATACTTCCAGAAACGACATCCTGACACTTAAATCTGCACTCGATGTTAACAAATTTCTCTTCTTCAGAAACGCTTTCCTTGCCATTGCCAGTCTACATTTTATATCCTCTCTACTTCGACCATCATCAGTTATTTTGCTTCCGTCCGCAGCTCGTGGTCGTGCGGTAGCGTTCTCGCTTCTCGCGCCCGGGTTCACGGGTTCGATTCCCGGCGGGGTCAGGGATCTTCTCTGCCTTGTGATGACTGGGTGTTGTGTGCTGTCCTTAGGTTAGTTAGGTTTAAGTAGTTTTAAGTTCTAGGGGACTGATGACCATAGATGTTAAGTCCAATAGTGCTCAGAGCCATTTGAACCATTTTTATTTTGCTCCCCAAATAGCAACACTCCTTTACTACTTTGCGCGTCTCATTTCCTAATCTACCGGTAATTCCCGCAGCGTCACCCATTTTAATTCGACTACATTCCATTATTCTCGTTTTGCTTTTGTTGATGTTCATCTTATATCCTCCTTTCAAGAGACGGCCCATTCCGTTCAGCTGCTGTTCCAGATCTTTTGCTGTCTCTGACAGAATTACAATGTCATCGGCGAACCTCAAAGTTTTTATTTCTTCCCCATGGATTTTAATTCCAACTCCGAATTTTTCTTTTGTTTCCTTTATTGCTTGCTCAATATACAGATTGAATAACATCTGGGAGAGGCAACAACCCTGTCTCACTCCCTTCCCAACCACTGCTTCCCTTTCATGTCCCTCGACTCTTAAACCTGTCATCTGGTTTCTGTACAAATTGTAAATAGCCTTCCGCTCCCTGTATTTTACCCCTGCCACTTTCAGAATTTGAAAGAGAATATTCCAGTCAACATTGTCAAAAGCTTTCTCTAAGTCTACAAATGCTAGAAACGTAGGTTTGCTTTTCCTTAATCTTTTTTCTAAGGTGAGTCGTAAGGTCAGTATTGCCTCACGTGTTGCAATATGTCTTCGGAATTCAAACTGATCTTCCTCGAGGTCGGCTTCTACCAGTTTTTCCACTCGTCTGTAAACAATTCGTGTTAGTATTTTGCAGCCATGACTGATTATACTGATAGTTCTGTAATTTTCGCATCTGTCAACACCTGCTTTCTTTGGGATAGGACATGAAAAATTTTAGAACATCGATTTTTCACAAATATTTTCATTTCGTAGGACGCATGTATCGGAAGCGATTGATATATGAAACATACACTGAGGCGCCAAGGAAACTGGTGTAGGCACGCGTACTCAAATACAGAGATATGCTAACGGGCAGAATACGGCGCTGCGGCAGGCAACGCCTGTAGAAAAGAACTGTCTGGCGCATTTGTTAGATCGGTAACTGCTGCTACAATGGGAGGTTATCAAGATTTAAATGAGTTTGACGCACGTGCGATGGAACACAGCATCTCCGAGGTAACGATGAAGTGGGGATTTTCCCGTACGACCATTTCACGAGTGTACCGTGGATATCAGGAATTAGATAAAACATCAAATCTCCGACATCCCTGCGGCCGGAAAAAGATCCTGCAACAATGGGACCAACGATGACTGCAGAGAATCGTCCAACGTGACAGAAGTGCAAGCCTTCCACAAATTGCTGCAGATTTCAGTTCTGGGCCATCAACATGCGAACCATCCAACGAATCATCATCGATGTGGGCTTTCGGAGCCGAAGGTCCCTTCGTGTACCCTCGATGGCTGCACAACACAAAGCTTAAGCCGCGCCTGCTCGTCAACACCGACATTGGACACTTGATGACGGGAAACATGTTGCCTGGTAGAACGAGTCTCGTTTCAAATTATATCGAGCAGATGGACGTGTACGGGTATAGAGACAACCTCATGAATCCATGGATCCTGCAGGTCAGCAGAGTACTGTTAAAGCTGGTGGAGGCTCTCTAATGGTGTGGGGGGCGTGCAGTTGGAGTGATATGGGACCCCTGATACGTCTAGATACGACTCTGACACGCCACACGTAAGCATCTTGTCAGATCACCTGCATGCATTCATGTCCTTTATGCATTCCGACGGACTTGGGCAATTCCAGCAGGACAATAAGACACCCCACAGGTCCAGAATTGCTACAGAGTGGCTCCAGGAACGCTCTTCTGAGTTTAAACGCTTCCGCTGGCCACCAAACCCCCAAGACATGAACATTATTGAGCACATCTGTGATGCCTTGCAACGTGCTGTTCAGAAGCCTCTCGTACTCTTACGGATTTATGGACAGCCCTGCAGAATTCATGGTGTCAGGTCCCTCCAGCACTACTTCAGACATTAGTCGAGTCCTTGGCACGTCTTGCTGCGGCACTTCTGCGTGCTCGCGGGGACCCTAAACGATGTTAGGTAGGTGAACCAGTTTCTTTGGCTCTTCAGTGTGTGTTCGAGGAAATGTAAGACATGTTATTTGGTCTTACGTATCCCTAAGAGCAGTGCCACGCCTCTTCACACAGCATTCTTCTACTGCAAGTCACTCTATTTCGCTTTGAGGAATTGAAAGTGCATGTTTTGTAATGAAAGCTATCGAACCTGTATTCAGGACAGTGGAAATTAGCTCCCAGTCTGCCGGGTTGACTTTCCTATCCACACTAAAAAAAATAAAATAAAAAATACTCAGTAATCCTACTTGGTGGGATTATTTGTTGCCGCGAGAATAAGAACTCTTCAGAAAATTTGCGCTCTTTATTGCCTATTAGCTAATAACTTTTTATTTTGTGTGACATAAAACTAAATATAGGAAACATAAAACCAGTAAAGGCAAGAGGCAAGTAAGACAGTACATATTTCTTCAGCCCTTATGTCCCTGCAATTTTTTCTCTCTAATCGTGCTACAGTTTTCCACGGTGCGCTTTCCTTACCGCGAAAGAATCTATTACCTGATCAAAGTTCGTCAAACATTTTGCTACATGAAATATCAAAATGTCGTTGCGTAATACTGAACCGCTAATACGAATAGTAACCAAGACTGTTGTGCTTTCTCGATGTGGTTACGTCCATTTTGTCACCGTCTGTTAGATCAAACGAAATAGGAGAGCTACAAAAAAAATGCGGAAGTCATTAGCCGTGAGATACGGCCAAGGTGCACGGCTGACGACATAAAAAAGAAAACTAATGGCCTCCTCTCAAGCTACTCTTGGTTCAAATGGCTCAGCACTATGGGACTTAACATCTGAGGTCATCAGTCCCCTAGAACTTAGACCTACTTAAACCTAAATAACCTAAGGACATCACACACATCCGTGCCCGAGGCAGGATTCGAACCTGCGACCGTAGTGGTCGCGCGGTTCCAGACTGAAGCGCCTAGAACCGCTCGGCCACTCCGTCCGGCCAAGCTACTCTCACGAGAAGACAAAAGTACGTATCGACATACTTATTTCATTACATACATAAATTTTCTGAGCTTTCCAGTCTTCTTAATCTATTTTTGTGCACAGGATGCCTCACACTGTAAAGCGCCTCATCAAGTTCATACATTTCTATTAATTTAGTAGTTGTGGGACACAAAATGTAATTATTACTTTGATCTACAATAAAAATAGTTCTTAATGTGTATTGAAAATTTATTCGCTTTCAGATATTGGTACTTGAGTGCTTTATAAATTGCTTCACACGTTTAAGGGATTGCTTTAGTTAACGTGCCCTGTGGTATTGGAGTGTTGTACTGTAAGCTAGAGTAAGTCTCTCCTGTAGCAAGAAATCGGAGTATTACTGAGAGCCTGACTTCTGCAGATATAGCAGTTCTTAAGTGAGTATTGTGCTTTGTGATATGACGATACACTTCACTGTGCAGATGCTGGAATGTATGCTCATCCATTCCTAAGTAATTTATGTACGACTTGACGTCCTCCACTAGAAGCTCAGATAACAAATTTTGCTAAATGCTTTCATCGTTTCGTCGTGAAACTCACGGCTTCACCCTGGTACGTTTCTTTTTTCCCCCGCTTCTCTTCCAAATGCACGCACAGTGCAACTGTGGTACCTGCAACTGCTGCGCATAATAACAAGTTGTTGTTGTCATCCATCTTGAACTTTGACGAAAAATACCCCTTTTTCGCGCCATGTCAGATATCTTTGTCATACAAATTTGACTAATATTTTATCATATCTTTGATCAAATCTTTGTCAAAGAAATATGATAGTATATGATGGTGTAATACCGGTCTTAGGCGTCATTACATGTTCGCACAATGCGTTCTCCGCGCTATTCCGAGAATAGACCTTAAGCTTCTGCTAACCTGGGGCTGTACAACTACCCCCAAGTAGTGTAGCGTTCTGGCAAATATTTTCTGCCAAAATTTCATTTTCTTGGATACACTAAGAAGGTAAAATGTAATTTTTCTTACCTGTTATTCCTGTTAGTTGTTTATTTCCACTCTTCTAGTCCCTATCCATGGATTTCGCTAATACTTATAGCAACGCTGATCATTCGCAAACAGCGATTGGCATTCACCCGTTCGGGTTTATTCGGCTCAGCTCGTATAGCCGTGTCCCCTTTTGTCTACGGGAAAGTTTTTTTTCTTAATTTCTAAACGCGACGGCGATTCCGCTGACAGAGACGTCATGCACGCATACAAAAATCAATTTATGATTCACTCATGAATTAAACTTAGCGTGTGTCCAAAAATGTCCAAAAACAAACTGGGATGTTTTTCAAAATCATTCAGTAATCGATAGACAAACGTGGGCTGGATGCTAGGGTCTTTGTGGAACAAGGTTTTGTCCTTCAGGAATATGAATTTTGCGCCCCCTGAAATTGTCGCTCGGGGTAGATACTTAGTTTTGCCCTACCCCCTCACACCCCCTAGATCCGGGCTTGCCTCAGAGAACCAGCGGAGAAAAACGCCCGGACTACTCTGGCATTACTTACTAAGATAGGGTAAACATCTTTCTTCCCACTGAGCTTCTGTGTACAAGCGACAACGATTTAGAGTGGCTAAATCAGAGCGAGGTAGAAAGAGCAGATGATTTTGCTGAAAATCACATGGACATGTTGTTTCCAGTAGCCTTTATTGAGACCATACGTAAGTCCCCGTGGACTGAATTAAAATGAATAAGCTTTTACAAATTTTAGTAATTCCTGTTTTTTAAGTATTTTATTGTTCGATTTTCTTACTGTGATTGTAGCCGGCTGTTTGTTTTAAATGCTAGTCTTAACAAGTCTTAAATAAAAATAAGTAAGCAAATTATGTTTTTGAAATAAATATAATGCAATCAAGCACAGAGTGATGTATTTACACTAAAAATGCATTTTAAAAAATCTCGCGTGGTAGTGTGGGGATGGGGGGAGGGGGATCTCGTGACATCTCACCAGTAGGGAGGGGGAGTGGGAAAAAAGCCAGAACTGCCTCACGTAATGAATGGACGCCCCATTGGTCATTGTGAGGGAACCCGCACAAGTAACATAACCTTCAAAGAATAAATTTTTGACCTCAGCTGAACGAGCAATAAAATTTGTGTCTTATTTTTGTGGTACCGTAATGATAAAGACATTTAACTACAGCGTGAATTCCAGGTACACAAATTTTGCAGTTGGTGTTTCGGGGGAATTGTGAAGGGTGGAGGGGGGGGGGGGGGGGAGGTTACTCAAACTTTCCTACGGAACTAATTTAACCTAATGACCAAAAGATAACAAAATATTAGTTTCGCATAATAGGCCTATAAAACATACTTCTAGGGCTGAGTTCATGCGTAGTAGAATTCATGGGCCTTCATAGGTCTGCATTTATTAAAATACCTACCAATAATTAAAAAATGAACATCACTTTTCAAAGTGCCTATATACCGGCAGAAACTAAGTAGGCACAGGTTGTTACTGAGTAACATCCATGTTTTAAGACTCTGGTACCGAGCTCTTAACTCATTACGCTTAATATTTACCAATTACAATGTAAGTTCCAAACCTACATTTCTGTAGCCGTGTAATACTACATTTCAGGTTTTCTCTTATACGAAAAGGGTATTCCAAAAACCTCTATAGACATTAATTACTGTTCGGTACAATTCATACATGCAGTATCAAATGTTTTACAAGAAATACTGTAAAGAGTTACGTGAATAGGCTAACCACCCAAAAGGTAATCATTGCCCATTCCTCAGATTTGGGGAAAACATGGCAAAAGATTCAGTCTACAGGGTGTTACAAAAAGGTACGGCCAAACTTTCAGGAAACATTCCTCACACACAAAGAGAGAAAATATGTCATATGGACATGTGTCCGGAAACGTTTACTTTCCATGTTAGAGCTCATTTTATTACTTCTCTTCAAATCACATTAATCATGGAATGGAAACACACAGCAACAGAACGTACCAGCGTGACTTCAAACACTTTGTTACAGGAAATGTTCAAAATGTCCTTCGTTAGCGAGGACACATGCATCCACCCTCCGTCGCATGGAATCCCTGATGCGCTGATGCAGCCCTGGAGAATGGCGTATTGTATCACAGCCGTCCACAATACGAGCACGAAGAGTCTCTACGGGGTTGCGTAGACACGAGGTTTCAAATGCCCCCATAAATGAAAGTCAAGAGGGTTGAGGTCAGGAGAGCGTGGAGGCCATGGAATTGGTCCGCCTCTACCAATCCGTCGGTCACCGAATTTGTTGTTGAGAAGCGTCCGAACACTTCGACTGAAATGTGCAGGAGCTCCATCGTGCGTGAACCACATGTTGTGTCGTACTTGTAAAGGCACATGTTCTAGCAGCACAAGTAGAATATCCCGTATGAAATCATGATAACGTGCTCCATTGAGCATAGGTGGAAGAACATGGGGCGCAATCAAGACATCACCAACAATGCTTGCCCAAACGTTCACAGAAAATCTGTGTTGATGACGTGATTGCACAATTGTGTGCGGATTCTCGTCAGCCCACATATGTTGATTCTGAAAATTTACAATTTGATCACTTTGGAATGAAGCCTCATCCATAAAGAGAACATTTGCACTGAAATGAGGATTGACACGTTGTTGGGTGAACCATTCGCAGAAGTGTACCCGTGGAGGCCAATCAGCTGCTGATAGTGCCTGCACACGCTGTACATGGTACGGGAACAACTGGTTCTCCCGTAGCACTCTCCATACAGTGACGTGGTCAGCGTTACCTTATACAGCAGCAACTTCTCTGACGCTGACATTAAGATTATCGTCAACTGCACGAAGAATTGCCTCGTCCATTGGAGGTGTCCTCGTCGTTCTAGGTCTTCCCCAGTCGCGAGTCATAGGCTGGAATGTTCCGTGGTCCCTAAGACGCCGATCAATTGCTTCAAACGTCTTCCTATCGGGACACCATCGTTCTGGAAATCTGTCTAGATACAAACGTACCGCGCCACGGCTATTGCCCCGTGCTAATCCATACATCAAATGGGCATCTGCCAACTGCGCATTTGGAAACATTGCACTGACTGCAAAACCACGTTCGTGATGTGCACTAACCTGTTGATGCTACTTACTGATGTGCTTGATGCTAGTACTGTAGAGCAATGAGTCGCATGTCAACACAAGCACCGAAGTCAACATTACCTTCCTTCAATTGGGCCAACTGGCGGTGAATCGAGGAAGTACAGTATTTACTGACGAAACGAAAATGAGCTCTAACATGGAAATTAAGCGTTTCCGGACACATGTCCACATAACATCTTTTCTTTATTTGTGTGTGAGGAATGTTTCCTGAAAGTTTGGCCGTACCTTTTTGTAACACCCTGTATTATATAGAAACTGTTGGCATGGACTCTGTAGAAATTTATCCAAGAAGGAACAAGATTCAAAAACCGGACAGCTGCGAGTTGTACTCGCGCTCTGAGGCTTTCATACGAACTTAAATACGTTGCGACAGCTAGACCACATAGGTCTGACATGTGTGGAGGTAATTCGGCTAAGGTTGTGATAATTGAGTTTGAGAGTATCAGAATATCCGACATATATGGCCGAACGTTTGGATTACATTGACTTAGAAGCTTAAATCTTTACACTGCTAAGGGACTGTAGATCTTAGTGTTTGACATAAATCTCAACTTGACACCGATTCCCATTGCTGAGAAAAAGGGGTATTAACAGACAGACAGATAGACGGACAATAGATGGCAATAAAATTTTATGTGATATAATAACAAATTAACAATTTTCGTCTTTTTCTTTTACTAGCACTGTGAAACGCTGCTTCCTGTCAAATTTCATGATTCTAGGTCAACAGGAAGGTAACACAATTGTCTTTAGCCAAGGAATACGTAAAAGCTCCTCATAGTTACATGTCTCAACACTTCATAAAATCTAGCCTATAAGGTGATTAACGGTGGCTTTGTTCACGTCCGGGCTTGTGATCTGACATTTAAATTTATTGTATATCTCTGCTCTACAATAGCAGGTCATCCACTTTAAACAGACGATTCCAACGACATTACCATTATCCACAATCAGATTACTGTATTCCTGGCAGTCTCCTTCCATGTAGAAGGCGAGGTGTGATGTTAGGTGACTATTGCTCCTATATCTACTCGTTACAACTCCTCTCAACCGATTACCTCATTTGTATAATTTTTCTCTGACTGGATCTGTGACGCTATGTCTATCAGTTATTCTGTGTAAGTAACAACAAAATCTATATTTTTTTCCTATCAATCTTTAGCACAGATCTCAGACAATTAGCAGACAGCTTGCACAGAGGTTGTAATAGATCACTAATACTCATAGCTTTCTAGGGAAGCATCCAACAGATTCCCCCAGACAATTTGATCTAGAGTAATGTCACATTCTAACCACACTTTAAGACAAATACAGATATCCTGTGCGACAGTAGGATGTAATACCTCGATACTCTACTCAAAAAAGACAGTCAGGACCTATAATGCTTCATAAAACAATGTTCTGTACATGTAGTAATCCATGCTGCACATCCAGATGACTGCCGATTCGTTGCAAGCATATCAGCATGGAAAATTCTAGTGAGAGCAAATCTAACAATGCAAAGAACAACTATGTATCAGCTCTAGAGGATCTGGTTGGTTTCAATGTAGAATAAATTATGTCTTCCTGACGTATGTAGGATACGTTGTTTGTCGAGTAGACCTATTAAAATTACTGAGATCGTTCCGCAATTTATCCACTGAGGGTGATTAATAATACATGAAATGGAACTGGTCGTAACGACTATTCTGGTTACGACTCCTAATATTAGGATAAATCTTGTATTTTAGCTTGATGTGTACATGTTGTGGAAGACTGTAGTTTTAATGGATTGTTGGGTAATGGTAGGATCTAGTACAATACCCTACTTAAAAAAAAAAAAAATAGCCGGCCTGTGTCCGAGCGGTTCTAGGCGCTTCAGTCTGGAATCGCACGTCCGCTACGTCGCAGGTTCGAATCCTGCCTCGGGCATGGTGTGTGTGATGTCCTTAGGTTAAGTAAGGTTTAAGTAGTTCTAAGTTCTAGGGGAATGATGACCTCAGATGCTTAAGTGCCATAATGCTCAGAGCCATTTGAACCATTTGAACCAAAAAAATGATAGTCACGGCCTATAATAGTTTATAAAACAGTTTATTACAGCGACAAATGAGTCACTGGTACGAAGTTGGTTAGCAAACTTAAAAAACACATTGATTATCATAGCTCTCTCTTCTTCTTTGTAGAAAATAATGTATGAGTCCGTCTTGCTATACATCGATCGTAATATAACATTATATACGTTGTCAGAAGTTTTCTTTTTTTTTTTTAATGAGCCTCATCAGGATGGCAAATACGACCCAAGTTACCGCAAATTTATCTAAGAACGTTTTTCTCCAAGTACAATCGACTTTACGGAATATCGCTGTGTAGATAAGATTCTGCAGTCGTTACTCTCAGAAGTATTAGGCTCCTGATTTGCGATTTGTCATCCACAGCATTAAATTGTCAGAGCTCTAACGATACGTGAGAGGCGGATTCGTGGTAGAATTTTAACATCAAACGTCTTCTGATGTCATTGTAACTAGGACAAATAGCCCTATGGAGTGTGTCTGCTACTACTGTATATAATCCTTTTGTTGGTAATGAGATCTATGTAGGATCTCACAGGCACGTAATACATATTAATTTTGGTACGTTTTTATTCCTCTGGATGTTACGGGTCTTCGGCAGGCAGCACACACTGTTGCCATTATCGCCGGGTTTCGCTTATACTAGCGGCACGTGAGAGATCCTCGGCTACTGTTTCAGCTGCCGCATTGCGACCGAGGTGGTGCTTGTTATCAAATGAAAGCCGTTGGAAAACAATTCTGGGCCGTCACTCCTCGGTGATTCTCTCCATATCTCAGTGTGTGTGTGATTTTTCCCGCGGTTACTTGGAGCCAATGAGATGGCTCCTCCACTGCGACGTGTGAAAAAGATGTTTCACTACTGTCTGCAGACTCATGGTGGCTTCTGCAAGTGTCGTTGACCTGGGTTGACGGAGACACTCATCTTCTCGTCATAAATATGTTGCTGATTGCATTGTTATCAGGTACGTGCGAACCACAGCTTCTATCTATCATTGCGCGTGTGCTGCTCGCACTATTGAATCATGTTGGTTATTGGTCTCTGGAGAATTAGCTTATCGGTATACAGTGCCTTGTTTTTAAGGTCGCATTTTATAGTATCGTGACCTCTGCGGTTCTATGACTTAGTATGTAGGAAGAGTTTGCTTGTATCTGTTGCACTGTGACCATTTCTCTGCCTCGTTTATGTGTGGCGATGTCGTATACGATTATTTACGGATCTGTTTACGAGTCTTATAGAGATGTAATATTACTAGAGTTACATGTCTGACAGATGTAGCCTGCCGTCAACACGGTCCTAGGATTGTATTTGATTGCTAATTTTTTTTTCCTCTATGTATGTGATATGGATCACATGTAGTGGAGGGAGCGGAGGGGATATGTGTGTTGCATCATTCACGCTAACGTTCGAAGGATACTCATTAGTAACGTACAGATAAGTTCCCAGTAGCAAATGCATACTTATAGTAATAGTTGTAGGGTTTATTTTTATTTCATCTGGGACCCTGGGGGGGGAGGGGGGGTGGAGGGTCGTCTAGTTGAAAATAGAGTCACCCATGTTAGTTTCGAAAGTATGACGGTTGGAAGGAGGAGGAGGGGAGAGTGCTTCTGTTTGGTCCAGAAAGAAATGGAGGTGGGGAAAGATATGCTTGGTGCTTAAACCGTTTCTGTAGTAACCCAAAAGAGTACCCACAGGTTTTTGCTGTGGCGGGATGCTCTCCCCCTGGACGATTGAACGTCATTTGTGACAGCTATTAGGTCGGAGGTAATTACACATTCATTGTGCAAATTTCTCTAACACTCCTGAGAGATGATCTGGTGTAGTGTTAGGAAGATATGTGGAGCACTCCCGTTCGTGACATGGTGGCCATGGTCATACGAAGAGTACCATACCATATCGGCATTATCCAGAGAATACAGGCGAGGATTTTCTGGCAGTCTAGTCGTGTACCGGTCTTTTATAAAGTTAGGCACCACCTGAAACCCTCAAACATTGCATCTTTGGATGGAAACATCATAACTTTACTATGACGTCATGTAAACTAGTAACGAAGTGTATCATTTCATATACAATATACCTGGCTCATAGGATGCTCCATGACGTTACTGCTTCTGTCAACGTATTCGTTTCTGACACCGTGACGTCACAGATCGGAAATGGTTCATACATCGTGGCCAAGGCTAGCAACATCACAACATCGACACGACGCAACGCTACGCGGTGCGACACTGTGACGTGACGCCGTTACGTGACACGACACAATGCTGCTACATAGCTCGCATAATAGGGTACAGTGCGAAATATTGTTGAAAACTGAGAGTAACTACAAAACTGTCTGGGAGTGAGGTCTACTAGTGCCTTGAAATATTAAGCAAACAGACCACAAGCGACGTAATTTATTATTAATAAACAGACTCGGCCTATCCCTATGGTGCTCTGCTCCACAGTGTCCCAGTTGGGGACGTCTGCCTGAGTGTCACAGACATCTAATTCTGCATCGTGATGCCTGAGAACAATATGACATCGACGCGACAACGGGAACATTCTCACTTCATTGGACAAAATACGAAATATTGTGGTAAACCTAGTAGAAATAGGTGGAAGTTACGAAAGCAGGTAAAAACGCATAAAACTGAGAGTACTTGCATATCTGCACAGGTGTGGTCTTTGCTGGTGCTACCTAATATTGGTATTAACAAACAGAATTCAAGTGATGTGACTTAACGTAATACACACATCAAAAAACGTTTTACATCACCTCGGTTCCGAGAGTTCCGGAACCTTTACAGAAAGTTGGAATAGAGATCAACATCATTTCCACCCTTTTTATTGCTCATGAAAACAACACATTGCATGTTGTACCACCATACAGCGAGATCTTCAGAGGTGGTGGTGCAGATTGCTATACACCCCGGTACCTCTAATACCCGGTAGCACGTCCTCTTGCATTGATACATGCCCGTATTTGTCGTGGCATAGTATCCACAGCCGGCCGGTGTGGCCGTGCGGTTCTAGGCGCTTCAGTCTGGAACCGCGTGACCGCTACGGTCGCAGGTTCGAATCCTGTCTCGGGCATGGATGTGTGTGATGTCCTTAGGTCAGTTAGGTTTAAGTAGTTCTAAGTTCTAGGGGACTGATGACCTTAGAAGTTAAGTCCCATAGTGCTCAGAGCCAGTTGAACCATTTTTGAGCCACACTATCCACAAGTTCATAAAGGCACTGCTGGTCCAGATTGTTCCACTCCTCAACGGCGATTCGGCGTGTGCAGAGTGGTTGGTGGGTCGTCCATAAACAGCTCTTTTCAGTCTATCCCAGGCATGTTCGATAGGGTTCATGTCTGGATAACATGCTGGCCACTCTAGTCAAGCAGTCTCAATAACCTGCAGGAAGTTATCCACAAGATGTGCACGATGGGGGCGCGAATTGTCGTCCATTAAGACGAATGCCTCGCCAACATGCTGCCGATACGGTTGCACTGTCGGCCAGAGGATGGCATCGTACAGCCGTTACGGCGCCTTCCATGACCACCAGCGTCGTACGTCGGCCCCACATAATGCCACCCCAAAACAGCAGGGACCTCCACGTTGCTGCACTCTCTGGACAGTGTGTCTAAGGCGTTCATCCTGACTGGATTGCCTCTAAACACATCTCCGGTGATTGTGTGATTGAAGGCATATGCGACACTCTTAGGTGAAGAGAACGAGATGGCAATCCTGAGCGGTTCATTCTGCATGTTGTTTGGCCCATCTGTACCGCGCTGCATGGTGTCGTGATTGCAGAGATGGATCTCGCCATGGAGTGAAGTTGCGCATCATGCAGCCTATTGCGCGCAGTTTGAGTCGTAACACGACGTCCTGTGGCTGCTCGAAAAGCATTATTCTACATGGTGGCGTTGCTGTCAGGATTCCTCCGAGCCACAATCCGTTGGTAGCCGTCATCCAGTGCAGTAGTAGCCCTTCGGCGGATTGAGCGGGGTATGTCATCTACAGTTCCTGTCTCTCAGTATCTCCTCGTATGTCCGAACAACATCGCTTTGTTTCACTCCGAGACGCCTGGACACTTCTTTTGTTGAGAACCCTTCCTGGCAGAAAGTAACAATGCGGGCACGTTCGAACCTCGGTATTGACCGTCTAGATATGGTTGAACTACCGACAACACGAGCCGTGTACCTCCTTTCTGGTGGAATGACTGGAACTGATCGGCTGTCGTACACCCCTCCTCCCGTCTAATAGGCGCTGCGCATGCATGGTTGTTTACATCTTTGGGCGGGTTAGTGATTAGTGACATGTCTGAACAGTCAAAGGCACTGTGTCTGTGATACAATACCCACAGCAAAACTTTTTTTGATGTGTGTATGTTATTAACTAATAGACACAGCCTCTCCCTATGCTGTCCAGTTGCATAGTAACCCATTCTCACTTAAGTGTCTCAGTTATCGAAGATGGTGTGAGGGGAGAGATCCATCCTCATTGGCCCAACACAATTGCCGGTAGCTCCCCAGGGGAAAGGGAGTGTGGAACCTGACACCAGATGTCCTTATTAGCAACCTTGAGATAAAATTGTTATCTCAGCCAGAAATGGTTGTGCATTCCTACTGGGCTCGACAAATAAAACACACCTGTGTACAACGTATCCAGACAGGGTAAGCGAAATACAAGGTATCACTTACTTGCGAAATCATATGAAAAGAGCTGTCCTTGGGGGGCTTGGCAAATAAAACGTAACCAATAGTCCTAACTGACTCTATTTATGAACTCTGATAAAAGTAACACGTTTTAAAGAGGTTTATACAAGAAGCCCAAATTCAAGTTCACTAGTAACGTAACACAACTCCCTAGTTCAGTTAATTACATTAATGTTTAGTGAGTCAACACATCGCAACTTACACACTGACGTCATACAGATAAGGAGGAATCCTAAAACATACCCTTTGGTCGTGACTACCCAGAACCACTGAACTGACATTGTCTTCAAACAACACATGAAGTTAGAATCAGTAAGTTGAAATAAAGAGGAACTGATATACGATCATGAAAGTAGAAGATGTAGAAATCTAAGAAATTTTACATGTAACTTATTAAACTTTGATTTATTAGGAATGATTTATTAACCAATAAATGAGTGGGTAACATAAACATAAAGTAAGAGATGTTCGTTTAACACACATTGCTCCCCCTGTGCAAGCACATAGTCAATTACTCAGTAGCATTCAGTGAACGTAACTCTTAGTTACGCACAGTAATTCAGAGTATCATGCTGCATTAAGGATCTTAGTATAGAGATGTGGTAACATATATTAAGAAAATAGTCGCATAAACATACGCTCAATAAACAGAACTATGAAGGAATTTTCCCTTCTTGAATTCAAAACAGGAGGAAACTACAGCAGTATCGGCAGAGATGCTGGACTGTGATTCCAGAAAGATGCCTAGATGTGAAAAATCACATTAATTCGAAAATCATGAATCTTCTGACTGTGAGCATTCCCTGTTGAAGGATAGACGCAATGTCTGTCTGGTAGCTACATCCCACTCTGTGAGTTGGCAGACGACATTGAAAGCGTTATCAGACCTCTGGTATCCCCCAGGTGGCATATGCCATCATCGGATTTTAATCGACGCCATCTTTCCAGGTGTACCAACTTTTTTTCCAGCAGTGTATATTAGATGTACTCAGAAAGTTAAGACCTATTCACTTAGCAACACAGTTGTTGGCTACATGTAATTTGGTGGCCATATGAGAGGATGTTAGCATATTGAGAACCTAAGGAACTAACTATTTCACTACAATATTACGTTGAAAACGGAAACACACATGCTCAACAGAAAAACGCGATAATATGCTACTATTTAATACTGATTTAAAAATACATCCAATGACCTCCGACATTTTCAAGTGAACATGTGATCAGCACAAAGGTGCAGTCTTGTAAGTTCCACAATTCACGAAAATATCATTACACCCCATGCCGCATTAAGCACATTTACGTCCTTTCGCGTTCTTCAGTGCAATGATAGTGGAATTATTTGGAAAATCACTAAGCAAAGACATGGTTCCTTTGAAGCTCAGGGGCATGTAGTTGAAACTAGGCCTACACACAAAGCACTCCCTTATAAATTCCGATAATTTTTCCCACACACTCAAATGTGCTTATACTGACCATTTAAGTCGATGCTACCATCCAAAAGCTGAAAAGAAATTGTTAAAATAATTAATTTAAAGTAATTAAAATTGTAATGCCTTCACTGTCCCATTTCGGGATGGACTGCCTGCTCCTCCATCTAGAAAAAGAGTAGTGCCGGACAACAGGCTGCATTTATCCTGCAATTGCACTCCCACCAACGTATCTGGACTCGCCCGCTTGGCCAAAGAAACCTGGCTGCTAGCACAGATAGACTTCTCTGCCTGTTCGCTACACCCCAAAGATTTGCGAACATACTGTAGCAGACAATTAACTCCTATCATCTGCGACAAACACATTCAACTCATATTTATCATGTATTAGTTAGACATACAGGATTAGGACATGGAACAATGTTGGTAGTCTATATATGGGGACAGAAATAAAGAAATCATACTGGGGGATAGCTAAATTTTAAGACAAGTAAGTGGCAGTGAAACACCTCCAAAACGGGTCAGATTGCGTGAAAGCGATCTGTCAGATCCATTTTACACTGAAAAACGTCTATAAGCGAAGAAATCATATGTGTTTTGGTACACTCGATAAATAGTAGCGTTAATCATGACAGACCGCTTACAAACTAGTATAATTCAACATTAGCATTCATTTAATACATGATACGAGGGCGGTTCAGAAAGTAACCTCCGATTGGTCACAGTGCGGGTTGTGGGGGGAGTAGCGACGCCATCTGTGCGTTCACGCACTCAACAGGTCAGTCGGCATCAAGCCGTGGTCGAGTGAACGTCGTACCTGCGCTAGTTTAGTTTTTGTGGCAGTTTGAAATGTGTGCTGCAATAGAAAACCCCGCCAAATGTGAAGTGCGTGCTGTCATAAGGTTTTTTACAGCCAAAGGATATTCTGCAGCAGCTATTCATCGTGAGCTTTGTGCCGTGTACGGACCAAGAGTTATGAGTGAAGGAGTTGTCCGTGAATGGGTACGTTTATTTAAAAGTGGACGAGAAAACGTTCATGATGAAGAGAGGAGTGGTAGACCATCATTGGTGACTGACGAACTCGTTCAGACAGTTGATGCAAAAGTTCGTGAAAATCGACGTTTCTCAATGTCGGAGTTGTCTACTGGTTTTCCACAGATTTCTAAGACTCTCTTGTACGAGATAGTGACAGCAAGATTGGGTTACCGTAAGTTCTGTGCACGATGGGTGCCCAAAATTCTTACCGACCACCACAAAGCTCAAAGAATGGCCTCTGCATTAGACTTTCTGTCACGTTATGAGGACGAAGGAGAACCATTGTTAAACAGAATCGTGACCGGTGACGAAACCTGGATTAAGTACGTGAACCCTGAGACGAAAGAACAATCAAAGATGTGGGCACATTCAAATTCGCCTACCAAACCAAGAAAAGCCTCGCAAGATTTTTCTGCCAGTAAACTGATGGCAATGGTGTTTTGGGATGCCAAAGGGGTGTCGTTGGTTGAATTCATGGAACGTGGTACGACCATTAATCAAGACGTGTACTGTGAAACAATAAAAAAGTTACGACGGGCTATACAGAACAAACGCCGTGGTATGCTGACTTCCGGTATCGTTTTTTTGCACGATAACGCCCGTCCTCACTCTGCTCACAGAACAACGGCCCTTCTTGAGTCCTTCAAGTGGGACGTTATCAACCATCCACCTTACAGCCCAGACTTGGCGCCAAGTGATTATCACCTCTTCATGCATTTGAAGAAATGGCTCGGGTCACAGCGGTTTGATGACGACGAAGAGCTCAAAGATGCGGTCACAGGCTGGCTCCAGGCACAAGCGGGTGATTTTTATGCAGAAGGAATTTCAAAGCTTGTGAAGAGATACGATAAGTGCCTCAATCGCTATGGAAACTATGTAGAAAAATAGTGCAAAGATGTAGTTGTAAGATGTATATATTAAAATATTTTTATTTAACTTGGTGTATTTTTTTAAATCAACCGGAGGTTACTTTCTGAACGGCCCTCGTAATTCAAATTATTTCGTCAGTTCTTTCTCTGCTTAATTCGTCATTTACCTGATCGCACGAAATTCATTTATTTACTCAACAGCGCATAATGTACTACACTAGATAAGTAAATTACAATATTAGTACAAGTGTTTGACTCTCGCAGAAGAGTGACAGATTGTTAAGACCATTGAATGTGGAGTGGAAAAGCAACAATATAACTAAAATCTTTGCGAGTCCACCAACCACGTTGTTGACAATCCTCGAGCAGAAACATCGCGTTGCTGAAAATGGTTTCGTATTAGTTATCGCATCTGATGATGGCAGCAGCTTGTTAAATCTGGTGAACATTGCTAGAAATTAGGAAACCTTGACATTTTTATTGTATGAACATTTATAAGCTCGTGCGCTTCCATTTGACATCATAGCAATTCTTAAACAAGTAAATGTGTGATGTTGTCTCTAGTGGCTTGTAACCTTTATCCCGTTTCATTTCCAGTGGAGGCACTTGGGGGTATTTGCTAGGAGTTAGCTGAGGGTGGACTATGATCTGCTAGCAGTATACACTTTCCGGTCCAGTGGTTGCATCGTGGAATCTTTCTAAAAGTAGTTACACTCCTACAGAGTATTTATTGGTGGTATAAGAGTAGTGACAATTTTAAACTTTTTCTCACTGTATGAACGATGCTGGTGTCCCTTACTTAACTGGTTAAATAGTGAGTAAGTGCTGAGAATGAATCCGGGTTAGCTAATACTAAAAACCTGTGGACCAATATGCACATAACTTGTCTCGCGTGTCGCCATAATCTAATCAAAAGTATCCGGCATTACATATAAAACTGAAAATAATAAGCTAATGCCTTGACAAACTCGGACCAGGGATATGGAATGCGATTCAATTGAACGTGTACCTGGATAAAAGATTTACATTTGTGGAAGTCGAACAACGATTGCTACAAATTAGTGCATAGAGATAGAAAATACTATAGAGGAAATGAGTGTACATCTGTTGCTGGAATTGAAAGCATGTTGAACCTCTGAGTCTTCGGAATAAGGTTGAAATTACTGATCATCATCAAAAATGTTTCGACTTCTCTACAGTTCGCCTCGGTATTGTGGCTGGATCTCGCCATACTTGTAACCAGCTAGTGCTGCCTGGAGTTGCTGCAAAATCAGCCATTGGCTCCATACCAACAACTTGGGTCTAAGTTCATCTTAGCTGGATGAGCTCTCTTCACAGATAAGCCTGGCGAAATCGTCCAGAAGTGAAGTCTGCCCATCAACACGTCAAGTACAAAGTAACTTTTTTTGCAGTGCACTTCTGATAAGGAAGATTCTGTTCTTTGCGTTTTTCTGGTGTTGTATAATTTTGATTGGCTCTATAATAAATATTGTGAATGACAACCAGAAGAAGCTGTCTTTCAAGACACCGGTCTCCCTCCGTTAATCTCATTCCAGGTGGTAAATAGATTACAAAATTCATTATAGTTGGCACACAAAGCTGTGTCCCACTCTCTTCCCTCACTGTCTGCATTCTTTGGCTGGCCAATAAGGGCGGACCTCTGTAAGCACATTACTCTCACTTGTAAATTATTTACATTATCCAATGTTAGCCATTTTTACATTTCCTTTAAACATTCGGTCCTGGCGGGATCAGAGCGCAGAGTCGGTGTCTCACAGTCTTCAAGAGATCCCCTAAACTTTCTGTCACCATTCCCCTTTCTAAGACATCACAACAGCCCTCGCAGTTCTTTCCAAAACAGCAGTTATCCCGAGACTTCGTCAAAAACGGAACGCATCCCCTGACCATACCCAGCTCGTTATAAACAGTCTGCATTGCCCTACACAACACGTATGTGTATTATCTGACTTCGGCACAGTGCACGTTTATACCAATGTGGCAAAAGTCGTGGGATAGCGACATGCACATATACAGATGGCGGTCATATCGCGTACACCAGGTATAAAATGGCAGTGCTTTGGTGCAGCCGTCATTTCTAGCATTTCTAGACACGTATTTCATGTGGGAAGGTTCCCGATGCGATGGTCGCATGACGGGAATTAATAGACTGTGATCGCGGAATGGTAGTTGTAGCTAAACGCATGGGACATTCAATTTCGGATACCCTTAGGGAATTGAATATGCCAAGGTCCACAGTTTCAAGTGTGTGCCGAGAATATAATATTTCAGGTGTTACTTCTCACGGCGGACAAGGCATGGCCGACGACCTTCACTTAAAGATCGAGAGAAGCGGCGTCTGTATAGAGTTGTCAGTGCTGAAAGACAAGCAACACTGCGTGAAATAACCGCAGAAACCAATGTGGAATGTATGACTAACATATCCATTACGAAAGTGCGGCGAAATTTGGCGTTAATGATGGGAGCAGACGACGAACTCGAATGCATTTGCTAACAGCACGACCTTGCCTGCAGCGCCTCTCCTGGGTTTGTGATCATATTGGTTGGACCCTAGATGATTGGAAAACCGTGGCCAGTTCAGATGAGTCCCGATTTCATTTGGTAAGAGCTGATGGTAGGGTTCGAGTGCGGCGCAGACTCCACGAAGCAGTGAACCCAAGTTGTCAACAAGGGATTGTGCAGGCCGTTGGTGGCTCCACAATGGTGTGGGTTGTGTTTACATGCGATGGACTGTGTCCTCTGGCCCAACTGAACTGATCATTGACTGGAAATGGCTATGTTCGGTTACTTGGAGATCATTTGAAACCATTCGTGGGCTTCACGTTCCCAACCAACGATGGAATTTTTATGGATGACTAGGTGCCATGTCACCGGGCCACAGCTGTTTGCGATTGGTTTTAAGAACATTCTGAATAGAGCGAATGATTTGGCAGCCCAGATGGTCAGACATGAATCCCATCGAACACTTATCGGACATAATCGAGAGGTCAGTTCGCGCAGAAACTTCTGGACTCGCAATACTTCCGCAATTGTGGACGGCTGAAGAGGTAGCACGGCTCAAAATTTCTGCGAGGGACTTTAAACGACTTGTTGAGTCCATGCCACGTCGAGCTGCTGCACTAAGCCAGGTAAAAGGAGGTCCGACACGATATTGGAAGGTATCCCTTTAGTTTCTTCACCTCATTACTTTGCCCCACAGCTCGTCCCTTGGTCCACAGTCAAGTGCAACCTGCTTTCATAGTGGCTCCTTATTTAGGTGTAAACGCAATTAAACATAGGTTAGCCGTTGTAAAAATTTCTGTTTTGAAGAGCGCGCCGCAGCGCGTAGTGTGAAGCAGTCGCCCTCCGTTTCTGGCGGTGGCGCCGCTGTGTCATTCGCAGCTTTGGTGTCTCCCTCTGGTGGGGAAGGGGAAAGGTTGCCTGTTCACGTGCATTTAAGGGGCGCTATGAGCTCGCTAGTCAGTCTGTCTGCGTCAGTCTCTCGTCCCCAGCTTGCTAGTCTGTCTCTCGTCCGCATTTGTTAGGCAGTTAGTGCCTGTCTGTCGTTCGGAGTGCTAGTATGTCTGTCGTTCGGATCAACCTTTAAAGCCGGCAAAATGAAAGTCTTTCCACTCCGCCAGTAAGAGAACTCAGCGAGTGGTCGCCCAGTTGCGGCTTAGTTCCTGCATCTGAGACTGTGCGTTAGGCCGCCAGTCTGCTCGAGTTTGCTCAGGCAATGGTAATTGGCGGTTGGATCGATCGGTTGGTCGGTCGGGCACTGAGACACAAGATGACTTGTCCGTCTTGAGCGTCGGCGCATGTGAGGTCGCCACGTCAGTCCAATGGGCCGCGGCGTATAGCGAGGGGTAGTGACTTTGCGGTCGACACGAGATCAACAGGAGTCAACCCACGACATCAGTCTGGCCGGGGCGAGCTGCGACGCCGTGAGACGGGAAATCGGCGCGCCTTCCTGCGTCCGTTGAAGCGGCTGGCAGCGGACGGTTCGGGAGTGCGATTTAGTGGTGCTGCGCCAGGTCTTCTCGAGAAATCGTAGTTTATTAGAAGTTAAGTGATTGGTGATATGTTTGATTTACTCTTCTTAAATTCTTCTTGTTTTCTTGGTGAGGTCACCAGCCGTTTTTTGGGGTCGTCCTACCATTCTTCTCCGTTTGACCACACACGGGAAGGTGGTTGTTTATAAATTGGGTGGTCCGTTTTTCCCTTGTGGAGTAGAGGCGGGTTAGAGCAACCTGCGGTTCTGGTTGTTCGGTAATCTCCCTATCAATCTACCGTACGTTAGTTGCTGCCTCTGTCATGTTTGTCGGATTTGGTGTGTTAACGAATTTATTGCTTGGAGTGTAACGGCCTAATACCTGAAATATGTTTTGATCTTTGGAAACTTTGATATTATTACCTATGATCTTGAGAGGCGGTATCTGTGTACTGTAGACCATCTTAACTATTGTTTGGCGAACCTCGTAGAATTTTATATAAGATTGCATTTCATGGGCTTTTATTTAAATGATCATTTTAGTATATAAAATTGCCACCCTTTCACCGTAAGACTTTTCTTAGAAGTTAAAATGAAGTTGCACCTTCGGTGGCAAGGTTAATATTTTAATTGTTAGTATTTTGTACCATTTCCATCCCTCATACGGGGGCTGCATAGTTTGTGTGCTTGTGTAAATTGTTAAAACTCTTAGTTTAAAGTAATCTGGTGTGTTGCAGATTTGCACCAGTGTAGTCTTTCAGAGACTGTTGTGAGCGTCGTAACTACGGCCGTGTCAAAAGGGAGCGGCAAGGTTCTCTGCCAGAAAGCCCATACAGTCAAAACTTGTTTCTTTCTACCTCTGAATAAATTGTAACTTTGATATTTAGAGGGTGCTTTCTGATTATAATTTTAAATCTGTTTCTTTTAAAAAGTGTTTACAGGCCCTATTAAAGTGAATAAAATTCCCATTTGTTAAAAGGAATTTGGTTATGATTTCATCATTTCCTCCCTGGCAACTACTTCCATGCTCACATAGTGTGATTAAAAGTGTTAATGTTCTTGATGAATCGATAGTAAATAAAATAAATTCCTAAGAATATTCCTTGAAAATAAATCACGGTTCAATAGGAAATTGTAATGTAAGCAATTAAGTATTGGCAGTCAGCAGTACTGATTCATATTTCATTTTCCGGTGGAAATTAACTTATTCCGATTTCATTTGACTCTTTCTTTCGGGTTTTACATAGGTTGCAGAATAGTTTGGAAAAATGGTTACGTAACACCGTACAACTATTAGTGGATATAAACGTGGCGTGTGTCCACTCTTCGCCTCTATGACGGCCTGAGGTCTAGTTGGGACTCTTTCTATCTGGTGTGTGAATGTCTGTGGAGGAATGGCAGCCCACTCTTTCTCAAGAGCAGATGTTCCCACTGTAGAGAAGCAACTCAAATCACTTAATAAAGGCAAACCTTCCGGTCCAGTATCCTTTCAGAGTATGGTGATATATTTTCGTACTCAAAAAGCACGTACAACCGCTGACTCCACGAAAAATCCGTACGTAAAGACTGGAAAGTAGCACAGGTCACAACAATACACAAGAAAGGAAATATGGTTTAATCCACTGAATTTCAGACCTCTATCACTGACTTCGGTTTGCAGAAGGATTTTGGAACATATACTGTGTTCGAACATCATGAATTACCTCCAAGGAAACGATTTATTGACACGTATCCAGCACAGATTAGGAAAATATCGTTCTTGTGCAACACAGTTAGCTCTTTATTCTTAAAAAGTAGTGAGTCTTATAAACAGGAGGTCATGAACAGATTCCACATTTCTAAATTTCCAGAAGGCTTCTGATACCGTTCGTCACTGGCGGCTCCTATTTAAAATGCATGAAAATGTATTATCGTGTCAGCTGTGAGACTGGACTACAGATTTCCCGTCAGAAATGTGACAGTTCTAGTAACTGATTGGTTGGTTTTGGGGAAGGAGACCAGACAGCGTGGTCATCGGTCTCATCGGATTAGGGAAGGATGGGGACGGAAGTCGGCCGTGCCCTTTCAGAGGAACCATCCCGGCATTTGCCTGGAGTGATTTAGGGAAATCACGGAAAACCTAAATCAGGATGGCCGGACGCGGGATTGAACCGTCGTCCTCCCGAATGCGAGTCCAGTGTCGAACCACTGCTCCACCTCGCTCGGTCTAGTAACTGACACAAAGTCATTAAGTAAAACTAAAAGTGATACCTAACGCTGTCCACGGAAGAGTTATACGTCCTTTGAAGTTCCTAATCTGAATCAGTGATTTAGGAGATAATCCGACCAGCTCTCTTAGATTATTTGCGGCTGATGCTGTTATTTACCATCTTGTAAACTAAAAATGGTTCAAATGGCTCTGAGCATTTTGACTTAATATCTGAGGTCATCAGACCCCTAGAACTTAGAACTACTTAAACTTAACTAACCTGAGGACACCACAAACATCCATGCCCGAGGCAGGATTCGAACCTGCGACCGTAGCGGCAGCGCGGTTCCGGACTGAAGCGCCTAGAACCGCTCGGCCACCCCGGCCGGCTCTTGTAAACTAATCAGCATATCAAAGCGAATCGAAAAATGATTCAGACAAGATAACTGTATGGTGCTAGAAGTGGAAATTGTTCCTAAGTAACGAAAAGTGAAGGTCAACTACATGAGTATTAAAAAGAACCCGCTAAATATCGGTTACACGGTGAAACAGACAAGTCTCTAGGCTCACAAATCAAGTAAGTGGATAGGGACTACTACAAATATTTAAGTTGGAACGATCACTTGAACAATGTTGTGAGGAAGGCGAATCGAAGATTGTAGTTTACTGCCGGAACATGTAGAAGACGCAACAAGGCGACTAAAGAGACTGCCTGCACTACGCTTGTCCTCCCTCTGCTAGAATACTGCTGCGCGGTATGGGATCCTTACCAGATAGGATCTACGTAGATATCCAAAAACTTCAAAGAAGGGCAGCTCGTTTTGTATTATTGCCAGATAGTGGAGAGAATGCCACGAATATGACACGCGAGTTGGGATGGCAATCATTAAAACTAAGGCGTTCTTCGTTGCGCAAAAATTCAATCACCAGTTACCTCATCCGGATGCAAAAATATTTTGCAAACGCCCACTTACATAGGGATAAATGTCCAATGTAACAGAATAAGAGAACTCAGAGTTCGCATGGAAAGATTTAGGTGTTCGTTTTGCCTACGCGCTTTTCGAAAGTGTAAGGTAGAGAATTAATCTCTGAAAGTGGTTTAATGGACCCTCCTCCAGGTACTTAAGTGTAAGTTGCAGAGTAGTCAAGTGGGTGGGGATGTAGATGAAGAGCCCAAAAAAGATGATGTTGGATGCTGGGGTCAGGTCAGAAGTCGACGTTCTAACTCACCTCAAGAGTGTTTCATTCAGTTTAGTCCGGGTCTCTGGGCAGGCTAGTCCATTTTGGCAACGTTATTCTTCACAACCACTGTCTCATATATGCTGCTTTATGACAGTGTTCATTCTCATGCGGGTGCAATCGTCGTCTATGGTCTTCTACCGCATGCAGGACACAACGCTGTAAAATGTTTTCATATTCTTAAGCGCAGTAAGGAGACCACACGCTAACCACGAAAATCACCCACATACCGTAACACAATCTCATTCGTACTTCATTGTTGGCACTACACGTGATGTGAGGTAAAGTTCTCCGGTCTCTCTCCACGTCCAAACTCTTCCACTTGATTGTCACAGGTGATAGCGTGATTCACCACTCCAAATCACTGATTTTCACGTACAGTTTTATAACTTGGGCAGCCACAGCCGTTCGAATTCGTGGTAAATTGAACTTGAATAAAACCACAAACAGGTGTAAACTGATGACTTATCCACACGACCAGTTGCGTTAAAGCAGCATTTCCTATGTGAATTTTCGTTTCCGACTAGTTTTTTATTGTGCTTTATCCCCTGCACTACTCGCCCCAATGCTCTGCCGGTTACTGTTTGTTGACTACTTCCCCTCTTCGTGGTGTAGGTTCCTGTGACTACGAACTTTGAGGCCGTCGCCGTGTGGTATTGTGTGTGGCACTGTTGGACAGCTTTACATTTAGGTTTGTTTTTATTGATTGCCATTTTTTATTTATGTAGATTTCGAGGGCTCTTTTCCTTCTCTGTGATCTCACCAGGAGATGCCACCTTGACCCTCAACGTCCCAGGCGCGGTCTCGCAAACTGCTAGCGTTTGTTGTTACTTTGGGTAGGAGATCACGGCTAGTTATTCTATCCCGAATCTTCCGTGGTTTCCTTTGTCGCTCGTGACTTGAGCGTGATGATGTTGGTTTGTGGGGCGCTCAACATCGTAGTCATCAGCACCCGTACAAGTTCCAGTCTTTCCATTTACAGTCTCGCCGCTACCCGAATGACGATGAGATGATGAAGACAACACAAACACCAAGTCCTCAGGCGGAGGAAAACCACGATCCGGCCGGAAATCGAACCATGGACCCCGTGACGCAAAGTCAGCAACGCCAGCCACAAGACGCAAAGCTGCGGACTCTTGAGCGTGATGTGGACTGATACTATTACTATCTCCTTCATGCTAGCGGTCTCTGACACTGCACCTGGAATTTTGCTTTGTGGATTCAGTAGCCAGACCTTCGTCTACTGTTCGTGTTACAAACCCTGACTTTGAGGATACTGTTTTTAAGTGGTCTAAGGACGGTTTACGAACTTATATTGAAGCGGACAGTGACTACAAAATAGTAAGTGAACACAATTCAGAATCCGAACAGTATCTAAGCGAAAACGAAATTGTTTTGCTTAGCTAAAAATTCTTCTAGAAATATATTTCATCGAAGCAAATATCGCTGGTCTTCGAAGACCCTTCTCAAACAATTTTGTGTTCGACAGCATGACAGCGTTCATTTGCCAACTGTGCGACCACCTGCTATAGTAGTTAATAATGCGGATCCGCTTACCATTCGGAATTTGCATATGACTGACGATATTTTGGGTGTCATATTGAAATGGGCTAATGTAAAAATAAACAAATAAGAGCCTGAGAATGATCCACGTGTTTGTTATCAAGCTAATTTATATCAACTAAAACCATTTTTCCTGGATGCACTCGCCGTGTTTTGGGTGTAGCAGAAACAAGAGCACAAGTTGTCCTAGAACGATTAGAAAAACGCAAAACAAGCCCCACTGTGACCTAAAAAAGAAGATAGAAGCCAATCTTCCTCGAATACTCAACAAATATTTGCAGCGAGTGCAAAGAAAACTTCTGAGAAGGAAACTAAAACCTAAAAATTACCAGAGTAATTTTCATTAATTTTCAGTGTTTTATGGAAGTTTCATAAGTTTCTGATGTTATATGTATAATAAACAATAACAATATAGTAAAAAGTAAAATTTAGATTACAGAGTATACGAGCTTTACTGCAGCAGCATTATCGTGCATTGTGATGTTCATTTTGTGCAGTTTTCTGTTTAAATGTATTTTTTTGTAAAAATTAACTATAAATTGTATTTGGATATATATATTTTTTGCTATTACTGCAACCTTTTAGCCGGCGGCAGTGGCCGAGCGGTTCTAGGCGCTACAGTCTGGAATCGCACGACCGTTACGGTCGCAGGTTCGAATCCTGCCTCGGGCATGGATGTGTGTGATGTCCTTAGGTTAGCTAGGTTTAAGTAGTTCTAAGTTCTAGGGGACTGATGACCTCAGAAATTAAGTCCCATTTGAACCATTTTTGTAACCTTTTACATAAATAACTGAATTGCTTCACTGAAACTGCTGAATGTATTTTTTATAGCTGTTTAAATGTAGCGGTTTTAAGACCGCACCTAGGCCAGAGTGTGACAAAAATGACCTGGGAGGTTAAGGGTTAAAGCAGCTAAACCTGTCGTGTGAATAAATCATCAATAACAGCTGTGTGCGTTTTTATTCAAGTTCAGTTTACCACTCGTTTTCAATCACCCACTGTCCAGTGGCGTCGGTTTTCACCTCAAGCGTCGTTTAGCAATAACTACAGGAATGTGTGCTTATGTGCAGCTGCTCGACAATTGTATCCCATTCTTTTTAACTCCCTACGCAAATTCATTGTTCCACCTGAAGTCATGGTAGCTCTTTGGAATTGACGAGTCAATCATTACGCTGATTTTAACCGATTTTCTACAGCCACCTTCTGCAGTGCTCGACGTCTCTGCCTGTTATTTTATGAAGCGTCCCTGGTCTTGGCTTAGCTATGGTTGTTGCTTCGCCTTTCCTCTTCACAGTCACTTCATCAACACTCGACTTGGACAGCTTTAGAAGGGCTGAAGTGTCCCTAATCGATTTGTCACTCAGGTGGCATCAAATGACTAGTCCATGTTCGAAGTAGAACTGTTAATATTTTTGAAAATATCGGATATCCGATACATCGATATTTAAAAAATACTGTAGCTGATCTCAATATATCAAAACAGTGCATTGATATTCAGGTATATCGACGGAAAAAATATCGACATAGCTGCCTATAAAAATATCGGCAGCACATAGTAAATATTCTGCCGTTTGGTTTATTTTTAGATATTCTGTAAATCAACAAGCTAGCAGCCTGCTTGTCCTTCTTAGACTAAGAACTGAAAGAAAAACGATGCACGTTCACACTTTGCGATAACCACTTTGCTAACTACGGTAACTGCACGTAAGTTGTACCTTAAAATGTGTCCTATGGGTCCGTCGTTCGGTTTCGTCACATATCGGATTTCTCCGGAACACATCATGTCGACTTCCCCGTTTTCTCATTGCTGCCAACGCCTACGACCTAGCAGCTATAGTGTCAAAATTGCGTGGTGAAGCAGATTCTGTTGGTAGCGCCGAGCACCGATTACATCAGCATTTCCCCTCATGCATCTCCACCCAACATATAGACAAATTTTTCTGCTTTCAACATTGCAGCCCAGTCAGCAATCCTGATAATCTAATATATAAGAAACTATAAGCCTCGATTGCGGTAATGAAAGCAACCTTTACCTAGGTTTCAGCCCAAATAATTGAGCTTTCTTCAGAAGATATACCTGAATCTATAATTTGTCTAAAAGGATAAGGTCTAGAAATAAAACTGAAACAGCCCGAATAGGCCTCTTAGACAAATTGTAGATTCAGGTATATCTTCTGAAGAAGGCTCAATTATTTGGGCCGATACCTAGGTAAAGGTTGGTTTCATCATTTTCAGCAGCTGTTTTTAAAGAATGCCAATGTGAAGAAATAGCACAACTGCCGTGCTGCATCTTCACATCGGACGTCTTGTGATTCCATTCACAGCGTAGTCTCCCAGTGCAATCGGATTTGTCCTTTTGTACCACATATGCTTGCTTCACACAGTCAAACGGAAAGATTGAACGTGATGAACGTCAGACAGTAGAAAGACTCCTTCACAGAGTGAAAGTAAAATTATGTTCTTCTACAATTTCAAAACAACAACTTCAAATGTTTACCGAAAATTGTGAAAAAATATAATAGGAAATAAAAATATTGGCGCTCGGTATTGCCATTTTAATATCGATGTATCTGGGGAGAAATGTCCGGTTTATTAATCGATAGTTTTTGAATATCGATGTATCAATACTTTATAAACAGCCGTAGTTCGAAGTGACCGAACCGTTCTTGGTTACTACTTCTTTACTGACAACACTATACTGTTCGTCGCCTATTATACTGGCAGGCACACCTGTCGTGATAAAGAGTGACCAATTACATACGGGATATGGATATTTCTGATTAGATAGTATAGTTAAAAGTGACATTCTGGATGAGGTCGTGAGATGGACCTCGCACGATGTCACGGCAGCACCCAGAACGGTACTAAAGGAACGTCTCAAACAGAATTTGGATTCTTATGGAGTCCAAGATTAGATATCTGCTACGAAATTATTTTTTTGATTAGTTTTCTGCACACTTAAATAGCAGTACAGGAGTCATAGTAGAGAACAAATGAATTCGACAAATCTCATTACATTGAGAGCGATATCGAAAAGTGGGAGTGGGAGGGAAAGCAGGCGAAGCCACTTTGCAGAGCTGCTGTGAAAAGCCGTGTAACGCAACACGACCTTGGCATACGAAGAGCGTGCGATATAGGGAGCTGGCTGGGATGGTGGGATGCTGCTACCAGGCAATCCCGGTGCGAAGAGTCGTGATCGGTCGGCGCGATTGTCAGAGGCGAGCGGCCACGTCCCGGCTCGGACTGGTGGACTGGCTTAGAGCGGCTGCGAGCCGACCGGCAGTTGGACCTTCTTTACGAGATTTGAATCGTATTTGCCTTTCAGTATTCCAGGAGCCAGAGAATGAGCAAATAACACGTTATTAATTGAATATAAAGACAGACACCTGCGACCAGACACTTCTGAAGTACAACTGACTCTTCTAAAGCCAAAGTATTTCATATTCTGTGCATCCGCAGCTGTCAAAGCGTATGATGTTAAGAATTCCGGTGTCAGCTGGTAAAATTGTTATTCCACTGATACACAACCGGTTTTGCGGCCTAATGCCACATCACCAGGTGCAATCTAAATGGTAAGGAGTAACATATAGGCTCTAAACTTTGTGGATATTAAAATTAATAAAGGTAATATCTAAAATATACTCACAACCTTAAAATATCATAGCTGTAGGCATCACTCCTAGTCACGACATATTGTTCAGCGAATATTGTCTACACTGCATTGGCGAGCGAAGGGTCAGAAAGACGTGATTCATATTAATGTATGAAGTGCCCCTTACTGGTGAAGCTCAAATGGCTGAATATGAAGTTATGCAGTATATAACGTATCAAAACGGCTAATACCTAGAATTTGTTAACGCTAATAATGGAAGTATGTTGTTCTTTCCCATAGCGGATCAGGCGCAGATCTTCTAACGCTTAGACCAACCGATCATACGAAGGAACGCTCTTATTTTCAGTAGAATGCCATATTTGGGTGCACTGTCCTAAAAAGCAGGCAGATGTATGACACCAGCGTATTTTACTTCTTCGGTTCTACGTAATAAACTCAGGCATAAGGAAAACTTTTTAGCAAATAGATGTAATGACGCTGGTTTATGCTGTATTAAATGTAATGGTTACCCTACGAAATGTGTAGACCAGAAAGGTTGTAAAACAATAAACTGGTAGCCAAGATCGCAGGAATGGACTAAAAAGAATTCCTGCGATCTTGGCTACCAGTTTATTGTGTTACAAGCATCTAGATCGCTCCCACATGAGCACAATGTGCTCCCTGCAAAAGAGCAAACAGGTTATTTCGCAAAAGGTTTCAGGAACACCTTAATGTAAATCTGCACCAACAAACACTTACACGAATAGAGGCACTGCATCTCAAGCCCTTCATAAAATTTAAAGATACGTCACAAAAAAGAAAAAAGCCGCATTTTGAATAAATTAGAGGAAGTCGTACTTTTTAGATATAAAAAAGAAAATTCAAAGTTCACGTTGAATAATCAGTTAGAATTAAAGCACTGTAGCATTCTGGCTAATTTTCTTTATACGATTAAGTAGTAAAGTTCAGTATTAAACTGGCTTGTAAAGGAAGCTACCCAGTGCTCCTAGCCATGAGTTCATGAAGTCACACCGTCCACAAGCGAGGCCCACGAGAAAGATAGGCCACGGTGCGTACGTCACGAAGGTAGGCCTGAGATTGCCCGCTTGCTTAACTCAGCAGACAAAATGCGTTTCTAAACCTGTTAACTCACAACTGGTTGTGCATTACTAACGTGAATTGCATCTTCCACTGGAATCTGCTACTATAAAGTCTTACTGATTACTACTCGTACAAGAAAACTTAAAATCAATTCTCGACGTAAATGGTATAGCCGCTTGTTTGTAGCATTTAGTCTCTTCTGCGTAACAGTCCTCATTTCATACAATATGTGGTGCCTTATCCAGCTGATAGTGATTTTGACATGATTTTTATTTTATTATACCCCAGTATACCCATACCAAATTATTACTAGATTTATGCACTTTCATTCATTATAGGACTAATAACACTAAGATTCTGTGGTGTCACCGCCAGACACCACACTTGGTAGGTGGTAGCCTTTAAATCGGCCGCGGTCCGTTAGTATACGTCGGACCCGCGTGTCGCCACTGTCAGTGATTGCAGACCGAGCGCCGCCACACGGCAGGTCTAGAGAGACTTCCTAGCACTCGCCCGAGTTGTACAGCCGACTTTGCTAGCGATGGTTCACTGACAAATTACGCTCTCATTTGCCGAGACGATAGTTAGCATAGCCTTCAGCTACGTCATTTGCTACGACCTAGCCAGGCGCCATTATCATTTGCTATTTATCTTGTGATGCATGTACCGTCAGACCGATGTTCACCAATTATGGATTAAAGTTAAGTATTCCAGAAGCTACGTACTTTTCTTGCTAGTATAATTACTTTACCTGTTTCCAGAATGAGATTTTCACTCTGCAGCGGAGTGTGCGCTGATATGAAACTTCCTGGCAGATTAAAACTGTGTGCCCGACCGAGACTCGAACTCGGGACCTTTGCCTTTCGCGGGCAAGTGCTCGACCAACTGAGCTACCGAAGCACGACTCACGCCCGGTACTCACAGCTTTACTTCTGCCAGTACCTCGTCTCCTACCTTCCAAACTTTACAGAAGCTCTCCTGTCTTTCTCTTAGGCCTTCACTTTTACGCTGTCTTTGATATTTTCGCGAAAACTTTGGGGTTTTCCGAAGCCCAGATGCGAAAATGTGCCGATTATTCTTTCCACATGTATGGAAAGGTGCTTCGTCAGAGGAAATGACATTGCCAGTCCACAACAGATTCCATAATAGTGGATTCCAGTAGAAGACGCATTTCTCGTTTGTACGTACACACCCAGTTACGAGTTAACAGGTGTAGAAAGCGGTTTCTCTGCTGAGCTGAGCTGAGCGAGCGAGCTCAGCCTACCTTCGCAACGCACGCGCCGCGGCCTGTCTTTCTCTTAGGCCTCGGTCGAAAAGATTGTTTCCGCTCCGCCACTGTCGTAAGCACTTGTGCGGGTCACCTCTACTCTTCCCAATACCCTCGTGTCGTGGCCGTCTCATCAGTAAGAAAATGCCACCTTATACTACTCCACATTGTACATAGCACTGCGCCCGACTAATCACGCAAGCAGGGACTATTTCGTAGCCAATCCGGATCAAACAGAATTAGCGTCCTCTCAATATGGATGACGGAGGATGACATTAATATTATTCTTCCTACGCAATCTGCCTATTTTAGAAGACACGTTCCCGGCAAATGGAAGGGACGCAGTTGATTTATAGTCATCATCAGTCTCATCACAGCGTTGCTTCTTGTTATTATAATTATGCATGGCCTTCCGTATTTGACTCGAAGTATAGCCTTTCTCTTTAAAAATCTTGTCCAGATGCTCTAATTCTTGGTGACGCCTATCAGCATCCGATATTATATGCGCCCGATGAATTAAAGTACTGAGAACACCGGTGGTTTGTGCGGGGTGATGGCAGCTGGACGCCTAAAGATATAGATCTGTATGTGTGGGTTTTCTGTACACCCAAAGACCCATCATTCTTACGGCGTACTAACACGTCTTGAAAGGTTAAAGTCGCATGTTCCTCAATCTCCATAGTAAACTTGATGTTCTCATGTAAAGAGTTTAAATGACAAGGGATTTTTTCCAGTTCTTGTCTGCCATGAGGCCATCATCAACGTAACGCCAGAAAACCGTAGCGTTTAAGACGGCACACTCAACAGCTTTCTCTTCAAAGTCTTCCATAAAAAAGATTGGCCACCACAGGGGACAAAGGACTTCCCATGGCGACACCGTCAGTATGTTTAACAAATTCGTTAGTACAGGACATACTAACATGGAGAACTGCATTAAAAAAGTCTTCGGACTGAAGACCACAACAGTCGTCTAAAAAATTGAGAATCCACGGTCATAAAGCACTCTGGACATCATTTTGGCACGTGCCTTCTAACTGTTGATACATAATTACTGTTTTTAACTCATAGAACCTGCAGCAGATAGTAGACAGTTAATACATTAAATGAAATTCAGTTCTTGTCTTTGATGAGCTTTCTGACCATATGTATGAGATTTAATTGCATTCTAGAATAACACATTCATTGATACATGAAAAACACACGCTAACTGCCCTAACCGTGAGTATTCAATCTAATATGTTTGCGTTTTCACTTATTTACTCGTAATTTTAATCTCAGTTGATAATGTGCAAATGAGTGCTGCACATCCATAAATCCTTTCTCACGGATGCGTATTAAATTGCAACTGAAGTTGGAAGTGCGAGGTATATTAGATCGGCGAAATACCTTACAACCTGAAAAAGAATGTAATAATTCCTATCCCAAAAAAGAGAGGTTAATATGTCATAATGAAACAAATTATTTCCAAAAGTACGGAAAACTAGCAGAATCTGGCCGCGGAGAAGTTCAGACTGTATTCTATAAAAATGAAGAAAAGCGCGAGGCAATACTGATCCTACAACTTGTCCATGAAGAAAGTCAAACCTGCACTTATACCATTTGTACATTTAGTGGAAGCTTTTCACATTGTTGAATGTAAAACACTCTTTGAACTTCTGAAGGCAGCACGGATGAAATACATGGAGCGAAAGGTTATCTACTACTTGTTCAGAAAGCAGACAGCCGTTGTACAGGGTGTCCACATGAAATTTCCCTGATTTCCGATAGCAATTAAGGAAAGAGCTATGAGGTATAGATAATTGCAGTTTGCGGCGTTGAGTAAAGTAACTAAAACAATTTTTTACAAAAAATGAATGCCCTTCTACATGCACTCCCTTCGTAATTCGTAAAATGTCTTCAAAAAATGGTTCAAATGGCTCTGAGCACTATGGGACTTAACGTCTGAGGTCAGCAGTCCCCTAGAACTTAGAACTCCTTATACCTAACTAACCTAAGGACATCACACATGTCCATGCCCGAGGCAGGATTCGAAGCTGCGACCGTAGCGGTCGTGCGGTTCCAAACTGAAGCGCATAGAACCGCTCGGCCACACTGGCCGACGTAAAATGTCTTGACGATAGAGTATGTCTGGGGTGCTGGATGCTGTTACAGCAACAGTTCTGCCGGGATCGTGAAAGTCACGTAGAGGTGAGGCATACAAAATTTCTTTTTCACATAACCTCACAGGAAGAAATCCAGAGGGGTTACTTCCGGAGATCGCGGTGGCTACTTGGTAGGTCCGTCATGTCCTATCCATCGCAGTGGAAATATTCGGTCCAGGTAGTCATGGACGCCTAAACTGGAGCGCATTGGTACACCATCCTGCTGGAAGATGAGCTCTCGTTCAAAGGTAACAAACTGAAGGGCAGTAAATTAATTACTTAGCATGTCCAGATTTCTGTTCCTTGTTACTGTTTCCTCGATCAAGAAACATCGTCCAGTTACGCTGTCTTTCAGCAGCACACAATACACGTTCACTTTTACGCTGTCTTTGATATTTTCGCGAAAACTTTGGGGTTTTCCGAAGCCCAGATGCGAAAATGTGCCGATTAATCTTTCCACATGTATGGAAAGGTGCTTCGTAAGAGGAAATGACATTTCCTAGATAGTTGTGGTTTCGGTTGAACCGATCCAGCATCTCAGTACCAAATTCATGGCAAAGCTGCAAGTCATTTCTGTCCAACGCTTACACAATTTTAAGTTTGTGAGTGTGCAAGCGAAGTCTTTTAGGCAGCGCCTTATGAACTGTTGAGTGAATGATGTTTAACTTTGGTGATGCTTGGCGAACTGACTTTGATTGGCTTCTCTGGAAGGTCTCTTTGAGCTTCTCTATCATTTCATTAGATGTGCATTTTCTGCCAGAACGAGACTGTTTGCTAATACCCGCACTGGCTGGGAACTCGTCATACCATGCTAATAACTGGCGGCTCCCTTTAACATTCACGTCGTGAATCTCTTTGGACACCAATGGATGAATATGTTTGCGCTTACCAAACCACACATTGGACTCTGTCCCAAGGTGTAGTCATTTATGGTAGTTATTTAGCACATGAAACAAAAGTTCTCGAGTTGCTTTATGATACCGCAAACCACTAGTATCTATGTTCCGCCTTTTATTATTTTTGTTTTAAATTGAACTTTGAAATCAGAGCGATTTCATATGGACACCTGTAGGTAATGTGCTCATGTTACATTTTCTACTGAGGCAAGAAGGATAGCTAATTAGATAACGGAATTTTTATAGGGTTAAAAGGTTCAATAAGAGTAGAAATCATGTAGGTGAAGCAGTAGTTGAGAAGCGTGTAAAACAGGGTTGTGGCGTGTTTTTCAGTCTGTACATTGAGCATGCAGTAAAGGAGAACCAAGGAGAAATTTGAAAAAGGAATTAAAGTTACGGAAAAGAAATAAAAACGAAATGGTAGTTCTGTCAGACGGAAAAGGATTTGGAGGAGCTGTTGAAATAAATGGATAGTTTCTTGAAATGAGGTTAGAAGACCATCATCAACACAAGTAAAATTGGGATGCAGTCGAACTAAATCAGGCAATGCTGAGAGAATTAGTTTAGGAATTGAGACAGTAGAAGTAGTAATCGAGTTTTACTTTTTGAACAACAAAAAACTATTGTGCTCGCCGTCATTGCATCGAAGTAAAGTCCATTACCATGTGCTACGAACGCCACCTGGCGAGCGGTTGGGTAATCTGCCTTTTTAAGAGTGGTGATGTAATCGGCAGTTGGCAAATGTACATGGTTCGGTTAGTACAAAAATTTAAGAATATGTAGGTAAATGAAGTGCATTTTAGACAGTTCTTTGATTGTATAGCTACATTATGATCGCTAATCTCTCCCAAGACCTTGCCTATGTAAGTATCAGCAATGACAGCAGCTGGACATCAACTACATCAGCCGTATTTGTCTCCCTTGATATCCGAAAATGACCACGTATGGGATTCTGGACTGACTGCTTTCGAAGCTACAAACTTGTTGACTTCACTTTAACTATGTCTGCCTTGTAGCGTCCTTTTCCTTCACCGCCATCCTACATTTGGTAAATAATCCACTCTGCTCTCGTGCTTGCACTCTACCGTAGGTGCACCTCAAGGCTATGCCCTCCCCCCCTCCCCCTCCCCCCCCCCACCTCATCTGCTCATCTGCATCCTGTACACTGCAGGCATTCCCAAACTGCCACTCTCATCCTAACTCGTATAATGTGCCGACGACACTGCCTATCCAACTACCCACGACACCCTCTAATTCTCTCATGCCTCCCTCCGACTCTACTTTAATCTCCTGATCCAGCAGTGTAACACGTGGACATTTAAATGAATCCACATGAAATGCAAAGCACCATCTCTGATCGCACAGCTCGGCATTTCCATCGTCCAGATTTCGTCTGGCTAACACAATAAAAGTTTTTGTGACTAACTCTTGACAGAAGATTAACATGTAATGCAACTCTATATCATCTGACACAAAGTTCAAAATCGACGAAACATACTAAACCAGATTCCTGGGGTCTACATCATTTTACCATTATGTTCAACTATAAATCCTTCATCTGTGCCATCCTCACTTACGTCAGCATTGCCTGGATCCCCACTTACATGCCTATGTTCGACGTCAAAGTACAATGACCACTCACAGACGGCAGTCGGCAGCACTAGCGATGAGGAGTATGTAAGGCGTCCGTGGCGGAAGGGACCCGGAATCCAGTGCAATCGTTGTCGCGATGAGGAAGCGGAGCTATTGCCTGACGTCCAAAATGGCATGATCATTAGATTTCAGGCGAAAGGTGGAACTTTACGTAAACGGCAAAGTTTGTTTACTTCTCTCGTGCCTCCGTGGTTAGAAAATACCGTGCATGGCAAAATGGCGCTACCCAAAACAGGCGCCAAGGCAACTGTGGCGTACACCAGGCCATAGACGACAGGTGTGAACAAAAGCTGCGGAGATGTGTACAGGAGAATAGACGCGCAATTACTGAATAACTGATCACCCAGATGAACCAATAGTGTCTCCTGAATGACCGTTGTGTATGGGCCTCTACAGCAGGCACCTATTTCATTCACTCACCCTGATTTGCTTGTCGGCGATGAAGGCTGGAATTTGGAAGTCAGTACCGCAACTGGACGCCAATTAGTGGCGATAGGTGGCAAAGATTCGTGTGCTGCAAACCTACACTTCGACTACCTCTTACCTCCTCTGACTTTCCGTTGGATTTCTAGTTTCACTCCGGCACTATCTTCTCTTTCCATTAACGATTATATGGTCCTCATTATTAGGTTACAACTGCCATCTTTTCCAAATTTTACAGAAGTGCTTGACGTGCAGGGAACGTCGCCCACTGTGGTGTATGCTCTGCCTTCTTGCCCTTCCACCCTGGCACTCTTCCTTCCTATTGTCATAGTACGACCAAAACCCAATATGGTAGCCATCTTGTTGTGGGGGATGTCGTCAAGTACCTGCACGATGGTACCCCCCTGAACACAGAGGGATCCCACAGTTGGTGCCTGCGCTGCTTACGCTCCACATATACTTTGGAGTTTGTGCTCATCACGACTGGAGCATGGAGACTCCCAGCAATGGATTACTGCCCAGGTAGACGCTGCTGTGGCTGTGTGATGCCCATGGGGAGAGTCCCCATTTGGAGTGGGTGGCACCATGGTGGAAATGGAAAGGCCTCATATGATGCAACAAAGTACGATCCCAAAGCGTTCCTTTTAATGGCCATTCCATGGGAGAGATGCTGCATTAGATGACAAGGTGCAAAATCCTGCCCCCAATACCTGGTCTGTACCAGGACCTACACAGACATCTTTTTGGCCACAAAGCCTTTCTTTTTGTGGAAAACACTGGAGACAAACATGGGGAAGTTGCAGCTATCTCTAAGATTAAGAGTGGTTCCCTCCTCATTGAAACGTTATCTCCTTCCAAGTCTTAGGTGAGATCTCATGTGTAAAGTTGGGTGGCATTCCTGTGAGTGTCACTCCCCAAAAGAGTCCCAATATGGTCCAGGGTGTCATATTTCACTGAGGTCTTCTTCTGCAATCTGACGATGAGCTGCAGGACAGCTTGGAGCGACGCAGTGTGCACTTCATCTGTCATGTCCATAGGGGACCAAGTGAGAACAGAGATGCTAAGAGGCCTTCACCTTGGCTTTCGAGAGTGATACATTGCCTGAGAAATTCAAAGTGATGGTATATTGGTGTAACATGAAACCCTATGACGTCTGGACATATGTCTTTCCACTGCTCCACTACCCCTGTCTGCAGGGATTGTAGACATCCACTGCACACGAAACTTTTTGTGCTCCTACTCCCATTTGCGTCAACTGCAGCGAGGTATACTCTCCTTGCTCATCAGATTGCTCCATTTCTAAGTGTGAGAAGGAAACTCAGGAGTATCTCTGAACAAGCTCACGTATAAGAGGCTTCAAAGAAGTATGTGCATCTTAATCCCAGACAAATGACACAATCCTACACAACAGCTGAAACATCGTTGCCTGCCCTGTTGACGATGCCTTCCCCTGTTGCACCTCTTACAGTACACTCTCAGAGCCACCCACTGATACCTGCCGACCAGGTGGTTGGGGGACCTTTTGGTGCTCCCACCACATCCACTTCAGGAGTGCTGGCTGGGGATACCAGTCCCCATCCTCAGCCAAAGGCACCTCATTCTCCTGCAGCTTCTCTAGCTAGCGAGAGGTTCCTTGGGACTCTTCCTTCCACAGTTCCTGCTGATCCACAGCCAGACGCCAGCTGGTGGCTGAAGGAATCACAGGCTGCTGGCCATTGGACTTCTCAATCTTCCTCAGTTCCTGAAACCAATTCATGAAACCTTCTCAGTCCTCCTCTTCTGAGGAGAAGGAGGACAAAAAGAAGTTATCTTAAACAAAGGTAACTCTGGTGGACGCCACGCCACTGGACTTTGCATGTACTCCTTCTGTGCCCAAGATAGAGTTCAAAATGGTCCCTGAGGTGCCAGATGTCCCCAGGCAGTGAGCCACAGAATCTATGTTAGTGGATCGATTGATATCTCAACCACTGGCAGTATATGGCCCTGGATCATAGCCTGCTCCCCCCTCCATCCCTCCCCAGTTGCTTCATGCCCCCACAGCATTCAGACAATCTTACTCTTCAGTGGAATTGTAATGTACTTTTCCACCACTTTCCCAGCAACTTGACCCCCTGTGCTTCGTGGGCACCAAGGTTATTTTAAGAATCGTATAAGAGAGTATTGGATGGAGTTTGTACATATGTTCTGGACTCTATATATAGTTACCCTGTGTCTCTTGATACACCCTTGGAGGCTATGGCTGTTCAGGTTTGGGCACATGAGGATTTTACCATCTGTAACATTTATCTCCCTCCCAATGAAGTTGTGTCCCAGGATGTACCGTCTGCATTACTCCGTCAGTTCCTCCCACCTTTCCTAGTCTTGGGCAACTTCATTGCTCTTTGTGGGGTGGTACAATGACCGTTGGCCATTATAAAGACATCAGATCTTTACTGGCACGGCTCGATCTTTGTCTCTTGAACTCTGGTGTCACTACACAGTTCAGTGTGGCAAACAGAACTTATTTGGTCCTTGATATCTCCTTTTGCAGACCTAGTCTTCTACCATCTATCCACTGGAGGATCCACAATGACCCATGTTTTAATGACCACTTCCTGAACTTCCTGCTCCCCCTCAGTGTTGTTCCCTTAGATGCCCCCGCAGATGAGTTATCCCTAATGCTGACTGGGATGGGTTCACCTCTTCTGTTGTCCTTAGGTCTTCACCACAATGCATTATCAATGTGGCTGTTCAACATACAATGGCAGCCATCCTTTTGGCACCCAACCAAGCCATCATCTCTTCTGCAGGATCCAACTTTGGAACACCACACCCTGGTGGACCTGAGAGATAATAGGCAGGCTCTCCAGCCCAATATGCGTTTTTAAATTGCTGTGTTCCCATGTTTTCTACATCGTAAAACGACCAAATCAAGAATGCTGGAACGGTATGTTTCCACTATTGAATCACGTACCCCTCCATTACAGGTATGAGCAAAGATCAGACACCTCTATGGCTACCAATCCCCTGCAGGTGTGCCAAGTATTTCTTTAGATGACATCGTTTATAATGATCCAGATGCAGTAGCCGACCATTTTACAGAGCGTTATGCTCGCACGTCTACCACCCTACCTTTTGGCCACAAAACAGCAAGTGGAGCAAAAGTACTTGTCTTTTACTACATACCACGTGATTCCATATGATGCTCTAGTCAGTGAATGGGATCTATCCAGTGCCCTAGCCCATTGCCCTTGTATGGCTGCAGGACCAGACTGCATCCACAACCATATACTGAAAAATCTCTCAGTGGATTGTCTGCGTCTTGTCCTTGCCCTCTTTAATTTGATCTGGAACGAGGGTGGGTTCCCATCTCAGTGGCAGGAATGCGCTAGTTCCAGTGCTGAAACCGGGTAAGAGCCCCCTAGAAATGGACAGACATCGCCCAATCAGCCTTACTGACGCCCTTTGTAAGTTTCTTTAACACATGGTGAGAAAGTTGCTATGTTGGCCCTTTGAGTCTCGGGCCTTTCAGCTGCATCTCAAGGGGTTTTCACAAAGAACGCTCCACCGCAGATAATTTAGTTCACCTGCAGTCCACCATATGGCCAGCCTTTGCAAGTGGTCAGCACCTCATCCCTGTCTCTTTCGACCTACAGAAGGCTTATGACATGATATGGCATCACCAAATCCTTATTGATTACATGAGTGAGGTCTCCAGGAGACGCTTCCGATTTTCGTCAAGAACATCCTGTCGAACCATACATTCCAGGTTCAAGTGGGTGCTTCCCGCAGGACACCCCCCCCCCCCCCCCCCGCCCAAGACAATGGGGTTCTGCAGGGTTCTGTGCTGATTGTCCCCCTCTTTCTCGTTACTGTCAATGGTATAGTGGCAGTTGTGGGGTCTTTGGTATCTGCCTCCTTATATGCTAACGATTTTTGCTTTATTAATACCCTTCTAATACGTGTCTCACTGAGAATTGCCTACAGGGCACCAAGCGAAAGATGCAGTCATGGGCTCTCACCAGTAGCATTTGGTTTTCAGTCCCCAAGGCTTGCGTCACCCACTGCTTTGAGGCAGCATGTAAATCTTCCTGACATGCTACCTCTGGTGCTATCAGATGATGCCAACTCAGCTGACCTTGTGCTACAATTTGCCTGTGATGGTGGTTTCTATTCATCCCTGTAAGGTAGGACTTTTTGGCCTCTTTGCCTGCCTGAGGAGTTGGTGGGGCACCCTTTTCTGGCTCTCCTCCTCTCCCCTCTCCCTCAGGGTCTCTTGGTGGCCATTTATGGGTGGCACAAACTGCCCTCTACCCTTTCCACCTTTTTATTCTCTTTATTCGTTTTCATTTCTTGGTTTTTAATGCCTTGTCTTGACTGATCTTTTAACAACTTGTCTGTGGTGTCTTTTTTCTGGGCTTTTATCTCACTTTTTATTGTGTTAGCTACACTCAGGCTCTCCAGGATTTGCCTTTCGCCTCCTTCCTTTGACGACTACTCCTGCTTCGCCACTTAACGGATGAAGGGATTGGTAACCTTGCAGTTTATTCCCTTAAACTCCAAACCAACCAATCATCTTTCTAGAACACCTTCGGATACAATACATCAGTCACAAAAGCAAGTCCCCAAAACCAATAATCACCTACTAATCTAAATTCAGGTACCATGCGCATCACTATGCGGATATTCCACCTTCTGTATACCTTCATACATTATTCATCCTCTCCCACCCACATTATTCATCCTCTCCCAACAACTCACGCTACCCAACGCAGAAATCCGTCTCGACATTTAGCCTTGTTTCCAGTTATATTCACAACACTCCATCTCAGTTTTTTCCACCCTTCCCATTCCTCCACCTCACTGACATAGTCGCTAACAGTGGTTCCACAGAGCCCCATAGTCATATTCTTCATGCCACCTCCACCATGTCCATGATGATTTTCATGCACCACCAGCGTTATCGTTATATACTAGCACCATTAACGTTATCATCAGTGATTATATCTGAACTGTAACACAAAACAGTGTAAAATGTTGTAAACATAGTAAGAGTTGCCATCAATGTTTTTTGAAAACATCATTTGTTGCCATCTGACTTTTATGTCTATGAAATAAGTTTTACGACTTCAGACACTTGTTACTAATAGTTATTAACACGATGCGTTTCGACAGCCTGTTGCTATATTCTGTAGCATTACGTTTACATGTACCCAAATATAAACATTTTTGTTGGAAATTTGTTTCCCTGACACACAGAGCACCTTCACTTAACACTTCACAGCCAGATCCGTTTGTAATGTGAACGACTGGAAGCGTTGGTATATTTAGTACTGTGCTCTGTGTGCTAGATTCCAGTTAAATTCTGGTGGATAACCTCTCTGGCAGATTCACAAAATAATCCGCATCACGCTTCATGTAGAGGAGGTGGGGCCAAAGTTCTGCATCAGGTAAAAGTCCTTCACTGAGTTTTTGAGCTGACTGGCATTGAGTCAGGAGTTGATCACCTCGTGGCATGTTTGTCTCACTGTTACTTACTGTTCTGTGGAATTTAGTCCCTGCAGGTCCCTCCAGAAATAAGAAAATAAGTCTGTTTTTTATCACTTAAATGTAACTCTTCTGATGTTTTACTTGAACAATGTGTAACGTGGGCTTTGAAAAGGAGAATCAACGAATTACTCATTGACGTTATAGCAGTTTAGCTTCACTTTCGTGTCGCAAAAGTTATGCAGTTGCTCCCCAAAATCAACATGACACATTTGTGAGAAAATAGTGAAATGGAGCAAATCCGCACAAGCTTTTTGGGGCAAATTCCCGCAGCACCGACAAAGTGACGACTTTACCAGGAGTATACAAATTTTCTGAGACGGAGGAAGAGGCATTCATTGGCACAGACGATGTGATGATAAAACTTTCGAAACCCACAGGGATGAAAACAACAAGGTTCCATTATGCAATAACGTTTTCGTAGAATTTAACAAAATACACTACTTACTTGGGTAGCTTAGCCTCAGTCATTGAATTCTTTCAGGTTATCCTCACAATTCTTCTTTAGTGGAGAAGAAAGTCACTATTTTTGTACAAATATTTTAAGCATTATGTTCAAATTGATGAGGTATTTAAGTTCAGTATTGTGTTGGGTAACATTGCTACAACGCAACAGTGTTACACACGGTCATTTCAAGTGTTTTCATTCTCCAGTTATCCTTTTTTATCCACGTTTATCTGAAATGGGGTAAAGACAAACAGTGCCGTTCTTTACCCAATTTTGTGTTTTTTCATTGCTAAATTGTACATTTTGCTGTAATTAATATTGAGAGGGAGTTGGGATTTGAATGGATTATAGGTAACAACCTATCTATGACAAATCTACGACAAATCTATGACTTCAGTCTGAAATCGACCACAATGATTGAAAACTAAAATTTGCAGGGCCTTACACCCACCTATCCTACATGTAACGGTAAAGCGCCTGATGATTGCAGCATGTTGCCGAAATGCTTCTTATTGCTAAATATTTGTAAGATGCAACTGAAGCAGTAAAAATTGCTTTATAAATTTGTGACAGAGTTGCTGATCACAGCCAGTTTCATACAACATAGATAAATTTCAGTTCAAATGTCTGTAAATCATCTTAAATTTATCCAGGTTGTACGGAATTGGTTGCGATGTGCGACTCTGTAATAAACGTGTGAAATAATTTTTACTGCATCAGTTACATTCAACTACTATTTATTAGCACGATGGATATCAGCAGTATACTGCCATGATCAAGTGCTTTACATGCTACATGTATTGTAAGGTAGTCATGGCACTTGGCTTTTACTTGGTTTTGGTGTGTTATCGACGTGCACGTCAGAGAGGGAGCAAGTTACGTTACTGTTAAACAAACTTTGGTCTTGTCATGGCGCAGTCTTTACCTCTGCGCTGACTGATCCATTCTTAAGTGAAGTTTCGTGGATAATGGACGTATTTTGTAGTGCTGTGTGGATTTGTGATTGCGTCTGTTGGATGGAGAAAGGACAGCAAGGATGAGTATGATGGGTACATTGAAAAATGAAAGGAATATAAATTTTGAACAATGTCATTATTTTTGAAGAGAAGGAGTTTGAGATAAGACTGCAGCATTGCGCAGCTAGGAATGATTATTGGCAGCTAGTTAACTTGTTCAGAGCTAAGAGAAAGACCACCCCACTTCCCTGAGTCATTGATTTGCATATTAATTGATTAATCTGTTTGATTTTTATAGAAATTCTCTATTAAACTTGTACCCCTTTTAAATCATTGATAACCTTGATAAGCATGCTATTGATCAAATCCACATTATGTGTAAAGATCACGCGAAGTATTACTCAGTCTTTTTGAATATATATTTCGTTCTAAAATCTTTGTCTTGGCATATCATTTCATAGGAATAGTTAGTCTCCCCACCCCACTGTTTATCAATGCGCATTACCGCATGCAACAGTTTGAATACGTATTCAGAAACAGAAATCTAGCTTATCCGCTGCCTGCTCGCTGTTTGCTGTTGTGCTTTCGAGAAATCTGCAACAATGTTGTCAAGAAGCGAGGCAAGGGGAAATTTTGATTAGGGCCAAGAAATTGTTTTACTCCTCAGCGCGTTTAACACGAAGTTAAGCTGCTTTCAGATCAGGTACAGCTCAGTTCATATTGGGCTCTGTAAAGTTGGGCTACATTTCAGATAGAAACAAAATACAGGGAGCAACTTACAGTACACTGATACGTTGTGTTATGCGGATTGTTTTGTGCCAGTGAGGTTATGTACCAGGATTTAACCATTTGCGCTGGAAATTTATTTGTCTGGCACATGGAGCACAGTTATAAATATAAACGATTTTGCGCGTTGCCTGACCGTGTCTTAGAGGGAATGTGAAATAAAAAAAAGGGGGGGGGGGACAGACCTGGACTTAGTTAGCCTTCGCTCATTGTGCCATTGTTCTAGTTCTGCAGGCTATAATTCACAGTGTAAGAAAGGATGAAGGCAGATCAGGGGTTAACGTCCGGTCGACGACAGGAACATTAGAGACGGAACACAAACTCGTATTCGACAAAGATGGAGAATGGACAAGGACGTGTGTTTTTCCAAGGAATCATCTCTCGTCCGCAGCTCGAGTTCTAGTGGATAGCGTTGCTGCCTTTAGATCACGGGGTCCCGGGTTCGATTCCCGGGCGTATTGGGGATTTTTCTTTGCCCGGGGACTGGGTTTTTGTGTTGTCCTCATCATGTCATCATCATCATCATTCGTAACAGTGGCTGTACTGGACTGGGTAAAAATTGGACTGTGCAAAAATTGGGACTTGGTACGAGCTCTCATGACTGCGCTGTTGAGCACCCCACAAACAGAACATCATCATCAACGAATCATCTCAGCACTTGCTGTAAACAGTTTACGGAAATCATGCAAAGCGGAGCTAAAACTTAAAAAGATGGACGAATCAGTGGAAGGGACCCACGGAATCGGTGGCGGTCGGACGCCGCTTAGATGCCGCACTGAGATACGGCAGCTGGCCACACGAGTTCGTGGCTGCCATTGCCCCTGTCCAGGAGCAACGGGCCCGCGACGACAAACATCGCAGCCGACGACCTCCGGCGAATGTCTGTCTGCTGTCACTGCCGCAGCCAGCTGACGTCTCAGGGCCTCCAACATCTCGCAGCCGTTTCATGGAACCCGTCAGTGCGTGCTGCGGGAGCGGCGCTCGAACGAAACCCAGAAAGCACTTGATATATCTGCAAGGACAGTAAGACTTCCAGGAAGACGTGGCTTTTCTTTACACAGTCGTTTATTATCTTATGAAGCTGATATTCAATGTCTCGTTATTCAGAACAGCTTGGCACATAGTTTCATTACAGGAGGATTGAAGAACTTTATTATTAATCGGATGTCTGTATTCTTTTAAAATAATGGAATTTGATCACCAACTTATACCTATCTGTCCATAGCTCAGTGCTAAGATAATATTACTTTTAACGACTAATGTCTATAACAGCACACCTATCCTAATCCTAGTATTCCGCTATTTTACCGGAACATGGTAGAAAAAAGTGCGTGTAAGGTTTAAAAATGTTTTAAAAGATGCTTCATATGAAAGAGGAAGCCGTCTGGTAGAATTTTGCACAGAGCATAAATCAATCATAGCTAACGCTTGGTTCAAGAATCATGAAAGAAGGTTGTATACATGGAAGAACCCTGGGGATACTAAAAGGTATCAGATAGATTACATAATGGTGAGACAGAGATTTAGGAACCAGGTTCTAAATTGTAAGACATTTCCAGGGGCAGATGTGGACTCTGACCACAATCTTTTAGTTATGAACTGTAGACTAAAACTGAAGAACTGAAGAAACTGCAAAAAGGTGGGTTCAAAAATGGTTCAAATGGCTACGAGCACTATGGGACTTAACATCTTAGGTCATCTGTCCCCTAGAACTTAGAACTACTTAAACCTAACTAACCTAAAGACATCACACACATCCATGCCCGCGGCAGGATTCGAACCTGCGACCGTAGCAGTCTCGCGGTTCCAGACTGCAGCGTCTAGAACCTAACGGCCACCGCGGCCGGCAAAAAAAAGGTGGGAATTTAAGGAGATGGGACCTGGATAAACTGAAAGAACCAGAGGTTGTACAGAGTTTCAGATAGAGCATAAGGGAACAATTGACAGGAATGGGGGAAAGAAATACAGTAGAAGAAGAATGGGTAGCTCTGAGGGTTGAAATAGTGAAAGCAGCAGACGATCAAGTAGGTAGAAAGACGAGGGCTGGTAGAAATCCTTGGGTAACAGAAGAAATATTGAATTTAATTGATGAAAGGAGAAAATATAAAAATGCATTAAATGAACCACGCAAAAAGGAATACAAACGTCTCAAAAATGATATCGACAGGAAGTGCAAAATGGCTAAGCAGGGATGGGTAGAGGACAAATGTAAGGATGTAGAGGCTTTTCTCACTAGGGGTAAGATAGATACTGACTACAGGAAAATTAAAGAATCCCTTGGAGAAAGGAGAACCACTTGCATGAATATCAAGAGCTTTGATGGAAACCCAGTTCTAAGCAAAGAAGGGAAAGCAGAAAGGTGGAAGGAGTATATAGAGGGTCTATACAAGGGCGATGTATTTGATTACAATATTAAGGAAATGGAAGAGGATGTAGATGAAGGTGAAATGGGAGATATGATACTGCATGAAGAGTTTGACAGAGCACTGAAAGACCTAAGCCGAAACAAGGCCCCCGGAGTAGACAACATTCCATTAGAACTACTGACAGCCTTGGGAGAGCCAGTCCTGACAAAACTGTACCATCTGGTGAGCAAGATGTATGAGACAGGCGAAATAACCTCAGACTTCAAGAATAATATAATAATTCCAATCCCAAAGAAAGCGGGTGTTGCCAGATGTGAAAATTACCGAACTATCAGTTTAATAAGTCACAGCTGCAAAATACTAACGCGAATCTTTACAGACGAATGGAAAAACTGGTAGAAGTCGACCTCGGGGAAGATCAGTTTGGATTCCGTAGAAATGTTGGAACACGTGAGGCAATACTGATCCTACAACTTATCTTAGAAGAAAGATTAAGGAAAGGCAAACCTACGTTTCTAGCATTTGTAAACTTAGAGAAAGCTTTTGACAATGTTGACTGGAACACTCTCTTTCAAATTCTAAAGGTGGCAGGGGTAAAATACAGGGAGCGAAAAGCTATTTACACTTTGTACAGGAACCAGATGGCAGTTATAAGAGTCGAGGGGCATGAAAGGGAAGCAGTGCTTGGTAAGGGAGTGAGAAAGGGTTGTAGCCTCTCCCCGATGTTATTCAATCTGTATATTGAGCAAGCAGTAAAGGAAACAAAAGAAAAATTCGGAGAAATAAAAACTTTGAGGTTCGCCGATGACATTGTAATTCTGTCAGAGACAGCAAAGGACTTGGAAGAGCAGTTGAACGGAATGGACAGTGTCTTGAAAGGAGGGTATAAGATGAACATCAACAAAAGCAAAACAAGGATAATGGAATGTAGTCGTTAAGTCGGGTGATGCTGAGGGAATTAGATTAGGAAATGAGACACTTAAAGTAGTAAAGAAATTTTGCTATTTGGGGTGCAAAATAACTGATGATGGTCGAAGTAGAGAGGATATAAAATGTAGACTGGCAATGGCAAGGAAAGCGTTTCTGAAGAAGGGAAATTTGTTAACGTCGAGTACTGATTTAAGTGTCAGGAAGTCGTTTCTGAAAGTATTTGTATGGAGTGTAGCCATGTATGGAAGTGAAACATGGACGGTAAATAGTTTGTACAGGAAGAGAATAGAAGCTTTCAAATGTGGTGCTACAGAAGATTGCTGAAGATTAGACGGGTAGATCACGTAACTAATGAGGAGGTATTGAGTAGAATAGGGGAGAAGAGGAGTTTGTGGCACAACTTGACAAGAAGAAGGGACCGGTTGGTAGGGCATGTTCTGAGGCATCAAGGGATCACAAATTTAGCATTGGAGGGCAGCGTGGAGGGTAAAAATCGTATAAGGAGACCAAGAGATGAATACATTAAAACAGATTCAGAAGGATGTGGGTTGCAGTAAGTACTGGGAGATGAAAAAGCTTGCACAGGATAGAGTAGCATGGAGAGCTGCATCAAACCAGTGTCAGGACTGAAGACCACAACAACAACAGCTTCTTTTATAATTTAATTTTGTTTTAGCGAGCTAAATGATTGAAATTTGACTTAATTTTAAAAAGGGACACTTGAATACAATCTATAGAAATAAAGCATGAAATCTAGTGCTGACTGATCGGCGGCTTAGACCAAGGGATAGGCGAGTTTGGAGACGTACAGTCTGATTGTGAGTTGCTGAAGCTAAAGAACGTGAAAGTTAACCATCTGGTTATGGTGATAGACTGATCTGTAGCTTAGCTCGAGGTCTATGTTTGGTTGGAAGGTGACAGATTGGTTGTGAGTTGGTCAAGGTGACAGTGAAAGCAAAAATCCTGGTTATGGCGAAGAACAGATCAGTAACTTAGCCTAAGGTTTAGTTTAATCTGGAAGGTGACAGTTTGGTTTCGAGTTGGTGAAACCAATGAATGTGAAAGCTAAAAGCCTTACTGAGGTGAAAGACTGATCTACAGCTTAGCTCGAGGCATGGGTTAGGTTGGAAGGCGGCTGTTAGGTTGCGAGTTAGTGAAACCAACGAATGTGAAAGCTAGAAACCTGTCTTTGATGAAAGACTAATATGCAAATTAGCCGAAGCTTATGTTAGACTGGAAGGTGAAAGTCTGGCTGTGAATTGGAGACGCCAACGAATACGAAAGCAGAAAACTGCCTGAAACATCTTGGCCTCTACTGAAGTGCCAACACATTCCATCTCCACAGAGGCGTCACTCCACACAACCGTCACAACCTCGTTCAAGCATGTTGGATCCGCAATGACTACCACCAATAACAACTTCTTACGTCAGTGACAATGAAACTATCAATCAGGTGTGGTGGCGTGCTTGGTTAGCCTAATGATTAAAGTGACTTATCATGAAATACAGGAAATCTGCATTCTAATGGCACTCTAGCACAAAGTTTTAAGTGCCACAACATACACATTACATTTCAGAGTCCGCACATCTGAACAGTTTGCTCCCATATCGTTTCAAGTCTTTGCATCTCCATTGATTTCATTCCAATCAGATCATTTCAGTGCATCTAACCACATAAAAAATATAGAACTACGCAAATAAATTTCTGGCAACCGCCCTGGCAAAATAATATCTAAATTGCATACAAAGAGAAAGCTTGTGTTAGGAAAATACAACAGTACTAGTATACAAAGTGTACCATTACAGCTTGTCTTTTAATAGGTTATGATCGAAATTATCAATGAAACTTCGTGGCAAATAAAAAATAAGTGCTGGACCGTGACTCCAACCAGAAGCTTTGCTGTTTACCGACTGAGTTCTCATGGTTCAAATGGCTCTGAGCACTATGGGACTTAACATCTGTGGGCATCAGTCCCCTAGAACTTAGAACTACTTAAACCTACCTAACCTAAGGACATCACACACATCCATGCCCGAGGCAGGATTCGAACCTGCGACCGTAGCGGTCGCGCGTTTTCAGACTGTAGCGCCTAGAACCGCTCGCCCACCCCGGCCGGCGAGTTCTCAAGGAACCAATGATGATTCTCTCTAGCAGCTTCAATACTGCCTGTATCTCTCTTCTGCATTCAACACTCCCAAGAAACTCTCTACACTACCGCTACTAATAAGGATCCACGAAAGTCCCTACTCAGCGTCTTACAATAGACAATGTGGAACAGCCTCCCAAAGTGGATTGAAAGAATATGTAAAAGCTTTCCACCTTATGTGATTGTATGCAATATCATTAAATTTTTTGTCAAAATAGGCGAGTGGGGAAGCCATAACCTCACTAAAAATTGTGCTTGCGAGGCTTGAGGGTACCATGAGCTATTTCAGTTGCTCAATGAAGAGAATAAAGCATAGCTGAAAGTACTTCCCAATGTTTTAATACCTCAGAAAGACACGAAACCTAACATAGCTGCCGGCCGTGGTGGCCGAGCGGTTCTAGGCGCTTCAGTTCGGCAGCGCGCGACCGCTACGGCCGCAGGTTCGAATCCTGCCTCGGGCATCGATGTGTGTGATGTCCTTAGGTTAGTTAGGTTTAAGTAGTTCTAAGTTCTAGGAGACTGATGACCTCAGATGTTAAGTCCCATAGTACTCAGAGCCATTTGAACCTAACATAGCTGATAATGTTGTCAGGGGGCTGACGTGTAATTTCTACATTGCACATGTTGTTTACCCTGCATGTCAGTATCGTAGTAAGCAACGTAGTCTGCTGCGCTACATCTCTACAACTTTTTTTTTTTTAACGCTGTTTTCTTGTGTTAGAATGTCGTAAATCTACTCGGTATTGCAGTGCCTGTGTTATCCCGAGTTAGCATGCAACGTTCCTTTGGACACGCTTGCATGTCTGGTCGTGAGTCGTGCTCAGGTAGCCTAAAGGTAAGGCGACCGGTCGCGATAAGTGGAAAATCTAAGTTCCAGTTCCGGTCCAGCACGAATTTTCATTGTCGTCATTCCATTATACTGCTGATGGTTGTACATATTCGCAATTGCGAATACATTTCTTGTGGTAAATCTTCTCTAGCTTTGGTTAACCCTTTGCGTAATGCAACATTTTGTCCTCTGCTTAGAAGCTGTTGACTATGAAAACCTATATTTGTCGAATTATTGGTCGTACTGACGTAATATGTGAATACGATCGTTTGCAGATGCTAGCTGTAGCGTACAAGTTATACAGATAGATCTGTGCGTAGGCTTCAGCTGTCGGACTGCACCTCCCCTACCGCACGATGGCCGTTCAGAGCAGAGTCCTCCCCCCACCTCCCCCAAGTTTGCTTTTTTCAGTATTAAAGACCACAACTTGTCTAATCTCAGTCCTTACAGCTTTTGAGGGCGTCTACAACATTAGGAGAATAAAAGTTAGGCACAGTCTAATGCCCAAATAACCAAAAGCACCAAGAATGGAAACACCAGCTGTGAAATGCTATATCAACTGTTCTCATCAGGTTCTGTACCGCCCACAGGTGATGATGGGGCTGGGGGAGCTGGTGAGTTGAGGCGAGATTTTGGTCCAAAGCAAATTTAGGGGTCGTTGACGGCCACTAGATTTCCCTCCCCCCCCCCCCCCCCCCTCCCCGTCCGGGGAATACTCGCAAAGTCGCGATGGAATGGTATAGTAAGATCAAAAGTTATCCAACGCTTCTACGAGAAAAATTAATAAATCAATGAAACATAAAATATCTAAATTCCTTCCAAGCAAAGTAATCAGTTTTCACTCGTACGACATTTTCGAGGAGTACATGTCAGTTTACTTAGAGAGTAAAACCTGTCTTTTTTTATGTTGCTGTCTTTCCTTCAGTAGGCATATTGATGTGCTCTGATATCTGACGCGCTTGTGCAATGAGAGACTAGTGGCATGTGCATTTCTCAACACTGGGTGCGATTGTTACGGCTGACTTAACAAAGCTTACTTTATAACAGTCTGCAGTGGTTCGTGGCAAGATAACATCCGTGCAGAATAGAGACGGAATCTGTGTTTTCAGTGGTTCATTTAACATTCACATAGTGATGCTTTCTGTTCACATAAGATTTTTTCGGTGGCGGTTCAGAGCAGCCTTCGGACCTCTACACAGTACATTCAAAGCGTTGTTTACATGGACCGCTTGTTAAAAATGTATTTCTTTTGCAGTAATTGTCTGCAATAGAGGAAGTATCACATATTTTATAGAATTATTTGTTTGTTATTTCCTCCGGCGACTGACGTTGGTAATGTGCAGAGTGGTAACTGAACACAAATTTATGTGGATTATAATTTCATGTGTGTAAAGATTTCAGATAACAAATAAAGTAGCGTATATTGTATGCAATATAACGGCAAAATATTGAAGTACTGCTTACCTACATTTCGAAAACTGTGAAATTACCCAAGGTATTGCCTAATCAACCGCCATAAAAAAAAAACGAATGTATTATGCGGACAATATATCGTGGTAGACAGTCGCAGCCGTAAACAAACGAGAATTTATACTGAGTTGGTTCAAATGGCTCTGAACACTATGGGACTTAACATCTGAGGTCATCAGTCCCCGAGAAGTTAGAACTAATTAAACCTAACTAACCTAAGGACACCACACACATCCATGCCCGAGGCAGGATTCGAACCTGCGACCGTAGCGGTCGCGCGGTTCCAGACTGAAGCGCCTAGAACCGCTCAGCCATATACTGAATTCTTCATAAGAATAAACTTGATGTAAACATTACACAATGTATTCTTCCGCATTTGCTTGAATCTCATTGGATTTCGTTTCACAGGGGGCGGAAGCCAATCTCTGTCCCGTACAGTCAAGTACAAGAGAAGTTGCTGCATTAGAAAATTGTAGCGAAATACAGGAAGATCTGCAGCGGATAGGCACTTGGTGCAGGGAGTGGCAACTGACCCTTAACATAGACAAATGTAATGTATTGCGAATACATAGAAAGAAGGATCCTTTATTGTATGATTATATGATAGCGGAACAAACACTGGTAGCAGTTACTTTTGTAAAATATCTGGGAGTATGCGTACGGAACGATTTGAAGTGGAATGATCATATAAAACTAATTGTTGGTAAGGCGGGTACCAGGTTGAGATTCATTGGAAGAGTGCTTAGAAAATGTAGTCCATCAACAAAGGAGGTGGCTTACAAAACACTCGTTCGACCTATACTTGAGTATTGCTCATCAGTGTGGGATCCGTACCAGGTCGGGTTGACGGAGGAGATAGAGAAGATCCAAAGAAGAGCGGCGCGTTTCGTCACTGGGTTATTTGGTAACCGTGATAGCGTTACGGAGATGTTTAATAAACTCAAGTGGCAGACTCTGCAAGAGAGGCGCTCTGCATCGCGGTGTAGCTTGCTCGCCAGGTTTCGAGAGGGTGCGTTTCTGGATGAGGTATCGAATATATTGCTTCCCCCTACTTATACTTCCCGAGGAGATCACGAATGTAAAATTAGAGAGATTAGAGCGCGCACGGAGGCTTTCAGACAGTCGTTCTTCCCGCGAACCATACGCGACTGGAACAGGAAAGGGAGGTAATGACAGTGGCACGTAAAGTGCCCTCCGCCACACACCGTTGGGTGGCTTGCGGAGTATCAATGTAGATGTAGATGTAGATGTACGATCACAAGGATACATTTCATGCTGTGTTACACGCACATACGAGTAGACTGGGCGATAATGCAGGACAACAGCTTTACCGTCGCATTTAACTTGAAACGCACTGGCCAGCTAGCTGGTCCAACTATCCTGCAATGATGTGAGCAGTTGCAGTTCAGTCATAAAAAGAGAGGAGCAAAGAAACAATATAGCTTTGAATGCCATTTAATTTTTATAGAGAATGAAAAATAATCGCCAAAATTCCAGCACTACCCCAATCTTCTTAGGTGACCAGACAGAAAGCATAAAATGCTCTCGTTCTCACCTAACGTAGTATTCCAACAACAAAGAAGAACAATGAAAATTCCTAACTGAAACACAAGGTAATTTTTCTGAGCGAGCTATGTATGATCCAAAAGCATACTACAGGATTTCACGGTATTGATGAATATTGGAGCCACTGAGGATATTAATTACAGTCAGTCGTCTTGTAATCTCTTAGCTGCTTCCTTAGACAAGTCCGAGAAATACATTTCAATTCTGGAGCTGTCCAATGCTATGCTGATAACGAGTCGATCAACAACAGAATCCACGAAGCCACTCAGGCGCCGCATTTTCTCCTCCTCTTTTATGAACAGCACGTTCTGTATCCAGCGAGCGTTTGGCACTGACATGTGAAAACCAAGCGCGCTTTAGTCCCAGCATATCTGGCAGCTCAACAATCTTATTATTTCTCTCGACAAGTCCCTTAACTTGACTCCAGATCAGCTCTGTTGCGTTTATATTTTAATGGTACAGTGGCAAATGTGAAAATGAAGCATTTGTATTGTGTGCTCGATGCTGTGAAAATGATTCTTTTTCATGTTTCTACGGCACTTATCACTCTGGTTCGTGTGAGCCTACATGTCTGATATAGAACAGTGGACACAGTCCAAGTAAAAAGTATTTGGGTTTTCAGTTTTGCCCTAAAAATTAAATTGTTAAGCAACCTTTTTAACAATTTTTCATAAAATATCGGTAATTAAGAATGTATATTTGAAATAGAAACAGGAGTTCCGGGTGCAATATGTAATTAGAAACAAGAAGAGGTTTATTATTCACAAAAAATGAGATGAATTTTACAATTAAAATGTAGGTATTTCGAATTGAACGAAACAAAAAAGGATGACTAAAGCAGCTTGCACCAGCGTCCCATATACGGTCCCTCAAAGAACTTCAAAGCTGATTTTTTCAGTAAATTAATGAAAAAATTAAGAACAACCTATTTCTCGGCACTTTTTAACCGTGTTGCAGAAGCGTGTTTCACTACGGAGCAGGAAGCAGCCTCAGGCATTTCCATTCTGCGTATTAACAGCACGACATTCAGAGTGCAACAGTACAGAGACTGTGACTGTGCACGATTTTTGAACTAAAAACTACATAGCTAAAGTATAATTAAGAAAACCTTTGATGGCTGTTAATACATTAGAATATCTTAGTTTCATTTAACGTAACTTAGTAATAGGATATACACTGAAGAGCCAAAGAACCTGGTACACCTGCCTAATATCGTGTAGGGCCCCGCGAGCACGCAGAAGTGCCACAACACGCCGAGGCATGGACTCGACCAATGTTGGAAGTAGTACTGGAGGGAATTGACACAATGTATACTGCAGGGCTGTCCATAAATCCGTAAGAGTACGATGGGTTGGAAATCTCTTCTGAAAAGCATTTCACAAGGCATCGCAGATATGCTCAAGAATCTTCATGTCTGGGGAGTCTGGTGGCCAGCGGAAGTGTTTAAACTCACGAGAGCTTCTCTGTAGCAATTCTGGACGTGTGGGGCATCACATTGTCCTACTGGAATTGCCCAAACCTGTTGCGATGCACAATGGACATGAATGGATACAAGTGATCAGACGGATGTTTACGTATGTGCCACCTGTCAGAGTCGTATCTAGACTATCGAGGGTCGTATACCACTCCACCTGCAAGCGACCCACACAATTACATAGCCTACACCAGCTTGAACAGTTCCTTACTGACATGCAGGGTCCATGGATTCGTGAGGTTGTCTCCATACCCTTACACGTCCATCAGTTCGATACAATTTGAAACGAGCGTCGTCCAACCAGGCAACTTGTTTCCAGTCATCAACAGTCCATTGTCGGTGTTGACGGACCCAGGTGAGGCGTAAAGCTTTGTGTTGTGCAGTCATCAAGTGTTCACGAGTGGGCCTTAGGCTCTGAAGCCCCACATCGATGATGTTTCGTTGAACGGTTCGGAAGCTGACACTTGTTGGCCCAGCATTCAAATCTGCAACTGTTTGCGGAGGGATCGCACTTCTGTCACATTCAATGATTCTCTTCAGTCGTCGTTGGTCCAGTTCTTGCAGGATCTTTTTCCGGCCGCAGCGATGTCGGAGATTTGATGTTTTACCGGATTCCTGATACACACGGTACACTCGTGAAACGATGCTGGTCCCATCGCTCGTGCACCGACTATAACACCACGTTCAGACTCACTTAGATCTTGATAATCTGCCATTGTAGCAGCAGTAACTGATCTAACAACTGCGCAAGACACTTGTTGTCTTACATAGGCGTTGCCGACAGCAGCGCCATGTTCTGCCTTTTTACATATCTCTGTATTTGAATACGCATGCCTACACCAGTTTCTTTGGCAGTTCACTGTACATCGGTAGGCTCTACTCACAAGAGCGAAACAACACCAGTGTACGTGTGCTACGGCTTCCGACCAATCATCGTGTTTGTGTTTGTTTACATGACATTATTCTTATGATGAACAGAGTATGGACTGAACGAGAGGAGAAGAGTGGTGTGAGTAAACAAGCCCCGTCTCCCTCTCGCACGGCTGCCATCCTACGTCCACGTTCTGCGCTTCCACGAAAGGAGAACTGACACAACGGTCATAGGGATCGCTGATACCTTTTGCTGCGGTACGAGTTGCATTCGAAATCCTTCATACTCATTTCAAAATAATAAATAAAATACAAGCAATCGACAACACAGAGCAACTTGACGAACACAAAGCATTTGATAGTGGCTACAGCGTAATTGTTTGTTGCAGTTGGCAGAGGTAGTGCACACCCGACCTCAACCGGTATCTTATGCAACCATCATTCAAAACACTCACACCTAAAACTGCCACGCTATGGTGTCTGCATAATACCTCGTGAAGACTTTGGCCGTCGAATCATCGTTCGAAAAGTGTGTTATGATCAAAACTACTTGGAAAATTTTGTATTATTTATTTATGGATCGGGGCTGTCCGATTTGCTTTCTCTGAAGGAAAGAAGGGGATGTGGGCGTTGAGTAACTTTTTCTTCGAAAACGGGGCCCTGTGTAGGAAAAGGTTGAGAACCTATGGCCTAGGTTCTAGAGTAAATGACTCGTTTTGGACACATAAGGATTAATGTTAAGGATTCATGATTGAAGACAGAATAATGAATGAATAGCAGACGCTAGAGCGCAGAGAGGACGATTAATTAGTCTCAAGAGAAAACCATTCTAAAAGTTTATGCTGTTGGATAGCGAACTTCGCAAGCGTTTCTAATAAACAGCTACCTTGTGAGATTGCAGGAAAGCGCCCGCCACGAACTGGTACGCGGGCGGAGCACTCTGAACTTTTATCGGAGGCCCTGAGCCGTCAGGTGGCTGTGACAGTGAGAGATCGATGTGCTGTAGAGGTCAGCGACTTCAGTGTTTTGCCACGGCGAGGCTGCGAGGGCGCGGTCGCTGAGAAGGAGACTCGGTCTGACGCGAGACGGCACTGTTTTGCGTCATTCTCCGAAGAACAGATAATATGATGTTCTTAAACGTCGGGGGGGGGGGGGCAGCTAATTCGGATCGGTTCGTTTCAAATACAGTGCAGAGCTGGCTTGAGTACCTTTGGCAGGTAGTTGCAGTAGCCTAATTGTAAAAGTTTCCCTTCTTTTTGCACAGCTCCGTCCCAATTATGAGTTTCATATCTCTGTACGGCTATTTTCATTAGTTGGAATTTGGTCCCTAGCGGGTATACTGGTCCCTCGAGCACTACGCCAACTGGAAGTGTAGTGGCACAGTCGGCTCTCACTGCGTTGTCTCTTCCGCTAAGCAAAGCACTGTGCGTATCAGTTCTCGAGTAGAGTACCTTTCCGAACGCAAAAATTCTGCCTAATTAAATTCCTACCTAATTAAAATGAAGAACAGCTTTCTGACATGCTCAGAGATGTCGTAGGATATATTCAGTACGCGAATTTCAGAATTTTTATATGATTTTTAAAGGAGATATAGACTTCAATGTATACATGTTACGAGTAAAATATTGACATAATTGCAAAAAAGGACACCATTATCGGGAACGTATATAGGATGGGCAGAACAAAACTGGCCCAGAAAATATTTATATTAAGAGTGATGCGGGAATGATCCATGTAAATGAATATAACAATTTTTACTCGCTATATATCTCGTTTCGCCTAATTTTCCATTGCAGACTATGCAGCAGTTGTTGCCAAAAACACCTCCAGTCTTAAATTTTTGGGCAAACAATTCTGCACACGTATTCCATGTATACAAGACATGTATACATGATTAGCATTAATAGTAATGAGCACATAATTATTTTTAGTGCTACTTATGCAACTACAGTCATCTGTTACTGACTATCAGTTTTGAAGTGCAAATTCGCCAATGATATAGGAGTAGCCCAGTAGAAATGATTTTAAATTAGGTTTAAAACTTGCTTCGCTACCTGCCAGACATTTAATGTTACTGGACAAATGATCAAAGAAATTCTTTTCTGCATATTGAACTCCTTTCTAAGCCACTGACAGCTTTACCTCTGGGTTTGTAGGTATGGACACCACTGTTATTCTCAAATCGTGATGGATTAGTTATGACCGACTTTCGTTAGGGAATATTTCTATTGTGATGACGCAGTTAAAATGCATAGCTCCTTGAAGAGGTAACTATGTAACGTCCGTTGGTAAACACCGCAAATTATTCTTACTGTGCGCTTTTGGGCAATCAGTATTTTCTCCCTAAGTGATGAGTTACCTCATAAATTATTCCATAGGACATCACTGGATGGAAATGCGCAAGATACGTCAGGAGGTTGTTCCCGAGATTATCAGTTACACAAAGAGCAAAAGTATCTCAACTTAACTGTTTGTGAAGTTCAATAATACGCTTCTTCCAGTTAAAGTTATCACCAATGTGTACACCCAAACATTTGAAGCCTTCTACCCTATTTACTGACTCCTGCTCATATACTACTTCAATTATTGGTATGACTATTTGTTGTATGGAACTGAATATAGTGTGGTTCCCATAATTTAGAGAAAGTCGATTTTCGGAGAACACCTTAATTATTCTTTGGAAAATATCATTTACCAAATCTTCTGTTGCTTTCTCTGTAATGGGATACATTATAACACTAGTATCATCTGCAAAAAGTAACAATTTTGCTTGTTGAATGTTAAGTGGAAGGTAATTCACAGGAATAGGAGTGGACCCAAAATTGAACCTTATGGGACTCTCTTTGTGATTTTCACTCGAGTCACTAAAATTTTCTAGTTTCCGATATTGTGTGAATTATTCAGCACAAACTTTTGTGTTCTGTTTGTTTACTACGAGTCAAACCAGCTGTGTGTAAAACCAACAGCTCCATAAAACTTGGCCAGCTGGAGTGGCCAAGTGGTTTTAGGCGCTACAGTCTGGAACTGCGAGACCGCTACAGTCGCAGGTTCGAATGCTGCCTCGGGCATGGATTGGTGTTATGTCCTTAGGTTGGTTAGGTTTAAGTAGTTCTAAGTTCTAGGGGACTGATAACCTCAGAAGTTACGTCCCATAGTGCTCAGAGCCATTTGAACCATAAAACTTGAGTTTTTCTAAGAGAGTAAAATGATGTACACAATCAAACGCCTTGAAAGATCACAAAAATGCCAACCAACTATACATTATCAATTAATACTTGTACTATTTGATGAGTGAATGTAGAAATAGCATTCTGAGTTGAGCACCCTTTCTGGAATGTTAAGTAAATTGTTTCCACTTAACTGAGCGACTTGTCTTGGGTACCTTACTTTTTCGAATATTTTGGAAAAATATTTCACTAAGTACATAATAGCGATCTCAGAAAGGTACCAGTTAGTTGAATGTAGTCAATTACAGTCATTGGAAAAGGAATGGACAAGGTACAGGGACACAGTACTAGAAGTGGCTAAAGAATGTCTTGGCACAGTAGTGTGTGAAAGTAGGATGAAGCAAACAGCTTGGTGGAATGACACAGTCAAGGCAGCCTGTAAAAGGATAAAAGAAGGCGTATCAAAAATGGCTACATACTAGAACTCAGGTAGACAGAGAAAGTTATGTTAAAGAAAGAAACAAAGCCAAACAGATAATTGCAGCATCCAAGAAGAAATCTAGGTAAGACTTTGGAAACAGGTTGGAGACTATGGGTCAAGCTGCTGGAAAACCATTCTGGAGTGTAATTAGCAGTCTTCGAAAGGGAAGTAAGAAGAAAATGACAAGTATTTTGGACAGGTCAGGAAAACTGCTGGTGAATCCTGTGGATGCCTTGGGCAGATGCAGGGAATATTTTGAAGAGTTGCGCAATGTAGGTGAAAATACGATCAGTAATGTTTCAGATTTCGAGGTAGAATGGGATAGGAAGGATGATGGAAATGGTATCACATTTGAGGAAGTGGAGAAAATGGTCAATAGATCGCAGTGCAATAAAGCAGCTGGGGTGTATGAAATTAAGTCGGAACTCATCAAATACAGTGGAATGTCAGGTCTTAAATGGCTACACAGGATAACTGAAATGGCCTGGGAGTCGGGACAGGTTCCATCAGACTGGACAAAAGCAGTAATCACACCAATCTTTAAACATGGAAACAGAAAAGATTGTAACAACTACAGAGGTATCTCTTTAATCACCGTTGTGGGTAAAAGCTTCTCAGGTATTGTTGAAAGGAAAGTGTGAGTATTAGTTGAGGACCAATTGGATGAAAATCAATGTGGGTTTAGGCCTCTTAGAGGTTGTCAGAACCAGATCTTTAGCTTATGGCAAATAATGGAGAAGTGTTATGAGTGGAACAGGGAATTGTATCTATGCTTTATAGATCTAGAAAAGGCATATGACCGGGTTCCTAGGAGGAAGTTATTGTCTGTTCTACGAGGTTATGGAATAGGAGGCAAACTTTTACAAGCATTTAAAGGTCTTTACATGGATAGTCAGGCAGCAGTTAGAGTTGACGGTAAATTGAGTTCATGGTTCAGAGTAGTTTCAGGGGTAAGACAAGGCTGCAACCTGTCTCCACTGTTGTTCATATTATTTATGGATCATATGTTGAAAACAGTAGACTGGCGGGGTGAGAGTGAGATATGTGAACACAAAATAAGCAGTCTTGAATATGCGGATGACTTAGTTGTGATGGCAGATTCGATTGAAAGTTTGCAAAGTAATATTTCAGACCTAGATCAGAAATGTAAGGACTATGGTATGATGATTAGCATCTCCAAAACGAAAGTAATGTCAGTGGGAAAGAAATATAAACGGATTGAGTGTCAAATAGGAGGAACAAAGTTAGAACAGGTGGACGGCTTCAAGTACTTAGGATGCATATTCTCACAGGATGGCAACATAGTGAAAGAACTGGAAGCGAGGTGTAGCAAAGCTAATGCAGTGAGCGCTCAGCTACGATTTACTCTCTTCTGCAAGAAGGAAGTCAGTACCAAAACTAAGTTATCTGTGCACCGTTCAATCCTTCGACCAACTTTGTTGTATGGGAGCGAAAGCTGGGTGGATTCAGGTTACCTTATCAACAAGGTTGAGGTTACGGATATGAAAGTAGCTAGGATGATTGCAGGTACTAGTAGATGGGAACAATGGCAGGACGGTGTCCACAATGAGGAAATCAAAGAAAAACTGGGAATGAACTCTATAGATGTAGCAGTCAGCGCGAACAGGCTTAGATGGTGGGGTCATGTTACACGCATGGGAGAAGCAAGGTTACCCAAGAGACTCATGCGTTCAGCAGTAGAGGGTAGGAGGAGTCGGGGCAGACCAAGGAGAAGGTACCTGGATTCGGTTAAGAATGATTTTGAAGTAATAGGTTTAACATCAGAAGAGGCACCAATGTTAGCACTGAATAGGGGATCATGGAGGAATTTTATAAGGGGGCTATGCTCCAGACTGAACGCTGAAAGGCATAATCAGTCTTAAATGATGATGATGATTTCACTAAGAAAATTTGACGATAACTGTTTAAGTCTTCTTATCATCTTTCTTATGAGGTGCACTAACAATTGCGGGATTTGAGCTGAATGGAAAAATTTCCTGTACCACTGATGCATTACATATATCACCAAGGACATTGGTTATTAAGTTGGAACAACTTAACAGAATGGATCGTGCTTTGAATGACACTCGGCAATGAACAAGGGCTGTTTTAGTGTGAGCACGAGTTTATGTTGCATTGAAATGGTCACTAAACACATTTGCTTCTCTCTCTTTCGCTGAAAGCAGAGTACTCAAAACAGGGCATCAGGGAGAGGAGCATGACATGTGACAGCAGTCGACTGGCGCATCGAAATTTGTTTTGATGATGGGCAATACTCCTGTTTGTTAACAATGGTCGTTTTCGTACGAGTCCTATAAATATTTTGCCTACCACGTATCTACGAAAAGCTATTTTTTTCAGATTCCATGCTTATTATGAGCTAAATATTGACATAACTGCAAGAAAAAGCCGTTTTCTGAAGCTGACATTTAGCGAACTTTAAGCAATACGAAACTTATGGAAAGATCCATTGCAGGATGAAGTGTTACTTAAACGTATTTTAAATTTATTAATTAGGCTTTTTGTCAGAGTTGCAAATAATCTTTTTATTAATGATTAGTTTTGATTTTATAGTTCATTCACAAGACCTATATCAGAAATACAATATTATTAATAAAACATGAAAAAATCTTCAAATATTTTGTGTGCACAGATTACAGCAGAGCAATAAGTCTTTTGTGACATTCCTGCATTTTTAATGTTTCACTGTAAGTAATACATTTCTTTTTACATCAAATTAATATAACAAATGTTAAGACTGTGTTATGATTGTCTAGACCATTCAAAATTCAAATTTTCGTAACATATAGAGTCTCAGCAAATATTTAAGACTATTTTATAGTGCCCATTTGGGCACAATTATTAAAGAAAATAATATTGACATGATACCAAGAATAGACGAGCAGATTCTGACGTTAAATGTTAGATGGAAACTAATTTAAATTAGACAACAGATGTTTAGTCTACTGTTTATGATCACTTCGTGTAGAGCAGTGGTTCTTACCTTGGAGATAACACCCCTTGGGAGGTAAAATGTAATCTTGTGAGGGATAAAAACGAAAAAAGGTCAGTTATAGATTAATCATTACAATAAAGTGTTTTTCCCTACTCAACAGAGACACAACAACTGACAAAATATTTATTTCCTAGGTACCATACTTTGTGGACCCCTAAGGAGGAATAAATACACTAATCGTCTGTTGGCAGAGAAATACAGTGAATATTTCATAATACAAACTGAGGGTGCAAATTTTCAACCTGTTTCAATGTTTCCTAGAATGACATTGAAAACTGGTCATTCGGATATGGCGGAAGTTGGCATTTATCACCAGTAATAATTTCTATCGGAAACTATTAAATGATTTTGAGAAACATCAAAGACATGTCTGAGTTCTAAGACAATTTTCCATAAGTGACGAAATATTTTACAAGTATTGTAATTTGAACCAAAGTTCAAGTTATTGAACTCTGGGAGAATGACAGACTGAAAACAGATTTTGATAGAAATGGCAAAGTTATGCCAAATATTTGGTATGGGTACACATTACTATAGGAGAAAATCTTAAGAGTGTTGATTCGATTCCCTGCAACTTACAGGTGTTAAAGTTGGTTCTCAACTGAAATAAATTGGCAGAGATTTAACAGAATATGAGAACAGAATATTAGAAATGAACAGTATTAAATGTCTCACGGACATTACTTCTCAGTTTTATAAAACACCTACAGAACATTTAATTTTATAAGTAATATTTTAGCAGCCATTATCTCTCAGTTGCTCTTTCATTTATGTTTATCTAGTAGATAAAGATACTCGAATTTTGCACTGAATGATACTATTAATTTTGCAAAACGTATTTTACCTGTATGAGATTTTCACTCTGTAGCGGAGTGTGCGCTGATATGAAACTTCCTGGCAAATTAAAACTGTGTGTCGGACCGAGACTCGAACACGGGACCTTTGCCTTTTGCGGGCAAGTTATCCACCATCTGAGCTACCCAGACACGATTCACGTCCCGTCCTCACAGCTTCACTTCCGCCAGTACCTCGTCTCCTACTTTCCAAACTTCACAGAAGCTCTCCTGCGAACCTTGTAGAACTAGCACTCCTGGAAGAAAGGATATTGCGGAGAGCTTCTGTGAAGTTTGGAAAGTAGGAGACGAGGTAATGGCGGAAGTGAAGCTGTGAAGATGGGGCGTGTGTCGTGCTTGGGTAGCTCAGATGGTAGCCAGCATGGTAGCTCAACGTGTTCGGTCAGATGGCCGCATGCTCTCTGTAATAAAAAAAAAAAATATTAGTCAAGGAGTCAATGATCAACTTGAACGGATGTCTTGTGACGTCCACCCAGAGCAAACGCAACGAACTGTATCGAACAAAGAAAAAAACAAAAAGGAGAGTAGAGCACTTGTCCGCAAAAGGCAAAGGTCTCGAGTTCGAGTCTCGGTCCGGCACACAGTTTTAATCTTCCAGGAAGTTTCATATTTTACCCAATTGTATTAACCATCTTAGGTGATTTAGAAAGAAATTATAGAGATAATTGTTTGTTTAACGTTAAATATTTTATTGTGAGACATGTAGTGATACCTAACAGCATAATTAAACTCCATATTTTCACTGTTTAACGTTCACAATTATTTCTTTGTAGGGAACTGAAAATGCCTAATTCAATCAGGTGAAAAATGTATGGCAATAAATAATAATAAAAACTGGAGGGCACTGAAGATACCTTATTCAGTCAGGTGAAACATGTTTGGCAGTAAATAATAATAAAAACTCACTTGCAGAATACGAGTATTATTATGACAAGGCAAATCAAACTCCAGTTTTCCTTGTTTGACTGTTAAGTAAATGTTATCTTTCTTTCATAATTTTTGAAAAATATCATTTTGTTTCATTTTGAAGACTAGCCATGTGCTACATCCTATTGAGGTTTCCATTGACATCTGATCTCGTTCAGTGGTAATGATCTCATGAAAGTTGGGGACCGTTTATGTGGAGTATAGTGTATTGTTGTAACTGTGTTAATGAAATCTATGTAAGATAAAAGGCAGAGTGAAAACTAATTAAACTTCATGCCTATGGACTAACGCTTCAATTGTGCGATTGCATTCGTGATTTCCTGTCAGAAAGGTCACAGTACATACTAGGCGACAGAAAATCATCGAATAGAACAGAAGTGATATCTGGCGTTCTTCCAAGGAAGTGGTATAGGCCCTCTTCTGTTCCTAATCTATACAGACTATGCTGGGGACAGATATAAGTAGCCTTCTTAGATCTTTTACAGGTCATGGTGTCATTTAGCGCCTAATAAAGTCATCAGAACGTGAAAACCAATGGAAAAATGAATTAGACACTATATCTGTATAGTACGAAAAGTGGCAATCGTCTCTGAATAAGTAAAGTGTGAGGTCATCCACATGAGCACGAAAAGAAATCCGCTCAATTTCGGCTACACGATAAATCACACAAAACTAAAAGCTGTCAGTTCAACTAAATATTTAGTAATAACAATTAGGAACAACTTAAATTGGAACGTTCACGTAGACAATGTTGTGGGGAAGGAGAACCAAAGACTGTGTTTTATTGACAGAACACTTAAACGATGCAACATGTGTGCTAAAGACACTATCTGCACTGGGACTGTCCGTCCTTTGCTAGAGTATTGCTGTGCAGTATTGGATTCTTACCAGATTGGATTGACGAAGGACATCGGAAAAGTTCAAAGAAAAACAGCTCGTTCTGTATTATCGTGTAATAGGAGACAGAGTGTTAAAGATATGATAAGTGACTTGGATCAGCAATCATTAAAACAAAAGCGTTTTCGTTGCAGCGAATTTCCTAACGAGTTTCGAAATGGAATGTCCCATACGTCCAGTTCCAACTACCATTCCGCGTTCAAAGTCTGTTGACTCCTGTCGTGCCGCCATAATCACGTCGGAATCATTTTCACATCAATCAACTGAGCATAGTGATAGCTCCGCCAATGCACTGCCCTTTTATACCTTATTTACGCGATACTACCAACATCTGCGTGTGTTTATATCAATCAACTGAGCATTGTGAAACACCCTGTATAGTAAAAATGCCCATTTGTGGAAATCTCTACCACGTGGGGTAGCCGCGCGGTCTGTGGCGTCTTGTCACGGTCCATGCGTCTCCCCCCCGTGTCGGAGGTTCGAGTCCTCCCTCGGGCATGGATGTGTGTGTTGTCCATAGGGTAAGTTAGTTTAAGGTAGATTAAGTAGTGTGTAGGCTTAGGGACCGATGACCTCAGCAGTTTGGTCCCATAAGACCTTACCACAAATTTCCAACTGTGGAAATGTCCACGTTTGAATGACATATTGTATACATCACGGATACATTACAGTCGAAGTATACGGTGCATCTGGACGACCGTGACACTTTCGTTTGTACAAATGTGCGTTTTTTCCCTGTTACCTTATCAATTTCAAAGGATGTATTCCACCCAACCTTGTGAAAATACCGTATTTCTCTAAATGATATAATCGTAAACGTCTTGCTACATAAAATACCACATTTAGTGCGTCCATCCATGTCATCAACAGTAAGTTTCCGAAATTCGGCTGGTGTTATGATTCTCGATCTGCAGGTAACCTGTCCGACTCCTGAAGACTCAATAAATTTTCATCAACTGCATGTCGGGCGTTTTTCCTGGCGTAATATTCCTGACCAACGGATCCCGTCTGGCCCCGATCCGCTACGTCTCCGCGGTGCTGCATGGAGTGCAGGTATCTGAAACCGGCGAGAATGTTGTGCCTGTGCCCACCAGCAAGTGAGGTGACACAGAGGTAAGACAATGGCCACTGGAGAACTATGGTTCAAGCCCCGCCCGGCCATCCGGATTATATTAAGGCAGAACCGGATGGATCGCTTTGAAAGGAAACGACCTGTTTCGTTTCTCTTCCTTCCCCAAAGCGAACTTGTGATCCATCTATAATCACCGCCTCTAATGACCTCGATATTGAAAGGATGTTAAACCCAATCTAACGACCGCATCTTCGATGAGACGTTAAATTTTAATCTTATTTTCTTCCTCTTGATCTGTCCGTCGGATAGAAACGTTTAGTTCACTGTCTCAGCATTCATCTACATGACAACTCTATAATTCACATTTAAAATGCCTACCAGACGCTTCTTCGAACCACGTATAGATTACTTCTTTACCGTTCCAGCCTCCAACAGTGCGTGGGAAAAAAATTATCATTAAATCTTTATGTACGAGCTCTGATTTCTCTTACTATATAGCGACCATGAATTCTCCCTGTGCAGGTTGGCGGGGATAAAATACATGTGGCTATAAAATATCGGGATTGATGCTGACACAAAGTAAGTACGCATGCACCAAAGATGAACGACCAACAGCTGTAAAGTGTGAAGATTTCTCAGTCGAATGCGACATCTCTGGTGTGGCCGTGACCTTCGTTTGTGTAAGAGCTGTTATTCTGTTTTCACAGAAAAATGATAGGTGTAATAATAGAGAAACGAATTGTTGAGGAGTTTCACATCAAACTTGGGGAAACTGATACTGTGCCCTATCTTTCACTAAAACAAGTGTATGGCGAAAACAGTTTATCAGCCTCTGAGTTGTTCAAGCTTCTCCCAGATGACCGAGAAGTCGTTGAAGATGACTCACACCCGGGACGCCCTCAACATCAAAAATGGGTGAAAATATAGGAAAAGTAGGAAATTTGATTCGATCTGACCGACGGTTGAATGTTATATCGACTGCTGAAACTGTAGGAATTGACAAAGAATGGATAAGGCAAATGTTGCGTAACAAGTATAAAATGAGAAAAGTGTGCGTGCAACTGACGCCTGAAATTCTCACGATCGAACAAAAGGAAGCCCGTGAAAATGATCGTGCCGACACTGAACACCACTGAAAATGACCCTAATTTCTTGGAAAGAGTGATAACATGTGACGAATCTTGATTCCTCACGTACGCCGAGGAGACAGAAGTCATGGGGTACTTCCTAATATCGTGTCGGATCTCATTTTTCCCGGCTTATCGCAGAAACTCGGCGTAACATGGACTAACTATTCGCTGGAAGTCGCTTGCAGAAATGTTGAGCCAACCTCTGTAGCCGTCCGCAATTCTGAATGCGTTTCCAGTGCAGGATTTTTTGCACTAACTGACCCCTCGATTATATCCCATAAATGTTCGACGAGATTCATGTTGAGCGATCTGGAGGGCCCAACTAATCACTCGAATGGTCCAGAATGTTCTTCAAATCGATCACGAACAACTGTGGTCTGGTGACGTAACAAAGTTGTTTGGGAACCTGAAGTCCGCGAATGGCTGTAAATGGTCTTCTGGTAGCCGAATATAACAATTTCCAGTCAATGATTGGTTCAGCCGGACCAGAGAACCCAGTACATTCCATGTAAAGACAGTCCACACCATTATGGAGTCACCACCAGCTTGCGCAGGTCCAACCGACTTGGTCACGAGCTGCAGGCGATGTCGTGCTGTTAGCAAAGGCGCTCGCGTCTGTCATCTGTTGCCATTGTCCATTAACGCCAGATTTCGCAACGTTGTCCTAAAGGATACGTTAGTCGTACGTCCCATATTGGTTTCTGCGGTCATTTCACGCAGTGTTGCTTGTCTATTGGCACTGACAAAGCTACGTAAACGTCGCTGCTCTCGGTCGTTAAAGTGAGTGCCGTTGCCCATTGCTTCGTCAGTAGTGGGAGGTAAAGTCTGAAATTTGGTATTCTCGACACACTCTTGTCACTGTAGATTTCGAAATATTGAATTTCCTAACGAGTTCCGAAATGGAATGTACCATACGTCCAGTTCCAACTACCATTCCGCTTTCAAAGTCTGTTGACTCCTGTCGTGCCGCCATAATCACGTCGGAATCATTTTCACATCAATCAACTGAGCATAGTGATAGCTCCGCCAATCCACTGCTCTTTTATACCTTATTTACGCGATACTACCAACATCTGCATGTGTTTATATCGCTATGCCATGACTTTTGTCACCTCACTGTATGATCCAGAAAGCATGCGCCACTACATGCATTAGGAGGGTCCAACTTCACCGAGAGCTAAAAGGCCTCGAATGAGCCAATCGAGATTCAAAGCGGTGATGACTGCTTTTTCTTTTTTTCGAAATTCGTGAAACTGTTTCTATTGGTCGACATTACTTTGAGGTGCTTGTTGAACTCTGTGAGCAAAACTCGTGAGAAGATAAGAAGAAAACCACCCGAGTTGTGGAAGAACAACTCATGAGTCTTACATCAAGACAACGGACCGTCTCATACCGTGTTGTCTCTTAGGAGGTTTCTAGCAAAGTACAGTAATCGCAGTGTTAGGCTAACCACCTTATTCGTGTGACCTAGCATCATGTGTGTTTTATGTATTCTCCAAGGTCAATTCTGCAATAAGAGGAACAAGATTTCGTTCCAATGAAACGGTAAAAGAAAAAGCGGCGCGCATCATCAAGCAGCTCACAGAGGAAGACTTCCAGCACTGTTTCCATCAAACGAAAATTCTCATGGAGCGTTGGAGGGACAGATACTATGAGTCACAATAAATGAATATGTATGTTTCTGAAATAAAATATTTACAACAACAGTCCCGTTATTTTATGGCCACACATCATGTTTTCGCATTCAGAGGAGAAAGTAGTTGATTGCGGCCACACCAGAGATGTCGCATTCGACTGAGAAATCTTCACCCTGACAGTGGAATACATATACCAGTAGTGTTGTTGCTAAGGATATAGGGCATGCAACTTTGAGAAGTGGTAGTACCGACCAAGACAAGAATAAAACGACTAATAAACATGGGCTCTAAAATGCGTACCTGAGGAGCTAAGAGCACTTGTCCATCTTCGCTAGTGAGAAACACATCTTGTCTATTGAATGAATGTTCCTAGCTCTTAAGGTATGAATTTTAGATTCCATATTTACTGAACTTTTTTTATTTTGGTCGATACTACAACCTCTGAAAGTTCCCTACCCTTCATTCTTGGCGACAACAGTACCGGTACACGCATTCCACCGTCAGAGGTATTAGAACAGATTCCCTCATAAGTTTCGACTCCTCCTTTTTCAGTAGAGGCACTCTTACTTCAAACTGGTACATGTATCAGTCTCCACCATCCCTGAAAGTTTGTAGCATCATCAGGGATCCACCCTGTATGTACATACATTGACAAGTGTTGGCGCCTGTAACTCTGACGCTCTGTAGCTTAGTTGGATGACGTTTGTGGACATGGGTTACTATGAAAACACTTAATCTAATAAGTCCCCTCTATAAGCTCTAGAAGTGTGTAACATTAATTGTAAAACACACTGCATATCGAGTGCTGTAAGAACTTAAAAGCCTCAGTGGACTGCTACGTGTCTGAACACGCCCATTTGCACACTTTCATTAGTCGAAAACGGTCGTCAATAATAAGAATTAGTTAATGTGATCTTGTCTATAAAACGTTTATGCACCTTAAGAATAAATCGTTTCTTCCATTTCTTCAATACTAGAAACTTCAACGGAATTAGCTTAGGAAATGAGACGCTAAAAACACTATAGGAATTTTGGCAGTAGAACAGCTGATGATAGACGAAGTTGAAAGGATATAAAATGCAGACTGGCTGTAGCAATAGAAGAATTTCTGGAAAAAAGAAAGATGTAGCAAAAAAGTATTAGGAAGAATTATCTGAAAGTATTTGCCTGACGTGTAGTCTGGTACAGAGGTGGAATTTGGTTGATGAACAGCACAGAAAGAAAGAAGTAGAACCTTCTGAAGTGTGTTCCTGCTGTAGAATGCTGAAGATTAGATGGGTGTAAGAAATAACTAATGGGAAGATACTGTATCGACTTGGGGGACAGAGTGAGGTGACACACTGGTCGGCACACTGGACTCACATTCGGGAAGACGACGGTTGAAATCCCCGTCCGGCCATCCAGATTTATGATGCCTTGCTTGCCCGAAATGGCTCCAACCAAAGGACACGACGGTTCGTTTGAAATGGGCATCCGACTTCCTTTTCGTTCCTTTCGTAATCCGAGTTTGTGCTCAGTCTCTAAAGACCGCGATGTCAACGGGACGTTAAACTGATATATTCCTTCGTTCCTTCAGATTGAGGAAGAAAAAAGTTTATGACACAACTTGACGAAAATGGGATTGACTGAACGCGACATATCCTAAGGCATCAAGGAACCATCAGTTTAGTAATGGATACAAGTGTGAGTAGTAAAAATTGTAGAGGGACGCCATGTGATGAATATAGTATACGCAGATTCAACTAGTCTTAAGTTGCAATAGCTTTTCCGAGATGAAGAGGCTTTCACAGGATAGACTAGCGCAGAAAGCTGCATCGAACTTGTTCTCGGACTGAAAACAACAACAGCACGACATTATTGTAGTGTCAAGGTGACTGTGTGACTCGGATTGAGTAATGATGGGTACGAAATCGGCCACGTCCTTTCCCATGTCCGAGGGAACCATCCAGTAATTTATGTTAACTGATTTTTGTCCGAAACGGGCATTTCAACTCCCCGCCCCAAATGCGACAACCGTCTGCTGAGCAAACGCAACCACTGTCGATGAAACGACGCCTTGTTGTCACTCTGATCACCACTTCTATAGTTCAAGGCAACTTGAAGCACCCTTCTTTAGGCACAACGGACATGTAGCTCAAAGTATGTGTATAAGTTATTCAGTATGCAAACGCCGTTGGCAACCATGGAGTGAACGGGAGGGGGCAGGAGTGAAGGGAAGACACGTGATGATGCGCCGAGAAGAGTATTTAAACATTGTGTCAACACTCGCCACGAAGCTGTTTAGTTCCTCACTGCCAAGCAGTCGATAGCTCAGTCACCACGTGGTGATGTCATATTACTTCGTTTGCTACCGGGTTTACAACACGTATAACTACTTCCTTCACGCTCCTCATACACTGCAATTTTACCACTCGACAAATAGGTCTTCACAAACAACTTTCAAAGGTCCACTAGCTCAGTTAAGGCGAAAGCCTATCACGCACGTTCACAGACCGCTCCCCATCCTGTGGCCGAGCGGCTCTAGCGCTTCAGCCCGGATCCGCGCTGCTGCTACGGTCGCAGGTTCGAATCCTGCCTCAGGCATGGATGTGTGTGATGTCCTTAGGTTATTTAGGCTTAAGTAGTTCTAAGTCTAGGGGACTGATGACCTCAGATGTTAAGTCCCATAGTGCTTAGAGCCATTTGAACCATTTGAGGTTCCCATCCCATTTCATGCACGCTCCGTGTCGTCACTTTTTTAAGTTACTCTTCGTACATAGCTCTGAATATACAATAGTGCAAGTAATTCGATGTTTCCTTCGGCGTGATGCAACTTTATTCAACGAGAAGCTTTATGTTAGAAAGATCAAAATTTTTGTTTGGGCCGTTATTAAATGTATTTATTCAGACTAGTTGTTTCCACCTATTACGCCATTTTCAGCTGACAGCTCACTATTATATGAATCAATTCATATAGAAGCTTTCACGTGTCAGTTATTTATAGCACTAATCCTCTAATCCGTCCGCCGGCTTTCCGGGCGGGAAGGAGCGCCTGGTCCCCGGCACGAATCCGCCCCGCGGATTTGTGTCGAGGTCCGGTGAACCGGCCAGTCTGTGAATGGTTTTTAGGCGGTTTTCCATCTGCCTCGGCGAATGCGGGCTGGTTCCCCTTATTCCGTCGCAGCTACACTATGTCGGTGATTACTGCGCAAACAAGTTCTCCACGTACGCGTACACCACCATTACTCTACCACGCAAACATAGGGGTTACATTCGTCTGGTGTGAGACGTTTCCTGGGGGGTCCACCGGGGGCCGAACCGCACAATAACCGTGGGTTCGGTGTGGGACGGCGGAGGGGTGAAGTGGACTGCGGTAGTCGTCGTGGGGTTGTGGACCACTGCGTCTGCGGCGGGGACGGAGCCTCTCCGTCGTTTCTAGGTCCCCGGTTAACATACAATACAATACAATACAATCTTATAATCCGGTTCAAGATTCATGGTTCATAGACCGCAGTGCCCATTGCAGAATGCCTAACAGCTTCCAGGGGTGACAAAATCTTGATTTACTATATCACTTTCACATAATTATGATCGAGTTTAAAAATTTAAGACTCACTCGCAATCTGTTCATTGAGAGGTGTAATGTTACGTTAAAGATTTACACAGTGAGGCCAGTATTACTGTTAGACACAATGTATATGCCTTGAGCCAGCGTAACTCGCTCTATGCGAGTTACCATATCGACCCTGAGGCGACAAACGTTATGGGGTACCTCCTAATACCGTGTCGTACCTCCTATTTCCCGGTGTAGTGCAGCAACTCTACGTGGCATGGACTCAACAAGTCATTGAAATACTGAACCACTCTGCCTCTACAGCCGTCCATAATTGCAAAAGTCTTACCGGCGCAGGATTTTGTGCACGAACTTACCTCTCGATTGTGTCCCATACATGTTAGAAGGGATTCACGTCGAGCGATTTGGGTGGCCAAACGATTCGCTCGAATTTTCCAGAATGTTCTTCAAATTAATTGCGAACAGTTGTGGCACAGTGACATGGCGCATTAACGAGTATAAAAATTGTCATTGTTCGAGTCCATTAAGTCCATGAATGGCTGTAACTAAGCTTCAATTGGCGCCAGGACCCAGTCCATTGCACCGTTATAGAGCTACCACCAGTTGTTGACAACTTGCATCCATGACTTCATGGAGTCTACGCCACACTCGAACCCTACCATCAACTCTAACCAACTGACCAGGCCACGGTTCTTCAGTGGTCTAGGGTCCAACCGATACGGTCTCGAGCCCAAGAGAGGTACTGCAGGCGATATCGTGCTAATAGCAAAGGTACATGAGTCGGTCGTCTGCTGCCATAGCCTGTTAACGCCAAATTTCGCCGCACTGTCCTAACGGATCGTTCGTCGTACGTCCCACATTCATTTCTGCGGTTGTTTCACACAGTATTGCTTGTCTGTCAGCGCTAACAACTATACGAAAACACCACCTCTCTTGGTCGTTAAGTGAAGGCCGTCGGCCACTGCGATGTTTGTTGTGAGAGGTAATGCCTGAAATTTGGTATTCCCTGCACAATTATGACACTGGATTTTGAAATATTGAATTCCCTCAAAATTTCCGAGATGGAATATTCCATGCTTCTTGCTCCAACTACCATTCCGCGTTGAGATTGAGACCCGTTAAGGCCGTGTCGTACGTGATGACAGAAGCGACCACAAGCGAGCAACTTCTGGATACGCGACACTCCATCAGCAAGCAGCAGCATCGGGCGAAAAGATCGATTCTCCTGTGTGCGAGCGGCCGTGTCGCGCTACAAGATGGCTGCTTAGAGCCAACCAGCTGTTTCTATAAAACAGCGTCCCTAACCTCTAGAATACTGTAGCTGGAGATTAAGGCTACAAAATTAGGTTTACTTAAGAAAACAAAGCGGAAAGGAATGCTGTGCATGACATTTACAAAGGGAGGAATCTCTATGGAGAATTTCATAAATATCATCAACTACGAAGACCACCAGACAAATTCTTCGAATACCCGTGAGCAGAGGGGTGCTCGGCTATCTCATCAATAAATTAAATACGAATGTTTTTCCATGACCAGTCACTTTCAACAGCCAATAAATGCAGAAGAATGACTGACCACATTACTAACTACCCTAAATACACCAATAAATATAGAATCTGAAACACATGTACGGGTTAGCTGTGGTGTAATGGTAGCGTAACACATTGCGGTCTAACCAGTCTGTAAAAGCAAAAGCATAAAAATTGTTTGGAAAGATATTCAAATGTTTTGTGTAATGATTTGTCTAAAAGTATGAAATAAAAAATATTAGGAAAATATCAGGGAAATTAGGAAACGTTTGGTGCACCTCATTTTCTGTTCATGATTCCGAGCATCATCAAAGACACCAGAACATTTCTCTGATCTACTTCTTTCTTTTACACAAATCAATTATTAAAATATTTGATTGATTTCTTTCATTTTTTATTTTCAAGTTTTATTCAGAAATCATGATCTTACTGACTCCTCGTTTGCCTTCCTAACGTACTTGATTCGAAGAAAGCCTTTTTGACATTTAAATACCGCACCAATTTATCTTTATATGTGAAAACTAGCTAGGCCTTGAACAGATGAAATTTTTGACACTTCATTTACATAGCTTGGCAGGAGCTTTTCGTGAAATATTTCAATTTTCCCTCACTCATTAATTAAGTTTTCGTTAATTACCCTGATTACTTTCAGTATTTTCATGCAAAACTAGACCTCATGCGGTCACTTTTATACCCCGTTTACCTGTTTCTCTCCCTTTGTTTCGCTATGAAAATTCGGACAAAACCTCATGGTGTAATTTATAGGGAGTCTTTTTTTCACTCTGCTCACGCGTTTACAAAAACGTATTGAGTGTTAATCATACGATAAAATAGTCCTTTCTGCATGCTGTCATTTCCAAAAATCGTCGTTTCGATATTTTGAAAGGTTTATGAGATACGATTTTTGTGACCACTTGATTCACGAAGCACAGGAAAGGTTGGGACGCGCCGCGAGCGACCCGCCCGTGAATATAACAACCAATATCTCAGGAATGAAGAGAAATATCAAATGGTTCAAATCGCTCTGAGCACTATGGGACTTAACATCTAAGGTCATCAGTCCCCCAGAACTTAGAACTACTTAAACCTAAGGACATCACACACATCCATGCCCGAGGCAGGATTCGAACCTGCGACCGTAGCGGCCGCGCGGCTCCAGACTGAAGCGCCTAGAACCAATAGGCCACATCGGCCGGCGAAGAGAGATATCATTCCAGCCTCAACTTTAAATACAATTTAGATATATTGGCTACATTTCATATACAGTTATGTATGGCCTTAAATGAACTATACGGAAAGTCTACGCAATGTGATTTTACCTCTGCAAATTCTTAAAAATTTCGTACAACCATGTACCCAATTTCGTGCAGCACAGTAACTATGACGAATAACGAAAATAAATTCAGACCTTTATCGTTTAAAGATACCAAGCTATTTAGATGCGGAAGAATCAAATTTTTTCACCGAATAGTTTTCTTAAAATCGGATGATAAGTATTTCATAGCTGCCGTCGCGTCTGCTCCGCCGCTTTGTCGTGAATACACGTGGCTGTCGCTCTGTGTCGCGCGTGCTGCAGCGACAAGATTCAAACACATTTGAATTCAAACATCGCCTGTTGCAGCGGGAGACAGATAGCGACACAGATGTCGCTCACGTATGACACTTCCGTAACTACACCTGCGGTTGTGTTTTGTCGCCTGAAGCTGTCGCGAGCTGTCGGTAGCTCTGTCGCTCACGTAGGACACGGCCTAATTCCCGTCGTGCGGCCGTAATCACGTGGGAAACCTTTTTACATGAATTACTTGAGTACAAATGACAGCTCCGCAAATGATTACCCTCTTACATCTTGTGTACGCGATACTACCGCCATCTGCATAGCGTGTATCACTATCCCATGACTTTTGTTACCTCAGTGTATATGCTGGCTGCAATAATTTTATCTTGGAACTATTCCATCTGGTCCGTGTTTGCACAGAAAAACAACAATATCAGAAGTTGAGTCCACCTTGATGCAAAACAACTTGTTATCCGTTTATTTCTTTATTTTCCCAAACTAGTTTCGGCGACAAATATCACCATCATCAGCGGGTTTTTTAATCTTATTTATTGTATGTTACAGCATGTTTTTGACAATTATTGTCGCTATTTGCGACATATTTTCTGTGTGCTTTTTTTTTTGGTGTTTTTACTCAGCGAACATCATGTCATCTGCAAGTTCGTTGGATGGTACGTAGCTGATTCTGTGCACATAAAAACAAAACTTTCGCATGAACAGTAAGATGTAATATTCTTGATCATAAACAAAGTTATTTCACCACTTTCCATAGATGCTCAAGACCGAAGATCGCCAACTGGCGATCAGATTCTTGTTTCGAACCGCAGCGCCACAGTAATGTGCCCTTCGTCAAAACCACTTATATCATCGGATTTCCGTATTTGCGGTCCATATCTTCGCTATAATGACTGCCCATTCGCCTCTCTTCCACTTATCTCTCCTTACTGCTCGCAGCACCACCAGGAGATATTTAGCCCTGCGGTGGACAGTGGTCATAATGTTTCGGCTCATCAGTGTTATATAGAGAGTGGCGTAAAGAAGGAGGAAAATAAGAGATAATGTGCTTTCTTCAGTTTTTCTTGTCGGAAATAATATTGAATCAGTGAAAATACACAATATAAGGCAAAGTAACTGTTAAAGTCATTATGGGCAACAAAGAAAAGACGTAGAAAGAAGTTGCTGATGACTTTTGTTCACATAAGATAAAGAGAAATCATGACAGAAAGAGTTTGAATATGTGAATGAACATTTAAATAAAAGGACAACGAATCATTTACAAATGACATGGCATAATTTTTAGACACACTTTACAATTTTTACGAGTATATTTCATGTCTACGTAACAGTATATCCCGTGTAAACTTGAGCAAAAACAGTGTACAAACTTTTGAAGCTTGAAATGCATCAAACTGGATACGGTAATTTTGTCTGCCTACTGTTACGAAAACGGACAGAAGCTAATTGCAGGCCTGAGGCCACGATCTATTCTTATTTTCAACCACAATGACAATGCGGATGTTTTTTATATCTAAGTTACATGTGGTGGTCTGTATTCGTTTTCGTACGCTCGGATTTATTCTTTTGAGACGAATTTGCTAAGTAAATGGTAGTTTATACTATTAGTCGTTAATTTCGTGTTCAGTTCTTGATCTGATAGAAAACAATGTGGTAAACCGTAAACAAAGCAGACTCTTCGATTCAAAACCAGCGCGCTGTTTGAAAGACCCTTCAAATATTCCTTTCACCTATCATTTTCCGAGGACTACAGAGAAAAACACCATATCTGAAAGTCACTGTATGTGCTACCACAGTGCCTTGAGGTGCACTGGATGTTACTTTCACTTCTCTATTGTGAACAACGTACCGACTTTTGATAGAAAGTTTTAATAAAATGATAAATTTTCTCCTTAATTCTGAAAGAACCTTTTTTTTATTAGGCGACAATGCAAAACAGAATCCCCAGTTTTGAGAATTCAAGGAACACTACGTCAGCCTGAGGTTTTTCGTCTACTGCCTTCTGGATCTCATGAGTGAACAAGGTTTCACATGATCAAATTTTATCGAAATCATATTGCATCATGCGGTATCCAGAAAAGTCATCATTGAGAACACAATATACGTTTCTTAATTCCACAACACGTTGACGTCAGTTCCGTGACTCTGTCTCGCGATCCTTCTTACAAATCGAGGGTGCCTAGTTGTCCCAGTAGCCTCTGATAAACTGTTAAAGCAGAAGGAAGGACCAGTTCTTATGCATATGCATTATATAAGCTAACAGCAACAAGAACAGGTCCAGTTGTTTTCCCTCTACAGAGCGGTTTGAGCTGATATTCAATTCCGTGTTTCTTATTTCTGTTTCTTTCTAAAGGTCGAAAGTAGGAATTGTGTTGCCGTCTTTAGTGACAAGATTTCTCAAGAAGAAATGTACTATTTCAGTGTCCACGTTTTCATCTACCATTTCGATGGCAACATGAACAATTGTATCATGACAGATGACTTTGTTCTGCTGATATAGTTTGCATGGGAATAAAATATTTTTCTGTAAAACACGTTCGCGTTTCTCTCTCTCTCTCTCTCTCTCTCTCTCTCTCTCTCTCTCTCTCTCTCTGTGTGTGTGTGTGTGTGTGTGTGTGTGTGTGTGTGTGTGTGTGTGTGTGTGTGTCTGAGCATATGTATGTTTTTGTTTGGGTGGAAAATGATGTTTTCAAAGCAACTGACGATTTTATTAACCACCACACCCCCAGTTATGTTGTCAAAGGATGGCTATAGTTGTCAATAGATGGTTATAGTTTCTCTTTTTCTTCCTTATTAACATTTTTCGTGATATATATATATAATGAGAGAAGGGCCTTGACATGGATGAATCAGCGAAATATACTCGCTCTTCTTACAAGGGAAGCTCCCCATCGAACCCCTCTCAGGTTTAATGGTAAGATCGTGCAATGGATAGCCCATTAAAAACGGAACACAGATCAAGCATGAAAACGGGAAAAAGATTAACTGAACTGTGAAAAAAGAAGCTAAATAGAAACAATGAATGGACCAAGCCCAAGATGCGCAACTTCGAGCGGGCTCCAGTAAAACTGGCGTCTTGATTATGTGGTCACGGTGTTGGACTGCAATTAGGCAGATCCGTGTTCAGTTCTCCCTTGTGCCCCTTGTATCTCCATCAAAATTGTGAACTGTCCGTCCGGTCATTGACGTGTCTGTTCACTATATTCAAATCTGTGTCGTGGTGTAACGTTCGTCTGCAACAGCGACGTGTAAAGATGGGATCTCCAGATGTACGTCCCTCCTATTTGTTCTACACTGTAACACATGTTATGTCTCATGCGTTCCGTTTTGGAAGTTTTTACGCTTGCATTCCTTTATTGAAACATAGTCCACACCCATTTATTTCTTGTTTTCTCTTCGTGAGAGTTCCATGTGGCATCTCGGCTGCTTTACTATTCATCACATACATACATACAAACATACATTACATACATTAATCCTTGTTCCTTAGGTCATGAATAGATTTCGTAATAATGTGGAACGTGTCACTTTAACATTAGTGTTCTTTACACAAAACAATTAACTAACTTTTTTATTTTTATTTTTGTTTTTGATTTTTTAAGAGTTACTACTTCATATCTAAGAATTCATCAATAGAGTAGAAGGAGTTGTCATTCAGAAATTATTTTAATTTGCTTTTAAATGTTGGTTGGCTATCTGTCAGACTTTTAATACTGTTTGGCAAATGGCCAAAGATTTTTGTGGCAGCATAATTCACCCCTTTCTGTGCCAAAGTGAGATTTAATCCAGAATAGTGGAGATAATCCTTTCTTCTAGTGTTGTAGCTATGCACTTCTCTGTTATCTTTGAATTGGGATGGGTTATTAATGACAAATTTCGTAAGTGAATATATGTGTTGTGAAGGTACTGTGAATACCCTGAGTTCGTTAAATAAATGTCTGCAAGGTGACTTTGGGAGGGCTCCAGCTGTTATTCTAATTAGACGCTTTTGTGCAATGAATACTTTCTCTCTTAATGTCGAATTGCCCCAAAATATGATGCCATATGAAAGCAATGAATGAAAATAGGCATAGTAGGCTAATTTACTGATACGTTTATCACCAAAATTTGCAACAACGCTAATAGCATAAGCAGCTGAACCTAACCATTTCAGCTGATCATCGATGTGTTTCTTCCAATTCAATTTCTCATCAATACACACGCCCAGAAATTTTGAGTATTCTGCCTTAGCAACAGACTTATGTTCATAGTCTATATTTCTCAATGCTGTTACGCTGTTTACTGTCCAGAATTGTATAATCTGTGTTTTCTTAAAATTTTGTGAGTCCATTTGCAGAGAACCACTTAATAATTTTCTGAAAGACATTATTTATAATTTCCTCAAGTGATTCTTGTTTGCTGGGTGTGATTACTATACTTGTATCATCAGCAAAAAGAACTAGCTTTGCATCTACATGAATCTAGAGTGGAAAGTCGTTAATATATATTAATAAGCACCCAAGACTGAACCCTGTGGGACACCATTCTTGATACCTCCCCAGTTAGAGGAATCTGCTGATTTTTGCAGACTATCTGTACTGTTAATTTCAACCTTCTAATTCTTCCAGTTAAGAATGAATTAAACCATTTGTGCACTGTCCCACTCATACCACAATACTTATCCTTATCTAGAAGAATTTCATGATTCACACAATCAAAAGCCTTTGAGAGATCACAAAATATCCCAAAAGGTGATGTTCGGTTATTCAATGCAATTAATATTTGATCAGTGAAAGTGTATGTAGCATTTTCTGTTGAAAAGCCTTTCTGAAAGCCAAACTGACATTTTGTTAGTACTCCATTTTTACAAATACATGATGCTACTATTGAATACATTACTTTTTTAAGAACTTCAGAAAAAGCTGTCAGAAGTGAGACTGGGTGGTAGTTTTTAGCATCAGTCCTATCCTCTTTTCTATGCAATGTTTATCAATAGTTTATTTCAGGCTATCTGGAAAAATACCCTATTTCAGTGAGATACTACATGTGGCTGAGAATCCTATTTATTTGTTGGGAACAAGCTTTTAGTACTGTGTTTGAAATGTCACCAATTCCATGTGAGCTTTTACTTTTGAGTGAATTTATAATTTTCCTAATTTCAGTTTTATCAAATTGCATAGGTACTGCCTCTTCCATATACTACTTTGCATTTTCTAATGAATAGCTGGATCCTATTTTCTCTAAAACTATTAAAAATGTTTTCTACTTCTGGCTTCTTATTAACAAACTTTTCGTTGAGGCAGATAGAAATACAGTCTTCCTGTACTCTCAGTTGATCTGTTTCCCTTTTAACAATATTCTAAATTCTTTTAATTTTATTATCAGATGTACTAATCTCAGACATAATTCACGTACTTCTGAACTTTTTAATAACTTTTCTTAATGCAGTACAGTAGTTTGTATAATGTTTCTCTGTTTTGGGATCATTACTCTCTCTAGCTGTAAGATACATTTCCCTTTTCTGTTTACATGATATTTTTATCACTTTAGTAAGCCATGCATTCTTACAATTATATTTCACTGATTTCTTAGGGAAACTGTTTTCAAATATGCTCACAAAGGTATCATGAAATAGGTTAAATTTTAAATTAGCATCATGTTCCCTGTACACCTCATCCCAATCCAACTGTTGCAAGCTTTCTGTAAAATTCTGAATTGTTAAATCATTAACTGAATGGGCTATTTTGGAGAACTGTTTTTCATTATTGTGCAGAGCTATGTCATACACTGTAATTAGCTGTGCATCATGATCTGACAGACCATTCTTAACAGCGAAAGTTTTTATTTGATTAAATTTACAGAAACATTATCTATCAGTGTGCTGCTTTCCTGTACCACCCGAGTAGGAAAACCAATAATTGACGTCAAATTGAAAGGACCAAGTAATACTTCAAGGTCAAGCTTTCTAACGGACTCTTTCAGAAAACCTACATTGAAATCCCCACAAACAATAATTTGCTTTCCTCTGTCTGACAGATAGCACAACAAAGAATTCAGGATCTTCAAAAATAGCTGAATATTTCCCAATGGGGACCTATACATGGCTAGAATTATAAAAGTGTCATTATTTAGTTTAAACTCACATGCACATGCTTCTATATGTTGCTCTACGCAAATTTTTTTAGTTTCCAAATTTTTCAAACTATGACAGATTTAAACATATATGGCAACTCCTCCTCTTCCCGTAGCGTCTCTACTAACATGTGCTGAAAGCATATATCCATCTACATTTACCGTTTCCATACCTGTGACTATATGATGTTCAGACAGGCATAGTACAACTATTCCACCCTCATTTCTAAATCTCCTAAATAAACAAGTGGCTCATCTACATGGTTTTCTAATCCCATGATGCAATATACTAACATTACTTCTCACTGTGCTTTTATGTGAATCTTGTGACATACTAACATTATTTTTCACTGTACTGTTATGAGAATCTCGTGATATTTTAACATCTCTAGTACCTGCCTGACTGAACTTCTCATTAAGCTTAATTTCGATCAATATTCGACGATTGGACACTGGTGTTAGCCTAAAAAGTACTCCTATGAGTTTCTGTGCCCCCCCCCCCCCTTAAAGATTTTGCTATCATCCCAGCTAGCTTATCCTTCCCTTTCCTATTGAGATGCAGGCCTTGTCTTGTGAAGTCCCACCCATCAATACCATCAACAGGATCCAAACCTATGCCTGACAAAGTAGCCACCTGAAACAGGAGATTTAGCACCGTAGTGACCCTCCTGAAAGAGCTGTTCAGTTGGGGCTGATCATACCGCATGAGAGCAGGAACCAAGCCAACATTTGTATGGTTCCTTGCAGATGCTATTTTTTACATGTCTCACTCAATATTGTAGCCCTGATCCCTATCAATGCTGTTTCTGACTCCACCCACTACCACAACATGCTAGTGCCTTTTAAAACCCTTGCACAATGATCCTACATCCTCTATCACATGGCTAAGACATACACTGGCCGTGTAAATACATGTGACGTGGTACCTGTCACCTAATTTTTCCTGAAACATCTGGCCCACACCTGTTCCATGGTTACTACCTAACAGCGAAACTTTCCTCCTACTTTCTACCTTTTTTTGCAACAGTTGGTTTCCCAGTGAAAGTCTGTTGAGTGCTGACTACACATACATCTACTTGAGCCTCTTCCTTAGTTGACTGAAAGTAGCAAGAAAAATCTGTCGTTTGTGCCTATGACCAAACTGTCTGATCCTGTTCTCTTTCTGTGGCCCCTGTTCCTTACTTCCACTTCCCACCTGTCTTGACCCTTCTCGCCCCTTAGCCTCATCAGTTCGTCCCTAGCACTATCCAGTTCAGCCTGAAGGGCTCTAATCTTCCCTTCCGCTATTTTCCTATCCCTTGAACATAATCAGCAATATCATAGATGAGACCCATTTACTTCCCTGATTCCCATGCCACTACATTCACCCTAATGTAACCATCTGTCACAGCTGCACAGAACCACACAATTGACTTTCCTATGGCAGCTCAAACACTTCTCGCTCATGGTTGTTTACAATATTTTTACAAAATTTATCTCGGCAATAACAGTAATATTCTATTAACTACAGATCACAAGAGGCACTAAAGTTATGTGGAACACTAATATACGTGTATACTATAAATATAGTAACGTAATGCAGTTAAACTGACGTTAAAAATAAAAACTTTACGACGGTACTGGGCACTACTCATCGAAGTTTTAATAGTTTGGCTCGAGCCAAACGAAAATACACTCCTGGAAATGGAAAAAAGAACACATTGACACCGGTGTGTCAGACCCACCATACTTGCTCCGGACACTGCGAGAGGGCTGTACAAGCAATGATCACACGCACGGCACAGCGGACACACCAGGAACCGCGGTGTTGGCCGTCGAATGGCGCTAGCTGCGCAGCATTTGTGCACCGCCGCCGTCAGTGTCAGCCAGTTTGCCGTGGCATACGGAGCTCCATCGCAGTCTTTAACACTGGTAGCATGCCGCGACAGCGTGGACGTGAACCGTATGTGCAGTTGACGGACTTTGAGCGAGGGCGTATAGTGGGCATGCGGGAGGCCGGGTGGACGTACCGCCGAATTGCTCAACACGTGGGGCGTGAGGTCTCTACAGTACATCGATGTTGTCGCCAGTGGTCGGTGGAAGGTGCACGTGCCCGTCGACCTGGGACCGGACCGCAGCGACGCACGGATGCACGCCAAGACCGTAGGATCCTACGCAGTGCCGTAGGGGACCGCACCGCCACTTCCCAGCAAATTAGGGACACTGTTGCTCCTGGGGTATCGGCGAGGACCATTCGCAACCGTCTCCATGAAGCTGGGTACGATCCCGCACACCGTTAGGCCGTCTTCCGCTCACGCCCCAACATCGTGCAGCCCGCCTCCAGTGGTGTCGCGACAGGCGTGAATGGAGGGACGAATGGAGACGTGTCGTCTTCAGCGATGAGAGTCGCTTCTGCCTTGGTGCCAATGATGGTCGTATGCGTGTTTGGCGCCGTGCAGGTGAGCGCCACAATCAGGACTGCATACGACCGAGGCACACAGGGCCAACACCCGGCATCATGGTGTGGGGAGCGATCTCCTACACTGGCCGTACACCACTGGTGATCGTCGAGGGGACACTGAATAGTGCACGGTACATCCAAACAGTCATCGAACCCATCGTTCTACCATTCCTAGACCGGCAAGGGAACTTGCTGTTCCAACAGGACAATGCACGTCCGCATGTATCCCGTGCCACCCAACGTGCTCTAGAAGGTGTAAGTCAACTACCCTGGCCAGCAAGATCTCCGGATCTGTCGCCCATTGAGCATGTTTGGGACTGGATGAAGCGTCGTCTCACGCGGTCTGCACGTCCAGCACGAACGCTGGTCCAACTGAGGCGCCAGGTGGAAATGGCATGGCAAGCCGTCCCACAGGACTACATCCAGCATCTCTACGATCGTCTCCATGGGAGAATAGCAGCCTGCATTGCTGCGAAAGGTGGATATACACTGTACTAGTGCCGACATTGTGCATGCTCTGTTGCCTGTGTCTATGTGCCTGTGGTTCTGTCAGTGTGATCATGTGATGTATCTGACCCCAGGAATGTGTCAATAAAGTTTCCCCTTCCTGGGACAATGAATTCACGGTGTTCTTATTTCAATTTCCAGGAGTGTATATACACTTTTTACACTCAGCTTGAGTGCCCCAGAGACGTGGCTGGTCTCAATCTTTGGCTACGTTTCCGTCATAGGGTGCCAGCTCACACCTGTCGTAAACTCGATTTTTAAGGTGAAACAAAATACAACAAAACAATGCAGACAGGTATTGCAGTTAAATTTAAAATATTGAGTCACTCACGTTGATTTACAATTTGAACAAATAGTTTATTTATCTTCAGTATTCACTAAACACTCAAAATGCAGTCTGTGGGGCTTTTACGTAAGGGCGGCCTTTAACAACTGATGCTACAACCCTTCACAATAAAATTCATATGTTGCGATCACAACACTCGACAGTTTGTTCACAATACACTCTTGTCTGCTGTCCTAAGCCACTATATTGCGCTCCACTTGATCGCTTTCGAACGTCGCTTCTTACATACTTGTCCCGGAAGGTGGCTACAACTATCCCCAGATGTGCGGCACGTCTGGCTCTTAGCGCTACTCAGAAGCAACTGTCCTCTAAGATGGCTGCCCTATGAACCCTCGAAACGACTGCCTAACTCAAAACAATGTTTGACAAAAAGAATGACTAATATTCTAAAATTAAACACAAAAACACATATGATACATTGGAAAAAATGGAAAATTTCCGTTCAATAACAATTTAAGGTCCAATTATCTGTATCTGCCACCGTTTTTTCACAAATAAAGTCCTTGTAGCGAGATAATGCTTTTCCCAGCTTTTTGATACTTAACATAAATAAACAAATAAAAATACCTACTTAATTACTCATCCGCCTCTTTAAACATTAGATTGATGCCGCTAGTTACGTCTCTTTAAATTTATTTATTACCAAAAACACAGTTTCTCTCAGTCGAATCCCATATTCCGCCCTCTCATTCAAAAATCGTACACACTATGCTGACTCGGCTACGATTGCTCGATGCAGCTCTGCTAGCCGCATCCGTAGACACTGTGTTCATATTAATCGGTCAAAGCATCGCCGAGATATTAGCTTTTGAACTTTCATAAATTTACAATTTTTAAGACAACAATAACTTTTAAACTATTATGTATTTTTCTGGCACGTCTGAATAATTTAGCTTTACATATTTTTCTGTCCTTGAGTGTCAACTCGCACCTCTGTGTCACTCTTAGTTTTGTTTTTATCAATTTTTCTATGGCATATAAACTTCTCCAAGCGCGCAAACACAGGCATATGCGCCCCTGCCAACTCCGGGCTTTCCCATGGCTGTGCAAACTCTAGCCGCTCGCCACGGCCCCGTAGCAACCGCCACAGATTATATCTTGTACGCTCACAGTTTGTATACCCGAAAAATTAGGCCTCAGTATGCGCGGTACGTACTTCACGCGTTTGAAAGGAAATAAAAGATAGAACTTAAAACCTTTAATTCCCCCAGTAGATACGGCACTACTAAATCTACATCTACATCTACATTTATACTCCGCAAGCCACCCAACGGTGTGTCATTACCTCCCTTTCCTGTTCCAGTCGCGTATGGTTCGCGGGAAGAACGACTGTCAGAAAGCCTCCGTGCGCGCTCTAATCTCTCTAATTTTACATTCGTGATCTCCTCGGGATGTATAAGTAGGGGGAAGCAATATATTCGATACCTCATCCAGAAACGCACCCACTCGAAACCTGGCGAGCAAGCTACACCGCGATGCAGAGCGCCTCTCTTGCAGAGTCTGCCACTTGAATTTATTAATCATCTCCGTAACGCTATCACGGTTACCAAATAACCCTGTGACGAAACGGGCCGCTCTTCTTTGGTTCTTCTCTATCTCCTCCGTCAGACCGATCTGGTACGGATCCCACACTGATGAGCAATACTCAAGTATAGGTCGAACGAGTGTTTTGTAAGCCACCTCCTTTGTTGATGGACTACATTTTCTAAGCACTCTCCCAATGAATCTCAACCTGGTACCCGCCTTACCAACAATTAATTTTATATGATCATTCCACTTCAAATCGTTCCGAACGCATACTCCCAGATATCTTACAGAAGTAACTGCTACCAGTGTTTGTTCCGCTATCATAAAATCATACAATAAAGGATCCTTCTTTCTATGTATTCGCAATACATTACATTTGTCTATGTTAAGGGTCAGTTGCCACTCCCTGCACCAAGTGCCTATCCGCTGCAGATCTTCCTGCATTTCGCTACAATTTTCTAATGCTGCAACTTCTCTGTGTACTACAGCATCATCCGCGAAAAGCCGCATGGAACTTCCGACACTATCTACTAGGTCATTTATATATATATTGTGAAAAGCAATGGTCCCATAACACTCCCCTGCGGCACGCCAGAGGTTACTTTAACGTCTGTAGACGTCTCTCCATTGATAACAACATGCTGTGTTCTGTTTGCTAAAAACTCTTCAATCAGCTGGTCTGATATTCCGTAGACTCTTACTTTGTTTATCAGGCGACAGTGCGGAACTGTATCGAACGCCTTCCGGAAGTCAAGGAAAATAGCATCTACCTGGGAGCCTGTATCTAATATTTTCTGGGTCTCATGAACAAATAAAGCGAGTTGGGTCTCACACGATCGCTGTTTCCGGAATCCATGTTGATTCCTACATAGTAGATTCTGGGTTTCCAAAAACGACATGATACTCGAGCAAAAAACATGTTCTAAAATTCTACAACAGATCGACGTCAGAGATATAGGTCTATAGTTTTGCGCATCTGCTCGACGACCCTTCTTGAAGACTGGGACTATCTGTGCTCTTTTCCATTCATTTGGTACGCTCCGTTCCTCTAGAGACTTGCGGTACACAGCTGTTAGAAGTGGGGCAAGTTCTTTCGCGTACTCTGTGTAGAATCGAATTGGTATCCCGTCAGGTCCAGTGGACTTTCCTCTATTGAGTGATTCCAGTTGCTTTTCTATTCCTTGGACACTTATTTCGATGTCAGCCATTTTTTCGTTTGTGCGAGGATTTAGAGAAGGAGTAGTAATGAAAACAACGTAAATTCTTCACTTAATAGTTAAAGAAATGTCTTAAATCTGTATGAAAACCTACGTCTAAAATACCCGGAAACCGGCCCTTCGGTTATGTTTTTGTTTTTTTCAAGAAATACTTTGAAACGAATGAAACCTTGAATAGATAATATAAAACAGACTCGAATTAACGTAATTATGGTGTAATATTAACTTAATTGACAGTTATTACAGAATTAATTACTTATCTTCACGAGCTTAAAATTCAAGTGTGTGCGATATGCGCCAGTGCAGCCACATTCAACTGAGACGGTAAAAAATTCTTGCCACATTACTTACAAGCTAAAATCAATGCATAGTATGACAGAACGAGAACAGACACTTCAAACCGAACAGAGACTACATAGTTTTGTGAAAACAAATGGGGCCCGTTTCGCAGTACAACACCGTAACCACATAACCACGGCGCCGTGGTTACTGTAGTTCGCTCGATGTTGTACATTTTGAGCTCGAAAAGTTCGTTATCTCTATTTTACTTCTTTTTTCACAGTTCAGTACACCTGTTTTCATGCTTGTTCTGTGTTTAGTTTTTCACGTGCTATAAGCTAGGTGGGTGTTGTGGGAAGTTTGCCTTGTTAGCAGTGTTTAGGGCAGTTTCAAACTCCAACTTAAAGATCACTGTATAACCTGTCATTCCGATCCCGCCTCTCAGGAAATTGTGTGTGATATATTCAAGGTTAACATGTAGCCTGATGGCCGTCATGTGTCAGGATAAGATTCCCCTTCAAAGTCGCCCATCCACTGTACCAGTTGTGACTTCAAAATAAACGTCATCCTCCCTCCCTTTACCTAAGCCAATTGAATCAACTGAATGACTTAAAAAAGGCTGGACACAAGTCCCCCTTTCCCTTTTCTCTCTAGTCTAGTGTTTTTTAACCTATGGGTAGCGACGCTCGTGGGGTTCGCAAACGCTCGTTCCAGGGGGTTTGGGAGAGGGGTCACGATGGCAGGTTGCAGTATGGGCGACGATAACATATGTTTCGTGGTGCGCATCTGCTATGGTTGAAAAGGCACACCGAAGTGAAAAGGTTTCGTAAAAGAACATTGTAAAGTCACTCACGTTCAGATGTGGTACTTATTTGTAGTAATAAATACCAATTTAATTTACAACCGCTGAACACTTCAAATGCGTACAGGCCTGCAGCGGCGAGAAATGAATGTCTGTCGAACTCTCCCGACCCCTGCGAAACGAAACTGCACTACTGGTCATTAAAATTGCTACACCAAGAAGAAATGCAGATGATAAACGGGTATTCATTGGACAAATATTTTATACCAGAACTGACATGTGATTTCATTTTCACGCAATTTGGGCGCATAGATCCTGAGAAATCATTACCCAGAACAATCACCTCTGGCCGTAATAACGGCCTTGATACGCCTGGGCATTGATTCAAACGAGCTTGGATAGCGTGTACAGGTACAGCTGCCCGCGCAGCTTCAACACGATACCACAGTTCATTAAGAGGTGTGACTGGCGTATTGTGACGAGCCAGTTGCTCGGTCAACATTGACCAGACGTTTTAAATTGGTGAGACATCTGGAGAATGTGCTATCCAGGGCAGCAGTCGAACATATTCTGTCTCCAAAAAGGCCCGTACTGGACCTGCAACATGCGGTCGTGCACTATCCTACTGAAATGTAGGGTTTCGCAGGGATCGAATGAAGGGTAGAGCTACGGGTCGTAACACATCTGAAATGTAACGTCCTTTTCAAAGTGCTGTCAATGCGAACAAGAGGTGACCGAGACGTGTAACCAATGGCACCCTATACCATAACGCCGGGTGATACGCCAGTATTGCTATGACGAATACACGCTTCCAATGTGCGTTCACCGCGATGTCGCCAAACACGGATGCGACCATCATGATGCTGTAAACAGAACCCGGATTCATCCGTAAAAATGACGTTTTGACATTCGTGCACCCAGGTTCGGCGTTGAGTACACCATCGCAGGCGCTCCTGTCTGTGATGCAGCGTCAAGGGTTACCGCAGCCATGGTCTCCGAGCTGATAGTCCATGCTGCTGCAAACGTCGTCGAACTGTTGGTGCAGATGGTTGTTGTCTTGCAAACGTCCCCATGTGTTGACTCAGGGATCGAGACGTGGCTACACGATCCGTTACAGCCATGTGGATAAGATGCCTGTCATCTCGTCTGCTAGTGATACGAGGCCGTTGGAATCCAGCACGGCGTTCCGTATTACCCTCCTGAACCCATCGTTTCCACATTCTGCTAACAGTCATTGGATCTCGACCAAAGCGAGCAGCAATGTTGCGATACGATAAACCACAATCGCGATAGACTACAATCCGACCATTATCAAAGTCGGAAACGTGATAGTATGCATTTCTCCTCCTTACACGAGGCATCACAACAACGTTTCACCAGGCAACGCCGGTCAACTGCTGTTTGTGTATGAGAAATCGGTTGGAAACTTTCCTCATGTCAGCACGTCGTAGGTGTCGCCACCGGCACCAACCTGCTCTGGAAAGCTAATAATTTGCATATCACAGCATCTTCTTCCTGTCGGTTAAATTTCGCGTCTGTAGCACGTCATCATCGTGGTGTAGCTATTTTAATGGTCAGTAGTGTAGATCGGCGAGGGTCACTAGGTCCTGTACAGATTGTAATCACGATTTCACCTCTGTGAGATTTGCGGGGACAGGGGAAGGAGCACATTTACTGCCAGGTGGAGACGGCGGTGCGGGGGCGGTGTCTTATGAAGTACTGACAACTTAGTTTTCGTGCTGATCATATGCATTGGTAAAATCATCACATGGAACTAGAACAATTTGTGAATTCCCATTTAAAAGGTGCTCACGCTGAAATGTGACACAAAATGGCTGCAACAACACACACACAGCTCACGTGCAAAATTTGGCACCACTGTTACTAGGAACATTTCAGTAACCGTGCTTTGAACCAAATAATAGGCTGCTAGGATTTGGATCAGTAAGGGAAGGCACGAATTGCAGCAGTTTTTGCCATGTGGGTGTAATGACGGTTGCGCTCATCTCAGATTGTAACTGGCACGCCGTGTGTTCACGTTGTTTGTATTTTTTCTTGTCACTTGGTTCATTTCTCATTTCTTTCGTGTTGTTAATCGTGAGTGCTGTGAAGCTAATCATTGATATTTGATAGAGCTTTATAAAAGAGATGAAAAATATCTTCTAAAAACTGGTGAGACAATTTGTGATAAAATATACAAAATATTCTCGCAGTTAAATAACAACAAATCATGTCTTCTTTGAATCTGAATGAAAGTAAACGATACAACCAGCTCAGTACATGTCTCAGTTGTTGGGGTTCTGTAATACAAAAACATGGTCCTGAGCAAAGATGAAATTATTACTTATTAAATTTATGTAATCTCTTGTTTAACATTAATTTTGAATTGAATACAACTTAAATTGTTTTATAGTACACCATGTTAACTACGAATAAACGCAAAACATGAAAACTATTTCCAGGAACCGAGAGATAAGTAAATGAACAAGATCCAGACAGTAACTTTGAGATATTCGAAAAGAGATCTGCTTCATTGAAAATTGTCATTACAGTGGGCCCGCGCTTAGCGACCATAATTCGCTTCTGAGTCTTAGCTGCAATGCGAAACACTCGTTATGCGAAAGATATTTTTATTTAGGAATTCATGTAAAAATAGGATAATGTGTTCTATTCCGAAAAAAATACTAAAAACCTGTAAAATAGTAATATAATGTACACTATGTGATGAATAGTGACCGGACACCCCCAGAAACAAACGTTTTTCGTATTAGGTGCATTGTGCTGCCACCTACTGCCAGGTACTCTATATCAGCCACCTCAGTAGTCATTAGATACCGTGAGACAGCAGAATGGAGCTCTCCGCGGAACTCACGGTCATCGAACATGGTCAGGTGACTGGGTGTCACTTGTGTCATTCTTCTGTACGCGAGATTTACACACTCCTAAACATTCCTAGGTCCACTGTTTCCGAAGTGATAGTGGAGTGGAAACGTGAAGGAAACGTACAGCACAAAAGCGTCCAAGCCGACCCCGTCTGTTGACTGACAGAGACCACCGACATTTGAAGAGGGTCGTTATGTGTAAGATGCAGGCATTTATCCAGACCATCATACAGGAATTCCAAATTGCATCAGTATCCACTGCAAGTACTATGACAGTTAGGCGGGAGGTGAGAAAACTTGGATTTCATGGTCGAGCGGCTCCTCATAAGCTACACATCTGCCGGTAAATGCCAAAAGACGCATCGCTTGGTGTAAGGAGCGTAAACATTGGACGATTGAATAGTAGACAAACGTTACGTGGAGTAACGAATTACGGTACACAATGTGGCGATCCGATGGCAGGGTGTGGGCATGGCGAATGCCCAGTGAACGTCATCTGCCAGCGTGTAGTGCCAACAGTAAAATTCCGAGGCGGTGGTGTTATGGTGTGGTCGTGTTTTTCATGCAGGGGGCTTGCACCCCTTGTTGTTTTGGGTGGCACTATCAGAGCACAGACCTACATTGATGTTTTGAGCACCTTCTTGCTTCCCAATCCGGGGATGGCGACTGCATCTTTCAACACGATCGAGCGCCATAATGCACGGCCCGTGGAGGAGTGGTTACACGGCAGTAGCATCCCTGTAATGGACTGGGCTGCACAGAGTCCTGATCTGAATCTCATAGAATACCTTTGGGATGTTATGAAACGCCGACTTCGTGCCAGGCCTCACCGACCGACATTGATACCTCTCATGAGCGCAGCACTCCTTGAAGAAGGGGCTGCCATTCCCCAAGAAACCGTTCAGCAGCTGACTGAACGTATGCCTGCGAGAGTAGAAACTGCCATCAAGGCTAAGGGTAGCCCAACACCAGTTGTCCAACTGGGGAAAGAGAACCTACGGTTTAACATGGAATCCGAATCACGTGTCGTTCCTGGTGAATTTTCTCATCATTGTGAGGTGAATACTAATTAAAGACAGAGCGAAAAACGTCCGTGGTTCGACCTGGATTCGATGCCGCTAACTCTCGGTTTCCAGGAGCAACCTTTGCAACTACACCATCATTTGCGCATATAACACAAATTTTATTGTCTGTGAAGAACTAACTCCTGATATCGTAAAAACTAAAACTTAAAAAGTGCTATGAACATTATTTTGCATTTAAAATTAACGATCAGGACTAAAAAGTCCTCCCCCTCCCCCCGCCCCCCCCCCCCCCCGTATGTCGTTTAGATGCGCAGCACACCTGAAAGGATAGTTAAAAGAAACACGTCATATGACTATAGCGGTTCCTTGTTTTTAGGAGACCCAACAGATAAAACAAGAAATTAGTTTATTAGTTTCGTCTGGCAGCAGTAGTCGGAATCATCTCGAAGAAAAGCAAAAAATACTATGCGCCGTTGTTATTTCCCATTCGCTACAAGACCTGTGCACCACAGTAATTCTTGAAAATATGATTGTGGGTGTATATTAATACAGGGGACAGAAAAAGGTATATGCTTGAATGAAATGAGCCGCATACTTTGTCCAAAGACGATCTCAACGATTTTGTTCATGATTTAAATTCTTGGAAGCAACTGCCTGAGCTTTTGGATTAGACTTTGCATAAATAGTATCTTGTCCTTCATGATACAAAGGTGAGAAGTTTTCTTGCCCACCTTGAGATTTTCACGTAATATTTCTCCGCGAAAAGTAATATGGTATTTTTGTAATGATATTAAATCTATTACAGAGACTATTTCCCATAATTCATGGATGCTCATACAGTTTCCATGAGAACTGTGAATTCCTGGTCACGCTTATCCAGTATGAGGTACACAAATGGCGTGTATGTGTGGCTCTCATGAGGACTGCAAGTATTCTGCGCGGCATACAGGTCTGGTGTAGAAATCACTGCTCGTTTGTATGTAAGTGAGATAGCAGAGACAGAAACAGCCACGTCTGTGCAGCGGAGAACTTAATCAGTTATCAACTAATGTTAAATAAAAAGAAGTTGACGTGCACATTAAATTGAAATGATACCCTACTAAAAATCTGTTTACGTAATTTTGAACGTACCTGCCTGGTCCTTGTGACAACGTATACGATGGAGATTATAATCGTTTTATGGTCTACAGAGAATTACGTTCTCTGTTTATCTGAAGACCTTCTGGTATGTGCGCCGTTAAGAGCTACAGAGCACCTATTGGCCCATTTGAAATGTGTGTCTCCGCCGTTCAGAATTTCCAAACAGTTAGTAAGCGACCATGTTTTACTCTCGACTTCATCGTGATCGAACAATCTCTGTATTCCGTCTGCCGCGCTGTCCATGCGAGTGGCTTTCTCACGCGTCCTTGGGGAACACCCCACATTACCTATGTTCTTGAAGAATGCAGCGATGGATCACTGTCAGACTTCTTCGCGTCCTCTGTAAATAAGTGAAATATTCCGTAAAATCGTACCTTCGTTATATATCGACAGTACTTCCCGCTAGCTCACCTGAGAGCCTAGAACTTTGAGCCGGACCACAAATCGACCCCGGACTGTTACTCTTTGCGGTCAATCGTCTGTCAACTAGACCTCTGAAGCACATCTTTACAGCTTTTATTTGCACTTTGTAAACTCTCTTAGATTCTCTCACGATGCTGTGAGATGTGCGCTTATACCGAAAAACTACTAATCATGCAACTGGATCATCGATTTACCAGTGCTAGTGAGCTGCACCAAACTGACCATTCGTCATCATCATCATCGTCGTCATATTCTACAGATTCCAGCCCCTGGTTGGGTCTGTTTAGAACCGAAGCCTCTTTATCTTTTCCTCTCCTCCTCTCACGTTTCTCTCTCCACTCTGTACCACCCAGTGTCTTTCTCTCTTTATCACACTTCTCTTCACTTCAACGCTCGATCTGTCTCTCGGTCTTCTTCTCAATCTGTTAGTTCCTGTTGTCATTCATGGGCCTGTCTCGGTGCACTGCCAACTCCCTTCCTTTTAACCTAGCCGTACCATTGTAGTGTAACGACGTAAGTTTCTTATAAATAATTTTCTTTCGACATATGATCATGTGTAGACTTCGTCACCTACGTCAGTTACAACCCACTTCAAAATTATTTATATTCTTTTTAAATTGTCTCAGAATGGTTCTTGAACGAAACTGTAAAACATCATTTGAGTCGTATGCACAGAATTACGTCACTCGGGCCAATTGGTCTGCGTAAACTCTTTTCAATTTTAGATGTCGTTTGTTTCTCCTCAGAAATTATATTGATACACGTTATCTGATTTAATCGATATTAGAACCACATTGCATAAACTTTCAAGACTCAAACTCGCGATGAACGCTGTCAAAATTCAATAATCTTGTCAAATATATTATTAATTCATTCACATAATTCCTCATAAATAAATCCTCGGAACACGTATTTCAACTTTAGTAGCATCCACTAGTTTATTATCTTCCTACATACAGACGTGAATCTGAGCCTTGACGAGACAAAACTAACAGTATCAACAATATTAAACTCTCTACGACGTCATTGTTGTACAAAACATTACAAATTATTCATTTTCAATTTTTAGAAGCACGACGCAACAACTCGGTTTCAAGATCTTCTGTTGCTCTTTGGCTGTCGACCCGCGACGTATAGTGGCTAGCAATTTTCTCTCCGGTCCCGGCAACGAAGATGCTGTCTCCGTTCGTTGCGCCGCCCTCTCCGTACATGAAACATAAAAAAAATACAAAAACTTTAGACACTTCACAACCATTACAAATGTTACAAAAATACATAAACAAAACTAAATTAAACTTATATTCACCTGCAAACTGGGCTGACACTGGTGGATGGGTAACGCTTCAATTTCGTCCCACTACACCATCTTGTTCTTATCTTTTGTTTGGTCTCTTTCATGGGCTTCTTTTTCACTATTTCGCTCATTCTTACGCTATCAATTCTAGTAAGTCCTGTTCAACTTCTTTGAAATTTCATCTGACTGGCCCGGATCCTACTCATTTGCCTTTTCTTTGTCACACACGTTTCAGATACCTACCTGAATACTGGAGCATAGTAAGTTCAAGATAACGTTTCCTTGCTGCAATTTTGTCGCATGATGACATGGATGGAGACCGTGGCTGTTATTTGAAGACAAATGTTGATGGTGTTGAGACAGCAACCAGCCACAAATTTATTTCAAGTTCCTTTATTCAAAAGGTACCGCTACCGGTTTCTAATCATTACAGTTCATCGTCATACGGCTTTCGTGCATTCATTAGAACATGTGGTGCTTTTTTTACTGATTAGTTGTCCTAAAATATAAATAATACGTAATTATAAGCACGTCACACAGATGGTTGCGTTACAGATTTGCATTGGGATGTGACTCACGTGAAATGCCGGCTTGGAGTACTTGTTTTCATAGTTTTCATACAGCAGACAGCGTTCGTAGTTTTCACCACATTCCCATCTTTGCACACATAAACTTGTACAATTGAGCGCTTCAGATTTGTCACTGAATACATTTCCACCACATTCCTACCGTTGCACACGTAAATTTGTATCACTGAGCTCTTCATATTAGTCACAAAACAGACTTCTAACATGCACCGCGTGTTTTGATTGACACAAAGTGTTCACAAACATATGAGTGTCAAAGATACTATGATATATCGTAACATTATAAACATGCCCCACGTTTGGAAAAAAGATCATATATTCACTTATGTAGCTGAAACGCCTTTTACACCAGTACAGAGAGACATTGATTTTGTGAATATTTGAGCGAATACTGCTACACTAATTATAAAGATGTTCCATGTCAAAGTTATATATGGGTAAGACAGTACATTATTTATTTACATTCAGCATAATGAGAACTGTAGTAACATATAAATTTGTCTCTTGATCTGCAGATAGGTGTAGGAATACTATTTGCTTCGGAGGGTGGCAAATAATTTTTGAAAATTTTTGCAGGAAAGGGGTGTTAGCCAACTCAGTTTGTTCATTAAGGATAAAGTCTGGGGTGCTGTTTCTCTTTCTCACAGTCAGCCTTTCAGTTCCCCCTTCTTTTTTTTTCTTTTTTTAAGTCTTTAACAGATTCTGTTCCTTTTCATAGGGTCATACACTTTCTCAGTGTCCAACTTTACTATTCTTTTAAATAAACTTTCACATTGTCTATACGGAATTCAGCTTCATGAGGCCAATTATGGAGCTAGCAGTTCCAAGATCAAGAATACCGACAACGACCGGCAGAGTGACATGCTGACCACATGCTCCTCCACACTACATTCAAGGACGCCATTATCGGAGGATGACACGGCTACAGGTCTAGCGCCAGAACGCGGAACTTCACCTTACCTTAACTATTTGGCTAGCAATGCTGCTTCACAACTAATTTTGAATGACATCGATACTAGGACATAAAAAGACGATATAGAAACTTTGTAAAATACAACGATTTTTCTTTTGAAGATATGCTAGGAATTCCGCAACAATGACCTGGATACGATAGGCAACGCAGAACACGCGGTGGAGAATCGTGCAATGTGAAGAATTTTCAAGGCTCCATGCATGACACATCGGCAATAATAATAATAATAATAATAATAATTGTGAGTGGCTCAGTTGCCTACTGCAACTCTTTCGACTGAACGCCACTTGGATGACTTAACGTGTCCCTAAGCTACCCAGTTACTAAGAGTTGCTTCTCTACCGAGAACAGCTACGCGCATTGTTCACGACGACAGAGCAATATGGCACAATTGTTAATTTTCTGCACTTGCACTCGGGAAAAGAGGTACAAATCCCACTCCAGCCACCTTCCCGTATTACCAGTTAAGACGAACGCCTGGTGCAAAGCACCCTGCCGATTCACTCTTCCATTCTTGTCCTAGTATTTGTTCTGTCTCAATTTACATCGCTGCTGACGGGACTTCGAATCCTGATCTACCTTCCTCCATCTTGTTCTCGACGAACTTAATGAGTCTGTCAAGCCTAGTTTACACCGAAGCGTACAGGAGTGAACGAGCACAGTGAACGTGAATTCTCTCTCGTTTAGGTAGGTGAGAGCGAGCGAACGGCATTCGAACCGCATTTGCTAGAGTTCGCTCGTGCTCCGCTGGCTGTCGGTCTTTTAGCGAGTTATCAAAGGAAGTTCACGTCCTCTCTGCTTCGGATTTAGCAGTGCAGAAACCTTTCGTCTGAAGTCTTGTCTACATCTCTTGTTGACAGGAGTTGCGCGAAAGATAGAGTGGTCTAAAGAGGATGTAACGATGTTTATAGAAGAATATACACTGACGGAAAAACACCACAGCACCAATAAGTCGTTAATGTAGAGTAATAAAATTTCGGGGATACACTTATCCAGGTAATATATGGGTCATTCCATGTCAAGTGGCGTAAATTTAGACAAGCTCCCCCTCGACTATCTACAATTTTGATGAAATTTTTACAGGATGTACATATAGACCTTAGATGAGGCACTGCCAAATTACAGCTTCATAAGTAGTGTGGTGGGGCCACGAGCCACCTTTCCGTAAAGGCTCGTTTTTTGACATTGCGACTGAAATGAATAAATGATCGAATTTGTTTTACGATTGTTCAGGATCTAAGAGACCTGTCGTGCTGAAACTTTGTTATCCTGTTCAACATTTTGGGTACAATAGCTTAGTTGCAGTACAAAAGGTCAAACTATGGTAAATTCATCATAGTGTGCTACCAAAGAGGCTCATAAATCTTGTCGTACCAAATTTTGGCTATACTTTATTGCCTTGTATCTACTGAAAGAGTAACTTTCTGAAGCTAATACTTTAGTTATCTGCAACCTGCCAGGATGTCATAAAGCTCTGCAATTGTCACCCAGAATCCTCAAATAATAACTGTGTTATCGAAGTTCAAAGTGTGCTAAAAAATTTAATCAGTCAATTTTGGCTCACTTTCAAAAGGTCATATCTCAAAAAAGATCACTCAAATTTGATTTTTCCAGTACCATTGAAAAGAGCTCACTTTTATTTGATCAGAAAAAGTTGTTTTTATTTTGGAGACTTTGCATTTAAGAACAAATAAACTTATATTTTCATTACATTACATTTCTCGACATTGCGACTGAAATGAATAAATGATCGAATTTGTTTTACCATTGTTCAGGATCTAAGAGACCTTCATGCTGAAACTTTGTGATCCCGTTCAACTTTTTGGGTACAATACTTCGCTGTAAAACAAAAGGTCAAACTATGGTAAATTCATCATAGTGTGCTATCAAAGTGGCCCATAAATCTTGTCGTACCAAGTAAACTTACCTTTATATTACATTAAAAAATACATGTACCAATCGCACTCTTTATGGTTCCCAAGCCAAATATTACAGTTATTATTAATTCATTTGCTGGAATTTGTTACTAATAGCAATTACAGTTGGTTCTAATAAGCAATGACGTCGGCCCATTCTTGTTAATACGAACTTGCTTTTCATTTTATGGCACAAAATGGTGATTCTCTCTTGTTCCTCATACTGTGCAGCCATTTTTGAAACTTGCTTCCTGCTCAGATTTTTATGTTTCGATTTCTTTTTTTGAAAAAAAAATGAATTAGATTCCTCTGATTTTCTTTGTACAATATCTAAACAAATCATTTGGTGTCAAAATCTGGTCCTCAGTTGGTCTTTGAAGGCTCGCTCTTGCGGCGAGGCACTTTATATTTCCTCCATCACTTGGAGATTTTCCATGGCTAGTAGCAAAATGTTCCATTCAGCTGAGATTCCAAAGTCATTTTGATGGTGGCAGAGATTCAGAAAATTTCTGAAATTTTTGTACTGCGCTGCTGACCCATCACTGAAGTATTACATGTGCGTGATTTCTCGAAGGAGACACTTTAGATCTTCTATTAATTTCACTATAAAAGCATGCACAGCGATACAGCGATTGCATCATGTTTCAGGCTGTCGCTTATTATACAGTAGCTGATGCTGCTGATGTCCAAGCTATTTCTGAAGTACACAACAAATGGGTGTAAAGTTGCTTGGCTGTTATTCAAGTGAAAACCTTGAGCTGCATCCTGGACAATGAAGGAATAATTTTCAGCAAAGTCCATTAATATGATCAGTTCAGTTGGCTTACCGCTTTCCTTTATGCATGTTAGGTGCTTGCTCTGGTTCTTTGCAACATAGTTATGAGTGGAAAGTTTGTCAATTTTTGAAATCAGATCTTCAATAAAATCCTCGGTGGTTATCTGCTTGGTTTCTAATGTATCTCTGTCAGTGTCACCCACTGTTTTAACTCAGTGGTATCATCTGGATCACTGTCTTCAAAAATACTTACTAAAAATGTTCCAGTAGTTCTTTTCCCGGACAGATTTCACAGCGATGAAGCATGCAGTCTTTGGATTCCAAATAACACACTGTTTTAGCAATCAGACTCTTATAATCTCCTTTAATTGGAGTGCTTGCAAGCATCAGTTTCATATTTTGGTGTAAAGTGCAATCACAGACTGAGTGGGTTCCTGCTGCACCCACAGTGATACGCCATTTTGGCCTCAATTCGCAAAATTTGGAAAATCCAGTTTCAGGCCCATGCTGAAGTCGATATGCAGCAAACATTTCTTTCAAATTATTCAGAAGAAGGTATTTTTGCATCAAAACTTTCTTTCCTTCTATTCTAATTGATACAGTCTTTTTCACCTGAACAAATTAGGCTAAATTCTTCATTCTGAAAAAATGTTACCACTCTTTTTTTATGGCATCTGGAATCTCCTTGCCACACTTCTTCTTTGGCATAGCTAATACACCATTTTCTGCTTGTAACTTCCTAGGTGTTTTTACCATCCTCTCTGAAACACAAAATTCTTGCATTGTCTCTTTTATAGTCCAGCTTTGTGGTACTAATGTCAGCATTTGCAATTTTCCAGGCTGCCTTGACAACTGGAACTTCTCTTTCAATTCTTTAATCTTCCGCATATAATCTTCACAATCAGGACATGTCTTGCTTGTACTAGGTGTCTGAAGATCTTTTGGGACGAATCCTCTAGCAGCAACAATGTTATTCGCAATTGCCTCTTGAGCTTTGCTTATTTTTCGTTTTGCGTAACCTTTCACATCCCTTTTTGATAGTCTCTGGAATTTTGGAGGGGAGACCCCAAAAGCAGTTAGGCTTGAATCGATTGATACTTCTGGATATGCTTCATCTTCTGACTGGTTTGAAGCTGACTGTGATTTTTCTGCTCTTTGCTGAAAATTGTTTTCTGCGAGTTGGACGGATCTTCTGACCAGGTTTCAAATTGCTCTAAGTCACGGCTTGCAATTGTTTTCCTGTTTCCACATCGAAAATGCGTAAACCCTTTTTAACAGAATGGTTCTTTACACCAAAAGGATTAAAACAAGATCTCTGTAGAAAGTCATATTTGTCAATAAGTATTGCTTTGTTGTGAAAGCTTAGTTGTGCATTTTCAGTAAGACATGTCTCACTTCTTTCGTTTATTAATTCCTGTTGCTCTACTGAAAATTCTTTGATTGGAATGAAGCCTTGTTGATGTGTGTATGTTTTCAGATGACATGCAGAATTATCTGCAAGGACGATGACACATGGTACTGAAACCTCGTTGATATCCATTACACTACAATTAAATTTATGCTTCCATTTGCCGTTTGTTTCAATATTAGATGAAGTAGAAGTGGTGTATATTTCCAACTGAAAAATATTAAACAATCATAGATAATGGGAACTTCCTTGAGAATACAACAGAAAAAAATTAAATAACCTGATAAACATTTCTAAAGAGTCACCCTGTACCTTCAAATAATTTTTACTTACGGAAAAAAGATGTTTATCCAGTAATGACAATACACTTTACATCACTTAACAAGGCACACATAACATCTGAACACTCTTCACTACACAACAGTGTGCTTCAAACTGATTGTGGAAGCATGTTACCAAACTCCATAGTTGACACTAAACATTGTTGACACTAAACCGGAGTGTCTCCAAAATAAAAACAACTTTTTCTGATCAGACAAGGTGAGCTCAGATAACTCGCAGAGCTTTATGACATGCTGACAGGTTGCAGATAATTAAAGTATCAGCTTCAAAAAGTTATTCTTTCAGTAGGTACAAGGCAATAAAGTATAGTCAAAATTTGGTACGACAAGACTTACGAGCCACTTTGATAGCACACTATGATGAATTTACCATAGTTTGACCTTTTGTACTACAACTAAGCAATTATACCCAAAAAGTTGAACACAAGCACAAAGCTTCAGCGCGACAGGTCTCTTAGATCCCGAACAATGGTGAAACAAAATTGATTATTTATTCCTTTCAGTTGCAACATCAAAAAAGTAAAACTTTCGTTGAAATTGGAGTTGGTCGAGTGGGGACCCTTAGGCCACTTGACATGGAATGACCCATATTTAAGTGACTGACATTGCAGGATCAGAGCTTCATGTAACCGTGAGATAAGCCATTGTAAATGTCAAATGCTGGTGCACTAGTGACCGGTGCTAACGCCAGAATGTTAAATGCAAGGATGCAAAGCTGTATGCATTGTGTTACGCAGGTGCTGGATGTCAGTTTGTGGGATGGAGCTGCATGCTGGTCGTGGATGACGCTGGAGCTGTCATCCGATGATGTCTCATATGTGCTAGACTGGAGATACATCTGGTGATCGAGCAGGCCAAGGCAACACGTCGACACTCTCGAGAGGATGTTGGGTTGCAACAGCGGTATGTGGACGTGCGTTATCCTGTTGGAAAACACCTCCTGGAATGCTGTTCACGAATGGCAGCACAACAGGTTGAATCACCAGACGGGGTGTGTGGGATGAACGCGAGAGTGCTCATGCTGTCATATGAAATCGCACCCCGACCATAGCTCCAGGTGTGCGTCCAGTGTGTCTAGCACGCATACAGGTTATTTTTTTTTTTTTTTTTTTTTTTTAAGGGGATGAAATGATAATGAAGACAACACAACACCCAGTCCCTGAGAGGAGAAAATCCCCGACCCAGCCGGGGATCGAACGCGTACCCCTTACGACGACAGTCCGTCACGCTCACCATTCAGCTATCGCGGCGTACAGGTAAAATATGAGAAGTCGCTTATTAACCACAGGCAGTTCCAAGTATTCAGTGACGAACGAATGTCAATCCACCCAGTAATATTTATCAATTTCAATTAGGGAAAAGCTTGTTCATGTGCCTGATATGGACCTCGAACAATTTATAGCCACCAAGGATTCATTAGATTTAATACAAGAAGATGCCAGGCAAAATGAATGTAGCAATGGTGGGCCAGGATCGAACAGTAGGAACAATAAGGAAATAAATCCGAATGGAAACAGTCCGAGAAAAGGTGGACAGATTAGAGAAAGTGATTACCACGCCGATCGCTGTGGCAACGAACAAAATAGTCACAGTGGTTCGGCTGGCTACCAATACAATGGGAGTAGTAACCGTTCCGCGAATAGAAACGGAAACGGAAATTTAAATAGGAAACGGAGGAACGAAGGAAGTTTTAACACTTCCTTCGCAACAAAAATATGCGCACTTTGAATGAGCAGTGGCACAAATCTGGCCCTGCGAATTGGCAGACACAGCACGCTTCTGACGACCGGAACGTGCCAGTGAATAACATAAATGTTATACCAATGTCGCCGCCAACTACGCAACAGCACAACCGCAATATGCCCAAAAATGGCAACAACAGAAACAAAATGAAACAGTATGTATTGAAGAACTGGTTGAAGAGCCGCATCCGGTTGTTCAGAAGCGGTAAACTCCAACCGACCTATGTAAGCCTTCCGCATAGGGTCGGTATGGCACAGGGCGAAGGCAGGCAAAGCGTACGAACATTCATGTTGAGATATAATGAAGGTGAAAACCTCAGGGAGGAATTAATTGCTGAAACGAAGCAAAGATAGCAACTAAAGTTTGAGTTAGTAGAAGCTGGTTTTCAGGTTGGTTGCAGGTACTCAACTCGCCTTCTTTTAGCCAACACACGGCCATCACTGGCATCGATGCAGAACCAGCTTTTACCAGAAGACACAGCAGACCACTGCCTCCTCTCTAGTGAGCTCTCGCTTGGCACCACTGAAGTCGCAAATGGCGGTGGTTTGAGGTCAGTGGAATGCACGCTACACGGCATCTGGCTTGGAGCTGTCCTTGAAGTAACCGATTCGTAACAGTTCACTGTGTCATTATGGTGCCAGCTACTGCTCAAATTGTGGCTGCAGATGCAGTACGATGCGCCAGAGCCATACGCTGGAGAAAATCGTGTTCCCTCTCACAAGGGGTACGTGGCCATCCGAAGCCCAGTCTTCTTGAGACCGTACATTCTCGTCATCACCGCTGCCGGCAGTCATGTACAGTGGGACTACATTCCTGTCAAGTCTTTCTACAACATCACAGAAGGAAGATCGAGCTTTTCGGGGCCCTTCTACACGCTTCCGTTCAAACTCAGTGGGGTGTTAATAATAGCGTAATTTGTCCTATCTCAAAGTGTATATTTAAAGTAAACCTCATTTGCACCCTCATAGTAGAGCTACTAGATTCACTCATATACGACTGCCGCGTAATTTGAATAGACATCATCTGTCAGATGCAGAAATGCGCCTACCAATTTTCATTCATGTCGCACAACTCCTTCTTAGAATTGAGATTCTCCCTTTCCGCCACTGCAGATATCGTTTGTGGTTGTGGGTTCCGAGAGATCTGCACCACAAAGATCATAGCAAAAGAAATATAACTGGTGGAAAATTGTCGAAACACTCAAAGGTAAAACTGGGGACTTGAGAAAGATAATATAATTACCTGCTTCCATCAGGCGTGAACGGAGTGAATTAGCACATCTTTATATTTCTCTTCATTAAAAAGGAAAAGCACAAAATACCTCTTTGAAAATAAACAAGAGCGAATATCCGTTACCATTTGAAAAATTTGTAGGGTGCAGAGGAAGAAATTGACACAATGCTTGAAATGACGTGAAGTTTTGCTGAAACCCAAAAAATTGCACCAACAAGTGTCGCATCATATGATACAAAAGCAATAATTAGCATAACAGTTAATTTATAGCAAACATGATGTTCTTTATGTTGTGACCTGGCAAGACAGCCAAGTCACTATGCGAGGATGCCGAAAGGCACGCGTTAAGCTCACGCAGACTGGCGTGAGGTCTGGAACAGTCAAGGGAATTTATAGTAGCAAATAAAGTGCGTAGTTGATGTAATACTTAACTTTAATCCATAATTGGAGAATATCGCTCTTGATGATACATAATTACAATCTCAATATAAACTGGTAATGGCGCCTTGCTAGGTCGTAGCAAATGACGTAGCTGAAGGCTATGCTAACTATCGTCTCGGCAAATGAGAGCGTATTTGTCAGTGAACCTTTCCTAGCTAAGTTGGCTGTACAACTGGGGCGAGTGCTAGTAAGTCTCTCTAGACCTGCCGTGTGGCGGCGCTCGGTCTGCAATCATTGACAGTGGCGACACGCAGGTCCGGCGTATACTAATGGACCGCGGCCGATTTAAAGGCCACCACCTAGCTAGTGTGGTGTCTGGCGGTGACACCACACTTTACAACAAACGCTCAACACGTCGATCGTCATTCATCAACAGTACCTGCAGTCGAGGGACACCGTTGTGAACAGCACAGTACAGCATATCACTAGATACAGTGAGAAATTGCCGTCGGATATTGTCTTTTAGCATCCCTAATGAGGTCGGACGATCACGGTAGGCTTGGAGGCCAAACATGACGGAAGTGTCGGCTCAGCACGTGATCCTCACCAAACGAAGTTCGCAAGAGATCTTGCACGCATGTTGCAGTACGGGGTAGAGAGCCATCTTGCATAAAAGTTGTACCTTCCATCAGGTGTTTATCAGCCAGGCTAGGGATGGTCTATCTCTAACAACAGCTCATTCTCTACACGGTTCTCATGCGGCGTCAATGACGCGTTGCTGTCCAGTGCCATCTGTTGGCCAGTTTTTGTACTCTTTCTTGGTTTCAATAAAACCCAATATCATTTTAGACATGTCTGCCAATTTTTACCTCTCTACCAACATTATTCCGTGAGTTAATGCATTTTCAAATGTTAACAGGCTTTTGAGTCACCCAGTATGTTTTGCTCATTAAATTTAAGAATATACGAAAGGCTTGATCATGCTTAGTTCATGGTAGCTACATGGATCACTATTACGTTAGAGAATTTTCGTGATAAAAGTGGTTTACCTGGGATCACGGCCGGCCGCGGTGGCCGTGCGGTTCTGGCGCTGCAGTCCGGAACCGCGGGACCGCTACGGTCGCAGGTTCGAATCCTGCCTCGGGCATGGGTGTGTGTGATGTCCTTAGGTTAGTTAGGTTTAAGTAGTTTCTAAGTTCTAGGGGACTTATGACCTAAGATGTTGAGTCGCATAGTGCTCAGAGCCATTTGAACCACTTGGGATCACGCTACATGCACCCCACACAGGAAATGGAGGAAGAAAGGTCCCACGAAAATGTGTCCGGTAATGCATCGTTGCCACGGTAGATAGCGATGAACAATGACGGGTCCTCTGACCAGGTGCCGTGTGTTGCTTGTGTACTGCAGGCAATGTGACTGACGCAGCGTACTGTAAGCAGCAGAGTGATCCGGTATTCATGTCAGGAACAAGACGAGATTGTGTTTGTGTACGTCCAAGAAGATGGAAACGGTCGAGAGGCAGGACAGCTGTACCAGAATAAGTACCCTCACAGACACCAACCACACAAGTCAACGTTTCAAGCCCTTTTTTGGCTTTTGTGTGATCAAGGGTCCTTTCACACAGACGAACATGCAAGGAGGCGGCAGACTGTGCGCACACCAGATTTGGAGCTTGTACTAGGGTTCGCCACAATGTCTTGTAGAACCCGGTCCTCCAAATCTGGTGTAAGGACAGTCCGCCGTCTCCCTGCACGATTTTCTGTTTGAAAAGACCGTTGAACACGCAAACGCCCAAAAGGGGCTTGAAATGCTGTGTGATGTGATTGGAGTCTGGCGTACAATTTTACACTCAGTGTGCGTGGGGTAACCACTAGAGTGTTCCTGCTGTCATACGAAGTCGCAACATAGACCGTAAGTCCACGTGTATGTCCAGTGTGTCTAGCACGCAGACAGGTTGGTTGCAGGTCCTCAGCTCGATTCTTTCCACCTTCCTGGCCGTACACAAACATCACCTCGTCTTGTTCCCGGCATGAATACCGGACCATTCTGCCGCTTACAGTACGCTACGTCAATCGCACAGCCTGCAACACACAGGGAACACACGGCACGAGGTCAGAAGACCCGTGCCGGCCGCTGTGGCCGAGCGGTTCTAGGCGCTTCAGTTCGGAACCGCGCTGCTGCTACGGTTGCAGGTTTGAATCCTGCCTCTGGCACGGATGTGTGTGATGTCCTTAGGTTAGTTAGATTTAAGTAGTTCTAAGTCTAGGGGATTGATGACCTCAGATGTTAAGTCCAATAGTGCTTAGAGCCATTTGAACAATTTTCAGAGGACCCGTCGTTGGTCAGCGCTACCTACCGTGGCATTTCCGGACACATGTTCATAGGACCTTTTTTCGTCCATTCCCAGTCAGGAATCTGTCCCTACAGTTTGTCCGTTCTGTTAATGTTCAACCTGTATAGCAGGTTTTATCAAGTAGACAGTGTGACAGGCCGGATACATATTTTACATTTCATTAAGTTATTGATGTTATTTTCCTTATATGTACTTCGCTAAAATCTTTGACATGCTTCGCATCTGTCACCACAGACGTCAGAAACTATCTGTGGTGGTGGTGGTGGTTAGTGTTTAACGTCCCGTCGACAACGAGGTCATTAGAGACGGAGCGCAAGCTTGGGTTATGGAAGGATTGGGAAGGAAATCGGCCGTGCCCTTTCAAAGGAACCATCCCGGCATTTGCCTGAAACGATTTAGGGGAATCACGGAAAACCTAAATCAGGATGGCTGGAGACGGGATTGAACCGTCGTCCTCCCGAATGCGAGTCCAGTGTGCTAACCACTGCGCCACCTCGCTCGGTAGAAACTATCTGTGATTTGGCACCTACTGAAATGTGAAACAATCACCAAGCTAAATGTCTCCAATTGCTAATAACCAGAGAGTAAATGCTAGTCGTTCTTCGGAATATGTTGGCTGTCGATAATTTAGTGTTCTGCTTTTAAATTTCCTCCTCGATTGTAACGAGAAGCCAGCGATGAGCGGCAACCGGCATATGTGTCGAGCTTCGGAACAATGTTAAGGCAAGCTGTAACTGAGTGTTCACTACACTACCTCCACACATTTCACGCTTACATACAAATTGAGAAACCTAAATTCTTCTTTCCCTACGATATTTTGCTTACTTCGTCGAAAGCAGTGCGTTCGCCATACAAAATAATCCCCTCTGAATATCAACGTTTTGCATCGTGGTTCTGACTATATAGCACCGTGTCCTGTCTGTCGATTATTAGCACCAAAAGGCAATAAAACAGAATTCATAGACTATCTACATCCACATCTACATCTACATGAACACTCTGCAAATCACATTTAAGTGCCTGGCAGAGAGTTCATAGAACCACCTTCACACTTCTCTATTATTCCTATCTCGTATAGCGCGCGGAAAGAATGAACACCTATATTTTTCAGTACGAGCTCTGATTTTCCTTATTGTATCGTGGTGATCGTTCCTCGCTATGTAGGTCGGTGTCAACAAAATATTTTCGCATTCGGAGGAGAAATTTGGTGATAGGAATTTCGTGAGAAGATTCCGTCGCAAAGTAAAACGCCTTTCTTTTAATGATGTTCAGCCCAAATCCTGTATCATTTCAGTGAGATCTCTCCCATATTTCGCGATAATATTAAACGAGCTGCCTTTCTTTGAACTTTTTTGCTGTACCCCGTCAGTCCTATCTGGTAAGAATCCCACACTGCACAGCAGTATTCTAAAAGAGGACGGACAAGCGTAGTGCAGGCAGTCTCCTTAGTAGATCTGTAACATTTTCTAAGTGACCTGCCAATAAAACCCAGTCTTCTGTTAGCCTTCCCCACAACATTTTCTATGTGCTCCTTCCAATTTAAGTTGTTCGTAATTGTAATACCTAGATATTTAGTTGACTTTACGGCTTTTAGATTAGACTGATTTATCGTGTAACCAAAGTTTAATGAGTTCCTTTTAGCACTCACGTGGATGATCTCACACTTTTCGTTATTCAGGGTCAACTGCCACTTTTCGCACAATTCACATATTTTTTCTAAATCGTTTTGCAGTTTGTTTTGATCTTCTGATGACTTTATTAGTCGATAAACGACAGCATCATCTGCAAACAACCTAAGACGGCTGCTCATATTGTCTCCCAAATTGTTTATACAGGTAAGGAACAGCAAAGGGCATATAACACTACCTCGGGGATCGCCAGAAATCACTTCTGTTTACTCGATGACTTTCCGTCACATAACTGAGACGATATTCCATACGCACGCAATTTCACTACGAGCCGCTTGTGTGGTACAGTATCAAAAGCCTTATGGAAATCCAGAAATACGGAATCGTTCTTAAATCCCTTGTCAAAAGCATTCAACACTTCATGTGAATAAAGAACTAGTTGTGTTTCAAAGGAACGATGTTTCCTAAACCCATGTTGACTGTGTGTCAATAGACCGTTTTCTTAGAGGTAATTCATAATGTTCGAACACAATATATGTTCCAAAATCCTTCTGCATATCTACGTTAACGATATGGGCCTGTAATTTAATAGATTACTTCTACTACCTTTCTTGAATATTGGTGTGACCTGTGCAACTTTCCAGTCTTTGGGTACGGATCTTTCGTCGAGCGAACGGTTGTATATGATTGTTAAGTATGGAGCTAATGCATCAGTATACTCCGAAAGGAACCTAATTGGTATACAGTCTGGACCAGAAGACTTGGTTCTATTAAGTGATTTGAGTTGCTTCACTACTCCAAGGATATTTACTTCTATGTTACTCATGTAGGCAGCTGTTCTCGGTTCGAATTCTGGAATATTTACTTAGTCTTCTTTTGTGAAGGCATTTCGGAAGACTGTGTTTAGTAACTCTGCTTTGGCAGCACTGTCTTTTATAGCATCTCCATTGCTATCACGCAGAGAAGGCATTGATTGTTTCTTGCCGCTAACATACTTCACATACGACCAGAGTCTCTTTGGATTTTCTGCCAGTTTCGTTGTGGAAACTGTTATAAGCACCCCGCATTGAAGTCCGCGCTAAATTTCGAGCTTCTGTAAAAGATTGCCAATCTTGGGGATTGTGAGTCTGTTTAAATTTAGCATGTTCGTTTCACTGTTTCTGCAACAGTGTTCTAACCCGTTTTGTGTACCAAGGAGGATCAGCTCAGTCATTTGTTAATTTATTTGGAATGAATCTCTCAATTGCTGCCGATACTATTTCTTTGAATTTAAGCCACATCTGGTCTACACTTATATTATTAATTCGGAATGAGTGGAGATTGTCTCTCAGGAACGCTTCAAGTGAATTTTTATCTGCTTTCTTGAATAGGTATATTTTTCGTTTATTTTTGGAGGATTTTGGGCGTTACAATATTCAGTCTCGCTACGACAACCCTTCGTTCACTAATCACTGTATCCGTTTTGATTCTCGTTATTAACTGAGGATTGATTCCCAGAGTGGCTGAGCGGTTCTAGGCGCTACAGTCTGGAACCACGCGACCTCTACAGTCGCAGGTTCGAATCCTGCCTCGGGCATGGATGTGTGTGGTGTCATTAGGTTAGTTAGGTTTAAGTAGTTCTAAGTTCTAGGGGACTGATGACTTCAGAAGTTAAGTCCCATAGTGCTCAGAGCCGTAACTCAGGATTATTTGTTGCTAAGACGTCAAGTGTGTTTTCACAACCGTTTAATATTCGCGCGAGCTCATGAACTAACTGCTCAAGATAATTTTCGGAGAATGCATTTAGCACAATTTCGGATGATGTTTTATGCGTACCTCCGGAATTAAACATGTATTTTCGCCAACATATCGAGGGTAAATTAATGTCACCACCAACTATAATCGTATGAGTCGGGTACGTGTTTGAAATCAAACTCAATTTTCCTTTGAACCTTTCAGCAATTGCATCATTTGAATTGGGAGGTCGGTAAAAGGATTCAATTATTATTTTACTCCGGTTGCCCAAACTAACTCACAGGAAATATCTACTTCAGTTTCGCGACCAGTTAAACTACTTCTGACAGCAACAAACACGGCACCGCCAACCGTGTTTAGCCCATCCTTTCGGAAAACCGCTAAGTTCTTCGCAAAAATTTCGGCTGAGCTTATATCCGGCTTTAGCCAGCTTTCAGTGCCTATAACGATTTGCTAAACGATATGCTAGTTATCTCGTGTTCTCTTCCGTTCCCTCTGGCACAAACGCTTGTTAACATGGACAAATAGTTGCTAATGAAAACTGGCGAACTGTCTAGGAACATTTGTTCGCTTGGGTTGGCAGCCATTCGCTCCTGTGTAAACAAGCTTTCAGAAGCTTCAAAGCTCTGTATACATCCGTCGAGAATGATCCTACGTTGGCAGTATCCTCTGCACAACGCGATGTGTGTAAGGGTATATTCTCTGTGATTCAAGGATTCTGGTGTACTAATACGCCGGTCATTTCAGCGCGCGATATTCTCACACTACACCACATTAGCAATGCAGGCGGTTCTGAGAATACGGGCGTTGTCGTCCATGAAAATGAAGTCAGGGTCCACTGCATCAAGAGAAAGTCGAACACACCAGTCCACTTTCTCTATGGTGCAGCGTTCTTGTGACCATTTCTGGTATGAGAATGTGCAAAGTTGTTGCCCAGACCAGATGTCGGCTCTAATCTCCAAATTCCATCATCTGTTGAGCCTGTTAAAACATACTACTGCAAGCGAGGCAAACCGTTGGATTCCAGACTCTGAAGTTCACACCAACAGCTTGTGATTACACAGTTTTACACAATGATGCTATCTAAATTGTACTGGAGGAAATGTAAGGACATGTAACGCCCAATGGACATAGAGCAATAGTCCGGATGCTTCCTTTCGACAGGTAGGTTATGTTCCGATTTTCTTCGAACTTTCGTTTACCTCCTTGATGCACATACATGTTCTTCTGGTAGCATCAGGTTTCTTCAGTCAGACGATTGGGCGTTTTGCCATTCTCATCGAGCAGTGGTCGACAATCTAATTCAAAATTACCCTTAAACACTTATCACATGAGCAGTGTTGAGGAAAACTCCGGTATTTTTTAAAAAACCAAACCCACCGATTAATATTATGTTCTTATGGTTGTTTTCGCATTGGTGATTAAATAGTTCAATTTAAATGTCAGTCATTAATTTGTCCAAATCATTAATCCATTCATACAACTACCGTATTAGTGTCTCATTTCTTGCCCTACCGGCGCTGTATACATTACGAGAATATTCTCCGCCGACGGGCTTGTTTGGTCAAAATCAATAAGTAATTTTGAGAGAAAACACCCGAGAAATTAGTGAAGATCTATAAATTTCTGCATGCTTCAAAAAAAGGAGTACTCTGTACTTCACAATCATTACGACTCTACATCAAGTTAAAGTTTCTTAAGTGTCAGTGTTATTTAACTGATTCCTTATATTGTGAGAAAAGTTAAACCACAATACAAAACAAATAAATAAATAAAACTCTTGTGACAGTTAATAGTTGCCTTCAATAAAGGCGACGGCTCTTTTAAATTTGTGTAGGGCTAACTATGTAACATCATCATTTTTTTCTGTATTCTGTCGTTCCTTAGTTACTTCAGAATTCATGCAGGTATATTCCGTCTTTGCAAGTAAATGAAAGGCAGTTAGTTTTTGCCATACGCGTTTCGCTTATTTTATTTATGAAGCACCTTCAGTGGCCTGTAATACATCTTTCGTCTTACACATATGGAGCAATTACAATATGTTATATTTTCTCTTGTTTTTCAGATAAGAAACAACTTTTGCAGCACAAATTTATTGAGGTTAAAGTATCTTTTAGAGTTACTTACGATTTCCAGTGTTGTTAGTCCATATGTGTGATCCTGGAGATGCGTTCGGTTCGCATGCTTTAGCTGGCCGATTTCCACCGTTTTTCCATCTACATTTTTATTACATCACTTGCACTTTTCATTTTGCGACCAATATGCGTGTGTTTACAGTGTGTAGAGTTGCCAGCTGTCGCTGTGTGTTTATCTTTCGTCTTTTGTGTGTGGTTTGATATTTTTCAGTCCTGGAAATGGAAAAAAGAACACATTGACACCGGTGTGTCAGACCCACCATACTTGCTCCGGACACTGCGAGAGGGGTGTACAAGCAATGATCACACGCACGGCACAGCGGACACACCAGGAACCGCGGTGTTGGCCGTCGAATGGCGCTAGCTGCGCAGCATTTGTGCACCGCCGCCGTCAGTGTCAGCCAGTTTGCCGTGGCATACGGAGCTCCATCGCAGTCTTTAACACTGGTAGCATGCCGCGACAGCGTGGACGTGAACCGTATGTGCAGTTGACGGACTTTGAGCGAGGGCGTATAGTGGGCATGCGGGAGGTCGGCCGGACGTACCGCCGAATTGCTCAACACGTGGGGCGTGAGGTCTCCACAGTACATCGATGTTGTCGCCAGTGGTCGGCGGAAGGTGCACGTGCCCGTCGACCTGGGACCGGACCGCAGCGACGCACGGATGCACGCCAAGACCGTAGGATCCTACGCAGTGCCGTAGGGGACCGCACCGCCACTTCCCAGCAAATTAGGGACACTGTTGCTCCTGGGGTATCGGCGAGGACCATTCGCAACCGTCTCCATGAAGCTGGACTACGGTCCCGCACACCGTTAGGCCGTCTTCCGCTCACGCCCCAACATCGTGCAGCCCGCCTCCAGTGGTGTCGCGACAGGCGTGAATGGAGGGACGAATGGAGACGTGTCGTCTTCAGCGATGAGAGTCGCTTCTGCCTTGGTGCCAATGATGGTCGTATGCGTGTTTGGCGCCGTGCAGGTGAGCGCCACAATCAGGACTGCATACGACCGAGGCACACAGGGCCAACACCCAGCAACATGGTGTGGGGAGCGATCTCCTACACTGGCCGTACACCACTGGTGATCGTCGAGGGGACACTGAATAGTGCACGGTACATCCAAACCGTCATCGAACCCATCGTTCTACCATTGCTAGACCGGCAAGGGAACTTGCTGTTCCAACAGGACAATGCACGTCCGCATGTATCCCGTGCCACCCAACGCGCTCTAGAAGGTGTAAGTCAACTACCCTGGCCAGCAAGATCTCCGGATCTGTCCCCCATTGAGCATGTTTGGGACTGGATGAAGCGTCGTCTCACGCGATCTGCACGTCCAGCACGAACGCTGGTCCAACTGAGGCGCCAGGTGGAAATGGCATGGCAAGCCGTTCCACAGGACTACATCCAGCATCTCTACGATCGTCCCCATGGGAGAATAGCAGCCGGCATTGCTGCGAAAGGTGGATATACACTGTACTAGTGCCGACATTGTGCATGCTCTGTTGCCTGTGTCTATGTGCCTGTGGTTCTGTCAGTGTGATCATGTGATGTATCTGACCCCAGGAATGGGTCAATAAAGTTTCCCCTTCCTGGGACAATGAATTCACGGTGTTCTTATTTCAATTTCCAGGAGTATATATATATATATATATATATATATATATATATATATATATATATATATATGTGTGTGTGTGTGTGTGTGTGTGTGTGTGTGTGTGTGCGTGTGTGTTAAGTGGGAACACGCACACACACAGCCGGTCGCTGTGGCTGAGCGGTTCTAGGCACTACAGTCCGGAACCGCGCTGCTGTTACGGTCACAGGTTCGAATCCTTAGGTTAGTTAGGTTTAAGTAGTTCTAAGTCTAGGGGACTGATGACCTCAGATGTTAAGTCCCATAGTGCTTAGAGCCATTTGAACACACACACACACACACACACACACACACACGCAAAACGAATGAACATCAAACCACACACACAACACAAACAAAAGTCGAAAGATAAACACACAGCAACAGTAAAAACGTATTATAAAACTATTCACACAATACAGCATCTGGAACAAACAGTACACACGTAATAATATTTTTCTGATGTTTTGCAACGGTGCTTATTTTCCTTGTTTTACGATAAGGAAAGCCACCGATGATGGCGATATTTTCGCTGAAACTAGTTTCGGGAAGAAATTAAACAAAAATTTTTTGCGCTACGGTGGACCCGAAATCTCGTGCTCAAAAGACTATACAATCTGCAGGATTAGTAAAATTTTTATTTTCAATTTCCCGCAAAAGTTCATATCTACGCTTCGAGGTACAGGAATACTAGGCGCACGATGCTTCGACGGAGGCCAAAAATATTCAGCGATCGAAGTTGAAGTCCAGTGGCTAAGAAAGGGACGGTCTGACGCCATTGCATGTATGCCGACGAGAGCTGTTATAAAGTTTTAATCGTCACTCAATAAAGGAAGCTACTATGATGAAACTTGCTGTTCATCCATTAATGTGACCACCTATCAAAAGCCTGAGCAAACACCTTCTGCGCCGCAGACCGCTGCGAGACGTGCAGGAAGAGAATCAACGAGATTCTGGAAGGTTCCAACAGGGATGAAGGACGACGCGATTCCAGTCCGTGGCCAGTTGCTGTAGCTTTCTTGGTCGAGGATCAGTGACGCCAAGAGCCCGACTGAGGTGGTCCCAATTTTTCGCGATTGGGTTTAATGCCTGGGAGTTTGCTGACCGAGGGAGTACGGTTAACTCATCCTGATGCTCTTCGAAACGCAAACGTACACTATGAGCTGTGTGGCAAGTCGCATTGTCGTGCTGGTAGATGCAGGCGTGGCGAGGGAAAATAAACTGCACGTATGGATGGGCGTGGTCCCCAAGGATAGATGCATACTTGTGTTGATCCATCGTGCCTTCCAGAATGACGAGATCACCCAGAGAATACCACGAAAACCCTGCACCGACCACAACGCTCCATCCTCCGGCTTGGACCCTTCTGACGATTGTTGCAGGGTGCTTGCTTTCTGGCGTTTCACGCCGTATACGCCAGTGGCCATCTGTCATTTGAAAAGGCCACCTATCGCCACTCACTGGAGTCCTGTAGCGGTACTGGAAAGCAAATTCCAGACTTCGGCGCCGATGAACGGCACTCAGCACGGGTGCCTGAAACAGTGGTTTGCTGCGGAGGCCCGTACGCAGCATTCGTTGACAGTCGTTTAGAAGACGCTGTGGTAGCGTCTTGGTTCATCTCGGTGGTCAGCTGCTGAACATTTGCTCTCTACTCTCCCGTACACATCTCCGCAGCTGTCGTTCACCCCTGTCATCTGTGGCCTGTTCGGCATCACAGTTACTTCGGCAGCGATTTTGGATAGCACCATTTTGGCGCTGTAGCTTAACCACGGCGGCAGGCGAACAATTTACAAGCTTAGCCGTTTCGGGAACGCCTCCACCTTTGGCCCGAAATCCAATGATCGTACCCATTTGGACGTCAGATAAATCCGTACGTTTCCACATTACGATAACGACTGCACTGTTTTCCGCGTCCGCCGAGCACACTTTACATACCCTCCACTGCTAGTGCTGCCACCTTCCGTCTGTGAGAGACTGTTACACGTTGACGTCGACCATAGGCTGTGGTCACATTAATGTGACTGGACTGTGGTCTATGTTTTGGCTGTTCATTCTGGAAAACGTTGCATGCAATGGTTTTTTGATTAGGTGAAAGAAGAGGTCGCTGGGTGCCGTACCAGGCGAATACGATGGACGAGGCGTAGTTTGATAGCCTGAAGAAGCTGCCTGTATGAGAGTCTCCTGTGCAAAATGATGCGGGGCGTTGTCCTGCAGCAAGAACACGCACTTGTGCAGTTTCCCGCTACGCTTCGTCTTGACAGCCTACAGTAAACTTGTCAGGAGATTTCGGCAGTACGCTTCTGTGGCGGTTTGGCCCTTACGAGCATTATCTGTCAGTTCTGCACCATAGCTGTCCCAAGAATCACTCACCATCACCTTGCGCCATGATGGTTGCGTTTCACACTTTCCGGCGGTGGTGAATACAATTGACTCCACTGCTTGCTCTACTCGTTTGTCGCGGAATCACGATGAAACATCCAGCACTCATGCTCAATGATTTGGCAGGTATGTAAGTCTTATGGATTGATCTGGCACGGCTGCAGCATATCCGCCACTGCCTCGGCCCAGAATCTTTCAGAATGGGTGTGATCAGTCGTGGAATACAGGGAGCAGCGACCTCTACCGTGTTCTAAATGTCGTGCAAGACGTGGAAAATTGATCAATGAGCGATTTCCACTTTTTGCTCTATCGCCTCCATTCTGATACTCCGGAGCATGAGGGTCACCACTTCCCTTACGATACCCGGTTTACGAAAGAGAGACAGTCTGCACTTCGTTTTCGTCATGCATACTTTTTTCCCCACACTGGAATAGTCTGGGCCAGCCAAACACTATGTCCTACAATAGTGCATTGTTGCCTACATTTCTACATACTATCCTTAGATTCTGGCAGCCTTTTTCCCCTTTTAATGCAGAAAACAAATTACCGCACGATACTCCAATTTATCACTAGGGTTCACTATTTTAGTTTTGCTTCTCCAGCGGCGTGCTACTGTATCCCGTGATGGTCCAATACAATATTAATAATGTGCTGCTTGATACAATGACGTCGATTAAATATCTAGGTGTTAAGTCTGCAAAGCGATATGAAATGGAATGAACATGTAAGGACTGTAGTGGGGAAGTCGAATGGTCGACTACGGTTTATTGGGAGAATTTTAGAAAAGTGTGAATCATCAGTAAAGGAGACTGCGTGTAGAACATTAGTGCGGCCAGTTCTTGAGTATTTCTCGAGTGTCTGGGGTTTCCCCTCCCCCAGATCGGATTGAAGAAATATATGAAGTAGTTCAGAGGCGAGCGGCTAGATTTCTTTACTGGTACGGTCGATCAACACGAAAGTATTACGGAGATGCTTTGGGAAACCAAACAGCAATCCCTACAAGGAAGGCAATGTCCTTTTCGAAGAACACTGTAAGTAGGCTGTTTAGGTTTTCTTATTGGCAACGTTACGTAGCGCTCTGTATGAAAATCGCTGGCTGTGCTGTGTGCAGTCTGTGGCTAGTTTGCATTGTTGTCTGCCATTGTAGTGTTGGCAGCGGCTGCTGGATGTGACAGCGCGTAGCGTTGCGCAGTTGGAGGTGAGCCGCCAGCAGTGGTGGATGTGGGGAGAGAAATGGCGGAGTTTTGAAATTTGTACGATTTTTCAACACTATTAAGGTAAATACATTGTTTGTTCTCTATTAAAATCTTTCGTTTGCTAACTATGCCTATCAGTAGTTAGTGCCTTCAGTAGTTTGAATCTTTTATTTAGCTGGCAGTAGTGGCGCTCGCTGTATTGCAGTAGTTCGAGTAACGAAGATTTTTGTGAGGTAAGTGATTTGTGGTAGGTTAATGTTAGTCAGGGCCATTCCTGTGTAGGGATTTTTGAAAGTCAGATTGCGTTGCGCTAAAAATATCGTGTGTCAGTTTAAGCACAGTCATGTGTATAATTTTTCAAAGGGGACGTTTCATATGTCGACCCCTAGCCGAGGATACCTCACTGGAATCTTCTGAGCTTTTCTTGTAGTTTGTGTAATTAGTGTAGCTTTTGTTTATTGCTAGCGCGTAATTATACAGAGAATTTCCTTTGTAGTTGTAGTTTTTCATTGTTGTACACAGTTGTGGCATGCATGTAGATTTGCACCAAGTATTTCGCAGCTGCGCTTGCAATTAACTAGATATTATTTTCAATGCTATGTTAATGTGTTTTGTTATTTTTCTCTTCAAATTGTGCTTTTCTGTGTATGTGACAATAATGGCGTGCGAAAAACTTAATACTAGGCTTCAAAGTAAACTGAGAAATGACAGTGAAGACGAAAGCAGTGTGTTAGTGCCGCAGAGTAATGAATTAACTAATGTTCAAAGTAGTAACTTGGTAATTGTGGATAGGGAAATGGAGTGGGCTGTGTAGGCAGTGAAACAATTAGTGAACAGGGAAGCATTATCGATCGATCGGTCAGCAACAGCTCGCCTCAGGAATTGGGAATGACAGAACACAATATTGCAAATACTGTAGACTCAGGTTTGGGTTCTCACCGTTTTCTCAAATGAGTCAAGACACATTTTCCGCTTGTCAAAATGTGAATGTTGCCGGTGCAAATTCATTGCCGAAAAGCACTGAGGAACATGTTTCCGACACCAGTGCATTGTTATTACAATTAATGCAACAAATGGGACAAAAGCTTCAAAAGTTAGACACAATGGAACAAAATCAGAGACAAACGCAGCAAAAGCTTCAAAAGTTAGACATAATAGAACAAAATCTTCAAAAGTTAGACACAATGGAACAACACCAGGGACAAACACAGCAACAGTTAGACGCAATGGAACAAAATCTTCACACCACGCTTGAACAAACACGTGAAGATTTAACTACTGAGTTACATAAAATCGAATCGAAATGTCAAAAAGTCTGTAACGACGTAAAAACACAAATTTGTGAGCATTCTCAACCTATTTTTTCGCGGCATGAAAATGCATTACAGAATCACGAAGCAGCCATAAAAGAACTGCAAATTATTGTTCATGAAAATCATGAGACCTTACAAGCTAAAATTGACTCAGTTGCATCTACCGATTCGGTTACGCAACTTTCAAACTTAAAGGACACAGTAGAAAGACATATGGAGGAAATTAGTTCATTATCAGAGAAAGTAGTTGAACTTTCGGATCAGCTAAATAATTTATCTACGAAGGTAGATGATAATCTGAATGACACAAAACCGGTAGTCTTTAATGACACAAAACCGGTAGTCTTTAATGACACAGAAGAGTGCGAACAAATTAGGAAATTCAAACAAAATCAGAATCAAATTAATGCGCAACACCAAAGAGAAATCCGGGAAGTACAAGATCAGCTGACACAAGTAATACAAAAATTACATATTTCAGAGGACACTCGCGCTCCAACACGGGAAGAGGGACTTAGAAATACGGAACAACCACAAAATAATAACACAGGACATTTCGGAAATTATGAAAGAAATTGGCAAGGTACACCGAATTTTGAGATGGAACCGCCGAAACGACGTAACAATGACCGACATGCGACTCGCCGACATGATGATTTTGACTATAAGCTGTTCATTACTACACGTAAATTCAAAACATTTAAGAATTCTGGCAACGGCATTCATCCACAAGCATGGCTCCATCAATTCTCTCATTGTTTTCCTCCCAACTGGTCATTAGAGCACAGATTAGAATTTATGTGTGGCTACTTAGAGAATGAACCAGCTGAAAGAATGCAATCGGTCATTCATGATTGTCACAGTGAAAGAGAATTTTACCATGTCTTCCTCTCAGCATATTGGTCTCAAGCTACACAAGACCGAGTAAAACATAGCATCATGATGATGAAACACTTTGAACAATCTGAATTTTCCAGTCTTGTCTTACAAGAATTAGAAATTGACTCAGACAGTCGCGGGATGCGAAAACGGGAAAACAATCACTACAGGTCACATCCGTCACAATTCCGTGACGACAGAAACAATAACTGGACACGACAAGTCTATTCTTACAATGCAAATCGTGACCAAAACAGACACCACCCATATGACAACCACTGGCAGAGTAATAATAGTTACAGAGAAAGATCGCATTTCCGTAGTAATGAATATGACAGAGATTACCATACAAACAGACAATATGGGAACAAAAACAATTATTATCAAGGGAGACAGAATAACTTAAGACGCAACAGTTCAGCGCACAGTTATGATTCCGGGAGAAATTCTCCACCACATGACCGACAAACAAGAAACTATGTAAACTACCGACAAAACGACAGACCTGAATTCCATCAGAACTGGCGGGATTCAAACAGAGCAGGGCACTCTCGACAAGGTGAATTTGTAGAAGTTAGGTCTCCTAATCCCAATAACGACGCGCGCCAACAAAGAAACAGACAATGACTCGCACCGCAGGCAGCCACATGCGCCCGCTGGCTCAGAGAAAAATAACATAGACGCTAACCTTGAGAAAAATTCCAGTATTCTTTACCGACGTATACCACACGATGATTCCGTTGAAGCTAAAACTATGCGTACTATGAAGAGTAAAGGTTTACACCACATTTCACATGTAAAACCATTTATTGAGAGATAATCTGCTTTTTAACTTAGTCTTTGCTATAAAATTTTTTCACTTCATGTTACTAGTACTCTTTGTCACACTTAGTAACTTCACATGCAACTATGTTTTAAAGTTAACTATCCAGTGTAGAACCTATGGAACATATTTAGACAATAATTACGAATGCATTGTTATAGTGAACAGACAACACAGTGTTATTGTATGTGTACATTCTTGCTTGTTAGTTGCACGATTACATAACGACTATAAGGCTTACATACTTAGAACATATACTGCTAATGAGATTTTAATGCAACATTTTGGTCTACTTGAAAATACATTCTGGATTTAAAGTACTTTCTGTGAGATACCAGATGACACAGTGGTTAGTTTATGTGACAGCTACACGATTTTATCACGACGCTACTAATGAGTGACAATTTACAATGTTGCTTTTGCGCTGTATCTGTTTTATATCTGCACAGTTTTTCTGTATTATTCTGGAAAGTAAAACATGTTTTAGTAGTAACTTTTGTGGTATAGCTACAATGAGACAGCCTTTTCCGTAGCACAACAATACGTTACGTTATAGTACTTTCTTGATCACGGTAAGGTACGTAATAACTACGATATCTATATGCAAAGCATTTCACTTTTATTTATCATGAGGTAAGTACATTGACTTCCGCAGAACTTAGCTTTCAGAGGACGATAACTACGCCACTTCCACAGAGATTATCTTACAACAAGATGCACAGTTTAGGGCTACAGTACACGAATTTGAGTGATTAATTTCGTACTTAATACATTTATTTTTAAAGATATTTGAAGTACAATGATACAAAGTTTTTCCGTGATACATTTCATTCCATTGCAATAATCTGTAACACCTGAGGGTATAATTACATTAATCCTCAGGGGGGTACACGCTTACTTTGTGTACCATGTGTGTGGCAAGCACAAGGAGCCCTAGCTAATATGGTATTTGCTTATACAACTTTACACATTGGTACCATATTTCTCCAACACAGAATTACACAGCTATCTGATTATTTAACAAAGAAACAAAAATTTTTTTTATGTCAGTGACACATGTTTACGCAATTACACAGTTGGATAATTTCACATTTATGAAATTGTATTTTGTCTGTACTTTGTGAACTCTTCATATTTTTTCAGAACCATTGTGATACTATGAGAGCTTTGAATGATGTATTTGGTATGGGATCATGATTTTAAAGTACGTTTGAGGTAGATGACACTATTGAAATGAGCAGAGAATTTTTTTTTAGGTTTTGAAATTATTGGAGGAAGCTACGACGATTTTGAGAGTTGACTGAGGTGTTATGATATTATTACGATGACTATGTGTATTATGCTGTTGCGGTATGTTTATGATCAATAAGCTGATGCTATATGAGTTATCTGATTATGCTACGTATCTGTTGTGATGAAATATTGAAGAAGTGTCGAAGAATAAGGTAAGGAAAAATGAGTAGTGGTTAGGGACTCTGGTTTGTGAAAAAGGTTGTTGGAAACCAAGAATCGTACTTTAAGAGGTATGAAATGTATGTAAATGCGTGAATGTATCACAATGCCACAAAATCTCGACCTGTGAAATTTTGTGTATGAGACTGCCACTGTAGTGCAAACTGGTGTTGTAAATATTTCGGTAAGAAAGTTAAGTGACCACCTGCACGTAATGCGTCGTGGGCACCCAGCTGGCCAAAGTCATCTGGAAAAAAGCCATTAGTGTGTGCCTTTCAGAGGCACAGGTGCAGAAAAAAAAGGGAGGCCATTATCCTCGCTATTGACATTCCTTTGTAGAAAGCATCGCAAATACGACACGCTCAAACTTGAAAACATATGATTATACTGTGGAGCTCTTAATTTATGATATTTACTAAAATGCCTAATGAAATGATGAGAAACATTTCACGGCTATTGTCTTGCTAGTTGAGAGAAATGCCATATGGCTTGCTTTATGTATTTATTAACTCATTTTGTTTAATATCTAGTTTCTAGCTGCACTTCAGCGTTGGTTAAAATAAAATTTTATAGATGTACTAATATAAATATTTTCTGTCTACAAATCGAGTAAATAATAATTTTTTTCAAAAAAAAATGAGGGAACACAAAAAGACATTTACCTTCACAGGAACTGCATTCATAATTTTCTTTTCAAGTACTTGGTAATTTATTTTGTAGAATAAGTTGTGGTGCACCACTTTAATTAGATAGACATTAAGATGTGAATATACATTTCCTTTATCTGCATTGTTGTCTTTAGTGTACTTTTTTTTTTTTTTTGCTTGAGTGTTGTCATGTTTAGATATAAGTTATTACATTTGCTGCTGCTGTTTGCCAGGCATAGTGCTACTAAATTTCACTTTGTATTACTCTCTTAAGCTAGTTTTACTACTGATTTATTTTTCTTGTTGCTGCACATTGGCTCATATTAGTTGTAATGTTGCATTGCTTAGTAATTTAGATTTACTGTAGCTTGCTTTGACAATTTCCATTTTTTTCATTGCTGTTTGTATTAATTGTTTTATGCTGCTGCATTGCCTCATCCCTTAGTTTAGCATCTGAGCTCAGTAGATTTAAGTTAGCTTAAGATGGGGTAGGCTATATGAGAGAACGAGTTGTGATGAATTGGAAGAAATGTATTGAGAAGCTATAAGAAAATGGTTTAGCCAAAAAAAGTATTTTGAAAGAGGATATGAGCAAAAAAGTAGGGTTTAGGGACAACAGGTTTAGGTAGGATTTTCTTGGAAATTAATGATGTAAGATAATGGAAAATAAATAATGAGGTAAGAAATATGTGAACATATAAATACAGAATGCATGCTTGGATAGTATGTTTTGGTGAAAACAAATGTTGAAATAAGACGAAAATCTATGGAATGAAGTTTTGGGTTGGACTGCAGTACCAAATGTTACACTGAAAACGAACCCTGTCCTTTCCATTGTGTTATCCCCCTATGTGTTTGTGTACTCTTTTATATTTGCGTTTTTCCTGTCTTTATGTGTTTAGCTAATAAGAGTTATGTTGTAGAATTTTTTCTAATAATATGTTATTTACTTTGTAAAGATGTTTAGACATTATTTATTCTGTTTTGTTTTAATGCTGATGTGTTGTTTCAAAAGTTATTCTGGTATTTTTTCATAATTCCTGTAACACTGATGTATATGTTTATTTCTATTCTTTTGTAAAGTTTGTGTTACTACAAATGTTATCTGTATTGTTATGTTCTTTAATGATGTATTTTGTACCTTTGTAATTGTATTCTTATGTTATAAAATTGTAATTGACACCAGTTCATCAAATTAAGTAACTTGTAAGTTCCATTTCACTGGACACGTTTCTGTTGGTCATAGTATTTGGACAACATGTGAGAAGTAGGGACTGTTAGTGTTTGCATGTGTGTTAATAATTCAGCAAGGGACTGGATAACAGCATTGTTGGTTCTAAGGACAATTCCAAAAACTTTGTGAGTGCACAAGTGGGGTTTATTGGACTTGCTACATTATCCGCAAGACTCTTCAATGGTGATTGTGCACCTGCACAGACGCAACAGATGGCTGCTGGCCGTCTCTACAAGGACTACAGTGGATCTGCATCTTTGATGGCCCACCATTACCATTATTTCTACAAGGACTGCAGTGGGTCTCCACCTCTGGTGGCCCACCAATACCGTAATCTCTACCAGGACTACAGTGGGTCTACTCTGTGATGACCTACCTACCAATATTCTTCAAAACTTCGACTGACTCTGCGGTGGGTTTGCTCTGTTGTGGCCCATTACCTGTCTGCATGTCAAGAGTCAGCACTGTCTTTTCGTTGGAATGACAACACTACTTCTTCAAGACTGCATCGAAATCCACTACTTCCGTGTGCATTTTCTTCTACTGCTCAGACTTTGAGAAAAACACTGCTATTTTACTGTGATGAACGATCAGGACTGTCTTTATGGACTGTGAGAAAATTTTAGCTTTTGACCAACATTGTATCAATAAGTGTGTGCCTTTGATTTCTTTGTTATTGTAATTATGAAAAATTTTATCAAATCATTATTGGCCACTGCCCAAAACAATATGTAAAATTTTTTGTGGGGAGCATGAGGGCTATGTAAGTAGGCTGTTTAGGTTTTCTTATTGGCAACGTTACGTAGCGCTCTGTATGAAAATCACTGGCTGTGCTGTGTGCAGTCTGTGGCTAGTTTGCATTGTTGTCTGCCATTGTAGTGTTGGCAGCGGCTGCTGGATGTGAACAGCGCGTAGCGTTGCGCAGTTGGAGGTGAGCCGCCAGCAGTGGTGGATGTGGGGAGAGAAATGGCGGAGTTTTGAAATTTGTACGACTAGATGTCATGAACTGCTATGTATATTATGATTTTTCAACACTGTTAAGGTAAATACATTGTTTGTTCTCTATTAAAATCTTTCGTTTGCTAACTATGCCTATCAGTAGTTAGTGCCTTCAGTAGTTTGAATCTTTTATTTAGCTGGCAGTAGTGGCGCTCGCTGTATTGCAGTAGTTCGAGTAACGAAGATTTTTGTGAGGTAAGTGATTTGTGAAAGGTGTAGGTTAATGTTAGTCAGGGCCATTCTTGTGTAGGGATTTTTGAAAGTCAGATTGCGTTGCGCTAAAAATATTTTGTGTCAGTTTAAGCACAGTCTTGTATAGTTGTTCAAAGGGGACGTTTCAACACTGTTGAGGGTATTTAGAAAACCGGCATTTGAAGCTGATTTCCAGAACAATTCTACTGGCACCGACGTACACTACTGGCCATTAAAATTGCTACACCACGAAGGTGACGTGCTACAGACGCGAAATTGAACCGACAGGAAGAAGATATTGTGATATGCAAATTATTAGCTTTTCGGAGCATTCACTCAAGATTGGCTCCAGTGGCGACACCTACAACGTGCTGACGTGAGGAAAGTTGCAACCGATTTCTCATACACTAACAGCAGTTGACCGGCGTTGCCTGGTGAAATGCTGTTGTGATGCCTCGTGTAAGGAGGAGAAATGCGTACCATCACGTTTCCGACTTTGATAAAGGTCGGATTGTAGCCTATTGCGATTGCAGAATATGGAATCGGTGGGTTCAGGAGGGTAATACGGAACGCTGTGCAGGATCCCAACGGCCTCGTATCACTAACAGTCGAGATGACAGGCATCTTATCCGCATGGCTGTAACGGATCGTGCAGCCACGTCTCGATCCCTGAGTCAACAGATGGGGAAGTTTGCAAGACAACAACCATCTGCACGAACAGTTCGACGACGTTTGAAGCAGCATGGACTATCAGCTCGGAGACCATGGCTGCGGTTACCCTTGATGCTGCATCACAGACAGGAGCGCCAGCGATGGTGTACTCAAGAACGAATCTGGGTGCACAAATGGCAAAACGTCATTTTTTCGGATGAATCCAGGTTCTGTTTACAGCGTCATTATGGGCGCATCCGTGTTTGGCGACATCGCGGTGAACGCACATTGGAAGCGTGTATTCGTCATCGCCATACTGGCGTATCACCCGGCGTGATGGTATGGGGTGCCATTGGTGACACGTCTCGGTCACCTCTTGTTCGCATTGACGGCACTTTGTGTACGTTACATTCCAGATGTGTTACGACCCGTGGCTCTACCCTTCATTCGATCCTTGCGAAAGCCTACATTTCAGCAGGATAATGCACGACCGCATGTTGCAGTTCCTGTACGGGCCTTTCTGGATACAGAAAATGTTCGACTACTGCCCTGGCCAGCACATTCTCCAGATCTCTCACCAATTGCAAACGTCTGGTCAATGGTGGCCGAGCAACTTGCTTGTCACAATACGTCAGTCACTACTCTTGTTGAACTGTGGTATCGTGTTGAAGCTGCATGGGCAGCTGTACCTGTATACGCCATCCAAGCTCTGTTTGACTCAATGCCCAGGCGTATCAAGGCCGTTATTACGGCCAGAGGTGGTTGTTCTGGATACTGATTTCTCAGGACCGCCATGCAGGATTAGCCGAGCGGTCTATGGCGCTGTAGTCATGGACTGTGCGGCTGGTCACGGCGGAGATTCGAGTCCTCCCTTGGGCATGTGTGTGTGTTTATCTTTAGGATAATTTAGGTTAAGTAGTGTGTAAGCTTAGGGACTGATGACCTTAGCAGTTAAGTCCCATAAGATTTCACACACTTTTTTTTCTCAGGATTATGCACCCAAATTGCGTGAAAATGTAATCACATGTCAGTTCTAGTATAATATATTTGTCCAATCAATACCCGTTTATCGTCTGCATTTCTTCTTGGTGTAGCAATTTTAACGGCCAGTAGTGTACATTTCGCATAAGAACCACAAATATTACATAAGAGAAATTAGGGCTGGCAAGGAGGCATATAGATGGTCGTTTTTCACTCGCTCTCTTTGCGAGTGGACTAGGAAAGGAAAATCTTTGCGAAAAGGCCAGAAAAGGAAATGATCAGCAGTGGTGCAAAGGTAACCCCCGCAACGTATCACACGGTGGCTTGATGTGTATGTATGTAGACGTTAGTGAGGAGATTTCAATGTGTATTATGGCTGCAGACATATACCTGTAAGCAAACAAAAAATTCATTACGTTACTTTTTTACCAGGTGATAAGCAAAACTTTGAAATTACCTCTCACATACATGTCACGTGCATTCATTCTCGAAAGTAAATTTCCCTGCCAGTGTGTAAAGACTCAGAAGAAACGAGATGAGTTACTTATGTTTTATGTATCATCTCTGCCTTGTACACGAGATACCACGGAATTTACATCAGCTATCAAGCAATGTTGTACGCCATACAGTAAGCAAATTATCCTCACGTTCAAACTGCCGCGCCAACTTGTGTACAGAAGATCTACGAAAAAAAGGTGCCTCCCTTCTCGTTTGGAAGTTGTCATATAACGGACAGATTAATAAAAAAAAAAAGCTGATGATACAACAGTAATATCTAATTATTAGGAAAATGAGTGCCTTAAATTTTAGATTAGTTTCAGTCGTCATACTGCAGACGTGGTAAACATTTATGAACAGAATATCGCATACACACAGCATCATTTTTAAGGAATTTATTCTTCCCCATCCCTAGTTTATTAGTTTAGTTCCGTACCTCAATCGCTAAAAAGAGAACCCTTACAGGATATTTTATTCTCTTTGTGTCTGTATGTCTGTCCGGCTGTTAAGATATCTTCTTCTAAAGAACGAATATAGGTATCAAGTTGAAATTTCCTTTCAACACAAGTCTTGAACGAACTGTGGCAGAAGCGCGAACAACTGGAGACTGACATATTAGGACATGCTTTGGTATCATGAAATAGTGCATTGATAATGGCTAGTCTTGAACGAACTGTGACAGAAGCCCGAACAACGGAAGACGTACTAGGACATGCACTGATACCACGAAATAGTGCATTGATAACGGCTAGGCACTAGCCGAAATTTAGACTTGCCTAAAAAACTTCAAAGAAAAGGACGATTGATTGCTGTGCTCTGTAATTTGAAAGTCATATCAGAGTCGTTGAGTCCTCATACTCCCTGCTGCCAGCACTCCTATCTAAAATTTGTCTCTTCAATAATGTCTAATTATAACAGTACTTATGATCTACGAATATAAACTCTATATGTATGTATTTTTCCAGGTGTACCTTTCTAATTGTTTATTTCACTTTTTGTACTAAATGTAGTTTAACATGCCTACTAAAACGTATGAATGTAAAATAAGTAGAATGCCTGGTTAGATGTAAGAGAGGGCCTGATGGCCCTAATTTTGCCAGGTTAAATAAATAAATAAATAAATAAATAATGGAAGGTAATTTGATGAAGTTGAAATTTATGTCAAATGCTAAGGTCTCCGGTTCCTTCCTGATGTAAAAAATTTAAGCATCTAAGTCGATGTAATTAAAAGAGATGGCCATTTATATTACATATTTCGATACTCGAAAACTGGGTCATCAAAACGTATAGCATAGTTAAAGTTGACCTAGAATCATATGAGAACTGTACGGAAAGTACAGAACGATCGGTCACAAAGTAGAAACCACAGTGAAGACGAAAAATGTTTCATTTTCAACAGTTAACTATTCTTTCCAAGTACTTCTCTACATACTCGCCGCTCCGAGTTAGACATTGGTCGTAGCGTTGTACCAATTTTCCAATACCCTCGTCATAGAAGGCACCATCCTGTGCTTTCCGACAACTTTCTGCGCTGGGCTGCAGCTCATTGTCTGTGCCAATGTATTGTCTTCATATCCAGCGCTTCATATGAGCAGAGATAAAAATCAAAGGGAGCGAAGTCCAGGCTGTATGCTGGGTGACCAAACACTTCGCGTCGAAAACGCTGCAGGAACGTCATCACTACCCCTGCAGTGTGCGACCGTAAACTGTCATGAACACGGAACTGCACGACAGTTGCGTTCTGTGATGTTGCATGAAATCAGGTAAAATCTCTCGGCAGGCAGCCTATAGCGGGAGACGTTAATTTCTAGGTATCATTACGCGCCCAGTTTGCGCTCGGAACTGAGAAGAGCGATGTGACACTATGTACAGGCATACAACAGATATTGCCCGATACATCTGTGCAAAGCTTCATCGGATTTTCACTGTAGTTGGCATTTCGTAACCGATCGACGCTTACTTTTCGTATATTGTTGTTGTTGTGGTCTTCAGTCCTGAGCCTGGTTTGATGCAGCTCTCCATGCTACTCTATCCTGTGCAAGCTTCTTCATCTCCAGGTACTTACTGCAACCTACATCCTTCTGAATCTGCTTAGTGTATTCATCTCTTGGTCTCCCTCTACGATTTTTACCCTCCACGCTGCCCTCCAATGCTAAATTTGTGATCCCTTGATGCCTCAGAACATGTCCTACCAACGGGTGCCTTCTTCTTGTCAAGTTGTGCCACAAACTCCTCTTCTCCCCAATTCTATTCAATACCCCCTCATTAGTTATGTGATCTACCCATCTAATCTTCAGCATTCTTCTGTAGCACCACATTTCGAAAGCTTCTATTCTCCTCTTGCCCAAACTATTTATCGTCCATGTTTCACTTCCATACATGGCTACACTCCATTCAAATACTTTCAGAAACGACTTCCTGACACTTAAATCTACACTCGATGTCAACAAATTTCTCTTCTTCAGAAACGCTTTCCTTGCCATTGCCAGTCTACATTTTATATCCTCTCTACTTCGACCATCATCAGTTATTTTGCTCCCCAAATAGCAAAATTGATTTACTGCTTTAAGCGTCTCATTTTCTTATCTTTTCGTATAACCCTCGTAAAATGCGGCAGGAAGCCATATTTCACAGTACAAGTACAGTAAACAATACAAAAATTGTTAATTTGTAATTAAACTACTTTTTCCCATTTCTGGTCCGTCTCTCTGTCCGTCTGTAAATACCCCTGTTTCTCAGCAGAGGGTATATGTTGTAAGTAGGCTGTTTAGGTTTTTTTATTGGTAACGCCACCTCTGTATGAAAATCACTGGCTGTGCTGTGTGCAGTCTGCGGCTGCTTTGCATTGTTGTAATACTCGCCATTGTAGTGTTGGGCAGCGGCAGCTGGATGTGAACAGCGCGTAGCGTTGGGCAGTTGGAGGTGAGCCGCCAGCAGTGGTGGATGTGGGGAGAGAGATGGCGGAGTTTTGAAATTTGTCGTGAACTGCTATATTTATATATGATGATATCAAGGTAAATATATTGTTTGTTCTCTATTAATATCTTTCATTTGCTAACTATCCCTATCAATAGTTAGTGCCTTCCATAGTTTGAATCTTTTATTTAGCTGGCAGTAGTGGCGCTCGCTGTATTGCAGTAGCTTGAGCAGCGAAGATTTTTGTGAGGTAAGTGATTTGTGAAAGGTATAGTTTAATGTTAGTCAGGGCCATTCTTTTGTAGGGAATTTTGAAAGTCAGATTGCATTGCGCTAACAAAATATTGTGTGTCAGTTTAAGCACAGTCATGTATAAATGGTTAAAAAGGGGACGTTTCATATGTCGACCCTTAGCCGAGGATACCTCACTGGAATCTTCTGTTTTTTTTTTTTCTTGTTGTTTGTGTGATTGGTGTAGCTATTGTTTATTGGTAGCGCGTAATCATAGAGAGAATTTCCTTTGTAGTTGTAGTTTTTCATTGTTGTACAGTAAAACAGTTGTGGCATGCATGTAGATTTGCACCAAGTATTTCGCAGCTGCGCTGGCAATTAAGTAGACATTATTTCCATTGCTATGTTATTTTATTTTGCTCTTCAAATTGTGCTTTTCTGTGTTATCGTGTGAAATATTGTGACAATTATGGCGTGTGAAAAACGTAATACTAGGCTCCAAGGTAAAATGAGAAATGACAGTGAAGACGAAGGCAGTGTGTTAGCGCCGCAGAGTAATGAATTAACTAATGTTCAAAGTAGTAATTTGGTAATTGCGCATAGGGAAATGGAGCGGGCGGAAATCAATGGTGTAGACAGTGAAACAGGTAGTGAACAGGGAAGCGTTATCGATCGATTGGTCGGCAACAGCTCGCCTCAGGAATCGGGAATGACAGAACACAATATTGCAAATACTGCAGACTCAGGTTTTGGGTTCTCACCGTTTTCTCAAATGAGTCAAGACACATTTTCCGCTTGTCAATATGTGAATGTTGCCGGTGCAACTTCACTGCCGAAAAGCACTGAGGAACATGTTTCAGACACCAGTGCATTGTTATTACAATTAATGCAACAAATGGGACAAAAGCTTGAAAAGTTAGACACAATGGAACAACACCAGAGACAAACACAGCAACAGTTAGACACAGTGGAACAAAATCTCAAAAAGTTAGACACAATGGAACAAAATCAGAGACAAACACAGCAACAGCTTCAAAAGTTAGACTCATTGGAACAAACTCTTGAACAAACGCGTGAAGATTTAACTACTGAGTTACATCACATTGAATCGAAATGTCAAAAAGTCTGTAATGACGCAAAAACTCAAATTTGTGAGCATTTTCAACCTATTTTTTCGCGGCATGAAAATGCATTACAGAATCACGAAGCAGCCATAAAAGAACTGCAAATTATTGTTCATGAAAATCATGAGACCTTGCAAGCTAAATTTGACTCAGTTGCATCTACCGATTCGGTTACACAACTTGCAAAAACTCAGGAAAACTTTAAGGACACAGTAGATACTCTGAAACTTGGTTCAGAAAAACACACTGAGGAAATAAGCACACTATCGGAGAAAGTAGCCGAACTTTTGGATCAGTTCACTAATTTATCTACGAAGGTAGATGATAATCTGATTGACGCAAGACCGGTAGTCTTTAATGACACAGAAGAGTACGAACAAATTAGGAAATTCAAACAAGATCAGAATCAAATTAATACACAACACCAAAGAGAAATCCGGAAAGTACAAGATCAGCTGACACAGGTAATACAAGAATTACGTATTTCAGAGGACACTCGCGCTCCAACACGGGAAGAGGGACTTAGAAATACGGAAAAGCCGCAAAATAATAACGCAGGGCATTTCGGAAGTTATGAAAGAAATTGGCAATGTGCACCGAATTTTGAGATGGAACGGCCGACACGACCTAACAATGACCGATATGCGACTCGCCGACATGATGATTTTGACTATAAGCTGTTCATTACTACACGTAAATTCAAAACATTTAAGAATTCTGGCAACGACATTCATCCACAAGCATGGCTCCATCAAATCTCTCATTGTTTTCCTCCCAACTGGTCATTGGAGCACAGATTAGAATTTATGTGTGGCTACTTAGAGAATGAACCAGCTGTAAGAATGCGATCGGTCATTCACGATTGCCACAGTGAAGGAGAATTTTACCATGCCTTCCTCTCAGCATATTGGTCTCAAGCCACACAAGACCGAGTAAAACATGGTATCATAATGATGAAATATTTCGAACAATCTGAATTCTCCAGTCTTGTGAAATATTTTGAAGACATGTTGCACAAGAATCAGTACCTGTCAAACCCATACAGCCCCTCAGAACTCATCCGCATTTGCTTAATCGAATTACCTGAACATTTACGACATATTATTTTGGCAGGACGCTGCAAAGACGACATTGAAGCTTTTCAGGGACTGTTACAAGAACTGGAAAGTGACACTGACAATCGCGGAACGCAGGAGCGCAACAATTACAGATCACATCAGTCGCAATTTCGCGATGAAAGAAATAATAACTGGACGCGACAAGGCTATTCTCACAACACAAATCGTGACCGAAACAGACACCACCCGTATTACAACCGTTGGCAGAGTAGTAATAATTACAGGGAAAGATCACCTCTCCGCGGTAGTGACTATCACAGAGACAATCAGAGAAACAGACAATTTGGGAACCAAAATAATTATTATCAAGGGAGACAGAATAACTTTAGATGCAACGGTCCAGCGCACAGTTACGATTCAGGGAGAAATTCTCCACCACTTAACCGACAAGAAAGAAACTACAGGAACTACCGACATGACGACAGACGATGTGATCGTAACGACAGACCTGAATTGCATCAGAACTGGCGGGATTCAAACAGGGCAGGGCCTTCTCGTCAGAGTGAATTTGTAGAAGTTAGGTCTCCTAATCCCAATAACGGCGTGCGCCAACAAAGAGACAGACAATGACTCGCACAGCAGGCAGCCGTGTGTGCCCGCTGGCTCCGAGAAAAATAACATAAGACGCAACCCTTGAGAAAAATTTTAGCATTCTTTACCGATGTATACAACATGATAATTGCTTTGAAGTTGAAACTCTGCGTACTAGGAAGAGTAAAGGTTTACACCACATTTCACATGTAAAACCGTTTATTGAAAGATAATTTGCCTTTTAACTTTGTCTTTGCCATAAAACGTTTCACTTCACGTTACTAGTATGCTTTAGAAACTGTTACCATGCAACAATGTTTGAAGTTAAACATCCAGTCTAGAACCTAGGGAACATTTTTAAACAGAAATTACGAATGTATTGTTATAGTGAACAGACGTCACAGTGTTATTGTGTGTGTACATTCTTGCTTGTTTGTTGCACGATTACGTAACGACTATAAGGCTCACATACTTAAAACATTTACCAGTACTGCTAATGAGATTTTAATGCAACATTTTGGTTTATTTGAAAATACATTCTGAATTTAAAGTGCTTTCTGAGAGATACCAGATGACACAGAGGTTAGTTTATGTGACAGCTACACGATTTTTATCACTATGCTACTAATGAGTGACAATTTACAATGTTGCTTTTGCGGTGTATCTGTTTTATATCTGCACAGTTTTCTGAATTCTTCTGGAAAGAAAAACATGTTTTAGTAGTAACTTTTGTGGTATAGCAACAATGAGACAGCCTTTTCGTGGCACAACAATACGTTACTGTACAGTACTTTCTTCATCACGCCAATAAGCATTATAACTATGATATCTATACGCAAAGCATTTCACTTTTGTTTATCATGAGGTAAGTACATTGACTTCTGCAGAACTTAGCTTTCGGAGGACGAAAACTACGACACTTCCACAGAGATTATGTTACAAGACGCACAGTTTAGCGCTACAGTACACGTATTTGAGTGATCAATTTTATACTTAAAACATTTATTTTTAAAGATTTTTGAATTACAAAAGAGTTTTCCGTGATATATTTCATTCCATTGGTGTAATCTGTAGCACCTGAGGGTATAACTACATTAATCCTCAGGGGGGTACACGCTTACTTTGTGTACCATGTGTGTGGCAACCACAAGGAACCCTAGCTAATATGGTATTTGCTTATACAACTTTACACATCGGTACCATATTTCTCTAACACACAAATTACACAGCTATCTGATCATTTAACTGAGAGATAAACATTTTTTTACTACATCAGTGACACATGTTTACGCAATACACAGTTGGGTAACTTCACACTTATGAAACTGTATTTTGTCTGTACTTTGTAAACTGTTCATATTTTTTCGGAATCATTGTGATACTATGAGAGCTTTGAATGATGTATTTGGTAAGGGAGCATGATTTTAAAGTACGTTTGAGGCAGCTGACACTTTTGACATGAGCAGAGAATTTTTTTAGGCTTAGAAATTATTGGAGGAAGTTACGACGATTTTGAGATTTGACTGAAGTGTTATGATGTTATTATTATGACGACGATGTGTATTATGTTGTTGAGGAATGTTTATTATGCTACGTATTTCTCATGATGAAATATTAAAGAAGTGTCGACGAATATGTATATGTATAATGAGGTAAGGAATAATGAGTAGTGTTTAGGGACTCTGATTTATGAAAAGGATGTTGGAAACCAAGAAACGTACTTTAAGAGTTATGAAATGTGTGTGTATATGCGTGAATGTATTACAATGCAGACGAAAATTTTTTTGGACACTGTTATATCAATAACATTTTGTTTCTATAGATTTGTAACGCAAATTCTTGACCTGTGAAATATTTTTATGTGAGACTGTCACTGTAGCGGAAACTGCTGTCGTAAAAATTTCCGTAAGAAAGTTAAGTGACCACCTGCACGTAATGCGTCGCGGGCACCCACCTGGGCGACAGCCGCCCGAAAAAAAAAGCCATTAGCCTTTCAGCGGCACAGGTAGAAAAAAAAAAGGGGAGGCCATTATCCTCGCTATTGACGTTCCTTTGTAGAAAGCATCGCAAAAACGACACGGTCGAACTTGGGAGCTCTTAATTTATGATATTTACTGAAATGCTTATGAATTGATGGGAAATATTCTTACATCTGCAAACCTGATAATGACAAGTGTCTTTCTACGAGAGTTGAGAGCTACTGACTTACGAAATGCCACATAGCTATTGAATGATGTTTTTATGCTTTGGTTTGCGTAATTGCTTATTTCATTTGACATCTGTTTTCCAGCTGTGTTGCAGCATTGGTTTCATAAAATAAAATTAAATGCATTTGCTAATGTGAACACTTTCTGTCAACAGATCTATTAAATAATAATTTTGTGATCCACATTCTTCAAAAAAGGAGCACTTGGAAAGGAAAGAACAATAAGAGGGGACTAGTAACAGTAACTGCATACATAATATTCTTTTCAAGTACATGGTAATATTTCTTTTACAATAAGTTGTTGTGGTGCACCACTTTAATTACATAGACATTAAGATGTGATTATACATTTCCCTTATCTGCATTGTTGTTTTTACTGTAATATTTTTTCTGCTTGAGCTATGTCATGTTTAGATATAAGCTGCTGTTTGCCAGGCATAGTGCTACTGAACTTTAATTTGTGTTACTCTGCTAAGCCAGATTTATTTTTTTGTTGCTGCACATTGGCTCATATTAGTTGTAATGTTGCATTGCTTGGTAATCTAGATTTACTGTAGCTTGCTTTGCAATTTTCCAATTTTTTGGTCATTGCTGTTTGTGTTACTTATTTTGTGCTGCTGCATTGCCTCGTCTCTTAGTTTAGCATCTGAGCTCAGTAGATTTAAGTTAGCTTAAGAGGGGGTAGCCTCTAAGAGAATGAGTTGCGATGAATTGGAAGAAATGCATTGAGAAAACAGGTTTAGGTAGGATTTTCTTGGAAATAAATGTTGAGGTAAGAAATGTGTGAACATATAAATACAGAAAGCATGCTTAGATAGAATTTTTTTGGTGGAAACAAAGGATGAAATAAGAGGAAAGATATATGAAGTTTTGGGTTGGACTGCAGTACCAAATGTTACACTGAAAACGAACCCTGTCCTTTCCTATTGGTGTTATCCCACTATGTGTTTGTGTACCCTTGTGTATTTGTTTTCTTCCTGTCTCTGTGTAGTTTCATAGAATTTTTTCTTCTTTTAATATTAAGCTACATTCACTATGATGAGGAATACTGTTATCCTCGAATATAATTGGCATTAATAATATGTTATTTACTTTGTAAAGATGTTAGACATTATTAATTCTGTTCTGTTCAATGCTCATGTGTGAAGTTGATGTTTCAAAAGTTATTGTGATCCTTTATGTATGTACTCATGTCATAATTCCACTGATGTATATGTTTATTTCTATTCTTTTGTAAAGCCTGTTTTGCTACAAATGTTATCTATATTGTTATGTTCTTTAATGATGTATTCTGTACCTTTGTTATTGTATTCTCATGTTATAAAATTGTAATTGACACCAGTTTATCAAACTAAGTACCATGTAAGCATTCATTTCACTGCACACATTTCCGTTGGTCATAGTATATGGACAATATGTGAGAAGTAGGGACTGATAGTGTTTGCACGTGTGTTAATGATTCAGCAAGGGACTGGATAACAGCATTACTGGTTCGAAGGACAATTTCAAAAACTTTGTGAGTGCACAAGTGGTGGTTTATGGACTTGCTATATTGTCCGCAAGACTCTTCGATGGTGATTGTGCACCTGCACAGTCGCAACAAGTGGCTGCTGGCCATTTATACAAGGACTACAGTGGGTCTGCATCTTTGATGACCCACCAGTACCATTATCTCTACAAGGACTACAGTGGGTCTACATCTTTGATGATCCATCAATACCATTATTTCTACAAGGACTGCAGTGGGTCTGCACCTCTGGTGGCCCACCAATACCATACTCTCTACCAGGACTACAGTGGGTCTGCTCTGTGATGACCTACCTACCAATCTTCTTCAAACTGTCGAATGACTCTGCTGTGGGTTTGCTCTGTTGTGGCCCATTACCTGTCAGCATGTCAAGAGTCAGCACTGTCTTTCAGTTGGACGGACAACAGTATTTCTTCAAGACTGCATGGAAATCCACTACTTCTGTGTGCAATTTCTTTTACTAATGAGACTTTGTGAAAAAAAACCTGTAATTACTATTATGATGAATGATCAGGACTATCTTTACGGACTGTGAGAAAATTTTAGCTTTTGACCAACATAGTATCAATAAGTGTGTGCATTTGATTTCTTTGTTATTGTAACTATGAAAATTTTTTTCAAATCTGTATTGGCCACTGCCCAATCCAATTTGTAAAATTTTTTGTGGGGAGCATGAGGGCTATGTAAGTAGGCTGTTTAGGTTTTTTTATTGGTAACGCCACCTCTGTATGAAAATCACTGGCTGTGCTGTGTGCAGTCTGCGGCTGCTTTGTATTGTTGTAATACTCGCCATTGTAGTGTTGGGCAGCGGCAGCTGGATGTGAACAGCGCGTAGCGTGGGGCAGTTGGAGGTGAGCCGCCAGCAGTGGTGGATGTGGGGAGAGAGATGGCGGAGTTTTGAAATTTGTCATGAACTGCTATATTTATATGTGATGATATCAAGGTAAATATATTGTTTGTTCTCTATTAATATCTTTCATTTGCTAACTATCCCTATCAATAGTTAGTGCATTCCATAGTTTGAATCTTTTATTTAGCTGGCAGTAGTGGCGCTCACTGTATTGCAGTAGGTTGAGCAGCGAAGATTTTTGTGAGGTAAGTGATTTGTGAAAGGTATAGTTTAATGTTAGTCAGGGCCATTCTTTTGTAGGGAATTTTGAAAGTCAGATTGCATTGAGCTAACAAAATATTGTGTGTCAGTTTAAGCACAGTCATGTATAAATTGTTCAAAGGGGATGTTTCATAATGTACCAAGTTGAGATTTATGTCAATTACTGCGGTCTACGACCCTTGGCGGGGTACATAATTTAAGCTTCTAAGTCAATGCAATCATAAGACACTGCCAGATATATCACATATTTTGATACTCGTGAACTCTCTCATTAAACCTAGAGACGAGCTACAAAAATACATGCTGAGCCTGGTGGACTAGGAGACAGCTGGCATGATAACTCAGCGTGTTCGGTTGGAGGGGTGGCTGTCTTCTGTAATAAACACAACGGAGTGAAATATTAACTATGAAGTTAAAGGGCTGTTCTGTGACGTCTGTCCAGACTAAATGACGAAAGCGATGACGAACAAAATGAATAATAAAAAAAGAAGATGGGAGCGAGAGGGAGATGGGGGGGAGAGAGAGAGAGATAGAGGAAAAGCGCGCCTGAGGAAACCAGGAGGCCACAGGATCGAACCTCAGTCGCACTACGAATTTTTCAGTATCTTCACCTCTCAACGATTTGAGGAGTCGTCAAAAAAAGCAAGTTGTTCGGATTCCACGTTAAACTATAGGCCCCCTTTTCTCCGTTGGATAACTGGGCTACGATCAGGCCACGCAAGTCGTCGAAGTGGCGTCCAATAAAGGAGACTTGCGCCAGGTCACAGAGCCACAAGTAATTATTATTATTGTTATAATTATTAGTCGCAAAGCTCCCAGAGTGGAAGACATTAAGTAAAGATGGTTCATTTTCCGTTCTTCTTGTTCTTCTGGCTCTTTTTATTTGCCCACAAGTTCTTCATTGTTTTGTGAAAATTTAGCTCTTCTTTCTTCACTCCATTTTGTTTCGGTTCTTCGGGCTTTTGTCTCTGGTTTAACCTATCATTTTTCTACTTTTGCTCTAAAATTGTTCCTTACATCTATTTCTTCTTTGATGATTTTGGCTAATTCCAAATCTTTTTTAACGTTTAGGATCCATTCTCCTCCATCAGCGAAGGTATCTATGTATTTTACTTTTCTATTTGTTAGTCTGTGTTCGGGAAGCCTCATTATGTGGCCATAGAATTTGAGGCGTCTTTTCCTTATGTCTGTCTCTATGACAGAATATTCTTCAATTTTGGACGTTTTCTGTAGTTTGTATCCAATCTCGGTCCATCTTGGCCCAAAAATTTTCCTAATCATTTTTCTTTCTGCTATCTTTAGATTTTCTGTATCAGTTTTCCTGTGTAGTGCCAACGTTTCGCTTGCATATATCATTGATGGTATGATTACTGTTTTGTAATGTCTAATTTTGGCATTTAAAGATAATCTTTTTATTATATATTACATACATAACTAAGTTTGTACGGAACCCTCGGAGCGCGTGTTTTACTAGCACTTGTCGAGTTTTTTCATTAGGTTCTGACGATAATTACATTTTATTTCTGGTATTTTCGATTAAATTTATGGTATGTGTTCATTGTTTCCTGAGTCTCTTTACGTGCTTGACGCACTCGCAACTAAGTGCAGGTTGGGCCCTATGTGTGGAGCTACCCTTCTAAAACAAAAATAAGTGGCTGTACAGAAATTTATAGTCGAATAATATGAGATGGGGAAGGAGGAAAACCTGTAAGGATGTGATGCCAACGTGGAAGCCATTTTCGAAACCACCATCTTGGATGCAACCCGTAATTTTGACGTGGATGTCTTTCATTGGAACACAGCTTTATTCATACCCGATTTATGTGCGTTTGACATGGTGATGCTCCTCGGATGTAGCAAGAGCACTATAAGAATGAGATTGATAAGACAGAAGTAAATGGGAGTTGGGAAGCAAGAAACAGCTTCAACCGTAGAATGATAGCACTAGCAGCTATTACAGTAAGTGAGCATTGAGCTGAACTGATCTTGAATGTCAGATACGGGTACATCATTCCACTCTGCTTCCGCCCGCAGCTCGTGGTCGTGCGGTAGCGTTCTCGCTTCCCGCACCCGGGTTCCCGGGTTCGATTCCCGGCGGGGTTAGGGATTTTCTCTGCCTCGTGATGACTGGGTGTTGTGTGATGTCCTTAGGTTAGTTAGGTTTAAGTAGTTCTAAGTTCTCGGGGACTGATGACCATAGATGTTAGGTCCCATAGTGCTCAGAGCCTTTTGAACCAACTATGCTTCCGCTAGACCAGAGGTTACCAATCGTTGATGCTGATGGGTAGTCACGTGCTAGCCTGTCAACAACACATAACCAGATGTTTTCAGTGGGTGAGAGAGCTGGAGAACGTGCTGACCAGGACAGCAGTCGAATACAGTCTGTATAGAGTCAGGTCAGGACAGCACGGACAACATGTGGTGTTGCATTTATGTTGTTGAAAGGTAACGTCCCAGAACCTCGAAGATGGATAAAGCAAACGTCCTTCTTTTTCCTGGGAGCTTCCACATACGGATACTGTGGCGTCTCTCGTAATCTTAATGTTTTTTGACTAGTTAGTAGTGGTTAGCCGTCGTTAGTTTCTTTCTAATCTCAGGGCGCAGTAATTTGCTTTGTGAGAAGACGCCAAAATTTACTGTCTTTAAAATTCGTCGTAAAACAGGGTTCGTAGTAGAACTGAATATTTCGTAAAACCTTCATCTCTTTGACTTTGATGGATTAATCAATGAATCAAGACGACAATCTTTAAGCAAGTCCTGTCCAAATTAATTTTACACTCTTGCGAGTACGTTAAAATCGCGTCAAAAGTTGTCTTTTCGAGTTATTATAAAGTCAACGCTCATTAATGCTGGCAGTCAAAGATCCTATGCCTATCTCTGACGTCGATCTGTTGTAGAATTTTAGAACATGTTTTTTGCTCGAGTATCATGACGTTTTTGGAAACCCAGAATCTACTATGTAGGAACCAACATGGATTCCGGAAACAGCGATCGTGTGAGACCCAACTCGCTTTATTTGTTCATGAGACCCAGAAAATATTAGATACAGGCTCCCAGGTAGATGCTATTTTTCTTGACTTCAGGAAGGCGTCCGATACAGTTCCACACTGTCGCCTGATAAACAAAGTAAGAGCCTACGGAATATCAGACCAGCTGCGTGGCTGGATTGAAGAGTTTTTAGCAAACAGAACACAGCATGTTGTTATCAATCGAGAGACGTCTACAGACGTTAAAGTAACCTCTGGCGTGCCACAGGGGAGTGTTATGGGACCGTTGCTTTTCTCAATATATATAAATGATCTAGTAGATAGTGTCGGAAGTTCCATGCGGCTTTTCGCGGATGATGCTGTAGTATACAGAGAAGTTGCAGCATTAGAAAATTGTAGCGAAATGCAGGAAGATCTGCAGCGGATATGCACTTGGTGCAGGGAGTGGCAACTGACCCTTAACATAGACAAATGTAATGTATTGCAAATACATAGAAAGAAGGATCATTTATTGTATGATTATATGATAGCGGAACAAACACTGGTAGCAGTTACTTCTGTAAAATATCTGGGAGTATGCGTGCGGAGCGATTTGAAGTGGAATGATCATATAAAATTGATTGTTGGTAAGGCGGGTACCAGGTTGAGATTCATTGGGAGAGTCCTTAGAAAATGTAGTCCATCAACAAAGGAGGTGGCTTACAAAACACTCGTTCGACCTATACTTGAGTATTGCTCATCAGTGTGGGATCCGTACCAGATCGGGTTGACGGAGGAGATAGAGAAGATCCAAAGAAGAGCGGCGCGTTTCGTCACAGGGTTATTTGGTGACCGTGATAGCGTTACGGAGATGTTTAACAAACTCAAGTGGCAGACTCTGCAAGAGAGGCGCTCTGCATCGCGGTGTAGCTTGCTCGCCAGGTTTCGAGAGGGTGCGTTTCTGGATGAGGTATCGAATATATTGCTTCCCCCTAGATATACCTCCCGAGGAGATCACGAATGTAAAATTAGAGAGATTAGAGCGCGCACGGAGGCTTTCAGACAGTCGTTCTTCCCGCGAACCATACGCGACTGGAACAGGAAAGGGAGGTAATGATAGTGGCACGTAAAGTGCCTCCGCCACACACCGTTGGGTGGCTTGCGGAGTATAAATGTAGATGTAGATGTAGATGTTAATTTTTGTTCGAGTTGATTAAAAGTGACGATCGCTGCGCGGCGCTGTGTAATGTAGCTATGGAAAATAAAGTTATCACAATTCCAGGTTTGAGTTAATACCTATTACTGAAATTCCTTATCTCACTTACCTGGATTCACTTAAAAATTTTAATCATCTGTTCTTCATAACAATAAAACTGTTGCCTCTGAAAAAGATGATTACTTTCAAAGAAGGTCGAAGGTACTTTTGAAGTTAAAGATTTGAATATTTTCCTCTATATATTTTCACAATTAAGCGTTTACTCGCGCTAACACAGTACATACAACGTCAGACAAGATGAGGTGAGACAGAATGACAAAGGGAGAGCAAGACACAGTTGTCTCGACTGTTTAGAGACTTAAACAAAAGTTCACGTAACAATAACTTCTTACGCGTAGAAGTTCTTAGTACACTACTTATTCTCTTGAATTGGTTATTCTTAAATAATTCACAATTATACAAAAACATTAACGAAATTTAAAATCTTGGCTTATGGCCGCATGAGTCGCTTCAATATACCCATCGTAATGCTGAAATCTGAGCTTGAACTCATGCGAAAACACGACACTTTATCACCCCTCGGTCCAGTGTAGTCGTTGGTCGTACCACAATCGACATGCCTCTCTCTGCTCCCTCATCGAGAGTAGCTATGCAGGCAGCCGGTTATGCTCTAGCCATCGTCGCACTGTCCTTGTGGACGCTTGTCTTTCTGCAAACAAGCCCATTTCCTGACTCAAAATACGTGACGTAGCTTTACCGTCTTGTACTGCAGAGTGAACAATACACAAACCCTTTCGTGGCCGGCCGCGGTGGTCTAGCGGTTCTAGGCGCTCAGTCCGGAACCGCGCGCCTGCTACGGTCGCAGGTTCGAATCCTGCCTCGGGCATGGCTGTGTGTGATGTCCTTAGGTTAGTTAGGTTTAAATAGTTCTAAGTTCTAGGGGACTGATGACCACAGATGTTAAGTCCCATAGTGCTCAGAGCCATTTGAACCAAACCCTTTCGTGTCCACGGGATCCTGCATCAAATTGCAAATGAACCTCTTGAAACCAGCGATTCCACATTCGTATGACAGCCATTGGACTCCGATTAACGTGAGCAGCAATATCGCGGAAGGATAGAAGGCGGAAGTTATCTGTATTGTATGAGTTACAAGCTGTGTAACTGAATTTCTCGCTAACAATCTGCAATCCATCTGACTTCTAAATTTCCAGTTACAGATTCATAACTAGCTACCCTACTTTCGAACATGAACTTATTTATGCAAATTACATTTTAGAAATTTTAGTAATGTCATTATAATTAATCTGAAATGCATCTGACAGCCTGTAAATTAGACTGCATAAAAGGATGATTCACAAGAACACTTCGAATGGCTACCTGCTACATAATTTAAATGTGACGTATTACAAAAAACGCCTCTCAGTAGTTGAAAACTGTTCCTAATATTCTGTCAAAAATGTTCATTTAGTCCTTATAACAAATTCTTACCTTGCAACGGATAACTTGGCTCTACATTGGCTGCAATTCTAATGATGATCTGAAATAAATAACTGCACAGCAGTTCGCCTTCCAATCGTTATTTAACTTGATGTTTTAGTAAATTAGATTTTTTATTCGCTTTTCGTAATTATTAATTATTGTTCACTCAAAAGTGCAAGACATTACAATGCGAATTTTACTGAACACGTTTCTTTGTACAGTGAGGATATGATTTGTTCAAAATTTATAAATAACAAAACTAAGTACTTTGAAATTTCTTTAATGACACAAAAGTGAACTCAAACTAATATGAATAAACAGTATTCTCTCTTTCCGCACTGTCATACTCGATAATATCTGCTTCCACAAATTATTTCTATTACAAATGGTTCAAATGGCTCTGAGCACTATCGGACTTAACACCTGAGGTCATCAGTCCCCTAGAACTTAGAACTACTTAAACCTAACTAACCTAAGCACATCACACACATCCATGCCCGAGGCAGGATTCGAACCTGAGACCGTAGCAGTCACGCGGTTCCGGACTAAAGCACCTAGAACCGCACAGCCACCGCGGCCGGCTCTATTACAAAAATTTGTTTTCTTAAATTCGTAATGCAGTAATCTTTTGTAATCTAAATGGGGGAACGCTAATTATAGCACTGAACAGGTGACTGATAGTTCTCCCTGATTACCAGCACGAAGATATTATTGGATACAAGGAAATACTTGTATAATAATAATTGTTAAACAGCTAACAAAGTCAGTAAGTTCCCTTTTTCAGTGGTGCTGTATCTTCAGGGTGTTGCAAAAAGGTACGGCCAAACTTTCAGGAAACATTCCTCACACACAAATAAAGAAAAGATGTTATGTGGACATGTGTCCGGAAACGCTTAATTTCCGTGTTAGAGCTCATTTTAGTTTCGTCAGTATGTAATGTACTTCCTCGATTCACCGCCAGTTGGCCCAACTGAAGGAAGGTAATGTTGACTTCGGTGCTTGTGTTGACATGCGACTCATTGCTCTACAGTACTAGCAACAAGCACATCAGTACGTAGCATCAACAGTTTAGTGTTCATCACGAACGTGGTTTTGCAGTCAGTGTAATGTGTACAAATGCGGAGTTGGCAGATGCCCATTTGATGCCACGGGGCAATAGCCGTGGCGCGGTACGTTTGTATCGAGACAGATTTCCAGAACGAAGGAGTCCCGACAGGAAGACGTTCGAAGCAATTGATCGGCGTCTTAGCATGGAACATTCCAGCCTATGACTCGCGACTGGGGAAGACCTAGAACGACGAGGACACCTGCAATGGACGAGGCAATTCTTCGTGCAGTTGGCAATAATCCTAATGTCAGCGTCAGAGAAGTTGCTGCTGTACAAGGTAACGTTGACCACGTCACTGTATGGAGAGTGCTACGGGAGAACCAGTTGTTTCCGTACCATGTACAGCGTGTGCAGGCACTATCAGCAGCTTATTGGCCTCCACGGGTACACTTCTGCGAATGGTTCATCCAACAATGTGTCAATCCTCATTTCAGTGCAAATGTTTTCTTTATGGATGAGGCTTCATTCCAACGTGATCTTATTGTAAATTTTCACAGTCAACATGTGTGGGCTGACTAGAATCCGCACGCAATTGTGCAATCACGTCATCAACACAGATTTTCTGTGACCGTTTGGGCAGGCATTGTTGGTGATGTCTTGATTGGGCCCCATGTTCTTCCACCTACGCTCAATGGAGCACGTTATCATGATTTCATACGGGATACTCTACCTGTGCTGCTAGAACATGTGCCTTTACAAGTACGACACAACATGTAGTTCATGCACGATGGAGCTCCTGCACATTTCAGTCGAAGTGTTCGTACGCTTCTCAACAACAGATTCGGTGACCGATGGATTGGTAGAGGCGGACCAATTCCATGGCCTCCACGCTCTCCTGACCTCAACCCTCTTGACTTTGATTTGTGGGGGCATTTGAAAGCTCTTGTCTACGCAACCCCGGTACCAAATGTAGAGACTCTTCGTGCTCGTATTGTGGACGGCTGTGATACAATACGCCATTCTCCAGGGCTGCATCAGCGCATCGGGGATTCCATGCGACGGCCGGTGGATGCATGTATCCTCGCTAACGGAGGACATTTTGAGCATTTCCTGTAACAAAGTGTTTGAAGTCACGCTGGTACGTTCCGTTGCTGTGTGTTTCCATTCCACGATTAATGTGATTTGAAGAGAAGTAATAAAATGAGCTCTAACATGGAAAGTAAGCGTTTCTGGACACATGTCCACATAACATATTTTCTTTCTCTGTGTGTGAGGAATGTTTCCTGAAAGTTTGGCCGTACCTTTTTGTAACACCCTGTTTATACAATAATCCATCATTCTCAGAAACATCTCAAACAGAAATCTCCATGCTGTACATCCGCTATCCAAGCTGTTCATTCCGCCACGATCTAACAACTTCTGCCGCCCGAAGTGGCCGAGCGTTTCTAGGCGCTACAGTCTGGAACCGCGCGACTGCTACGGTCGCAGGTTCGATTCCTGCTTCGGGCATGGATGTGTGTGATGTTCTTGTGTTAGTTAGTTTTAATTAGTTCTAAGTTCTAGGGGACTGATGACCTCAGACGTTAAGTCCCATTGTGCTCAGAGCCATTTGAACCATTCTAACAACCACTACCCACGACACCACAACTACTACTGCGCAAGGCTATGACTGGACTAAACTGTTACCTAGTTGCTCTCCCGTGCTTTTCCGGATGATGCAACCTCTGGAAACCACAGACTGTGCATCGCTCATGTTTTCAACATGAAAAGTTATTTTGAGTAGTAATATTCCGAATAAATATATAGTTTTCATTATATTTGCGTTCAAAGATGCACCAAGTGCCAATATACTAAACTAACTGCGATATACTAGTATTTCATTTAGTGTATAAAGCCTCTATAGCGCACGATGATGATAGTGTCAATTTCTGATACATGCTGGTAGACTTCCCTTACTCGAGGCACAACATGTTTTGTTCCAAACAAAAAAGAGTCGAAGGTAATTTCTGTTTTGTTCGAAACAAACAAGAGTCAAAGGTAATTTCTGAATGAGAAAATCGTTGCGTAAGATTTCCTTATATATAGACCGTAGATTGAGTTGTTGTTGTTGTTGTGATCTTCAGTCCTGAGACTGGTTTGATGCAACTCTCCATGCTACTCTATCCTGTGCAAGCTTCTTCATCTCCCAGTACCTACTGCAGCCTACATCCTTCTGAATCTGCTTAGTGTATTCATCTCTTGGTCTCCCTCTACGATTTTTACCCTCCACGCTGCCCTCCAATGCTAAGTTTGTGAGCCCTTGATGCCTCAGAACATGTCCTACTAACCGGTCCCTTCTTCTGCTCAAGTTGTGCCACAAACTCCTCCTCTCCCCAATTCTATTCAATACCTCCTCATTAGTTATGTGATCTACCCATCTAATCTTCAGCATTCTTCTGTAGTACCACATTTCGAAACCTTCCATTCACTTCTTGTCTAAACTATTTATCGTCCACGATTCACTTCCATGCATAGCTACACTCCATACAAATACTTTCTGAAATGACTTCCTGACACTTAAATCTATACTCGATGTTAACAAATTTCTCTTCTTCAGAAACGCTTTCCTTGCCATTGCCAGTCTACATTTTATATCCTCTCTACTTCGACCATCATCACTTATTTTGCACCCCAAATAGCAAAATTTCTTTACTACTTTAAGTGTCTCATTTCCTAATCTAATTCCCTCAGCATCACCCGACTTAATTCGACTACATTCCATTATCCTGGTTTTGCTTTTGTTGATGTTCATCTTATAGCCTCCCTTCAAGACACTGTCCATTCCGTTCAACTGCTATTCCAAGTCCTTTGCTGTCTCTGATAGAATTGCAATGTCATCGGCGAACCTCAAAGTTTTTATTTCTTCTCCATGGATTTTAATACCTACTCCGAGCTTTTCTTTTGTTTCCTTTACCACTTGCTCTATATACAGATTGAATAGCATCGGGGAGAGGCTTCAACCCTGTCTCACTCCCTTCCCAACCACTGCTTCCCTTTCATGCCCCTCGACTCTTATAATTGCCATCTGCTTTCTGTATAAATAGCCTTTCTTTCCCTGTATTTTACCCCCGTCACCTTCAGAATTTGAAAGACAGTATTCCAGTCAACACTGTCAAACGCTTTCTCTAAGTCTACAAATGCTAGAAACGTGGATTTGCTTTTCCTTAATCTTTCTTCTAAGATAAGTTGTAGGGTCAGTATTGCCTCACGTGTTCCAACATTTCTACGGAATCCAAACTTATCTTCCCTGAGGTCGGCTTCTACCAGTTTTTCCATTCGTCTGTAAAGAATTCTTGTTAGTATTTTGCAGCTGTGACTTATTAAACTGATTGTTCGGAAATTTTCACATCTGTCAACACCTGCTTTCTTTGGTATTGGAATTATTATATTCTTCTTGAAGTCTGAGGGAATTTCGCCAGTCTCATACATCTTGCTCACCATTGCATTACTCCAACAAAATTTGTATTGTGCTGAATTATTGATCAACTTCGTATGCAGATATGCAGTACACTCCAAGCCAGTTCGACGTTTGTTGCATGCTGCCTGAAGGTATTACAGTTTCAATGGCCAGTACTGTAGAAGATCAGGTGAGCGAAGGGTAACTGAGTGGAGTGGAGCGGAGTCTCATAAGAGGATCGCATTTCCGTGGAGGTCGCGGCATTTGCTCGCTCGCTCGGTGGTGGTTGCGGCATCTCGCATTACACCTGTTGCGTCACGTGTTACGCGGTTACCCGCTGGCCGCGGCCTTCGTTACGGGACATTCGCGTTCCAGACGGCATTCCAGGCCCTGCTTCCGGATGCTGCAGCGCATCCTAGCGTCCTGTCCCAGCGGCAGGAAGTCGTGATCTGGCACCGGAAGCGGCAGAGACACGACACGTCGCGGCTATAGCCCCGCCCTCTTCAACGGAAGATGGAATGACTGGAACTGCTCGCTGCTGCAAATACGCTGTCTGACAGTCGGAGAAAACGTCCTCAGGAAGGAATACCTAAAATAAGACGAAACAACACATACACACGGTTGGATATAAGTGATTTCATAATAAGTTCTCTGCGTACGAAGTTATATCCAAAAGCTACTAACATTTCAGTTTTCCACACAAATAGTTACGAATACACTGAAATACCGCTAGATGTCTTCCCAAAAATTCATCTTGAATCAGTGTGGCAAACTGTCGCGATATGAGAGGTTTTGTTAGTTTCGTTAGCGTATTTCCAATGACGTGAGTTTGCGATTTTGCGATGGCTGACCTGAAACAGCAAGGAGTGTGTATCAAGTTGTTTTTAAACTAGAAAAAATAGCTGCAAAATCGTACCAAATGTTGAAGCAAACTCTTGAAGACGACGTTTTAGGCGAGACACAAACTTTCTAAACGTTCCAAAAAACAGCGAGCATCGACTGATGATAACCGTTGCGGTTGGTCGTCAACTGGCGTGACAACAGAAAAGCAAGAGATCCCAATCTGCAATATCGTACAAAGACTATCCAACACGTTTCCAGTACTTGGAAATACTTGTGAACGTATTCTGGATGAAGGACTGCAGTGAAGTTTCTGCCACGACTTCTTCAAGACGATTAGAAATCTGCTTGGACATACTGCAAGAAGATGCAGACTTTCTTCCAAAGCGTGACACTAATGGGGAAAGTATGATTTATTTTTGTGCCTCGAACCAAGCAAGGAATCGTGGCAAGGCAAGAGTACCTCTTCAGTTCGGAATAAAACAGTCAAGAGTAACATGAACTTTATATATGAAACTCCATATTGGCAAATGCAATGTTCCGAATAGTTTCCGAGATAGAACACATGTAATATAACATTTCTAAGATTTCTTGAATCCCTCGAAACCCTCACCCTCCCGCGAAAACATGTCGCAGTACAAAATTACATTCAGTTTCCTCCAGAAAGAGGACCAATTCATGTTTCTATAGGACTTACAGCTTGCGCGAGGATAATGAAAACCTGGTGCGACGTGCATGCGCTATAGCTTAGGCACTCTTTGTAGCCCAATTTGAAGTAGTTTCCTGATCTGATGGAACACGAGTTTCCTGTATCAAGCTGTGCGTCACAGCTTCCTCTACACTACCGTCGTACGTTGTGAACAATAACGATGTTTGAATAACACTGAAAATAAGTAACAAAGTATTTTTGCATACATTCTATCTAGGAAACCATTCGCAATAGCGCATATTCCCATATGAAGTTTTTTGTTCAGAATCACTTATACTATCACCCCTCAAACCCTGTACCTTTCCTCCTGACTCACCCTATATATGCACTCACGCTCATAAATTAAGGATAATTCCAGAGTGTGATGCCACACAACGTGGCACTACACAAAACTGGCGCTAATAGCATAGGCACATAGGGAACACACACGACACAGATCTGTAAGCCCACGGTATTGGTGATAAGTTGAGAAAACCGTCCCGAAACACATGTGCCACAAAACGCCACTGTTTCCTGAGCATGTACCCCGATATCAATGTGGGATATGTCCACCATGCACACGTACATAGGCCGCACAACAGGTTGGCATACTCTGGATCAGGTGGTCGAGCAGCTGTTGCGGTATAGCCTCCCCTTCTTGCACCAGTGCGTGTCGGAGCTCCTGAAGTGTCGTAGGGGTTTGAAGCCGTGCAGCGATACGTCGACCGAGAGCATCCCAGACGTGCTCGATGGGGTTTAGGTCTGTACAACAGGCAGGCCACTCCATAGCTCGGTGGGGCCGTGCGTTATCATCATTCAGGAGGAAGGTGAGACCCACTGCACCCCTGAAAAGGGTGCAAAATGACGTCCCGATACACCTGACCTTTTACAGTTCCTCTTTGAAAGACATGCAGGGGTGTACTGAACCAATCATAATCCCACCCCTCACCATCAAACCACGACCTCCATACACGTCCCTTTAAAGGACATTAAGGGGTTGGTATCTGGTTCCTGGTTCACGCCATATGAAAACCCGGCGAGAATCACGGCTCAGACTATACCTGGACTAGACCGTGAACGGGACCACTGTTCCAATGACCATGTACAGTGTTCGTGACATCAGGCTTTACGGGCTCTTCTGCGACCAGGGGTCAGTGGAATGCACCTTGCAGGTCTCCGGGCGAATAAACCATATCTGTTCAGTCGTCTGTAGACTGTGTGCCTGGAGACAACTGTGCCAGTGGCTGCGGTAAGGTCCCGAGCACGGCTACCTGCAATACTCCGTGAACGTCTGCGGGCACTGACGGTGAGATATCGTCCTTCTTGTGGTGTTGTACACTATGGACGTCCCGTAATGTAGCACCTGGACACGTTTCCTGTCTGCTGGAATCGTTGCCATAATCTTGAGATCACACTTTGTGGCACACGGAGGGCCCGTGGTACAACCTGCTGTGTTCGATCAGCCTCCAGTCGTCCTAGTATTCTACCCCTCATAACGTCATCAATATGTGTTCTTTGAACCATTTTCAACACACAGTCACCATTAGCACGCCTGAAAACGTCTGCGCACTTACTCGCTGCACCGTACTCTGACATGCACCAACACACCTCTGCGTATGTGGACTGCTGCCAGCGCTACCGTGCGACGACCGCAGGTCAAATGCACCGCATGGTCATACCCCGAGGTGATTTAAACCCGCAAACCACCCACCAGAGCGTTGTTTCACAATGTATCAGCATTATCCTTAATTTATGAGGATGAGTGTATATCAATTTTTCATTAAAAAGAAGATGATGCATTTTCCCTTTGCACTTACCAGGCTCAGTTCCATGTCACTGCGCCCTCTTCGCTACACAGAAACGGCAGAAGAATTAATCCAGTGGAAACGATTAAAGAGGGATCACACAGGGTAGCTAACCACCATAACAAAGAAAGACTTCCAGGTAGCCGTTTTAAAAGTGACACAAACTTGATATCGATGTATTCACTTCTAAAAGGACTACTTTGAAGGTGAAGGTGCAGAATAACATGTGAGAAAGACGTAATAATTTAAATTAATGTATACCAACGGAAAGAATCACAAGACTAAAAAATAGTTGACGTGGAGTAATGAAATCTTAGGAATACATTTTTTTAGCTAGCGTATTTAAGTGACTAGCATTGCAAGTTCACAGGTTGATCTAAGCACGACACAAGCCACTGCAAATGTGAAGTGCTGTTACATTAATAACCGGTGTATCCTTCAGAATGTTGAATGCAAGCATGCATTGCGGTGTACAGGTGCCGGATGTCAGTTTGTGGGATGGAGTTCTGCGCCTGTTGCACTTTGTCGGACAATACAGGGACGGTCACTGCTGTTCGTGGATGACGCTGATGATGTCCCATATGTGCTCGACTGAAGACAGATACGGTGATAGAGAAGGCCAAGGTGGCATGTTCATACTGAAAAGAATGGTTCAAATGGCTCTGAGCACTATGGGACTTAACATCTGAGGTCATCAGTCCCCTAGAACTTAGAACTACTTAAACCTAACTAAGGACATCACACACATCCATACCCGAGGCAGGATTCGAACCTGCGACCGTAGCGGTCGCGTTGTTCCAGACTGAAGCGCCTAGAACCGCTCGGCCAAAGCGGCCGGCTGTTGATACTGAATACAACATGTTGCGTTACAACAGCGGTAGGTGGGCGAGCGTTATCCTGTTGGAAAACATCCCCTGGAATGCTTTTCATGAATGGCAGCACAACAAGGCGAATCACTAGACTGACGTACAGTTTTGCAGTCAGGGTGCGCGGGATGACCGCGAGAGTTCTCCTGCTATTATACTAACAAGGGGAGGCCGCCAATTGTGAAATTCAGATTCGATTCATACTGCGCATAAGAAAAGTTCATGGTCAGAGGTGTAATGTGGCAAAGCACCAAGATGCACTTCTCAGCCGTTGTCGAGAAAATCGACAGTTAAAAGAAACCGTTGCGGTGAAATACTCTCTACGATTAATAATTCCCTACAGCGTCGTAGCGCAGCTGTCAGCGCTTGGGTTAGTAACCCGAAGGTCGCCGGATCGAATCTCGCACCATGCAGTTTTTTTTTATGAATTGCTTATGCATGTTGGTGAAGGCGGATCGCTCTCCAATTGTACCGCCTCCATTTTTCCGCTTTTTTAACAGGGTGTACCAAAGCTCTCCCGTCCGCACTGATTTTCGGCGATGTTATGAGTTGCGCTAGGGACCGCATCTACCTTCTTTCGAAGTTAGCAGGCAACTACGCTGTTATGCGGCGGCTCGTTTCGGCCCATTCAACATCTGTCCTTCAAATGTAACGAGCGAGTAACGGAGTTTATATTTCATACATGCCGCAGCAAATTTGTGTTCGTGGGGTCTCTATTCTAATTCGAACGTTTGACTTACGCTATACGTATTCGTTTCGGAATACCGTTTCTACGTCTTCCGTTAACTGTACGTGGTTAACATTATGAAGACAATTAATAACATTTGTGAACTACAACTTTCTTTGCATAAAACATAATGATGTTCGAAGTCGCCAGTTTTTCCACGACAAACGACTTTCAACAACTTATTATATGCATAATTGTCGCAACTGATATCTATATATAATTCCATTTGAATCACAAAAAACAAATACTAAAAAGAAAAAGTTGCATGGCACGAGATTCGATCCGGCGACCTTCGAATTACGAGCCCGAGCGCTTGCCGCTGCGCCACGACACTGTAGAACGTTATTAATCGTAGAGAGTATTTCACCGCAACGGTTTCTTTTAACTGTCGATTTTCTCGACAACGGCTGAGAAGTGCATCTTGGTGCTTTGCCACATTACACCTCTGGCCATGAGCTTTTACTATGCGCAGTATGAATCGAATCTGAATTTCAGAATTGGCGGCCTCCCCTTGTAAATCGCATCTCGGGCCATACACCATAACTCCAAGTGTAGATCCAGTGTTTTTAGGACGCACACAGGCTAGTTACAGGCTCTCAACTGGCCTGCTTCTAACCAACACATGGCCATCACTAGGAAACACAACAGAGCTCCATCCTGCCCTTCAACGAGCGCTCGCTGGACACCACTGAAGTTGCAGATGAGTGTGGTTTGGCGCCAGTGGAATGACCGCTATAGTGCGCCTGGCTCTGTGTTGTCCTTCAAGAAACCGATTTGCAACAGTTCGTTGTGTTACTGTGGTACCAACTGCTGCTCAAATTGCTGCTGCAGGCGCAGTCCAATGCGCCAGAGTCATGCGCCGAACGCAGTATTCTTCCCTCTCTGCGGTGCTACATAGCCCTCCGGAGCTGTCTTCTCGCACCCGTACATTCTAGTGACTACCGCTGCCAGCAATCATGTACAGTGGCTACATTCCTGACAAGTCTTTCTGCAGTATCGCAGAAGGAATAATCCGCTTCTCGTAGCACCATCAAAACTTAGTGAGGGGTTTATAATGGCTTCTTTGGTTCCCTGAAGGCATTCTTGTCTCACACCAACTCACCACGACCAATCTCGAAGGTAACTAACGCTCACGACTGTTACAGCAATCATTTAAAGTAAACCTGATTGCCCGCATCTCGTGGTCGTGCGGTAGCGTTCACGCTTCCCACGCCCGGGTTCCCGGGTTCGATTCCCGGCGGGGTCAGGGATTTTCTCTGCCTCGTGATGGCTGGGTGTTGTGTGCTGTCCTTAGGTTAGTTAGGTTTAAGTAGTTCTAAGTTCTAGGGGACTGATGACCATAGATGTTAAGTCCCATAGTGCTCAGAGCCATTTGAACCATTTTTTAAACCTGATTTGCATTCTCATAGTGATGATACTAGCGCCACTCATACACGACTGGTGAAATTGGAATACCACATTTTATGGACTATAAGACGCACTTTTTTCTTCGACAAATTGCTTTCAGAATTCAGGTGTGTCTTATGCTCGAAATTAATACAAAAATTCAAATGTTTGATTTTAAATTCTCGCCAATCTTAAAAATGGACATGCCGCGGGGAAACCGTCTTTGTTTGGCAACACTGGATTCGACTGGCAGCTGCAGGGCACCGATGCGACGAGCATGAGTTGCGGGGATTCACTAACTTGCTAAAACTGTCTTCCCGCTCTGCCATCCCAAACCCAGAACACTGTCTAGCCTATGATGCATCACTGCAGTCTACGGTGGCAGTGAACTTGAACTGAAACTGATTTGCGTTATTTTCCTTAGTAGCTAGTTTCGTAACGGAAAAAAATAAAAAGTATTCATATGACGCGGGCTATAAACTGAAAGAAATAGCATATGCAGAAGAACGTGGAAACTGATCAGTTGAGCGGCTTGGGCCCTCCATCAACAGAATAAAACCATTCACTATTGGCGGGCTAGTAAGGAAGAGCTGCAAAAAATGAGGAAGAGTAGATGTGCAAACAGAGGACTGAATACAAAATGGCCAAAACTAGAAGATGAAGTATTGAAATTTTACCGTCAAAATGGCATTGGAATTAATACAAAAATAATTCAAATACACGATCGCAAGCTAGCGCTACAGGGAGCTTAACAGGCTTTAAGGTTGGATGCTGCTACAGTCTTATGAAGCGTCATGTTAACCAAAATCAAAATGTCTCAGAAAATGCCGCAACAGTATGAAGAGAAAATATTATCTTTCCATCGTTTTATTGTTCAACATCGAAAGAAAACCACTGTGGAACTAAGCCAAGTAGCGAATATGGACGCAACTTCTCTGACATTTGATGCGCTGAGTAACAAAACTGTTGCCATGAAAGGTGCTAAAACTGCAACTACAGAAACAAGAGGACGTGAAAAGATGTACTACACTGCTGTCCTTTCATATTGTCCTGACGGTACTAAACTTAATCCAGTGACCATTTTCAAGCGCGAAACAATGCCAGAACCTTCTGAAATACCTCCAGGTACTGTTATTCAAGTACACGACAAGGGTTGGATAGACGAGGCTGGTGTCAAATTACGGATTAACAGAGTGTGGAAGAGAAGGAAAGGTGCTGTATTGAAGAAGAGTTATCTTCTTATGTTAGATCAGTTTAGTAGTCATTTGAACCTCTTGAAGTCTCGATAAATAAATCATATAAAGTGTATATGAGAAAGGAATGGGACAAATGAATGATGGATGAAACCGAACATTAATTCACGCCGAAGGGAGCTTTAAAACGACCTATAATCAAAGAAGTGTGTCGTGGTCTAGATTGAGAGAAGACTTGAGTGTGAAATCTTTCAGGAAGAGCGGCATAAGTAACGCTCTCGATGGCAGTGAAGATCATCTCATATATGAAAAGGACAATGATGTCGATGAAGAAGAAGAAAGTTCAGACGACAATTTTCAGGGATTTTAGAGGTCAGTTAGCGTTATAAATTTTATTTTAGTCTGATTTTGCAGTCTAATAATAAAAATGATAAAAATTTTATATTTAAAAAATCCTTAAAAATGAGGTGCATCTTACAGTCCGCAGCTTCATATAGTCCGTAAAAAACGGTAGATATCATCTTTTGTGCGTACAAACACGCGTAGCAACTTTCGTTTATGTCGCACAACTCCTTCCTGTATGCTGTATCACCGTCTCCGTAGCTGAGGTAACTACACTACTGCCCATTAAAATTGCTACATCAGGAAGATGACGTGCTACAGACGCAAAATTTAACCAACAGGAAGAAGATGCTGTGATATGCAAATGATTAGCTTTTCAGAGCATTCACACAAGGTTGGCGGCGCCGGTGGCGACACCTACAACGTGCTGACATGAGGAAAGTTTCCAGCCGATTTCTCATACACAAACAGCAGTTGACCGGCGTTGCCTGGTGAAACGTTGTTGTGATGCCTCGTGTGAAGAGGGGAAATGCGTACCATCACGTTTCCGACTTTGATAAAGGTCAGATTGTAGCCTATCGCGATTGCGGTTTATCGTATCGCGACATTGCTGTTCGCGTTGGTCGAGATCCAATGACTGTTAGCAGAATATGGAATCCGTGAGTTCAGGAGGCTAATACGGAAAGCCATGCTGGATCTCAACAGCATCGTATCACTAGCAGTCGAGATGACAGGCATCTTATCCGCATGGCTGTAACGGATCGTGCAGCCACGTCTCGATCCCTGAGTCAACAGATGGAGACGTTTGCAAGACAACAACCATCTGCACGAACAGTTCGACGACGTTTGCAGCAGCATGGACTATCAGCTGGGAGACCATGGCTGCTGTTACCCTTGACGCCGCATCACAGACAGGAGCGCCTGCGATAGTGTACTCAACGACGAACCTGGGTGCACGAGTGGCAAAAATCCATTTCTTCGGATGAATCCAGGTTCTGTTTACAGCATCATGATGGTCACATCCGTGTTTGGCGATATCGCGGTGAACGCACATTGGATGCGTGTATTCGTCATCGCCATACTGGCGTATCACCCGGCGTGATGGTATGGGGTGCCATTGGTTATGCGTCTCGGTCACCTCTTGTTCGCACTGACGGCACTTTGAACAGTGGACGTTACATTTCAGATGTGTTACGACCCGTGGCTCTACCCTTCATTCGATCCCTGCGAAACCGTACATTTCAGCAGGATAATGCACGACCGCATGTTGCAGGTCCTGTACAGGCCTTTCTGCATACAGAAAATGTTCGACTGCTCCCCCGCCAGCACATTCTCCAGATCTCACACCAACTGAAAACGTCTGTTCAATGGTGGCCGAGCAATTGGCTCGTCACAATACGCCAGTCACTACTCTTAATGAACTGTGGTATCGTGTTGAAGCTGCATGGCCAGCTATACCTGTACATGACATCCAAGCTCTGACTCAATTCCCAGGCGTATCAAGGTCGTTATTACGGCCAGAGTTGGTTGTTCTGGTTACTGATTACTCAGGATTTATGCACCCAAATCGCGTGAAAATGTAATCACATGTCAGTTCTAGTATAGTATATTTGTCCAATGAATACTTGTTTATCATCCGCATTTCTTCTTGGTGTAGCAATTTTAATGACAAGTAGTGTACTATTCGCTTGTGTGTTAGCATTCGAATTGGAGGTAGCCTTTCGGTCATCAGTGGTGGTAGAAATTTTCACCACCTTTACCTTGCCAACGAGTGGGGAGAGAGCTGTTTGCCTTAAGTTCCTTATCACCACCTGTACCTCAGTGTCTGGGATTAAACCACAAACATCTCCGCAGTGACTGATGGCCTGAGGCACATGTGACACTACGTATGGTGATCCGTCCTTCGGACGGAGACTTTAAGCCCGGCAGTCCCCTTGGTATTTCGGAGGAGTAGCCTATGTGCATACAGCACGAAGATGAGGCCACACCTGACATGCGAATTGCAGCCAGATACACTAGAGACGTAGCTTTCTACCACCGCGAGGGAAACGCTCTTTCTGCGCCTACCCTTCGGACTCTCCCATCCAGTAACAGTACTCTTTCTTACTGTGTTGCGTCATCTGTGTGGAGTTACTGGCGTTGGTAACTGGTAAGTGGTCTGTCCAAAAATAAAGAAAATAAGGGGTTACCGTCCCGTAAATTTATTTCTTTAGTTATTTAGCGTCTGTAACACACAAAAGGACAATACGCACACCTATATCTTTGGCAAATAAGGTATGTAGCGATATAAAGCATACAGCTGACACACTAAAACAAGTTTATAAGACAGAGGAAGTTGGACAATGTCAGCTCAGTATCGGGCCAAGTTGCGTGTATTTGCGTGTCCCGTTTTTACGTTAACCCGCCTCCATAGCCGAGGTCTCTAACAGACACATTTGCGTTGACGCTCGACTCTTATCCGGGCCCTGATGGTGGAAAATTTTCACTGCCATTATTTGGCTGGAAAAGGGAGGAGAGGTAGTGGCGTGAAGTTCCTGGCCACCAGTCTTTAGGCCTTTGTCCTGGATTAAATTCCAAACATCTCCGCAGCACCTTATGAAGTGAGGGCGTATGACATTGCTGATGGTGATCCGTCCCTCAGCTGAGGACATTAACCTCTGTTGCCTCCTCGGTTCTGTTCGAGAGGAGTTGGATATGAGTCAGCACCGGCTTTCACCCTTTTCCTTCCCCTCATCCATAACAAGACAACCACAACACTACACTGCACAACCACTCATCGCAGTCTTCTACACGACACAGATACACACTTGATAGTTCAAAACAAGTCGGAAGAAGGCAATGGTAAATCTCCTCCACTAGGACTTCATCTAGAACGGCGATGCTCCCCCCATAAATATCGAGTTGTCTGTTATGCCTTAAGGTTGTATACATGTCTGGGGGTCGTACAAACGCGCGTTCCAGTTTTGCGCCTTCGCTGCTTCTGGTGTGGTCGTGATTTCAGTGCTGGTACTTATAAGGCTCTCTCTAGATCCAGGTCGCCGATTCGCTGGTTGTTTGCCGTACAGGAAGTAGTTCTGAATTGTGGCATGCTTTCTTATCACGTCTGCTGCGACATCTCTACGGATAAATGGAGGCTCTTCTCAAGGCACTACACAAATGGTAAGCCAAAAGTGAGGGCAAATATTTCGTAAACTGTGTCACATATTGAACTACAAACACAAAATTGTTTCCCCCATGTCCTTACGTCAATAAAACCCAATTAATGAAAACGAGAAATGTGAAAGGAGCTCTTGAATGTCCCTGTGCGTTTGCATAGGCCAGAAAGAAGGAGCTGTAAGATTGCACAACTTGCATCGTTGTAAACAGCGTTCTTCCTTGAGACATCGCCATTCTTTCCACTTACATTTCGGTTTATGCTGTACGACTGTGTACACTTCGTCAACGTGGGGTTCACAACCTCTTACACAGTTGCCCATAAACTACGATTGGTGTGCATTTGAGTAAATTAGTCAACTTCACACATTGAAACATACAAATAACGAAACGTAGATACACCAGGAAAACATTTTTGTGAAAATAGTTCACATCTCTTGTTTCAGGAAGTTACAGCTGGCTGTAGGCCAAATGTCAGATGTGGAAGTTCTTTTGACACCCCTTTTCCTAATCTGAAAAGTTTCGTGCTCTAATGGGCCGTGGTCTTAAGCAACTAACCCTGAGCGTTAACAAGTAAAAAGACAGAGAGAGACAACTGTGAACACGATGAAGCATTTTGTCGGTCCACTCCCTGTAACAGCAGCTACGCTGGTTTCTATAAATTATAAAAAAATATGAGAATTCTTTAACAACAGTGAAATTAAATTATGAATAACCAATATAACTTCAAAACAGGAAGTGTTGAAAAGAACGTCACATCCGTAAAATGCAGCGAATGAAATTTGTATTATTGAAAAATTATTGCTATAGTCTGTCTTCAACGTGTTCTCCTCGCTGATTCAAAAAACAAATTTAGTTTGGCTCGATTGGAACAATATGAAAATATTACTTCATTCGCCGGGAATAGTCTTAGAAGTGATGCATTTACTTGTCGATTCTACAAAACCGGGAAATAGTTGCTATTAAAATTTATTGCATATGACGAGTAATGAGTATTTTCACAAGAATACCAGAAAAAGAAGAAACAAAAGAGTAAAAATGGCTTGATGATATTTCGGTAAGTCTTTTTTTTCAGTCAACAGGAAGTATAATTTTCTGTCTCTGTTGATCCTTTGTGAACGTGGGTCGGCGGATATTTAACAAAGAAATTCGCTAAACAGCCGTGCAAACTGAGAAGAAATTTTGTTTCATTTTCGCTACCGGATTCGGCAATGCAATATGCCCTCTTCACGCCCCAATGCACCTCTCAAAAACTGTAGATATTGGCATACTGGGGGCCATCTGATTTTGGATGTCGTGAATTCTCAAGTCCTTCCTCCGAAGACTTGACTGCAACGTAGACGCCGCGCGGGATTAGCCGAGCGGTCTCGGGCGCTGCAGTCATGGACTGTGCGGCTGGTCCCGGCGGACGTTCGAGTCCTCCCTCGGGCATGGGTGTGTGTGTTTGCCCTTAGAATAATTTAAGTTAAGTAGTGTGTAAGCCTAGGGACTGATGACCTTAGCAGTTTAGTCCCATAAGATTTCATACACATTTCAACATTTTGCAACGTAGACGTTCGTCGTAGCAGTGTACCAACTTTCCAATAACCTCGTCATACACTGAAGAGCCAAAGAAACTGGTACACCTGCCTAATATCATGCATGGCCCCCGCGAGCACACAGAAGTGCCGCAACACGACGTGGCATGGACTTGACTAATGTCTGAAGAAGTGCTGGAGATAATTGACACCATGAATCCTGCAGGACTGTCTGTAAATCTGTAAGGGAACGAGAGGGTGGAGATCTCTTCTGAACAGCACGTTGCAATGCATCCCAGATATGCTCAATAATGTTCATGTCTGGGGACTTTAGTGGCCAACGGAAGTGTTTAAACTCAGAAAAGTGTTCAGGGGCCCACTCTGTAGCAATTCTGGAGGTGTGGGGTGTCGCATTGTCCTGCTGGTATTGCCCAAGTCCGTCAGAATACACAATCTACATGAATGGATGCAGGTGATCAGACAGGACGCTTACGTATGTATCTTCTATCAGAGTCGTATCTGTACGTATCAGAAGTCCCATATCACTCCGACTGCACACAACCCACACCATTACATAGCCTCCACCAACTTGAACAGTCCCCTGCTGACCTGCCGGATCCTTGGATTCTTAAGGTTGTCTCCATACCCGTACACGTCCATCCACTCGATACAATTTGAAACGAGACTCGTCCGACCAGGCAACATGCTTCCACTCGTCAACAGTCCAATGTCGGTGTATACGGGACCAGGTGCGGCGTAAAACCTTGTGTTGTGCAGTCATCAAGGGTACACGAGTGGGCCTTCAGCTCCAAAAGCCCATATAGATGATGTTTCGTTGAATGATTCGCATGGTGGCTCTTGTTGGTGGCCCAGAATTCAAACCTGCAGCAGTTTGGGGAAGGGTTGCACTTCTCTCACGTTGAACGATTGTCTTCAATCGTCGTTGGTCCCGTTCTTGCAGAATCAGCGATGTCGTAGATTTGATGTTTTACCGGAATCCTGATATTCACGGCACACTCGTGAAATGTCCGGACGGGAAAATAGCCACTTCATTGCTACCTCGGAGATTGTGTTTCCCATCTCTCGTACCCCGACTGTGACACTACGTTCAAGCTCACTTAAAAGATGTCTCTGTATTTGAATACGCATGCCTATACCAGTTTCTTTGGCGCTTCAGTGTAGAAGGCAGCCGCCTGTGCATTCCGCCAACTCTCTACGCTAAGTTACAGCTCCTTATCTGTGCTAAAACGTTGTCTTCAGAGCCAGCAGGTCATGTGAGCAGAGATGAAGCTCAGCGGGAGCCAGTATTGTGGACGATCAAACACTTCCCATCGAAAACGCTGGAGGAGCATCTTCATTGCGCCTGCAGGGAGCGGCCGAGAATTGTCAAGAAGAAGGAAACGTATGATAGTTATGTTATGTGGGCTGCATGATATCGGGAAAAATTTCTCACCAGGCCCTCGTACTTGGCGCGAGGCACTTGTTTTCTAGGCATCTTTACATGCTCACCATGCGCTCAGAACTGAAAAGAACGACGTGATGCGATCTACGGTATACTATGAACACTGCCCAACATATCTCTGAAAAGCTTCATCGGATTTTCACAATGGTTTCCATTTCCTGACCGATCAGAACTTACCTTCCGAAGATCCCTCGCACATTGTCGTGTCCAGCCGTAGAGAAACGGAGCCAATGGTTTGACCAAGGCGGCACAGAGCTAGGTGATGCTATACCGGAAGAAAGGCCATCGACGTCGACCACGGTCGACAATATCAAGGCAATCGAAAAAGCAATAGAAAAACTAATTCGCCATAAACGCAAATTTTCCAACAATGAAGAAGCTCGCACGGCAGTTCTCTGGTGGCTGCCTGACCAGAGAGAGGATTTCTATCGTCGAAGAATTGAACGAGTGGTAGAAGGTTCTGACCGCTCTTTGTAGGGTTGGTGACTACGTTGCAAAATAGTGTCACGTGTCTTTGTCACTCTGTAGTGCAATGCAGCTTTCAAGAAAAGTTATATAGTAATGTATAGCTTACTGTCTGAAGAGCCCACGTAAAAAGACATACCATCTCCCAATTCCAGCCAAATTCGATATTGCAGTGCCTGTGTTATTCTAAATTACGATGCAAAGTTCCTTTGGAAATGCATGAATGCATAGTAATTTAGAATAACACAGGCGTTGCAATATCGAATTTGGCTGGAAAAGAGAGATGGTTTGTCTTTTTACGTGGGCTCTCCAGACAGGCACAGCGTCGACTACTGCGGGAAATCCGTGTTCGATTCGCGGTCCGGGAGAAATTTCCATTGTCGTCATTCCAGTCTACAGCTGAACGTTTATATATTCGCAATAGCGAGTACATTTAATCCAACAATATTGTCGAAAGGTGTTCCTTGCTTGCAAGGCAAACGCTGGAACTAATAATCCCTCCCGAAATACTCTGAATCGGGGCTCTCTTTGTTCCAGTCACAGCTCGCTGAATTTCCGTGAAAGATGTCGAGCTCTAAAGCGGACCGAACCAATGCGAACCGTAACATTTACGGCGACACGACTAAATTCTTTTATGCTCAACGACACACAAAAATATTTTTCACACCTGTAAAAAGAGTTACTTACTGTCGTTATCAGTCATTCCTGCGTTAGTGATCCATAAAGAAGAAGAACTACTAGTTGAACCACGACTGCCTTGAAATATTTCATGGTTGCTCAAACGGTGAATGGTATCCGTTGTATTTCGGTGAGTGAAAATAACACGTCAGAAACAAATACAATATTTGGGAAACAATCTGAGCAGCCGTCTTCGGTTGTTAGCAGATGACGCTGTCGTTTATCGACTAATAAAGTCATCAGAAGACCAAAACGAAGTGAAAAACGATTTAGAAAAGATATCTCAATGGTGCGAAAAGTGGCATTTGACCCTGAATAACGAAAAGTGTGATGTCATCCACATGAGTGCTAAAAGGAACTCGTTTAACTTCGATTATACGATAAATCAGTCTAGTCTAAAAGCCAAAATTCAACGAAAGACCTAGGTATTGCAATTGCGAAGAACTTAAATTGATAGGAACACATAGAAAATGTTGTGAGGAAGACTAACAAAAGACTGCATTTTATTGGCAGGACACTTAGAAAATGTAACAGACCTACTAAGGAGACTGCCTGCACTACGCTTGCCCGTTCTTTTAGAATACTGCTGCGTGGTGTGCGATCCTTAGTAGATAGGATCGACGGAGTACATCGAAAAACTTCAAAGAAAGGCAGCACATTTTGTATTATCGCGAAATATGGGAGAGAGTGTCACAGAAATGATACAGGATTTGGGATGGACATCATTAAAAGAAAGGCGATTTTGTTTGCGACGGTATCTTCTCACGAATTTCCAATCACCAAGTTCCTCCTCCGAATGCGAAAATTTTTGTTGAGACCGACTTACATAGGGAGGAACTATCACCAAGATAAAATATGGGAAATCAGAGCTCGTACGGAAAGATATAGGTGTTCATTCTTTCCGCGCGCTATACGAGATTGGAATAATGGAGATTTGTGAAGGTGGTTCGATGAACCCTCTGCCAGGCACTTAAATGTGATTTGCAGAGAATCCATGTAGATGTAGATGTAGACGCACTTTATTGTTATCTGAGAGGTCCCTGAGATACTCCAAAGCACATAGCATTTTCTTCCTTACCAACATTAGTCACGACACTACCTCCAGTACAGCTCCTTCTTTGTCGCGCCAAACGAATCACGCAACGCAAATAAAATGACCGAACTTCCCTCGCGTATCGTTTACCGTTGCAGGCTTGCTAGATATGCGCATATATGTGAATAGAAGGCCACACCTTTGTTTATGACTCCTGTTGCCCCATCATACAAGTGTCAGAGACAGACTCTCAGAGTGACGCAGAATCGTGACGTCAGAAATGTGTTTACATTCTTGAGCCTCATTAGGCGGTCTTTACGACAAATGCATCGAGAAATTCGGGAGTTTCTCGAAATATGCGCTCTTATTTCCCACACTAACATTCGCTTGCATTATCAACATGAGGCCCCCAGTGTTATGATTCTTCCACATACGTAAAACAACGTCTTAAGCAAGGCTCAGGGCTACGTGCGTTTGTCTTTCTGCTATGGGGACAGCTGCGTGAAGGATTTCGCAGTCGACAACTTAGTCTAGAACACCCTTTTTCGTTTGCCAAAACACTCCACGTCATTTTCAATCTTCTATTTTTCTTCCACCCATCCAGTCGCTATCTTTTATCGTCCTAAATACCAGAAATCATAAACTGGTTTTATATGTTCATTGTTAATTAGCGCTATTTTCTTTTCGAAAGTTCAGCGAACATTGTTGTTTTTGTAGTTGTCTTTAGTCGGAAAACTGATTTGATGCGGCTCTCCCACGTCAGTCAAATCGGTACAAGCCTATTCATTTCACAACAACTATTGTAACCAACATCATCAGGAACTGGTTTACTGAAGTCGAGCTTTGGTGTTCCCCTACAAAGCTTACCTCTCAATCTTCCTTCACTCTGACGATGCCGCAAGATGTGTGCTACCAGTCGGTCCGTTCCTGTAGTCAAGTTGTGCCCAAGTTTCATTTCTCCCCAGTTAGATTCTCTTTCTCTTCACAAGTTACCCTATTTACCCATATAATCTTTAGTATTCTTCTGTAGCACCAAATTTTTAATGCTTCTATTCTCTTTTTGGCTACACTTTTTATCGTGTAAGTTGCAGTTCCGTACAAGGCTACACTTCAGACATATATTTTCAGAAAAAATATCCTAACACTTAAAGCTGTTAACAGATTCCGCTTTTCATTAAATGCTTTTTTGCTATCACCAGTCTACATTGTATTACTTCCATACTTCGGCTACCATCAGTTATTCTGCTTCCCGAATAGCAAAACTCATCTATCGCTTTTAGTATCGCATTTCAAATCCCTTCAACTTCACCTGATGTCATTCAACTACTTTCCTTTACCCTTGCTTTACTGTTACTGGTGTTAATACTATAACCTCTTTTCAGGACACTATCCATTTCGTTCAACTGTCTTCCAAGTTCTTTGCTGTCTCAGACAGACTGTCTTCGCGCAAACCTTCTCTCTGAACTTGAATTCATTTCTAAATTCCTCTTAGGTTTCCTTTAATGCTTGCTCAGTGTAGAGATGTAATAAAATTGGGCATAGGCCACAAGCCTGTCTCACTCGGACCATTGCTTCCCTTTCAAGTCCTTCGACTTTCGTAAGTTCAATCTGGCTTCTGTACAAATTGCAGATAACATTATGCTCCCTGCATTTTATCCCAGATAACTTCATAATTTCAGTGAGTATATTTCAGTCTTATTCTTGTTTTTCTTTCGCCTTTATCCCGCATTTCTCCGGCATCGGAGGGGATTAATTTCAGATTTGGCATGGTTAGTTTAATGGCTGGCCGGTTGCCCTTCATGTCGCCAACCCACCACTGTGCACACACTCAGAGACGATCATCGGTAAGATGGCTGACGTGACAAGCTACATCACTAGATATTCAATTCTACTGACCAGTATTAACTCCTAACCGGTCGCTACCAACTTTAGTTAGCAGGAACGCTGTATTTAATGGCTCTAGCTTGTCAGTAGATGAGATTTATTTAAATCTGAGTAACACAAGGAAATTCTGCTACTACCAGCGTCGCTTACACTTCTGATATACGCCGGCCGGAGTGGCCGAGCGGTTCTAGGCGCTACAGTCTGGAACCACGTGACCGCTACGGTTGCAGTTTCGAATCCTGCCTCGAGCATGGATGTGTGTGATGTCCTTCGGTTAGTTAGGTTTAAGTAGTTCTAAGTTCTAGGGGACTGCTGACCATAGATGTTAAGTCCCATAGTGCTCAGAGCCATTTGAACCAAAATATTGGTCGCCCACATAAAAGAGCATACTGGTCGCTTCGGAACGATGTTGATGCTGTCGAGATGACATCAGGTAGTCTGTGACCGTCCACCTATGATGTAGGTCACATCAGTGAAAGGGGAGGGGGGTGCATGTGTGAATAGTTTATGTAGAACATGAGCAATAACACGGGTGGGCATAGAGACGCGACAGAATGGCAAGGAGAAGCTATCGTGTTCAGAAGTACCCATAAGCACACCGTAAATTAAGTTGTCCGACTGGTTGGTCTGTCAAGACGGACAGTCCAATGCGTCTGCAAGGAACTGAGTACCAGTCGCAGCCGACAATCGTTTGCACAGCGGGCATGAATTGCTGCTTTCGGTGAATGCAAGTCCGTCTCATCAGGGGACCACGCCTACTCTACCTCACCGATTTCGTCCAAATTTATGGCACTTCCAGAGCTTGGCCAGAAATGAAGGTGACAGAAGCTGGAGCTCCGGACGACCAATCATTTAGAAAAAATAGCGTTTTTTTGGCGCAGGTCGGCGAGGCATGAACCATTTATGGCGTTCAGAATGAGATTTTCACTCTGCAGCGGAGTGTGCGCTGATATGAAACTTCCTGGCAGATTAAAACTGTGTGTCCGACCGAGACTCGAACTCGGGACCTTTGCCTTTCGCGGGCAAGTGCTCTACCACCTGAGCTACCGAAGCATGACTCACGCCCGCTACTCACAGCTTTACTTCTGCCAGTACCTCGTCTCCTACCTTCCAAACACAGTTTTAATCTGCCAGGAAGTTTCATATCAGCGCACACTCCGCTGCAGAGTGAAAATCTCATTCTGGAAACATCCCCCAGGCTGTGGCTAAGCCATGTCTCCGCAATATCCTTTCTTTCAGGAGTGCTAGTTCTGCAAGGTTCGCAGGAGAGCTTCTGTAAAGTTTGGAAGGTAGGAGACGAGGTACTGGCAGAAGTAAAGCTGTGAGTAGCGGGCGTGAGTCGTGCTTCGGTAGCTCAGATGGTAGAGCACTTGCCCGCGAAAGGCAAAGGTCCCGAGTTCGAGTCTCGGTCGCGCACACAGTTTTAATCTGCCAGGAAGTTTCATTTATGGCGTTGCCGACCGCAGATCCGCATTCTGCCTGTTTACATATTTCTGTATTTGAATACGCATGCCTATACCATCTGTGTTCACAGAGCTACGTGCATACGTTTCTGCTTTGATGAAAAATCAAGCAATCTTTAGGACCTTGACTGGCTCGCTAAATCACCCTATTTCATCCCCATAGAAAATGCCTGGGACTATTTGGAACAGCGATTGAAAAGTCGTAATCAACATCCATGCAGTTTGGTAGGTCTTCGGGATCTAATCAATACTTAGTGGTTTCACCTGTTTATGGCCACAGTTACGGCATAGCTGAAGAAATTTGGCTAGAACCGAAGTCAGATGGCATTAACGTGACTTCGCCTTGGGGTGCTTATGTTTTGTCCCATGTTTTCGACCCTCGCATTACCAAGCGTGTTATTATGATTACCCCACGGTGATTGTTTCAGTATTATAACCTTATGTGAAAGTCTACACAACTGTGGTCTCATAACTTTGTCTAAAATGACTGAAATTGTATTCACACTCGTGAATCACGCGTTTTTGTTCTATTTTTATAGTTATTGACTGGATATATTGGTGGAGTAGTGAGACTACCCCACTTGGCATGAAATGCCTTATTTTCTTATCTGCCGAAAATGAAAGTTTTACGAAATATTTCTCACATCCATCTTCGTTAATTAATTTTTCCACTGTATAATTCCAATAAGAAAGAAATACCGAAGGAATTTTTGCCCAATTGAAAGAAAAATACTCATTCATCAACATTTGGTTTCACAAATCGCTTGACTGTAGTTTGCCGTGTTCCAAAAACAGGCAATTCGGTAATCTTACGGTGCACTCAGCATCATGAGAGGCAATGAATGCATAAGAAATCGAATACAAGCCTGAAATCATATTCCTTTACAACAAAACTTAAGGTGCCGTAGACAATGGAGAAAAAATGACAAGGTAGTACTGCTGTGCTAGAGGAACTAGGTGGTACCCTATAAGAATTTTCATGGAGATGGTAGGTATTGCAACACTGTATGCATAATTATATTCCGTACACACAAGAATTTTCTGAGTGGCGGGAGAATAATCGTAGCCGACGGAAACTGTTCATCATTGAGGTTGCATGGCACCATGGAAGAGATAACTATAAATATTATCGACATTCATAAGGATGTACAAGATGCACTGAAAGCATGTGATATCGAAATTCCGACAGTAGTGATACATCCCCAGTGTTCCAAGTTACCAACACCATTGCGATTTCAAGGCTGCAAGAGGAACGAAGATCAGATAACAAGATTCCCTTGTGTAACGTATAAGAAATCCGTTTGTAATACACTCATAGAAAAAAGTGTTAGTGTGAAGTGCATGGTGTGCAAAAATGTACCTGACTGAACAGTTCATGAATATTTTTCCAGTACTGACGCATTAATGGTATAAAATTATTGTACAAGGTGTCCATAAATTATTTGTACAGTTTAAGAATTTAATACCTTTAAAACTATATTAGGCATTAACAAACGGGTTTCAACATGTGATAACATAACTCATTAAGTTTTGTTTATGGTTCAAATGGCTCTGAGCACTATGGGACTCAACTGCTGAGGTCATTAGTCCCCTAGAACTTAGAACTACTAAAACCTAACTAACCTAAGGACATCACGCACACCCATGTCCGAGGCAGGATTCGAACCTGCGACCGTAGCGGTCGCGCGGTTCCTGGCTGTAGCGCCTAGAATCGCTCGGCCACACCGGCCGGCTAGTTTTGTTTACTCATTTATACACATCAATGTGTGCGTCCTTAGTGGAACGGATAATGTGTAGTCAGAATTCCATTTCTCTCCACGTACGATTCAAGATCTCTACGGTGACATTTTCAAATGCGTTTCGAATGCGTGCTTTCAAGTCCTGTAGGTCTCTAATCTCGGTTCAGTACACCTGATTCTTTACAAAACCCCACAGGAAGAAGCCTAATGGTGGGAGGTCAGGGGACAGCAGCGGTCATCGAATTGGACCATCTCGTCCAGTCCATCTGTCTGCAAACTTGTCATCTAGAAACTGATTTAGGTACCAGTTGGGTGGTGCCCCGTCGTGCTGGAACATGACATCAGGTTGCAGGTGTTCCAGCTGTGACGCAGTAAACTCTTGTAACATGTCCCGATAAACATTACCGTTGACGGCAGGCTCGATGAAAAAGAACGGACCAGTGAAGCACCTGTGCATCAGTCTACACCAGACATCGACCTTTCTGATTCACGTGTAACAGGAAGATGCTGTGAACCACGTATATGAACGTTATGACGATTGAGTTTGACGGATAGTTGAAACGTTGCCTCATTGAGTAAAAAACTTTTACCATGAAGTTACTGTCTGCTGCAGTTTTTCCAGTAATCCACTGCAAAATGTTCACGCTGAGGTTTTCTCATAGGTTCTTATGCCTGAAGGAGCTGTACCTTGCAGCGATATAACCGTAACCTCTTATGGAAGACATTGTGCCCTGTTGATTGCCTCATGTCCAACTCTCTGGCTGTCAAACGCAACGATTTTGTCGGACTCCTTAAAAACGCCTGCCGTACTTTGCCTACGCTGCCATCTGAAACAGATGTGCGACCAGCCCCCTTTTTATCGAGAACAGTATCTGTCTCAATAACTGACGCATGCCAAGCTTGAATAGTTGACGGGAGGGTGGTTGCCTTCCACACCGCCTTCGCAAGTCTCGTCTGCATGAACCAGGCCACACACTGACAAGGAACCCCTTGAGTGCGTGGTCTTGAGGTCGACCTTTAGAAGGGGTCATTTGAAAGTGTTCTGTTAAAGATTATGACTGGAAAATTATTAGCTGCTAATGACTCACCACGTGCATCAGGTGGGCGACAGAAAACGACTGTTCCCGGAGGTGCAGAGATCAACCTTCCGTGGAATGTATGCATTAACTTCACAAACTGAAAGTCGTCGACATTCAAGAAATGTTCAAAACAAACCATTAACCTGCACCGTGAACAGCGAATGAAAAATGCAGCGCGGGCCGGGGTGGTCGAGCGGTTCTAGGCGCTACAGTCTGGAACCGCGCAACCGCTACAGTCGCAAGTTCGAATCCTGCTTCGGGCATGCATGTGTGTGATGTCCTTAGGTTAGTTAGGTTTAAGTAGTTCTAAGTTCTAGGAGGCTGGTGACCTCAGCAGTTAAGTCCCATAGTGCTGAGAGCCATTTGAACCATTTGAAAAATGCAGCGGGTTCCCGGGTTCGATTCCCGGCGGGGTCAGGGATTTTCTCTGCCTCGTGATGACTGGGTGTTGTGTGATGTCCTTAGGTTAGTTAGGTTTAAGTAGTTCTAAGTTCTAGGGGACTGATGTCCATAGATGTTAAGTCCCATAGTGCTCAGAGCCATTTGAACCATTTTTTTTTTTTAATGCAGCGCTACTGTGATCACAAAACGTTTGTGTTCTGCCTTACGGCAGGTCTTGTCATGGGGAAAGCCTCGTCAGAGAGGTCCACCGCATGAGCGTCGAGGGAAGTGATTCCAGTGGTGGTTTCCCGTTGCCTTCCACTGGTGATGATGAAATGATAATGAGGACATCACAACACTCAATCCCTGAGCGGATAAAATCTCCGACCCAGCCGGGAATGGAACCCGGGCCCCTTGGCTGACCACTCAGCTATCGGAGCGGACTATGATCACAAAAGTTCTCACTATTAAGATCGAAGGCAAAATCCTTGGGAGATACAAGCCGTGCAGGACATTCAGCTAGGTATACACTCTTAAGTAATGCATATAAAATCATATTTATTTAATGGGACGTTGAGGACTGATGGAATGGGATTGCATTCAACCGAAGCGAAACAATCTGCCGTGGAGATTATCGTGAAACCGGCTATCCTTTAAGGCGTAGCTGCAGGTAGTGCGATAATATGTTTTATAGGCACGGGAGAAAAAACATCCAGAGGCTGAATTTGTCCAATGGTTCCCGGTAGTATGAATTGAAATGGTTCAAATGGCTCTGAGCGCTATGCGACTTAACTTCTGAGATCATCAGTCGCCTAGAACTTAGAACTACTTAAACCTAACTAACCTAAGGACATCACACACATCCATGCCCGAGGCAGGATTCGAACCTGCGACCGTAACGGTCGCTCGGTTCCAGACTGTAGCGCCTAGAACCGCACGGCCACTCCTGCCGGCTGAGTTTAGGGAGGGATACTTAGCTGTAAAGGAATACGATTCTTGTGCGCAAACCAGGAATCTTGAAAATGGAAGTTATTTTGACCAGCTACTGACGAAAAACAGTGGTAATACCCTAGTTGCAGTTCTCTTACGCCTGTTGGCCCGCTCTTGCTTGTTGTGACGTAAATATTGCCTACTGCTCTTGCAAGTCCACGCGCACGATGAAGAGTCGTAGGGGCAGAGCACCTCCAGTCTCTCGCAGCACAATAAATAACTTTCCAGCCAATTTACAATCCAGATTAACAGTCGGCGTAATTGTATACGAATTTGTTAAGGTATTGATGTCAGTTGATCTTGATACAAATCTGTTGGTACCTATAATTTTCAGGATTTCTTTCATATGCAACTTCTCTTCAAATCCCGACTGGTCGGAGTTGAAAACAAATTCCCTACTCAACGATGGGTTGAGTTTGTTCATCTCGTCTACAAATTTTTGGAGCGATTCCGCACTATGCTGTGAATAGTCAAGTTGACGCTTTGAACATTCTTCATCCTACGTCTTCCAGTACTGTAGCAATGCTTCTCTTGAAATCAATGAAATCCATGTCGCGCAAAATTTAGTGTGGATAACGTAGTAGGTAACTATCATGCACATCCCGTAAATTGTATCGAGCATCCTGAAACGCGCACCCACCAGTTCTTGTAACAAATGTGTCTTTTCCTCCCTTGAATACCCGTTGTTTTCCTTATGCAATATATATATGCCTTGAGGGATCAAGGGATCACCAATTTAGTACTGTAGGGCAGCGTGGAGGGTAAAAATCGGAGAGGGAGACCGCGGGATGAATACACTAAACAGATTCAGAAGGATGTAGGTTGCAGTAGGCACTTGGAGATGAAGAAGCTTGCACAGGATAGAGGAGCATGGAGACCTGCATCAAACCAGTCTCAGGACTGAAGACTAAGCGTGCTACAAACAGCGTGCAGAATGGCCTGTAGGTGGTAGCATAGTGCAGATGCACACATACCGTCGCGGTATCAGTATAAAGATGGCCGCCCCACTTGCGACTTGCACCAGGGAAGAACAGCGTTCTGTTATTCGGTTTTTGCGTAGTGAAGATGTGAAACCTATTGAAATTCATCGACGAATGAAGGTTCAGTACGGTGATGCATGTTTGTCACAGCAGCAAATCTACGAATGGAGTAGGAAGTTCGCAAATGGTGTGACTTCAGTGGAAGATGCTCCTCGTCCAGGTCAGGCACAACGAGTTGTGACTCGGCAGAACATTGCAGCAGTTGAAGCCATAGTGAACGAAAACTCCCAAGTGAAACTGAATGACATTGCAGCAAGGTTACATATTAGTCATGGGTCAGCACACCACATTATGCATGATGTGCTCCAGTTTCACAAAGTGTCTGCAAGATGGGTGCCACGACAGCTGACTCCTGAAATGAGAGAACGACGTGTTGATGCTTGTGAAGAACTTCTTCGGCTCTTTGAACGAGAAGGTTATGGCTTCCTTGCAAGAATCGTTACTGGGGACGAAACCTGGGCTCACTTCCACTAACCGTAAACGAAGAGAGCAAGCAAGGAATGGCGCCATTCCTCATCACCAAAACCAAAGAAGTTTCGAACAGAACCGTCAGCAGGGAAGCCTATGCTGACTCTCTTTTGGGACGAAAAAGGCGTCATTTTGGAGCATTACATGCCGAGAGGGACTACTGTCACCAGTGCATCATACACAGATCTCCTAAAACATCATCTGCGGCCTGCAATCAAATCAAAGCGACGTGGATTGCTGTCAGTAGATGTCCTTTTGCAACATGACAATGCAAGGCCCCACACTGCCCGTACAACAGTTGCAACCATCACAGACCCGCATTTTGAGTGTGTTCCTCATTCACCATACTCACCAGACCTTGCCCCAAGTGATTTCCATATGTTTGGACCACTCAGACACGCAATGGGAGGAAAGAAGTTCCGTTCTGATGAAGAGGTACGCCACGCGGTGCATGAGTGGTTGCGCGGACTACCAAAAGAATTCTTTTCTAAAAGAATTTATGCACTTTGTAAGCGCTGGAGGACTTGCATTGAGCGTGGGGGAGATTATGTTGAAAATTGATACAGCTTTGTACCACTTCTGCACAATAAATAATATTTTAAAAAATATTTAAGGTTTTCATTTGACTCACCCTCTTATGTTTCACTGGAGACGGGTTTCTGCCTGTCCGACAAGGATGATGGACGACATGGCTCGACACCTATTTCAGTACCAGTTTCACTTGTTAAGCACGTATTATCGTCATTGTACTCGTGTACATTGTCCGCACAGTCGAGCTTACACGACGCCACACATCCACTGACTCATCTTGCCAGAAACGCAGATACTTCAACTGCTGCTTCTTTCTCACTCCACAAAATTCCTTTGGTTCCTTTCTGACGAAACGTCAGCTTCGGCAACTGTTGTAGGTACAAAGCAATTATTGCTATGTTGATCGTTGCCATTCCTCTGCTTGATATCAACACCACCAGTACTGTAACACTGTTGAGAGTTACTCGTCGACTAAGCAGTTAAACTACGCTCCGTCCCCTCATGCTGTGGTCACCATTGGATACCTCCAGTCCTGTACATTGTTGCCACTAGCAGCCAATATTGTGGTTGCATGGTAGACAACTTGTGCGGCGTTGAAAGCCGTAAACTTCATTAGCCTTTTGCCACCTCACAGTCAAGGGCATCTTTGTGAACTTTCTTCTGTGGCGTTCACCTTTTATCAGGTTTTCAAGTTCAATTTTGCGTCGAACTTGTGTCACTTGGGAGGTTAAGAAAACTTTATGGGTTATCTTATCATTTGTTGCAAACCATTTGTTAATATCTAGTATAGTTCTAATGTTATTAAAGTCTTGAATTGTACAGATAATTTATGGACATCCACTATAATGTGTATATGTTCAATCTGAAGCGTATTAACAGTTTGAAAAACTGTTTTTCAGTACTAAGTAAGCCTATTCATTGAAAATAACAGAATCTAAAAAGAAATATTACACTAAATCAGAAAACTGTATTGGGGTATTCAGATATCACGTTTGGTAAAATAAAGGTGTTGAAAAACTTAGTAACGGGAGGGTTTAGTGCAGTGGTTCCCAACCTGGGACCGGCCAAAGTGGCCGAGCGGTTCTAGGCGCTACAGTCTGGAGCCGCGCGACCCCTACGGTCGCAGGCTCGAATCCTGCCTCGGCCATGGATGTGTGTGATGTCCTTAGGGTAGTTAGGTTTAAGTAGTTCTAAGTTCTAGGGGACTGATGACCTCAGAAGTTAAGTCCCATAGTGCTCAGAGCCATTTGAACCATTTTTAACCCAATCTGGGAGTAGTTACACCCTGAGGGCTAAAATGAAATTTTCCGAGGGGTAAAAACTAATCGATTCAATCCTGATTCATTCACGAAACTAAGTTATTTTCGAAAGATCATTACCATTATCACAAGTCTGTAAGACTCTAATATTGATTATACAATTTATCAGTAATTACTTTTTCTCAATTAGCAGCATTAATGCGATTTAGATTACAGGTTCCTCACACAGTCCATCCACTACAAACGTATGTTGTGCTTTGTCTCGTGCATCACTAGTGATAAAAGTGAGACACATACGTAACAAATGCTAAATGGCACATGAAAGTGTACTCTCCAAGCTGTAGATAGTACGAGTATCTGCAGTAGTCCAGAAATTGCTTCATTACTCGCTTTGAAACAGATAAATGAATTAATTGATACCATTACATGACTGCATAAGGGCTACTATAGCGCTGTACACAGTATTATTGTTGTTATTGTTGCTATTAGTGGCTGTGGTCAGACACAAAGCATTAACTGCCTGAAATCTTCCAACTTCTGCCAGTTCAGAAGTAAGGAGTGCAGCAATCAGCTGATTAATGAACAGTAAGTATAGTGCGCACATTTTAACTTGTTTGGTTTTAAATGGGGTTGCAGAGTGCAGGTCCAGCAAATGTCACAATGGAGAGGAGTAGTGCAGGGGAAGTATGATTTGTAACAAGTGTCTACCCCCACTGTGGATAGTTAGCTTTCAGCTTTCTTATCTGAGAAGGAGTTGTGGGTAGCACTTCCTATGCACCACGAATTCCTTCGTCATTCAATCTAAAACACATACACAAACTAAATATCATTCATATTTCATCATTAAGAAAGTAAAAAGTGGGCCAAAAAAATTCTTTCATTCTACAGTTTAGATGAGTGCTAAAGTTGGTGATAATGTGGAGCGGGAATAGGCGGGGGTACTAAGTAATGTCTCGTTGCACTCACCGGTAACGGTCTAAGAAAAGTTGGGAACCACTGGTTTAGTACGAGGCGTGTTTTTCAAGTAAGTACCGTTTTTAAATTAAAAAAAAGACTTGGTGAGATATCTCAATAATTTTATTTTTACATGAAAGCCTGTACCTTGAGCTACGCACTGACGCCATTACAGTCTGATTCTTCCTTGTTTACGCTGTATACTGAGTGTTTAACATGCCTCCGATAATCGTGAGTCCCGCCGGCTGTGAAGTATGAGCTGTTATCAGATTTCTTAGTGCTAAAGGCCTAAAAGCAATCGATATTCATCGTGAGATCTGTGCAGTTTACGGAGAAAACATTATGAGTGATGGAATGGTAAGAAAGTGGGTGAGCGCATTTAAAGATGGCCGCACAAATGTGCATGATGAACAACAGAGTGGGCGCCCTTCGGTCGTTAATGAAAGTTTGGTGCAGGAAGTGGACAATAAGGTGAGAGAAAACAGACGCTTTACGATTTCCTCCTTGCGGGATGACTTTCCTAATGTTTCTCGTAGTGTTTTTTATGGCATTGTGACCGAGCACTTGAATTACCGAAAATTGTGCGCACGTTGGGTACCGGTACCGAAAATGTTGATTGATGTGCACAAAACCAAACGTTTAGACAGTGCATTGACTTTCCTTTAGCGGTACCACGACGAAAGTGATGATTTCTGAAACCAAATTGTTACGGGCGATGAAACTTGGGTGGCCTACGTTACAAAGCAACAGTCCATGGAAGTAGAGCAAGGGCATCGTCTTGCTGCAAAACAATGCCCGTCCGCATATGGCGAATCAGACCAAAGATCTCATCACATCTTTTCGATGGGAAACTCTGGATCACCCTCCGTCCAGCCCCGACCCTGTGCCCAGTGACTACCATCTGTTCCTGCACTTGAAGAAACACCTGGGTGGTCAGCGTCTTCAAGACGATGACGAAGTCAAAACAGTGGTGATGCAGTGGTTAACAAGACAGGCGGCAGACTTAGTCGTGTGAAGTTAGCGCCCCTTTCTCGAGAAATATACATTTTTTTCACAGTTCTTGTTAGATGTGCCATAGTTCTAGAGTTCTTTGCACAAAATTTCAATAGTTCTGCAAAATGTAACGAAGAAAACAACAATACTCGAAAAAATTTTCGTATCGAAAACATTCTTTGACAATTTCCGCAAAATGTAAATAAGTTCAAGAGTTCTGAGCACAGTTCTGAACAGAGCTCCAAGAGTTCTTTCGAAAATCCAAGTAACATTTTTTTGTGCAGCTAATAGTTTACGAGGTAATTGCAGTTTAAGGAGAAAATCTTTTCACTTACTGTGAAGTTGGCACCCTTTTTTTCAGAAATGTATACTTTTTTCAGATTTCTTGATAGATATGCCATAGTTCTAGAGTTCTTTGTACAAAATTTCAATAGTTCTGCAGAATGTAGCGAAGAAAACAACAATACCCGAAAAAATGTTTCTATCGAAAACTTTTTTGTCAATTTTCGCAAAAATTAAACTTATACAACAGTTCTGAGGACAGTTCTGAACAGAACCCCAAGAGCTCTACCGAAAATCCTAATAACATTTTTCTATGGCGATAATAGTTTGTGATAAATTGATTTAATGTGGGACACACTTTCTCTACAGAAAATATAAATATATTCGTACAACAGTTCTCATGACAGTTCTGGACACCACGTGAAGAGTTCTATCGAAATTCCTAGTAGAATTTTTTAGTGCAGGTAATAGTTTAAGATGTAACTGCAACTTAATTAAGAACCCCATAAGAGCTCCTACTGTGAAGCTGGCACCCTTTTTTTCAGAAATATATATTTTTTCAGAGTTCTTGATAGATAAGTCATAGTTATAGAGTTCTCTGTACAAAATTTCAATAGTTATGCAGAATTTAGCGAAGAAAACAACATTGTATAACATAGCTGATTCAGGAACCCTTTCCTTCTGATACAATTCTTACTGTTGCCACAATAAATCACTTGTGCGTAGATTCCAACTGTACTGATCATTACAAAAATACAACCATTGACCAGCGGCGCACATTTCTTGCAGCGTTGTACAAAGCATTCGGCTTATCCGCTGTGAAAATACCACACTTCACGCTATTTTAAAATTTACGGTGGATGGCTTCCGTTTATCTACAATGTCAGCATCTATCGAATTATCTTCATGCAAACGTGATGCCTGGATCACTCACGTCCCCTTTTTAGGTACGGAGGAAACCAGAGTTCAGTCTTGTGGAAGCCAAAAAAGGAAATGTGGGCAGCCCTTCTTTTACTGATAGCAAACTCTAGAGAAATATCCACGCTTGTTTTTCTTCATCATGCCAACAAAAGAAAAATCCTCCCTTCATAGCTCTATTATCATTCCAGTACTAGTAAACCAGTTGTCCGCTTTCACATTTCGACCTGACTGATATATAGGTTTACACAGTCACAGAACAACATCAAAATGTTTATTGCTCAGTTGGTAAATCCTTCTGGTTGCAACACAGCGTATATTTCCAAATTGTACAGGTAAAATACTTAAGAATCCACACTTAAGAATCCGTACTCGTTTGTTTTGATTGATACATATTGGCGAAAACTGTACCTTCCACAGAATCCTTCCAGCTTCTTGTCTACTGTAACATTCTCTCCAAGGGTGTAAGACTTGTGGTAGTCGCGTACAAACACAGTAAATATTTCCCGAATAGCTGTTAGCTTGTCTAATTGTCTCCTTTCATCACGAATAGCGCGACTGTAAAATCTAAGGCTCTCCAGAATAAATTTGAAACGATTTGTGTTGATTTGCGAGGTGAAATTTTTCAATGCCATCGCCATCAGTTCCACACAGATCTTCCAGGCTTTATCTGTTACTTTTGTTAACAACAATTAAAAACAAGAGACTGATGAAGGCTTTCAATTCAATATCATCTATTGATTTTACCCCTCTCTCACGCTGAAATGAGGCTTTGATGCTCTCAAAATTCTGATTGGAATACAAAACTACAATAGACAAATATCGTTATCTATGAGGTAATTACAGCATCACAAATGCTGCTTTGGCTGCACCTATTGGTACAGGTAAATTTCGAATAATATTATGCTCTTCGAACAATATGCTTTGGATTTCTTCAACATTATCTAGTACTTCCCACTTACAATAATAAAATTCCTATAAAATAACGCAACCAGGCGCAGTGTATTAATCTGAAATTTGACGTTCAGACTGCGGACACTGACTATTAAACAGTTCAAACAGAATTTAAGTGCAGTTTACATTCTGGATTAGCTTTGTACTACTTACTACGTTGATAAACAAATAAATTAATCGCTGAAATGAAATACGAAAGGGCACAGTGGATAAAAACGAGCAATCGGCTCATATCTCATCAAGAGAGCATTAGCGTCGATACTGAATCATACAGCAATGAAAGGCACACATGAAGTGTATATTTTTAGAATCGGGAAGAACCAGATGAATTTTATTACGTTAAACAGTAATTGTTTTGAGCTCTCATGACATCCAGGACCCACTAACAGCTAAAAATATGCCCAGGACCCTCATGGATGAAAGTTATGTGGCAACATCACCAGCCGCTAGGATACATAAAAACATGTGCTGTGTGTAACGAACAAATTTGAAATTACTGTCGTTAATGTTGTTGCAAACATTTGTTCTAGTTAGAAAGGAAGTGTGGAAGTTTGATGAGTTACACTACAGCGAGAGTTAAAAGTCTTTGCAATGTATAGAAATGTAAGTACAGGGTGTTTCAAAAATGACCGGTATATTTGAAATGGCAATAAAAACTAAACGAGCAGCGATAGAAATACACCGTTTGTTGCAATATGCTTGGGACAACAGTAAATTTTCAGGCAGACAAACTTTCGAAATTACAGTAGTTACAATTTTCAACAACAGATGGCGCTGCAAGTGATGTGAAAGAGATAGAAGACAACACAGTCTGTGGGTGCGCCATTCTGTACGTCGTCTTTCTGCTGTAAGCGTGGGCTGTTCACAACGTGCAAGTGTGCTGTAGACAACATGGTTTATTCCTTAGAACAGAGGATTTTTCTGGTGTTGGAATTCCACAGCCTAGAACACAGTGTTGTTGCAACAAGACGAAGTTTTCAACGGAGGTTTAATGTAACCAAAGGACCGAAAAGCGATACAATAAAGGATCTGTTTGAAAAATTTCAACGGACTGGAAACGTGACGGATGAACGTGCTGGAAAGGTAGGGCGACCGCGTACGGCAACCACAGAGGGCAACGCGCAGCTAGTGCAACAGGTGATCCGACAGCGGCCTCGGGTTTCCGTTCGCCGTGTTGCAGCTGTGGTCCAAATGACGCCAACGTCCACGTATCGTCTCATGCGCCAGAGTTTACACCTCTATCCATACAAAATTCAAACGCGGCAACCCCTCAGCGCCGCTACCATTGCTGCACGAGAGACATTCGCTAACGGTATAGTGCACAGGATTGATGACGGCGATGTGCATGTGGGCAGCATTTGGTTTACTGACGAAGCTTATTTTTACCTGGACGGCTTCGTCAATAAACAGAACTGGCGCATATGGGGAACCGAAAAGCCCCATGTTGCAATCCCATCGTCCCTGCATCCTCAAAAAGTACTGGTCTGGGCCGCCATTTCTTCCAAAGGAATCATTGGCCCATTTTTCAGATCCGAAACGATTACTGCATCACGCTATCTGGACATTCTTCGTGAATTTGTGGCGGTACAAACTGCCTTAGACGACACTGCGAACACCTCGTGGTTTATGCAAGATGGTGCCCGGCCACATCGCACGGCCGACGTCTTTAATTTCCTGAATGAAAATTTCGATGATCGTGTGATTGCTTTGGGCTATCCGAAACATACAGGAGGCGGCGTGGATTGGCCTCCCTATTCGCCAGACATGAACCCCTGTGACTTCTTTCTGTGGGGACACTTGAAAGACCAGGTGTACCGCCAGAATCCAGAAACAATTGAACAGCTGAAACAGTACATCTCATCTGCATGTGAAGCCATTCCGGCAGACACGTTGTCAAAGGTTTCGGGTAATTTCATTCAGAGACTACGCCATATTATTGCTACGCATGGTGGATATGTGGGAAATATCGTACTATAGAGTTTCCCAGACCGCAGCGCCATCTGTTGTTGGAAATTGTAACTACTGTAATTTCGAAAGTTTGTCTGCCTGAAAATGTATTGTTGTCCCAAGCATATTGCAACAAACGGTGTATTTCTATCGCTGCTCGTTTAGTTTTTATTGCCGTTTCAAATATACCGGTCATTTTTGAAACACCCTGTATATTTACTGAATATATCGTACAAACGAACTAAGTAGTATGTTTAAATCCTAATTCAATACATGACTGATAGAAGTGTTATAATGTTGAGGGGATACAGTATTAAAGTTAATAAGAAGTTCGAAATTTGTAAATAAGAACCTCGTTTATTTGGTCCTCAGTAATCCGGATTTCCGGTTTATCCGGATTCATATTTTGTGTCCCTTGGTATTTTTCTCTTTTTTCTTATAACACGAAGATGTGTAGTCGGTGAGGTACATAGGCTGCTTATCACTAGGCCGGTAATTTAGTCTAGTACTGAGTGATAAGGAACTCGGAATGTGTGAATGACACTATTTCTCAAGTATTGTACCTTAATATAACGGTGTATTGGTGCCCATCAAGTAAGTTGCAACCACGCCAACAGCACTCCACCACAGCTCATTGTACCTCTGGTGCGCTTCTCGACAGGTGTGACACCATTTGGTTAGTGGCGCGTGTGAATGTATCTGCTCTCTCAGCCATCTGTTTGTTTTGCACTGACGAGCCTTCTCTCCTTGAATCATCTAAGCGTGCACATTCCACGCTTCCACCTACAGTTACTACAGTCAGTCTTAAGAAGGTGTACCGGCATTTGTATAGTGCTGAACATTTAGACTTTTTGTATTTAGTAGAATATACATCCGGGTTTTCGATTTTCGGTTTTCCAAAATAAAAGTGAGAATTTACGATCGTACTCATAGCTGTACTTCCAGCAGTACTTTATCTCCTGCGTTCCCAATTTCGTAGAAGTTGTCCTACGAAAATTGCAGAAGAAGCACTCCTGGACGAAAGGATATTGTGACGATATTCTTTCGTCACAGCCTGGGGTTAGAGACCCGGTCCGGCACACAGTTCTTATCTGCCAGCAAGTTTCACATCGGCGCACACCCACTGCAGAGTGAACACACAATCTATTTCATAATCTACTGGCACCATAAAAATGTTATGAGGGTTTTTAAAAGAACTTTCTCGGTGCTATCCAGAACTGTCAGCAAAAGGGTTGTGCCAATTTATTATAATGTAGACCAAGTGAGTCTCTCGAAAATGCTATTATCTCATTAACTGTTATCCCCACAAAAAATGTTATTACAGTTGTCGGTAGAAATCTTAGGGTCGTATTAAGAAATGCCATCAGATCTTTTGTACGAATTTATTACTTTTACATGACAAAAGTGAGTCCCACATTAACTATCTCATATAATGTCATCGTCACAAATAATGTTATTATAGTTTTTGGTAGAACTCTGTGGGTGATATTCATAACTGTCATCAGAACTATTCTACGAATTTTGCTATATTAGATAAAGTGAGTATCAGATTAAAACAATTATTGTATAAACTATTATCGCCACAAAAATGTTCTTATCATTTTCAATGCAACTCTTCCGGTGCTATCCAGAACTGCCAACAGAACTGTTATACAAATTTATTTTTTCCAAACTGACAAATAATTTTTTACCATACCAAAATTTTGCCGAGTTATTGTTTTCTTCCCGAAATTCTGTAGAACTATTCGTGTTTTGAGCAGGGAAATCTAGAACTATTGCATATATATCAAGAACTGTGAAAAAAATTTATATTTATCGTAAAAGGGGTTCAAAATTCGCGGGAAATGCTCATAAGCATTCCTTAAAAAAGGCAGTTACTACGTAAACAGTTACCTGCACAGAATATGTTACTAGTATTTTCGATAGAACTCTTACAATGCTATCCAGAGCTGGCATCAGAGCATACGAACAGACATAATTTTTTTTTTTTTTTTTTTGAGTAAGAGTGCCCCACAATTAATCAATTACCATACAAACTATTATAACCACAGAAAATGTTATTATGATTATCGATAGAAGTCTTGAGGTGTTAACCAGAACTGTTCATCAAAACTGTTGAACGAATTTACTTTTTCTGTGGAGAAAGTGGGTCTAACATCAAAGCAGTTACCGTATAAACTATCATCGCCACAAAAAGATATTATTAGGATTTTCGATAGAGCTCTTGGTGTTCTGTTCAGAACTGTTGTACGAATTTACTTTTTGCGAAAATTGACAAAGAATGTATTCGATACGAAAAATTTTTCGAGTATTGTTGTTTTTTTCGCTAAATTCTGCAGGACTATTCAAATTTTGTACAAATAACTCTAGAACTAAGACATTTCTATCAAGAACTCTGAAAAAATATATATTTCTGAAGAAAAGGATTCCAACTTCACAGTAAGTGAAGAGGTTCCCTCCTTAAATTGCAATTATCTCGTAACGTGTTAGCTGCACAAAAAATTGTAATTAGGATATTCGATAGAACTATTGGGGTCCTGTTCAGAACTGCCCTCAGAACTGTTGTCCGAATTTACTTTTTGCGAAAATTAATAACGAATGTTTGCTATACGAAATTTTTTTCGAGTATTGTTGTTTTCTTCGTTAAATTCTGCAGAACTATTCAAATTTTGTACAAAGAACTCTAGAACTATGCCATATCTATCAAGAACTCTGAAAAAAATATATATTTCTGAAAAAAAGGGTGCCAACTTCACAGTAAGTGAAAAGATTTTCTCATTAAAATGCAATTATCTCGTAAACTATTAGCTGCACAAAAAAATGTTACTTGGATTTTCAAAAGAACTCTTGGAGCTCTGTTCAGAACTGTGCTCAGAACTCTTGTACTTATTTACATTTTGCGGAAATTGCCAAAGAACGTTTTCGATACGAAAACTTTTTCCAGTATTGTTGTTTTCGTCGCTAAATTCTGCAGAACTATTGAAATTTTGTACAGAGAACTCTAGAACTATGCTACATCTATCAAGAACTGTGAAAAAAATGTATATTTCTCGAAAAAGGGGTGCTAACGTCACACGACTGGCAGACTTCTATGAGGAGGGTATTCAAAAACTGGTACAACGTTATGACAAGTGCCTCATTATTGACGGAAATTATGTATACGCGAAGGAACTTGCCCCGCTTCTTGCAGCGGTGTACCGTAAGTCTCTAAAAGAGCGTAGCGTTCCAAAGGATTGGAAAAGGGCACAGGTCATCCCCGTTTTCAAGAAGGGACGTCGAACAGATGTGCAGAACTATAGACCTATATCTCTAACGTCGATCAGTTGTAGAATTTTGGAACACATATTATGTTACAGTATAATGACTTTTCTGGAAACTAGAAATCTACTCTGTAGGAATCAACATTGGTTTCGAAAAAGACGATCGTGTGAAACCCAGCTCGCGCTGTTCGTCCACGAGACTCAGCGGGCCATAGACCCGAGTTCCCAGGTAGATGCCGTGTTTCTTCATTTCCGCAAGGCGTTCGATACAGTTCCCCACAGTCGTTTAATGAACAAAGTAAGAGCATATGGACTATCAGACCAATTGTGTGATTGGATTGAAGAGTTCCTAGATAACAGAACGCAGCATGTCATTCTCAATGGAGAGAAGTCTTCCAAAGTAAGAGTGGTTTCAGGTGTGCCGCATGGAAGTGTCGTAGGACCGTTGCTATTCACATTATACATAAACGACCTTGTGGATGACATCGGAAGTTCACTGAGGCTGTTTGCGGATGATGCTGTGGTGTATCGAGAGGTTGTAACAATGGAAAATTGTACTGAAATGCAGGAGGATCTGCAGCGAATTGACGCATGGTGCAGGGAATGGCAATTGAATCTCAATGTAGACAAGTGTAATGTGCTGCAAATACATAGAAAGAAAGATCCCTTATCATTTAGCTACAATATAGCAGGTCAGCAACTGGGAGCAGCTAATTCCATAAATTATCTGGGAGTACGCATTAGGAGTGATTAAAAATGGAATGATCGTATAAAGTTGATCGTCGGTAAAGCAGATGCCAGACTGAGCTTCATTGGAAGAATCCTAAGGAAATGCAATCCGAAAACAAAGGAAGTAGGTTACAGTACGCTTGTTCGCCCACTGCTCGAATACTGCTCGGCAGTGTGAGATCCGTACCAGATAGGGTTGATAGAAGAGATAGAGAAGATCCAACGGAGAGCAGCGCTCTTCGTTACAGGATCATTTAGTAATCGCGAAAGCGTTACGGAAATGATAGATAAACTCCAGTGGAAGACTCTGCAGGAGAGACGCTCAGTAGCTCGGTACGGGCTTTTGTTGAAGTTTCGAGAACATACCTTCACTGAGGAGTCGAGCAGTATATTGCTCCCTCCTACGTATATCTCGCGAAGAGACCATGAGGATAAAATCAGAGAGATTAGAGCCCACACAGAGGCATACCGACAATCCTTCTTTCCTCGACAATACGGGACTGGAATAGAAGGGAGAACCGATAGAAGTACTCACAGTACCCTCCGCCACACACCGTCAGGTGGCTTGCGGAGTATGGATGTAGATGTAGATGAACTTTCGTTATCCTACGTCTTCCAGTACAGTAGCAATGGTTTTCTTGAAATCAATGAAATCCATGTCGCGCAAAATTTAGTGTGGATAACGTAGTAGGTAACTATCATGCACATCCCGTAAATTGTATCGAGCATCCTGAAACACGCAAACACCAGTTCTTGTAACAAATGTGCCCTTTCCTCCCTTGAATACCCGTTGTTTTTCTTATGGAATATAGCTATGGCCTGAGGCATCAAGGGATCACTTATTTAGTATTGTAGGGTAGCGTGGAGGGTAAAAATCGTAGAGGGAGACCGAGAGATGATTACAACAAACAGATTCAGAAGGATGTAGGTTACAGTAGGTACTGGGAGATGAAGAAGCTTGCACAGGATAGAGTAGCATGGAGACCTGCATCAAACCAGTCTCAGGACTGAAGACTAAGCGTGCTACAAACAGCGTGCAGAATGGCCTGTAGTTGGCAGCATAGTGCAGACGCACACGTACCGTCGCAGTATCAGTATAAAGATGGCCGCCCCACTTGCGACTTGCACCAGGGAAGAACAGCGTTCTGTTATTCGGTTTTTGCGTAGTGAAGGTGTGAAACCTATTGAAATTCATCGAGGAATGAAGGTCCACTACGGTGATGCATATTTGTCACAGCAGCAAGTCTACGAATGGAGTAGGAAGTTCGCATATGGTGTGGCTTCAGTGGAAGATGCTCCTCGTCCAGGTCAGGCACAACGAGTTGTGACTCGACAGAACATTGCAGCAGTTGAAGCCATAGTGAAGGAAAACCGCCGAGTGACACGGAATGACATTGGATCATGTTTACAGACTAGTCATTGGTCAGCACACCACATTGTGCATGATGCGCTCCAGTTTCACAAAGTGTCTGCAAGATGGGTGCCACGGCAGCTGACTCCTGAAATGAGAGAACGACGTGTTGATGCTTGTGAAGAACTTTTTCGGCGCTTTGAATGAGAAGGTTATGGCTTCCTTGCAAGAATCGTTACTGGGGGCGAAACCTGGGTTCACTTCCACCAACCGTAAACGAAGAGAGCAAGCAAGGAATGGCGCCATTCCTCTTTTGGGACGAAAAAGTCGTCATTTTGGAGCATTACATGCCGAGAGGGACGACTGTCACCAGTACATCATACACAGATCCCCTAAAAAATCATCTGCGGCCTGTAATCAAATCAAAGCGACGTGGATTCTTGTCAGCAGGTGTCCTTTTGCAACATGACAATGTAAGGCCCCCACACTGCCCGTACAACAGTTGCAACAATCACAGACCTGCATTTTGAGTGTCTTCATGATTCACCATACTCACCAGACCTTGCCCCAAGTGATTTCCATATGTTTGAACCACTCAAAGACGCAATAGGAGGAAAGAAGTTATGACATAGTAGGTTAAGGTATAGGCTTTCATGTAAAAATAAAATTATTGAGATATCTTAGCACGTCTTTTTTAAATTTCGAAACGGTACTTACTTAGAAAACACGCCTCGTACCTGCCTGTGAGGGATGGCAGAGCGGCACGTTCACTTTGGACGGGAGTGCGGCGACGTTCTCCAAGCTGCTGCCTGATGTGTGTGTGTGTGTGTGTGTGTGTGTGTGTGTGTGCGGGTCACGGCCTGGAGCTGGAGCTGGAGCGGCGCCCAGCCGGGGAATGCGGCCAGTCGGCAGCAGGCAGCATGCGGCGCAGTCGTGCGGCCGGACACGGCCACCCTTCGCCGCCCGCCTCACTTCTTTCGCCACCGCGGCTGCCGGCGCTAGCCCGCCCTACACACTTTATGTCACGCGCCGCTTAAATCCTCCGCCGTGTGTTGACACACTCTGGCAGCGTGCAGGCCGACACACGCGCGCTCGCTGCACGCTGGCGAAATCCCCGCACTGTCACCAACTGAAGCTTATAAGGCTACCCTAGATGACCGATAACTTTTTAGCGTCGGTGCGCTGTAGACCAATATGACGCGTGTACGCGACAGGTTTATGTTCGTTTCGAATAAATCGCGTTGCGTATCGCGCTGCGCATTTATGTCACTGGTCTAGATGTAGCTAACGGAATTTCGTTCTGTGTACACTGGCTACAAATGGACAGTGTTACACCATGAAGCACCAGTTCGACATTTAGCAAACTTTGAGGCGATGTCCAACACGTAACAGGTATTAAATGATTAAACTTCCATTCCATTAGGAAGTGATGTCCATCATCGACATCAGTATGCCGTGCGACGCCCCACAGGAACGAGTACACTCGTGTATTCGCTGTGCGATGGAAGCAGATGCCCTCAGAATTTATTGTTATGCCTGACATACATGGTCTTAAAAAAAAAAGAGAGAGGCAGTAGTACTCATAGAAACAAAAAAATAAGTCCAATAAATAGTGGTCAGGAAATGCATACTTTCTGAGGTAAGTCCAGTAAACAAAGGAATACATACTTCCTGCGATAAACACCTATTTACAAACGTGTTAAGCGTGGCGTACATTCATGACGATGCACCCCTCTGCCTTCTGTCATAATGAAAGACGCACCCTTTGAAGTATACGCCGTTGTTGCTGTATCTGCTGGCACGAAGGCGCCACCCTGTAGTATCAGCACATCGTTGATTGGCGTAGCGTAGACCAATTCCTTCAAGTGACGCCATAGCCGGCCGGTGCTCAAAAATGGTTCAAATGGCTCTGAGCACTATGGGACTTAACTTCTGAGGTCATGAAATCCTAGAACTTAGAACTATTTAAACCTAACTAACCTAAGGACATCACACATAGCCAACCACGCCTACCCATATGTTGACTGAGAATCCGTCTTTATGCCCTCTTTCCTAAACTGCTTGGGTATTTACATCTGTCCAAACATGATGGTTATGGAAATTCGCAACACGATCTTTTGTGAACGCTGCCTCATCGGTAAATAAAATCATGGATGTGAACAGCGCACCTACGACACACTTCTGCAACAGCCATTGACGGAACACGATGATGCTGTGGCCTTTGGGCGTGGACCCACTGTAGATGATATGAGTACAGCTATTGTTCATGAAGTACTCCTCAGATAAGAGAGAGAGGTACGCCTTCTGTTGTTGCTGATCTTCACACACCGGTTCTAGGGGTTTCTTCGGCCGAAGGTAGCACACGCTCCTACATGTCGAGGGTGTGGACTGTGCAGGGCCTTCCGCTGTCAGTCTTCTGAGGTGCAAGGTACCTGTGTCCCTCACGCGCTGGAAAAGTCTGCCAAACTGCTTATCAGAGGGCACTCTGCACTGTGGAAATTTTTCACTGTAGAGGGCATGGGCTCCTAGGCTTCGTGTGTTGGTTAAACCATAGCAGAATATCGTATCCACCATTTCAAATGTCGAGTAGTAGGCTTCCATTGCAGTGTTATGAACAGTTTCCAGATAGCTCGATGATGCATGTGTCAGCAACTTTTCTGGCCCCACTGAAGTGGTAACCACGAATCCCAGAGCTCACTACGTCAGAAAAATAGTTATGGTAAGTAATCAAGGTCGGAACGTGACTACCGAAGAAATGCTAAAAAGTCTCGAGAAAGCCTTTCGATGCTTAGCTCCTAAGATTCTCTGCAAGATGTCAAAGAGGACATGGAGGCGTATACACTGATCAGCCAGAACATTATTACCACCTACCTAACAGCTGGTATGTCCACGTTTGGCAAAGATAATAGAGGCGACGCTTCGTGAAATGGAAGCAATGAAGCCTTGGTAGGTCGCTGGAGGGAGTTAGCACTACATCTGCACACACAGGTCACCTAATTCCTGTAAATTCCGGCAAGGGGGGCGATGAGCTCTGACGTCATGTTCAGACTCATCCCAGATGTGTTGGATTGGGTTGGGGAGGGAAGGGGGGGGGGGACAGCATGTCACTTGGAACTCGCCACTGTGTTCCTCGAACTGCTCCATCACAGTCCCGGCCTTGTCTTGCCGGAATTGGTGCATTGTCTTGCTGAAAAATGCCGCTGCCGTTGGGAAACGTGATCGTCTTGAACAGGTATATGTGGTCTACAACCAGTTATGGCAAGGCACCGACATGGTGCCTTGCATGAGCTGCACTGTACCCATGGATGCCCAGGTGAATGTTACCCAGAGCATAATGGAAAGCCGGCCGAGGTGGCCGGGTGGTTCTAGGCGCTTCAGTCTGGAACCGCGCGACCGCTACGGTCGCAGTTTCTAATCCTGCCTCGAGCATGGATGTGTGATGTCCTTAGGTTAGTTAGGTTCAAGTAGTTCTAAGTTCTAGGGGACTGATGACCACAGATGTTAAGTCCCATAGTGCTCAGGGCCAACCTCAGATGTTAAGTCCCATAGTGCTCAGAGCCAGCCAGCATAATGGAACCGCCGCCAGCTTGTCTCTGTCCCACAGTACAGCTGTCAAGGAGCTGTTTCCCTGGACGACGACGGATTCGCTCTCCCCCGTCGACATGATGAAGAAGGTATTGGGAGTCACCAGACCGTGTAATGCTCTGCACTGCGCCAATGTCCAGTGTCGATAAACACGCGCCCATTTCAGTCGTAGTTGCCAATGTCGTGGTGTTAACATTGGTACATGCACGGGTCATCGGCTGTGGAGACCCATCGTTAGGAGTGTTCGGTCCGCCCTGTATTCAGACTCACGTGTACTCGGCCCAGCTTTAAAGTCTCATGTTAGCTCTTCCACAGTTCCCCGACTGTCCTGTTCTACCAGTCTGACCAAATTATGACGTCCGACATGTGCAATCAGGGGTAGCCACCCAACCCCACGACGTCTGGACGTAGTTTCACCTTGGTTTCGCCATTTTCGAAAGGCATTCTCAGCAGCACCCTTGGAACACCCGACAAGTCGTGCAGTTTCTGAAACGCTCATGCTGAGCCTCCAGGCCACCACACTCTGCCCTAGGTCAAACTCAGATTGATTCTGCGCCTTCACCATTCTACACTTGGACAGCACGCTCACTGGTACTACATGCACCGTGCGTGTGTCCGACTAGCGGTCATTCCTCGCCAGGTGACGCTGCTATCGCCTGGATGGGGTTATATCGATAGCAGATCGGTGACTATAATGTTATGGCTGATCATTGTAGATCTCTGTGTAAGGCAGATACACCACCGTGTACATAGCTTCTATATCTAAATGATCCATTACGCAATATGCTGTTTTGACCTTGTACACTACTGGCCATTAAAATTGCTACACCACTAAGATGACGTGCTACAGACGCGAAACTTTAACCGACAGGAAAGAGACACTGTGATATGCAAATGATTAGCTTTTCAGAGCATTCACACAAGGTTGACGCCGGTGGCGACACCTACAACTTGCTGACATGAGTAACGTTTCCAACCGATTTCTCATACACAAACAGCAGTTGACCGGCGTTGCCTGGTGAAACGTTGTTGTGATGCCTCGTGTAAGGGGCAGAAATGCTTACCATCAGGATTCCGACTTTAATAATTGTCGGATTGTAGCCTATCGCAATTGCGATTTATCGTGTCGCGACATTGCTGCTCGCGTTGGTCGAGAACCAATGACTGTTAGCAGAATATGGAATCGGTGGGTTCAGGAGGGTAATACGGAACGGCCTCGTATCACTAGCAGTCGAGATGACAGGCATCTTATCCACATGGCTGTAACGGATCGTGCAGCCACGTCTCGATCCCTGAGTCAACAGATGGGGACGTTTGCAAGACAACAACCATCTGCACGAACAGTTCGACGACGTTTGCACCAGCATGGACTGTCAGCTCGGAGACCATGGCTGCGGTTACCCTTGACGCTGCATCACAGACAGGAGCGCCTGCGATGGTATACTCGATGACGAACCTGGGTGCACGAATGGCAAAACGTCATTTTTTTCGGATGAATCCAGGTTCTGTTTACAGCATCATGATGGTCGCATCCGTGTTTGGCGATATTGCGGTGAATACACATTGGAAGCGTGGAGGAGGAGGAGGAGATTAGTGTTTAACGTTCCATCGACAACGAGGTCATTAGAGACGGAGCACAAGCTCGGGTTAGGGAAGGATGGGGAAGGAAATCGGCCTTGCCCTTTCAAAGGAACCATCCCGGCATTTGCCTGAAGTGATATAGGGAAATCACGGAAAACCTAAATCAGGATGGCCGGACGCGGGATTGAACCGTCGTCCTTCCGAATGCGAGTGCAGTGCTTGGAAGAGTGTATTCATCATCGCCGTACTGGCGTATCACCCGGCGTGATGGTATGGGGTGCCACTGGTTACACGTCTAGGTCACCTCTTGTTCGCATTGACGGCACTTTGAACAGTGGACGTTACATTTCAAATGTGTTTCGACCCGTGGCTCTACCCTTCATTCGATCCCTGCGAAACCCTGCATATCAGCAGGATAATCCACGACCGCATGTTGCAGGTACTGTACGTGCCTTTCTGGATACAGAAAATGTTCGACTGCTGCCCTGGCCATCACATTCCCCAGATCTCTCACCAATTGAAAACGTCTGGTCAATGGTGGCCAAGCAACTGGCTCGTCACAATACGCCAGTGACTACTCTTGATGAAATGTGATATCGTGTTGAAGCTGCATGGGCAGCTGTACCTGTACACGCCATCCAAGCTCTGTTTGACGCAATGCCCAGGCGTATCAAGGCCGTTACTACGGCCATAGGTGGTTGTTCTGGGTACTGATTTCTCAGTATCTATGTACCCAAATTGCGTGAAAATGTAATCACATGTCAGTTCTAGTATAATGTATTTGTCCAATGACTACCCGTTTATCATCTGCATTTCTTCTTGGTGTAGCAATTTTAATGGTCAGTGGTGTACATGGGGACTTCCGGACACTATAGCATATCATATTAATTCGTCCCCATGTTTGTCACCATATAAACACATTCTGTTTTGGGAGCATAGAATTACTACTACAGACAGAGCACTGTGCCCAATTTATTGTGTGGGAACTGAGCTCTGCCGAGTAGGTGATGTCTATATCTGCATCCTAAGTGACAGAAGGCTATTGTGTAATGAAAGATTATTTTTAATGTGGCGTGTCCACCAACGCCAGTGAGGCAAATCGCTAGTTAACAGTGCCAGGGTATGCCATACCACAAGGCACTGTGCCCTGCAGGATGCCCATACTCCGGGAACTGTTGGGCATAGGACGTTCAAAGACAAGATCTGTAAGGTGGAGTGAGATAAGACCATACGACTCTTTTGTGTTTGAGAGCGCAGCACTCGCAGTTGTCATGCTGGCTCCAGACGAACTGAATTATTGTTGACTTTGCTAAGAAACAGTAAGAGCAGCTACCACTGACTAATTTAAATAAATTCTGGACTGGGAGAACGATTATGCGTATGTGGAGAAGGCCTTATTGGCTGGAACACGGAACAGAACAAATAGTGAGAGTCAGAGTGTGCTGGCGTACGCTGTCGCCAGTACACCGGTTGGCAAAGATGAAATGCGAAGATCGGTTAGTAGGCGCTGGATTAAGCGCGCCTACCACTAGAGAGGCCACAGATACACTCACAAGCAACACGCCGCAAGCGCCATCTCGACAAAATGTATTTTGGCCGCCGCCACTGACTGGAGGGTTCAAATGGCTCTGAGCACTATGGGACTTAACTTCTGAGGTCATCAGTCCCCTAGAACTTAGAACTACTTAAACCTAACTAACCTAAGGACATCACACACATCCATGCCCGATGCAGGATTCGAACCTGCGACCGAATATAGCGGGACTAGTTTATCTCAACCAGAATTATACTTTACTAGCAGTGGGAAACTAAAGTTTGTAGTAGCAAGATTACCCATACTGACATTACATAAGTCTGCAAGAGGACTATTACTGATGAGCTTGTACCACAAGATTCAAAAATGGTTCAAATGGCTCTGAGCACTATGGGACTCAACTGCTGAGGTCATTAGTCCCCTAGAACTTAGAACTAGTTAAACCTAACTAACCTAAGGACATCACAAACATCCATGCCCGAGGCAGGATTCGAACCTGCGACCGTAGCGGTCTTGCGGTTCCAGACTGCAGCGCCTTTAACCGCACGGCCACTTCGGCCGGCTGTACCACAAGACATGGGCTTTATTCAAGTTAAGTAAATGTTTCCAGTTCATGTAGGTAAAGAACTGTATTAGTCCACGTGTGGATTTGTGTTGTAGAAAGAGGATGCCGGTCCCCTTAACAACATCCTTTCCTTCGTTACAAGACTCTACAGATGTCTGTTGCAGAGCTCCAGAACTAAACACTCACATTATTGGCCAGTTATATTAAAATCATGTGTGGAAGGGAGACTGCTGCCTTATTAGAACGTATCTGATTGGTTGGCACTCAGAAGTATCACTGTCACTTGAGGTTAAAACCGTACACAAGACTCACACTCAAAAAGTAAGAGTATAAATTTAGCTTCTTGTTAGGAGCACTCTGTAGACTGGCTTCCATCTAACACTCTACAGGGAACGCTTCAGGCGAGAGACAGACTTCGAATCTGGGTGCTGAGACAAAAGAACCTTAGGTGCAGACCAGATAACTTACAATTTTTTAGTCACCAAACACCCACTCATAGCCACTGGTAACGCCAAGTATGGTGAATAACAGCACACCTAGTTATAGGAGGTACGCAAAGACTCTAAACTGATATTAGAACTTCCATAATTGAAATGTGTATTCTTACAGGACAACTATCCGAGGAGTTCCACCCAATGATACCCAACCAGCAGACTTTGCACACAATTTATTAAATTGCCAATACTAAACTCTTTTAAACAACAACTAATTCATATAACTTACAGAACTTAACAAATGGTTAAATGAGTGAGCTTCATCCCGACAGCACATGATAACCACGGCACCGTTAAATCGGGCGCTCTTAATAAGTGCCGGAAGCCAACACACACAAATCTTAATAAACAATTCTCGCTTCTTAAAACAAAACAATAAAAGCCAAGCGCACATGAAAAGTCAAACCACAGTCTTAGAAGTGCCTTAACGACACCAAACGCGACTACTCCACTAAGTTAATAATAACACAGTGAGAAAAATACAGAACATACCACTAAATGCTGTTACACGACCAAATTGACGAGATCGTGTTGCTCAGGTCCCAGAAGACCACATATACCTAGCAGCAGTAATTCACTATGTATATAGTGTACAAAACCACCCTTCTCAGGCAGACTTTACCTAGCACATCAAACGCCAAATATACCATACATGGACGCAACTCCGGGCAGGACTGCAGTTGAGCAAATAAATTAGTACCAACAAATATCGTAACGAGCCAAACACACACAGCAAAAAGTTCCAACAACGCCGTCCCACATCAGAATGAAGTTCAGAAACCGCTGCTGGATCTTCCAGGGGAAAATCTGACGAGCCAACCGAGCCCACACCCTAACCTGGCAGACGACTCCAAAATTCAGCAACTAGTTGTCTCCGGGCCAGAGTATCACAGGACACCACCGGACCTCGACATCAGACAGGCAGGCAGAATAAGTACGCCGACTCCAATTAATCACCGCCGCATAGCCAGACAGCGGCGGGTCGCCTCCGCCCCAGACCACTCTGCTCATATTGCGAGGTACAACCTTAGCGCTAGTCACTAGCAGGTCAGAGCCGGCCGGTGTGGCCGTGCGGTTCTAGGCGCTTCAGTCTGGAACCGCGTGACCGCTACGGTCGCAGGTTCGAATCCTGCCTCGGGCATGAATGTGTGTGATGTCCTTAGGTTAGTTAGGTTTAAGTAGTTCTAGGGGACTGATGACCACAGATGTTAAGTCCCATAGTGCTCAGAGCCATTTGAACTAGCAGGTCAGGCAGAGCGAACTTCACGTTCCGCGCAACACCCAGAAACCGACTACCCTCTCGCTTTTCGCCGGCCACCGCAAACACACACAAGCGACGTAATAGCAAATCACCACCGAAGCTCCACCCGCACCAGGACAGCGAATTATAATCGATTACAGTGCGCGCTCTCAACAAGATCACAGGATAGCGGCGCGCGCCATATCAATAATTTTAATCATAGTACGCTTATTAGCAATCGCGAGCTCAACATGTGCCTAGTCAAGATAAGAATTGTGAGCATCTGCAGCTCTTTTTTTCCACCTTTATTATCTGACAACCACTGTGTGACTTCTACAAACTTAGTTGTTTCCGCAAATGCTGTGTTGACTCTAATGTATTGACCTAAGATTCAGTATCCGATCATTCTCATGGTGTTGATATTTTATGCCATTGTAATCTGTGTTAGTACTGAATGAACGTCACGATTTCCTGTCTTTGCGCACTTCGTTTTATTTGAATTCTACAGGTACTCGTAATAAATAGGGTTTTATAGTGATCATTGTTTCATTCAGTAGTTTGATGGACCCCCTATTTTTATCATTTTGTAAGTTGCAGCACTGTTTAATAAATTCATAAAGTTATCCGTTGTATAACATCTGTAATTCAGTTCACGTAATCCTATGGGGAGTGATTTGCTTATTGGTAATGTCACCCACTACCGGGCTTTCTTAGATCTACAGTGTGTTGTCAATGGCTCAGCTATAACCTCACGCGCTATTTCTTTCAATTTCTGTGATAACGTAAGTTTCTTAGCAGTTTAGTTCAACTGTGACATGTTGCTAATTTAACGACAGACAGCGAGTGTCTTATATACACAGTGTGAGTAACGTAAATCCCTTTTATTTCGTGAACCGTTACACGTAGCGAAACGCGGTTTTCGGCAAATGTTAGAGGGATTAGAGGAACGTATATTTTTGTTTGGTTAATGTTTTCAGCGCTGGTATCAACGGAGATATTGAATCAAGTACTTTTTTTAAACGGAGCCGTATGCTTTTCATAATTTCATTTGATAACTCTTGAGAAGACATTAACGAGTGATATAGCTTTTGTTGATGGTGACGTTGAAACTTGTTGTAAAAAAATTCGAGTAAGGTCCTAGAATTTGAGAGCACGGTGACCGGAATCGGCGTCAGCGGTGCAAAAACCGCCAAGCAGAGCTCTCGTGCTATGTTTTGTCAAAATCTCAACACAGCCGCCTGTTCACTTGCCTTTGTTTGTGATAGGTTTTCAGTGCTCCGTTACACTGAAACGGCATACTGCAAATTACAAGACAAGTGTGTTTCATTCTTAATTTGTAAATTATTGACGATAATAACTCACTCCTAAGGATGAACTGTCGATGAATCATTAAGTGGCATTTTATTATAGCAATAATTATAATAAATCATTCTAAGAACGACGTGTTTTTGTTAATCTCCGGTACGTGCGCATGAAATCTTGTGAAAGGTTCATATCGAGTCGATAGCCGATCATTGGTCGATGATATTGATGATATTGTGTGTGACGTCGAAATGACGTCACGTTTGCGGGAACTGTTGTGAAACGAGCCTTACCCCTCAACTGTCTGCTGAAATTCTGTCAGCTGCTTACGTGTCACTGACCGACGCTAGTAAACGCCCCGGGTGGAAGGTTTAACGTCGAATCCGAACCACATGTCTTTCTTGGCAGATTTCCACATCGCTGAGAGTTGGAGACTAGGTTGAAAGCAGACTGAAATACCTCGTGGTCCGACTAGGATTCGATCCCACGACCTTATGGTTTCCAGACAAGCACCTTACCACTAACATCAGGCCCAGAGCTTCCCCAGTTATCTGTTGCGTCTATTCTGATACCTATCTTCCTCTACAATTTTTTCCTTCTGCAGACTCCTCTAACATCACAGAAGTTATTCCCTTCATTTAGTTAGTATTTGCCACATATTACTTCCCTCACCAATTCTGCAGAAAACCTCCTCATTCCTCTCCTTATCAATTTGTTTAATTCAGTATCCTTCTGTAAAACTAAGTCTCAAACGCTCCGATTCTCTTATTTTCCGATTTTGGACTACTGAGAAAAATTTGCTCCGCATCCGGGTATTTCATTTTCAAAGCTTGTGATATTTTATTTGCCTTAAAAAAGTACCGTCCACTTGATAGGGCTGTGGGGTGACATGGTTGCCACATGGTGGTTTTCGATCTGCTCTGTATTCAGTCAGGTTTACCTTCCATATCCCAGAATTTCCAGTATTTAGGACCTAGGAATCTGTCTTTTGCCCACTCTCGTTTTATAAGCTCCAGAAAGTAAACGTTGACTCGAAGTTGGAAAATTTCAACTATATATGCAGAAACGTTTGAAGCACATCTGGAAAAAGACTAGGAAAGGTACTATTATCACATTATACAGACTGCTCTAAAGAGATGTGTAGAAACTTCTGTGTTAGCAGAAGAGCCAACACCGTGTTACGAGTGGAGGCCGAAATGCACGAGTTTTAGCTCAAGCAGGCTAGCGTGAGGAAGGAAGACCTATACTGACGTAAGGTCTGGAACATGACAAGGAATGAGAATTCAAAAAAAAAATGGCTCTGAGCACTATGGGACTTAACATTTGTGGTCATCAGTCCCCTAGAACTTAGAACTACTTAAACCTAACTAACCTAAGGACATCACACACATCCATGCCCGAGGCAGGATTCGAACCTGAGACGGTATCAGTCCCGCGGTTCCGGACTGAGCGCCTAGAACCGCTAGACCACCGCGGCCGGCGAGAATTCAGAAAGCGGACGTAAATAGTTTGATACTTAACTTTAATCCATTAATGATGAACATCGATCTTGACGGTACAAGATTCACAATATTATCTGTTCAGAATACATTCTTGAAGATAGTTCCTATAGTAATTGAATATGGCGGCTTGCTAGGTCTTGCGGCTTGCAAATGACGTAGCTGAAGGCTATGCTAAACTGTCGTATCTGCAAATGAGAGCGTATGTAGACAGTGAACCATCGCTAGCAAAGTCGGCTGTACAACTGGGCGAGTGCTAGGGAGTCTCTCTAGACTAGACCTGCCGTGTGGCGGCACTCGGTCTGCAATCACTGATAGTGGCGACACGCGGGTTCGACGTATACTAACGGACCGCGGCCGATTTAAAGGCTACCACCTAACAAGTGTGGTGTCTGGCGATGACACCACAGAAACTTTTGAGAAACTTCGGGGAAAAGAACTAGGGAAGGTGAAACTATTAAATTATATAGAATGGTTTTAACGAGATGCCTGTAGGAAACAGGTAATAACAGAGAATGACCAAAGCAGAAGACAGCTACAGAAAGGAATTTCCCATGGTCAGTTAGAAATGTCACGATAAGAGAGAGAATGAGAAAGGAGGACATACTGCATCCGGTGAAACTGTGGAGCAAGAATAAAAATTGGTATATAACTGAAGCAAACGGCAGAATCGCATATAGAGGTTACCTAATGAAAGGTTGCCTAAACGAGTTTTCAATTACCGCTCATGAGAAAAATGGATGCATGGTGTCCATCCAGAATAAAGGTGGAACAAACGCATAATTTACTCTGCAACTAACCGTAAAGTCTGCATCTTGGTAGAGGAGGCAGAACTTAGTTTCCTTATGTAAGAACCCAGAACCATTTAAATCTTAAAATCAAATCAAACAACTTATCAATTTTTTATAGCTGTCTTGTGCTGTAGTCTTTCCCAATGGACATCAAATCAACGTTCCTCTGAAGATTTGATAACTAGAATCTTCAAGCTGCTGCACATCTTCACGTCATCTCCAAGAATTTCCAGATCTGTGTCGTTTCTTGGTGCCAAGGAATCAAAACAAAGTCATTAAGAATAATACGTCTCCACTCACACATGTGAACTACCACCGGCCAAGACAGATAGATTCATCCGGAAACTAAAGCCTCTCACTTAGCGTATACATGCAGTACTTTATCAGCTGATGCTCGATTCTTAAGTGATTCATACGAATATATTCAAAATTGATAGCGGTCGCAGGTTCGAATCCTGCCTCGGGCATGGATGTGTGTGATGTCCTTAGGTTAGTTAGGTTGAAGTAGTTCTAAGTTCTGGGGGACTGATGACGACAGATGTTAAGTCCCATAGAGCTCAGAGCCATTCAAAATTGATAGAACCATTAACGTGACCACAGCGTATGTTCGACGTCCACGTGCAATAACCAGTCATAGCCGACAGGTGGGAGTACTAGCAGTATATGAAGCGAGCCAAGGGGACGCGGAAAACAGTGCACTCGTTGTCAAAATGCAGAAGCGAAGCGATTTGGTTCAAATGGTTCAAGTGGCTCTGAGCACTATGGGACTTAACTTCTGAGGTGATCAGTCCCCTAGATCTACTTAAACCTAACTAACCTAAGGACATCACACACATCCATGCCTGAGGCAGGATTCGAACCTGCGACCGTAGCGGTCACGCTGTTCCAGACTGAAGCGCCTAGAACCGCACGGCCACGAAGCGATTTATCTGACGACCAAAAGGTTATGATCATTGACTTTCGCTCCAGGCATTTCCAAAACGGCTGGGTTTGTAAACTGTTTGCTTGCCGTCGGGGTTAAAAAATACTGTGCATGACAAAATGACGTTATCCAAAACCTGGACTGAGGTAACTGTGTTGTACTGTGGGCCATAGATGACAGCAGTGAATGACGACTGAGGAGTTGTGTACGGGTGAATAGATGTGCATCTCTTGAGCAATTGTCAGCCCAGATGAACCAAGGAGCCACCAACAGTGTGGCCTCAACGACCGTTCAGCGAAAGTTGATGGGTATGGGACTCGTTCATGCACCCATGCTGACTATTGCTCATGGGTGACAAAGGCTGAAATCTGCACGCCATCACAGCAACTGGACGTCCACTGGGTGGTGACAGGAGGCCTTTTCAAATGAATCACGTTTTATGTTCCATCGGACAGACGACCGTTGGCGTTTACAGCGTTAAATGCCAGAAAGCAAATATCCTGCAACCAATAGTCGGAACGGACCAGGGCGAACGAGGAAGTCTGGGAATGTTTTCATGGCATTCCCTTGGTGATTTCGTCATTCTGGAGGCGCAATATATCAACACTAGTAAGCCTCTATCGTTGTACACCGTGTCCAACCTACGTGCAGTTTGTTCCTCCTCAACACAATGGCATTTACCAGTAGAACAATGCAACGTGTCACATTGCTCGCAGTGTACGTGCGTGGTTTGAAGGGCATCACGATGAGTTTGCCCTACTCTCCTGGCCGACAAACTTCCCGTATTTAAACCCAATCGAGAGTCTTCGGGACCACCTCGATCACGATGTACATGCTATAGATTCTCAACGAGGAACTTAGGTCAGCTGTCCACAGCACTGGAGTCGGCATGACTTCACATCCCTGACGGTATCTTCCAGTAAATCACTGACTCTCTTCTCGCACGTCTCGCAGCGGCCTGCGATGCAAAAGGTGGTTATTTAGACTTTTGATAGGTGATCACATTCATGTGACTGGACAATGTATGACTAAGTTTATAATATTTATATATTACATAGCGCCAAATACTCCTATTTACAAAGTTTTCTAAAAAAACTAATTAAAGATGACGGTTTAATCAGAAATTTCCTGTTACAGTTTATCTTCTCCGCCCCTGTCAGCTGAGTGGTCAGCGCGACGGAATGTCATACCTAACGGCCCGGGTTCGACTCCTGGCTGGGTCGGAGATTTTCTCCGCTCAGGAACTGGGTGTTGCGTTGTCCTGATCATCATCATTTCATCCCCATCGACAAGCAAGTCGCCGCAGTGGCGTCAACTCGAAAGACTTGCCCCAGGCGAACGGTCTACCCGACGGGAGGCCCTAGCCACACGGCGTTTCCATTTTTGATTAGTGTACCTTGAAGTATCGTTGAGCCTTGAAGACTCTTCGAAAGTCTCAGTATTAACAAAAAGATGCCACAGTGACAGTGAAATGAGTAACAAATAAAATTTTCGTTAGTAAGTCGTGATCGCTTTGTAGGTCAGACATCAAGTATGAGTATGTAAGTATGTAAGAAGAGCAATTCAAAATCGTAATGTTACTGACCTTAAACTCATCTGAGCTGTTCTCTCCACGGGCAGCGAACGCAGTAGCGTCGGGGGGTGACTTAGCTAGAAATCGAATGCAGTGTAACCGAAATTTTCAACTTTCGACGGGTCGGGCTGTAACAAAGTCAGGCGAAGAATCTCATACGTCGTTTAGCAGCACAATGATGATGATTCTGGCTGTTTTGTGACTTATGGTTAATACCGAACTACAGTCAGCACAGGATGCGATGCAGAATAAAATTGTTGTCTACAGAAAGTGTCATACATTCCGGCAGTAGCGTGCCTACTTATCAGCCAAAGACATTCACATATTTCATATAAAAGTGTGGTGTTTCTTCTGTGTACTGACTCCTTGAGCAGCCTGCAAGCTATTGACCAGTGCTACCCTCATCATCCTTTGGAAGCCACCATCCAGGAGTCAATCAATGCCCTGGGATGGTCCAGTCATTCAGTGGTGTTTGCGTGGACCGCAGGACACGTAGGAATCCCAGGCTACAGACTTGTTGACAGGCTGGCCAAACAGGCTAAGCGGAAATTGCTTATGGAGATTGGCTTCTCTGAACCTAAACTGCGTCTGTCTTACGCCAAGGGTTTTTCGGCTTTGGGAGACGGAATGGCATACCAGTACACACAACAAACTGTGTGTCATTAAGGAGACTACGAATGTGTGGTAGTCTTTCATGCGGGCCGAAGACATTCACGTACCTCATTTGAAACAGTAACAGTTGTGGGACGATACAAACTATGTTCAAATGTGTGTGAATTCATAAGGGACCAAATTGCTGAGGTCATCGGTCCCTAGACTTACACACTACTTAAACTAACTTATGCTAAGAACAACACACACACCTATGCCCGAGGGAGGCGGGAAGGAGGCGCCGCGCAATCCGTGCATGGCGCCTCAAACCGCGTGGTCACTCCTCGCTGCACGATACAAAAGACGCCGGTCGGTATGTGGCAAGAACAGTACAATGGGGCTGTGTCAGAATAGCACGCCGAAAGATACGTGCTGTATTGTACTACTGTTCCACCTATCGACTCGTCGGGAACAAGTAAATTAGTGCAATTGACGTACAATGGCTTAAGCAATATATAGACGTCTGTAACCTTGATGGATACCTGGAACTTTAGGTATGACACCTACTGTGACGATACGTTTAATAGGGCACATTAGATATGGAACCCGTTAAAGAGATTGAACAGCTACCGGCAACGTTATAAGTCCTCCGTTACTTCTTCACAATAAAGTAAATAAAACCACCTTGTTGGCTGTCCTGTACCGTTAAAAGAGGGCCTCTCAAAGCAGCGGCGAAAAAGAACGACAGCTATTACCTAACGTCCTAACCGATCTATCCAGTGGGAACTCATGCTGAAAGTTACCGGAACAAACATTTCCTCTCCTCGCACTCATGTGTGGCCGATCAGTTCACAGAACTAGATTTCCATCAGTAAATGGACCCTGTCGCCGCTATAACATGCTCCATTGATTTCCGAAAGGTTTTTTTTGGAAACGACTGCAATTGCAGGCAACAGAAGGGCGTGACGGCTGCAGCAACACGGAAATCCGTCATCCACTTGCCGAAAGTGCAGTTGAGGCGATATACCGCCGAGAGCTGTGGTGCAGCTTTACCGAGAAGCAGCCGAGACAAAGGCACGATATGGGTCAATGACAGAATGCGACGGACTCTGAATGCAAACAAGGCATAAAGAAGCGAAGGACTTTGAAACGCGACAGCATCAACGAAAGCTGGAGCGTAGTCCCTGGGCAACTCGTTTGACTCCTGACGAGAAGGACGGATGCGACGAATGGAGTCGATGGAGCAGTGGGCACGGTTCCGGCTGTACAGTTATTTATGCATCTGTGTGGAATCGTTGCCAGTGCAGTTACGTTGGCGCGGAATGTTGCGCAACGTATATGACTCAGCGCTGCGGACTGCATATCCAACAACACAAACAGCGGCAGTTGCAAAATAATCAGAACGACGCAAATTTTTAAATGTCAATAGTGACAGAAGAAAAGCCTTCTAGGGATAATTTAAGACTGTTTTTATTCACGAATATCAGAGACGTTTCAGTCTATCGTCTTCGAAACATCTTAATCGCTGCTCAATTGGCACATATTATGTTACTGTAACAGCAGATTCAAAGTACCCGAAGAACTTACGGGAACGTAGATAGGAGACCCCTACGACAATCGCCGATATGTCGACAGGTGAACACGCCCTTATTTTCAAGGCCCAAATACACTGAAGTGCCAAAGAGACTGGTATAGGTATGCGTATTCAAATACAGAGATATGTAAACTGGCAGAATACAGCGTTTCAGTAGGCAAGGCCTTATAAGGCAAATGCGTCTGGCGCAGCTGTTAAATCGGTTATTACTGGCAAGCTATCAAGATTTAAGTGAGTTTGAACGTGAAGTTATAATTGGCGCATGAGCGATGGGACACAGCATCTCCGAGGTAACGATGAAGTGGGGATTTTCCCATACGACCATTTCACGAGTGTACTGTGAATATCAGCAATCCGGTGAACCATCAAATCTCCGACATCGCTGCGGCCGGAAAAAGATCCTGAAAGAACGGGAACAACGGCGACTGAAGAGAAATGGTTCAAATGGCTCTGAGCACTATGGGACTCAACTGCTGAGGTCATTAGTCCCCTAGAACTTAGAACTAGTTAAACCTAACTAACCTAAGGACATCACAAACATCCATGCCCGAGGCAGGATTCGAACCTGCGACCGTAGCGGTCTTACGGTTCCAGACTGCAGTGCCTTTAACCGCACGGCCACTTCGGCCGGCGACTGAAGAGAAACTTTCCACTTGACAGAAGTGCAAACCTTCCGCAAATTTCTGCAGATTTCAGTGTTGCGCCGTCAACAAGTGTCAGCGTGCGAACCATTCAACGAAACATCATCGAATGGGCTTTCGGTGGCGAAGGCCCACTCGTGTACCCTTGATGACTGCATGACGCAAAGCCTTAGGCCTCGCCTGGGCCCGTCAACACAGACATTGGACTGTTCATGACTGGAAACATGTTGCCTGGTCGGACGAGTCTCGTTTCAAGTTGTATCGAGAGGATAGACGTGTACGGGTGTGGAGGCAACCTCATGAATCCATGGACCTTTCATGTCAGCAGAGGACTGTTCAAGCTAATAGAGGCTCTGTAATGGTGTAGGGCGTGTGTAGTTGGAGTGATATAGGACCCTTGGTACGTCGAGATACGACTCTGACACGTGACACGTACATAAGCATCCTGTGTGATTTCCTGCATCCATTCATGTCCATTGTGCATTTCGACGGACTTGGGAAATTCCAGCAGGACAGTGCGACATCCCACACGTCCATAAATGCTACAGAGTGGCTCCAGGAACATTCTTCTGAGTTTAAACACCTCCGCTGGCCACTAAACTCTCCAGACATGAACATTATTGAGCATATCTGGGATGCCTTGCAACGTGCTGCTCAGAAGAGATCTCCACCCCCTCGTACTCTTACGGATTTATGGGCAGCCCTGTAGGGTTCATGGTGCCAATTATCTCCAGCACTACTTCAGACATTAGTCGAGTTCATGGCACGTGTTGTTGTGGTACTTCTGCGTGCTCGCGGGAATCTTACACGATATTAGGCAGGTTTACCAGTTTATTTGGCTCTTTAGTGTACAATGAGATTGTGTTTGATTGACCGATATTACAGTAAGTTTGGATGCGATCTCTCTTTACCCGCGTTCATATTTCTAATTCGATGCGTTTGGTTTGGATTAGGTTTCATGTTGAATCATCTAACTTCTAAAGGGGCAATCAAAAAGTTTCCGTTTGAGGTCGTTGCTGCAGCCTATATCGATTATAGAGCGACTCCGATGTGGGTATATAAGCACCGATATGTACGCAAGGGATTAGTGTGACATTTGCGTCTTTCCGACGTGCGGGTGGTAAATGCGGAAATCGTGAAATCCGGTGACATTATCAGCGAATGCGTTTAACCAGGACTAATGTGCTGCTATTCTGTTTTGGCCACCCGAGGATAAGGACCAATAGACATTCATCGAAGAATGAAGAATGTTCAAATGGTTCAAATGGCTCTGAGCACCATGGGACTTAACATCTGAGGTCATCAGTCCCCTACAACATAGAACTACTGCCCGAGGCAGGATTCGAACCTGCGACAGTAGCGGTCGCGCGGTTCCAGACTGAAGCGCCTAGAACCGCTCGGCCACTCCAGCCGGCAATGAAGAATGTGTATGGGGCAGCATGTCTGTAGAAAACAAGCCCACCACAACGGACGCTGCTTCTTCGTGATAACGCACCTCGCCATATCGCAAAAGCCGTAACGCAAAACTTACGGACACTCAACAGGACACCGCGTGTTACCAAAAGGGTGTCTTCGGCCTGGTGCGTCGGTGGAATGTTTGCCTTAATGCTCACGGCGATGCTGGACTGTACGGCCTTCGAACCGGATCCTTTATTTCGCTCCTTATACATGTTTTGACTTCTACTTCATTTTTTTCAAGGGCCTGTTCTGTGAATAGACAGATGAAGTTGGGATCCCTCTGTCACTTAATCCGTTTATGGGAGATTTAGAGAAAGTGTGGAGGAGTCGATGGCAGTGAAACCTGCATACTTTTTTAGATATCCCTGCGGCACTTGGCGTCCGTTACAGTGGACAGCTATTAATGCTCACGTCCTTGGAGCTTTCAGCCAGTCCTGAGGCTGCAAATGTACACAGTCCACTGCAGTGGGCACTCGTTACTGGTGCCGTGACCTGCACGCATTTGCAGCCTCACGACTAGCTGATAACGCCAAGGAATTGACCATTAAAAGCTGTCCACTGTTGTGAAACTGGTTCGCTATAGGGATGTATAGAAGTTAATTTTGTTGTTTGGCCTCATCGAAGTGAGAATTTAGATAGGATTCTAGAACATATAAATTCAATCCATCAGAATATTCGTTTCACTATGGAGACTAGAAAGGGTGGCTGCCTTCCCCTCCTGTTTAGATCTGGAAGATGGTTTGTTGATACGTTAGGACGCAGAGGCTCTGGTGAGCACTGAGGGAATTACAGCATACAACAGAATGAGAGATTCCGTGTGACTGGATGTACTAGGTGGCTTGTTAAAAGGCTAACAGCTCCGCAGTAAAATTCGAGCTCTGACCTAAAAGACGACAATCAAGCTGCATCCCATACGACGACCTACCTTAGAGTCATCGGTGTGGATATTTTAGACATCCTGCATTTGGACTGCGAGGTTCACCATCTAACAAGTTTTGTGCGGCTGCAGCGCTCCACTCATTCGACATAGGTGGGACCAACGGCCCCAAAAGCGCAGCTTTCACGCTGCGAAACTGAGGCCGCTGGTTCGGTTGCCCATGTAGTACCACGTGGAGGTGCGTCCGCGTGAAAATTTTTTACCTCTTTCTTTATGTAAACAGCAGCTGTATTATAGTTATAAAACTACTATACATCATATTGGGAGTAGCCGCGTGGGTCGGTCGCACGGTCTTGGGCGCCCTGCCACGGTTCGCACGGCTGCCCCCGTCGTAGGTTCGAGTCCTCCCTCGGGCATGGGTGTGTGTATTGTCCATAGCGTAAGTTAGTTTAAGTTAACTTAAGTAGTATGTAAGCCTAGGGACCGATGACCTCAGCAGTTTGATCCCGCAGGAACTTACCATAAATTTCCAGTTTCCATATTGGGAGTGGGAAATTATAAAGGAAAAAAATTGATTTAAGAAGAGCGATAGAAAAGGACAGTATAGATTGAATGCTGCAGGTCCCTTCACCTGCACTGCCTAGGGAAGAGGTTCAAAAATGGTTCTAATGGCTCTGAGCACTATGGGACTTAACTGCTGAGGTCATCAGTCCCCTAGAACTTAGAACTACATAAACCTAACTAACCTAAGGACATCACAGACATCCATGCCCGAGGCAGGATTCGAACCTGCGACCGTAGCGGTCTCGCGGTTCCAGACTGTAGCGCCTAGAGCCGCTCGGCCACTTCGGCCGGGATAGGGAAGAGCTCTCGGAAAATGACCCCCAGCTCGACATCACTGTGGAGCGTCTGCCAAGGTTACTTACTAAGGGATGTTGACGTGTCAGTTACTTAACTCTAAGTTAGTGTGTTGCAGGTTTACCGTGGCGCCCGGTACAGTAACCGGCCACACTAGGTTATACTAGGTACATCGTGTCTGTATACTACTTAATACAGGATTACTGTTGATATGTGATGTGTATACGACGGATTGCGTCTCTTCGTGTGTTTTATCGTGTTTTTACTCTTATTCTGACTTACAGAATGATGATGGCGTCCTCTTGGGTAAAATATTCCGGAGGTAAAATAGTCCCCCATTCGGATCTCCGGGCGGGGAGTACTCAGGAGGACGTTTTTTATTTTTTAAATTAATTCTGTCAGAGACAGCAAAGGACCTGGAAGAGCAGTTGAACGGAATGGATAGTGTTTTGAAAGGAGGGTATAAGATAAACATCAACAAAAGCAAAACTAGGATAATGGAATGTAGTCGAATTAAGTCGGGTGATGCTGAGGGAATTAGATTAGGAAATGAGACACTTAAAGTAGTAAAGGAGTTTTGCTATTTGGGGAGCAAAATAACTGATGATGGTCGAAGTAGAGAGGATATAAAATGTAGACTGGCAATGGCAAGGAAGGCGTTTCTGAAGAAGAGAAATATGTTAACATCGAGTATAGATTTAAGAGTCAGGAAGTCGTTTCTGAAAGTATTTGTATGGAGTGTAGCCATGTATGGAAGTGAAACATGGACGATAAATTGTTTGGACAAGAAGAGAATAGAAGCTTTTGAAATGTGGTGCTACAGAAGAATGCTGAAGATTAGATGGGTAGATCACATAACTAATGTGGAGGTATTGAATAGGATTGGGGAGAAGAGGAGTTTGTGGCACAACTTGACTAGAAGAAGGGATCGGTTGGTAGGACATGTTCTGAGGCATCAAGGGATCACAATTTAGTATTGGAGGGCAGCGTGGAGGGTAAAAATCGTAGAGGGAGACCAAGAGTTGAATACACTAAACAGATTCAGAAGGATGTAGGTTGCAGTAGTTACTGGGAGATGAAGAATCTTGCACAGGATAGAGTAGCATGGAGAGCTGCATCAAACCAGTCTCAGGACTGAAGACCACAACAACAACAACAACAACTTACAGAACAGAGCACCGTCCGCAGAATTAACTATCGTTCGAAGCGCTGCAGAGGCGCGACTCCGTCCCATGGCGACGTAATTGCCGCCTCGCGCGCCGCTAAGCAGTCTCGTCGGAAGAACAGCGGTAACGCCACGGCGCGGCTGCCGCTGTTTCCTGGAGGCCGAGTTGACAAGACAAGCGCGAGAGAACGGCGTGGGCGTGCGCCGTGGCGGCGCGCGGCGCGTGGAGGGGCGTCAGCTGTTGGTGGCCAGCGCCTGCCCCTACCCGACGGCGAGTCTGCGCGCACAGATCAGTACCAGCCCGGCCGCGCCAGCGATCGCCGCTCAGCTCCTTCAGCTCGTCCGCGATATGGGGTCTCGCCTTGGCTTCTGACACGCACTTCTAAGGCGCGAACGCCGCGGCCTCCTCACCTTACCGTGTTCCTCCGCACGCTCCTAGAACCGTCGCCTCTGCTTACCAGTAGCAATAGTGGCTCTTCTTTTTCTTCCGGCTCAGATACAGCACTCACACGCGACTACTTGCTTCCTCGCTCGTCGAAGTTACCAGCTAGGCCGTGGACAGTTCGTCGCTCTACCGTGCGTTGAAGTCTCCGAACACTTTTGCACGTACGCAGTAGCCAGTTGTCGAGCAGCAGTTTGTTCAGCAAGACCGGTTTCTCAGCCGTGCTTTCGCACTCGTGTCAGCTCTCGCCTTGTACAGGTCGGATTAACCAATGGCGCTGCTCAACTTTAGCGCTCCTTTCGCTCACGCGCCGGCCACGCCGTCGCCGTTCTTCGCCGCCGCCGCGTCTGCCTCTGCCATCGGTGGCCTCAATACGGCGTCGGCTGTCAACACGCTCCTCTACGGCCCCCAGGGGCCGCCGTTCGCGTCTCCCCCGCCGCCTCCGGCACCGTCGCGACGCTCACAGCCCGGGCCGCGACAAGGAATCCCGCGTCCTCCGCCGCCCGTGCCGGCGGCGGCAGCGCAACAACAGCAGCAACAGCAACAGCGTTTCTACGGTGACGGCAGCAGGAGTGGTGGCAGCGACCTGCCTCCCAGACCGTCAGGGTACACTCGGATCGAGCAGCCGTCGGACTTGGCCAGTCAGCAGACGGCCAAGACCACTCTGCACGCGGTGCTCGATTACGACGACGACTTTGACGATTACAGCTACGAGGACGACGATGTACCGCCGGAGCTGCCGTCCAACTACAGGCGCACGGCGCTCCCAGCCGTGACCCCCATACAGGGGCCCATCTTCATCAAAAACGGATCAGTGCCTGTTGTGCCCCTGTACTCCTACCCAGTCGTCAACAACGGAACGCTCGTCCAGATACCGGTAAGAGCTGCTTTATGTTTTTTTCCCCCCCTTGACATCCTTTTTATTCGTTGTTCTCCACTAACTGAACTTATTTAGTACATTCTCGCTTCTTTTCATCCAGTGTCTCTGCATCCATTCACTATTTTCCTTTCTGCGGTCTTCTGTCCGTCCTGAATTTCCTTTGGCAGACTTCTCGGCAAATTTGTGTTTGTGAATTAAATATCTAAATTTCGTTCACATTGAACCATTTTTCTCATGGATACCAATTTCTTTTATATCTTCATTAACTTTTGTTATCGACTTGTGGTTTTGCTGCGATAAGGCTAAGATTACAGTTTTCTTAATGATCCTGTTGTTCTCCATTCTATACAGGTTAATGTGAGACTGTAGTCGCTGTTTCCTCGTGGTACTTGCCATTTTGTTTTGTAACTTTTCTCCTTTTATTTTTGTATCTGTATTGCACTGAAAATATTAGTCGATCACGAAATTATTATACCTGGCAGTGAGGGCGCTTCTATTGGCTTATCGTGGTTTTTCACGAGTAAATACTGAAACACATGATAGTGTATGCATAACTGTCTTGAAATTATTCCCAGCGCCATGCATTTTCCTAAATCATCACATAACTGTCTTGAATCATTCCCTGTGCCATGCGTTTTCGTTAATGACCACTGTACTTGTTGACTCTAAAGTTACCGTCTGTTTTCGATAACTGCCACAGGAGGTCAAGTATCTGCACAACAGTGCACATGTAGACGCTACGTGCTGTGTGCCCTTTTTGGAAACAAACATGTTCCATTTAGTCATGGTGCTTGTGTTGACAACAGTAATGCCGGCTGTACACTTCGCCCTCAAGCTTGCATTCAGCAGTGGGTTTGTTTTTATTTCGGCAGCGTTATACACAGTAGTATGGAAGAAGGATTAATCGATGTGCGTCTCATTCATGAATTCACTGAAGGCAACAGAAGAAGGGTACAACGGCGCTATGGTGAGCTGTTCTCACAGCGGTGGCAACCATATCACGACACTTTTGCATCTCCACATAGCTGTTTTGTATTGTTTTGTGTAGTAGCATACTACAGACTTTCTCACCTCTGCGACGGTATTTTCACAGAAACTGAACTAAGCGAATAAATCACAATTACATTCGTCCTCTGTTACTACCAGCTGGAGATCACGGGACATGTGTATCGAATTTTTGTTGGTGGAGTTCGGGTATACCTCTTAGAATGAATTGTGTTTTCATGGGAGCCACCTACCAAGGAGGACTTCTTGAAATTTCCGTGCGGATCAGAGGAAAAATTGTTTATCGGAATAATTTAAGTACAGAGTGTTTTTAGTAAACTGAGTCTCTGTAATTATACAAAACCTAACGAGCTGTAACCTCAAAATAGGGCTCTAACTTTCTGAGATACGCCATTGCCTCATTCAACACAGGAGTGAGCACCAAGTCCAGACAAAAACACCTTTACGCCTCGTACACATTTGAATTACTCAAGATGTAATTTTCTCACTCTTATACAAAATACACTCAAACAAATACCTCCCTCCAGTTAAATGCGTAATAAAATAAACGTCAAAAATGTCTTTGAGTTCCATTTCTCCAGAATAGTGAAGCAAATGAAGAGACTTTAGGCCTCAACATCCCGTCGACGATGGTGTTATTAGAGACGATCAGCCTTGGATTAGGTTGGAATGAGTAAGGAAATCGCTGTCCGTATTAAAGGAACTCTTCCAACACTGGCTTAAGCCATTTAGGGAAACCATGGGGAATGTAAATGAGGGGGGCTGCGGTAGGAATCTAACATTGGTCCTCGAGAGCGTCTTAGCGTCTCAACCATTGCCCCGCCTCCTTCGGAAGTAGTGGAGTAATTAAACAATTATCGAAGTTCCTGTTAGAGAAACTTGTAACAATGCGTCTCTTCTTCTAGTCACAATTATTATTAGCGTAGGTGGACAGCACAGTCACATTGCAGTCTTTACTTACACATTTCAGTATTTACTAGATATATAATTCCATAATACATGTTACAGTGGTACACTGCAAAATATAACATCGTAGATGGTGACTGCCTCGTGTGGTCATGTTACTGTAATAACGTTACCATTGTATGTGATAATATGATTTACACTCTTCAAGGTTTTCCTTTTCCTCACAGTAAGTGAAATGCGGTATAAACTTCTCTGTCACGCAATAATCCAATAAATTCATTTCTAGTCTGGCTCGTAAACAGATGATTCGAAGAACTACCAAAGTTCACAAAGTATAGTTAGTTGCTTAATTAACGCCTTTCCTTCGTTCAGATACGTCATTCCCTTTTAACGCTTTTACTTGATTTCCGATAACGTACAGGTCCATAGAATCGTGAAGACACGATAGATGTCATAATGCTCTTTGGTGTTTCAAATGTAAACTTATAAATTGAGGCAGGGCAGTAAACTGTCATCCTTGTTCTACATCTTCTAATGCAGTCCCCAAGACACTGTTGAGTAAATCGTGGAGCAGCACTTCGTGTTCCTGTTAGTAGCTGCCTTCCTGGTTCCACATGTAAACGCAGCGAGGGAGATACGAGTCTTTCTATGCGCTCTAATCTCTTTTATTCAGCTTCCCATCCTTTCAGCAAGTTTTACGTAAGAGCAGTATTTTCTGAGATTATTAGGAAATCTTTCGCCGTGGACTGCTGTTAGGAACTGCTAAACTCATCGAGCGTTTCTCCTTATTAGCACATAAACTGATATTAAGTTTCGTATGTGTTTTCTTTAACTCTTTCTTAAACCAGGGATACAAGAATTCTGTTTCCTCTGCACTTTAAAAATTTATAATCGTTTCCTTTTATCACAAGATTTGAACATATATTTCCAAAGACCGAATGTCAGTATAGATTTGAATGGCCACTCTTCTTTTTTTAATTTTAGTTTATTGGTTTTAGGCAAAGTCCATTTCACCGGATACAATAATGTCACAAAATTATAAAAACAGGACTTCTGGCTGATTTCATTACAAAATATAAACCTCAATGTGTGAGAAATTGACCTGCAAAGTACCCAGATCTGATTGCAGAATTACATTAAGAACAACAAACCTTTAATATAAAATCCAACTACACCCATAAACATATGCAATGAAATAAAAGAGAAACGCCTCAAATTCTGAGGCTCCCTTTTATAAAGGTGGGTGAAGTGGCAAATACATTTGACAACGAACCAATCCATGGACCTAAGAGCTGCTCTGAAAGAAAAATAATCAGTAATTTTCAAAATATTGTAGTGTGTTATGTTCTTGGATGACTGTATTTTATTTTGTTAATATATGTATAATGTCGACGTCAGTGAGACAGAAATCACAGCTTGTAGAGGGTCTAAATTTTAACTATTGTCTCGTTTTATTAGCGTTCATGTGACCTGCTCTTAGTCTGTTAATTGTAATGATTTCTTTTCTCGTGAGAGCTGAGATGATAAACCAACGGGTGGTGCGGAATCTGTTGCTGAATCGCCCAATACTATGTGCCTTTGTAGTTACAACCCATATCCATTACTTATGTCCATTCTATTTTTGCAACGGTAACTCTTCTATGAGTGTTCAAATATAGCTGAACACACAGATTTCCTTTTATAGGCAGTATGACAGTGACTAATTAAAGTGCTGGTGATCTGTGAAACCGTCATATCTTTTTTTATAATATTGTGCTTTTATTGATGACGATCGCTAAGACGGGATCACGCGTTCAAATCACTGTGTCTTTTTAAACAGTGCCTTCAATGTCTGGTCCATCTGTTCCTATCTGATCTATTCGTATAATATTACTACCTCGTGTGGGCTACTCTAGCTGCTAATACGTGCAGAATTATTCCGCAGGAACATTTGTCTGTACTGTCCACACTCGATATATTAACTGTCCCAGGTGATACTCGCCAACAACAGCTAATTGATTCCACTAACAGCTTCCATTAGCATTGCCTCTCAGGCTCCGAGTTAGTACAAAGATTTTCAGTCGTATAGCAGTTTCTGGGTACCGGTGTTCCCTCACAAGTATGTTCTGGAAAACAATGAAAGTAACAAATCCGTGAAAGTAATCATTCAGTGACAGTGTTCAGTATCTAAATCAGTATCGCTGTCTCAGTATTGTCCGTAATTATTTCCTAGATACGTCTGGTTTTGACTTAGGAAAGTTTTTCACAGCATCAGGACGTTCATCAGAGCCTGAAGTCGTGAAATGGGTCGTGTCTATGGAAACGACCTTACAAGATAAAACGTATTTATTTAAGAATATCTATAAATATTCAGTTATTTTCAAATACCGTCCCTTAGTAGAGTGAAACCTCGTCAAATAGGAAGAAACTGTGCGATCGTAAGAATCTGTCTGCCGTAAGTCCAAACAGAGGTAAAATTGAATATTTGTGTTTTATTTTTAATTCGGGTCATTAAGAAGAAAGCGATATGAAAATGTCTGTAGTCCTAACGCAAAGAATCTGCTTCCGATGGAAGGAATGTTTTGCAATAAGTGTGAAACAGAAATAAGGATGATGAAATAAGGCTTTCTATGCACTTTTTTTTTATTGAAATGAATGTACATTTCCAGTCAAATACAATCAGAAAAGCTTCACAAAAACTACACCACTGAATAGAAATAGCTTGCTCCACCTACGTCGTTAGTATTTAAGTATGAATAAGATTGCCATTCGTGAATTCAAATTTACACAACACTAAGGGGAATGTGCAGAACGCACAATCTTTGAAGCTTTACAAAAGACATATTTTCAGTTCTAAAATGGGATCTTCCGAAACAAAAAGCTACCATATTTCACTCGGATTGTCATTACCATCCTGTAAGCAAGGTTATTGTTTAATGTCCTATCGAGATTTCTAAAGACGAGTGTAAACTCAGTAGGCTGGAGTCACATAATGGCTGCGGCCTTTCTGATGGAACCATCCTGGCATTTACCTGAAGTTAATTCATGATACAGGATGAGATCCAAGACCACATGGTGATACAGGGACTTGAACCAAGGACCTTACGAAAAAGAGGCCAGTGCACCGTCTCATTCTATTTCTTTTCTCGAAATCATCTGCATTAATGCGAAGAAGTAACGAAAATCAATGACTGGATGGAAATTTTAACTTTTGTTTTTTGGAATGTGGGTCCAATTCGTCAACAACTGTATCTCCTTGCTCGGGTGTAGATTCATAGGGGGTAACACAGTCTGCATGAAAGACAAAGGGCTGGCAAAATAAAACTGGCGCTGCTTTACAACACACATTTTCAGTTCTAAAATGGGATCTTTCGAAGCAAAAAGCTACCTTATTTCACTCGGATTGGCATTACCATACTATAAGAAAGGTTACTGTTTAATGTCCTATCGAGATTTCTAAAGACGAGTATAAACTCAGTAGGGTGGAGTCACATAATGGCTGCGGACTTTCTGAGGGAAACATCCTGGCATTTACCAGAAGTTAATTCCGTGGAAATGTTGGAACACGTGAGGCAGTACTGACCCTATGACTTATCTTAGAAAATAGATTAAGGATAGCCAAACCTACGTTTCTAGCATTTGTAGACTTAGAGAAAGCCTTTGACAATGTTGACTGGAATACTCTCTTTCAAGTTCTGAAGGTGGCAGGGGTAAAATACAGGAAGCGAAGGGCTATTCACAATTTGTACAGAAACCAGGTGGCAGTTATAATGGTCGAGGGGCATGAAAGGGAAGCAGTGGTTGGGAAGGGAGTGAGACAGGGTTGTAGCCTATCCCCAATGTTATTCAATCTGAATATTGAGCAAGCAGTAAAGGAAACAAAAGAAAAATTCGGAGTAGGCATTAAAATCCATGGACAAGAAATAAAAACTTTGAGGCTCGCCGATGACATTGTAATTCCGTCAGAGACAGCAAAGGACCTGTAAGAGCAGCTGAACGGAATGGACAGTATCTTGAAAGGAGAATATAAGATGAACAACAACAAAACCAAAACGAGGATAATGGAATGTCGTCGAATTAAATCGGGTGATGCTGAGGGAATTAGATTAGGAAATGAGACATTTAAAGTAGTAGATGAGGTTTGCTATTTGGGGATCAAAATAACTGATGATGGTCGAAGTAGAGAGGATATAAAATGTAGACTGGCAATGGCATGGAAAGCGTTTCTGAAGAAGAGAAATTCGTTAACATCAAGTATAGATTTAAGTGTCAGGAAGTCGTTTCTGAAAGTATTTGTATGGAGTGTAGCCATGTATGGAAGTGAAATATGGACGATAAGTAGTTTACACAAGAAGAGAATAGAAGCTTTCGAAGTGTTGTGCTACAGAAGAATGCTGAAGATTGGATGGGTAGATCACGTAACTAATGAGGAGGTACTGAATAGAATAGGAGAGGAAGAAATTTGTGGCACAACTTGACTAGAAGATGGGATCGGTTGGTAGGGCACATTCTGAGGCATCAAGGGATCACCAGTTTAGTATTGGATGGCAGCGTGGACGGCAAAAATCGTAGAGGGAGACCAAGAGATGAATACACTAAACAGGTTCGGAAGGATGTAGGTTGCAGTAGGTACTGGGAGATGAAGAAACTTGCACAGGATAGAGTAGCATGGAGAGCTGCATCAAACCAGACTCTGGACTGAAGACCACAATAACAACAATTCATGATAAAGGTTGAGATCCAAGTCGACATGGTGAGACAGGAACTTGAACCCAGGACCTTACGAAAATGAGACGAGTGCACCGTCTCATTCGATTTCTCTCCTCGAAATCATCTGCAGTAATGTGAAGAAGTAACTGAAAACCAATGACTGGATGGGAATTTTAACTTTTGTTTTTTGGAATGTGGGTCCAGTTCGTCAACAACTGCATCACCTTGTTCGGGTGGAGACTGGTGGGGGAAATACAGTCTGCTTGCAATACACAGGGCTGGAAATATAAAACTGGCACGGAAGATAGACTGCTGTACAAAACTTAAGAACCAAAGTAACTTTTCCGTGACGTGTCACTGCCAGGTAACATAACTCAATGGAACTTGGACCATACATAGAACTGCTGCAGTATAATACAGGAGGTAACTGAAAGAAATACGTAATGAGGCCAACAGAAATGACCCTTTTATTCAATGATAGTAACTACACTGAAGTCAACGCGATTTATGATGGTTCCTGGACATTACAAAAGGCGGGACACGGTTCTCAACAGGATGTGTGGGGCTCATGGACGGCTCTGCCTGCTCTGAAAAATGCTCCCATTCTGGCCACAAGGTGGGTAAGGAGTTCTTGTGATAGGGCGTTCAGTTCCTCCCTAGCGCAGCTGACAGCTGTTGCATGGTTGTTGGTGCATGGGGGCGTTCTGAAATACTTCTTCCCAACGCATCCGACACGCGCTCGGTGGCATTTAAGTCGTGGAAAGGAGCAGGCCAATCCAACAGGCGAATATTCTCTACTTCCAATGACCTCCATCACGTTCGCAGGTTGGTGCGGTCGCACACTGTCATCCACAAAAGTGGATTCATGGGCGAATGCATCCTCAGGAGATGCAGATGGGGGAGGAATACAGTGTCAATAACTTTGACCTGTGAGTGTACCGTGTTCAAAGATTTGGAGACCAGTACGCCTACGCAACTTCGTGAGTCTCCACGCTATAATACCTGGAGCAAGAAAACGATGATATTCGACAGTGCTGGACGTAACCTATTATGGCAAGAGGCAGCAACATGTAATGCACCCAGGAAAATGTCGAATACGTTACTTGGCAGTGAAACATCTTGCGGAAGTTACACTCATATTGCCGGCCGTGGTGGCCGAGCAGTTCTAAACGCTACAGTCTGGAACCGCGCGACTGCTACGGTCGCAGGTTCGAATCCTGTCTCGGGCATGGATGTGTGTGATGTCCTTAGGTTAGTTAGGTTTAAGTAGTTCTAAGTTCTAGGGGACTGATGACGTTAGAAGTTAAGTCCCATAGTGCTCAGAGCCATTTGAACCATTTGAACACTCATATTCAGAGAAAACAGAACATCTTGAACGACAAGTCATAGCACGATAATACTCACAGGACATTTACATTACTATGTTCTGCAGAACTGATTATCATTTGAATCATGTCAGCCCGCGGGTTCAAGGTCAACATTGGTATCGCGGTACAACACCACCCATCGGTAAAATGTGCCTGCGTCTCTCGTTGTCGCTATAAATTGAGTGGAAAGGATTAGTGTGACTTGAACAGAGGCGCAGGTTGCTTCCCAGATGTGTGGGAGAACCGTACCGTCAGATCAGTGAGTTTGAAAGAGGGCTATTATTGGCATGAGAGACTGTGATGCGTCCATTCGGAAAATTACTACCCGTGTGGAGCGAAGTGTTTCGGCAGTGCAACGGGTGTGTGTCGAATGGTGCGTGTAAGGCCGTAGTACACGACGAGACGGGTCTGGTTGCAACACCCGAACCCTGCCTCCCTCCTCCCGAGAAGATCTACTGTAGATCTCATCCAAAGCCGCGCTGAGTGGCTGCGCAGTTAGAGGCGCCATGTCACGAATCGGGCGGTCACTCCCGCCGGAGGTTCGAGTCCTCCCTCGAGCATGGGTGTGTGTCTTGTCTTTAGCGTAAGTTAGTTTAAGTAGTCTGTAAGTCTAGGGACAGATGACTTCAGCAGTTTGGTCCCATAGGAATTCACACACGTTTGTACATCTCCTCCAAATAGCATTGTGGGATAGATCTGCGTCCTCCTCGTCTCTGGCGCAACGGCGAAACAGTGTAACACATCGTACATTATCAGGGGTGACAGTCCGTCTCCGTTTATTACGGCATAGGTACGTGCGTGTCATCCACTTCTCCGTCTACCTTTCACCAATGTGCAGAAACGTGCTAGACGGCAATGGTGTATGGAACAGCATCACTGGGGACAGAAATGGCATCAGATAGTGTTTCGGACGAACCCAGGTTATGTTTCTTTGAAAATGATGGTCACATTTTGGTTCGCCGCGGACAGAGGGGGCAGCATCACAGTGACTGCATTCACATAAGACATACAGCGCCATCGCAAGGAGCTATTATGTGGGATTCTATTAGGTACAACCACAAATCACATCTGGTGCGTGTCCATGGCTCTGTGACCAGTGCGACATACATGAATGATGTCCTGTGACCCATAGCCATACCCTATCTGCACAACACCCGACATGCCACTTTTCAGCAAAACAAGGCACGACCACATGTTGTTGCACGAACAAATACGTTCTTCATGTCACAGGATGTCAGCCTTTTGTCCTGGCCCGGCAGATCACCAGTCTTATCGCCAATGGAAAATGTGTAGGATATGGTGAAACGACTGGTGCAGCGCTCTAGCCCAATGCCAACAACCACAGACGAACTTTGGAACCAGGTGATTGCAGCATAGATGGCTATACCACAGGATGCCATTCGCGCCTTTTATCCTTTGATGCCATCACGAGTGGAACAAGTTATCAGGCCCCATGGCGGACCCTGTGTCTACTAGGCAACAGCATACGTGCTAATCCGACGTTACCGAAATGCTAATCATTTCTGCAGAACATACTAATGTACATGTCCCGTGAATATGAACGTCTTATCTCTAGTCGTTCAGGGTGTCCTTTTTTTGTAAATATGAGTGTAGTTTCATACTTAAATTTTAGACACTAGTATATTTTTTGCACCTTACGATAGCTGACCCAAATTATATCATTCTTACCCCGGGCGGACGATGGAAATTGGGTTGCCTATCATAAGCTGTATGAAATATTTTTCCAGGCATGTGTTATTTTGTCCACACTGTAGTATTAGCTAGAGCGGGTGTTGATGTATGGTGTGACTTAACGGCGTGTTTACAAAATTAAATGACGTGTGCTGAATGCTGAAAGGAATCGAAAAGATATGCAGCATTTTTGGCGCAGTTTAATATTTGTGAAGGTGTCACTACTTTTCTGTACCTCATAAATAAGAAGTCAGGATGATAGAACTAATTAACTCATACATGAAATAATCACATAATCAAGGTATCATGGAGCTGCTTCGTCTAAACGGAGCTCGTTGGTCGCAAAAATGAACGAAAAGCTTTAGTAACAAACTATGTGGAAGAGAACCGTAACTTCTGAAATACATACTTTCTCCAGGCCAGCGACAATTACCTGACGAGTATCGTCAAGCGAATTTCGCATGTGTGTCCTAGTACACGTGTGACCCATGGTTGGTTGGTTTGTGGGATTGAAGGGACCAGACTACAAGGGCCATCGGTCCCTGTGACCCATGTTTTCAAAACGAAGGATGAAGTCTCACGTGCGGCTACTTGGCCATGCAGGTGCCTGTTCTAGTCACAGGCACGTTCCTAAGACCGTTCGCATGAAAAAAAGAAAAGACTCTGGCAGTTCTTATATCTACACCTACACTTCCCAAGCCACGTTAAGTGTGTGGCGGATGGTACTTTCGTTATCACAGTCATTTTCCTCCTCTCTGAACCATTCACAAATGCTGCGTCGGAAGAAGGTCTTTTGATGAACTTCCATATGAGCTCTAATGTGTCCAACTTCGTTGTTGTGCTCATTTCGCGACACGTATGTGAGAGGAAGTAATATACTGCCCAACTCTTCTTCGAATGCACTCTCTCAATAATAATCCACTCATTGACACAAAAAGCCTCTCTTGTAGCAACTGCCAGGAGAGTTTGCTGAGCACCTCCGTAACGCTCTCATCGGATCTTCTCTACTATCTAACTAGCTAACCATGCCAAATTCGTTGCTGATCATGCACCTCCGCCACACACCGTCAGGTGGCTTGCGGAGTATGGATGTAGATGTAGAATACGGGACAAAAGCACAAGAAGAAGAAGAAGATTATTTTATGGGTTTTACTGCCTCCAGCGATTTTTCACAGCACCATAATAGAACGGTAATGGAGCTCTTCGGATATATGCGCCCAATATGTTACACCTACTTATGTCCAGGTCAAGTGCCAGTCCATGCACCAATACTCGATTCTTTGCAGGTCTTTATACATTTCGCTACAGTTTTCTTGAGTTGCCACCTTCTTATAGAAAACATGGTCATCCACAAAGACTGTCACACAGCTTCCGACGTTCCTCACCAGAGCATTTACATACTTTGTAAAGATAAATGGTCCTATAATTCTCCCTTGGGGTATTCGTGAAATTACCTTCACATTTGCTGCTTTTTGTCCGATTGAGAACGACGTATTGACTTTCATCTGCAAGGACATCCCTGTCGAATCATAAATCTGGTCACATTCTCAGTAAGCTCGTATTTTGCTCATTAAGAGATAGTGTGAAAGTGCGCCGAAAGCCTCCCGGAAGTCGAGGAAGACGGTATGGACTTGGGCGCCTATGTCTGCAGCACTCTGGATATCATGGCCAAACACAGCACACTGTCTTTTGCAAAATCTCTGTTTGCGGAATCCATTATAGTTTTTATATGGAAGATTTTGATTCTCCAGAAACGTCAAAATGCTTAGCACAGGGCATAATTCTTCAACAGATTGACATTATCCTATAACTATATGCATCAGTTAGACGACCCTTGTTGATAAACCGTTGGCCAAACAAAACGACGTGATCCGTCGATCACCTCGAATGAGAGTGCCCGCACGTTCCAGCATACAGGACTCACAGTAGTGTGCGGCCGGCCGGCACGCGGGAGATCGTACAGGTTTGCGAGACATTGTTCCGATGATGGCAGACGCCTCGCACACCGACTCACCGTGCTTTTGTGCACTACCAGGTGTCCGTAGACATTCTGCAAGCGCCTATGAATATCTGCGATGCTTAGTGTCAGATTTCTGCTTGGAACGCACCTCCGTTACAGGCGCCATTTTGAAGGTTACATATAGCGCCGCCACGGACCGGAACTAGGGGCTGAAGCAGGAGTATTCCACGATGTCCCACAACGAATTCCCCATATTTTGAACGGAAATTGGCCAAGAAAAAAATGTATTGTGTTACTTACTGAACGCCCCTCGTAAATCATGACTGTTGGTTCATGAGTCCCACATCCGATAACCAGTAACAGCTGCCGTTTGTATGTAGCAGAGTGAATAGGTATGGAAACGGACAGTCACTTGGCGTAATAGAGAGTTTAGGAAAAGAAGGAATGTTGAAACTGAGCCCGCATCTCGTGGTCGTGCGGTAGCGTTCTCGCTTCCCACGCCCGGGTTCCCGGGTTCGATTCCCGGCGGGGTCAGGGATTTTCTCTGCCTCGTGATGGCTGGGTGTTGTGTGCTGTCCTTTGGTTAGTTAGGTTTAAGTAGTTCTAAGTTCTAGGGGACTGATGACCATAGATGTTAAGTCCCATAGTGCTCAGAGCCAATGTTGAAACTGATACATGGACTCTCGAACACTTACCATAGTAAGTGACCAACTCACCATATTTGTCCAAAGACGAAGTTTAATTTTATGTATATAGACTAAAGCGGCGAGTGAAAATTTGTACCGAGGCTGGGAATCGAACCCGGGTCTCCTACTCACTAGGCAGGTGCTTTAGCCACTAAACCACCTTGGCACGCATTACCCTGGCACGCCTCACTCTTCGATCCAAATTCCCCATTACACACGAACAGAACTGAGACTGTTGACCTCGCTGTTTGGTTCAAATGGCTCTGAGCACTATGGGACTTAACATCTGAGGTCATCAGTCCCCTAGAACTGAGAACTACTTAAACCTAACTAACTTAAGGACATCACACACATCCATGCCCGAGGCAGGATTCGAACCTGCGACCGTAGCGGCCCCGCGGTTTCAGACAATAACGCGGTGGCTGAAGGCGGACATTTAGGGTTTCTTTTGCATAACGTGTTATCTGTATAGCACTGATAATAGCGCTGCTTGGTCTCTGAAATACGTTTTCGCATGTTAGCAACGCTACTGGAACGTATTTACACAGTGGACTGGCAGTTGGGGTTGTTGATTGCATCGCTACAATGAACTACTTGACTCTTTGTCATTATTAACACTGTAGACAACATACCACACATGGTATCTACACTACTGGCTGGGAACGTACGTGGGGAGGGTAATTACGTATTCACGGCTTCTGCAGTGTAGTTCCACTACTGCTGTGACGGGAACCAACGACTTTATCGCAAGTTCACAAGTGTACTTGACAGATGTTCGCCATCCATAGCGTGAACGTGACAGCTTTCAGCTCCTCATTTGTCGCATGCACGGCGACTTCGATGCAACATGGAGACATAGTACAACGTTACTGATAACGTCCATCGTTGCATTACTCATAGTCCTCGAAGTACTGGTATACATCTCGTTGTTCCATGAGAACACTTCTATAGCAAAAAACTGTTTCCAGTTTATCTCCAGAAGTTGCGACTCTTATATTCCTGATATTGATTTAAGTAAATTGTCATATGATTCCAGTCACACTTTAATAAAATTACTTTCATTCCTAACGAAATCCGTAACACCCCAGCAATCTTCCACAAAAGCAGAAGCCACATAGTTCTGAAGATATAAATTTTGTTTCTTTTCTCAAACGATGTTTAATAATGGTTAACACTTGACATGTTCTTAGCTCCGTTACCTCGGACGATCAGGTGGATGGACAAGCTTAGAAGAGTAAATGTACTGTACTTTACCAAGACTATTACAGGATGGCTAAATAAAACTAACCTCGAGATTGCGCACCAAACTCCAATCTTATCATAGTGCAACGGCTGTTCAACGTACTGATACTGCTTTTCTGCTGCATAATAGCGTGTTGCATGAGTTGACATGCCCAAACGGGCTTTTCCAGGCCTAATCTGAAGATAAAGAAACTGAGATTCCAAATATCTCAACACCCGTTCATTCAGAGACGACAACACGTGCAGGGCACACTGGGGAAGCCTTAACTCCCTCACAACACAAGATTTGTAAGGATAAAAATGCAGGTCCTTATGCACACAGATCTGACAAGACGACCTTTTAATTTGATCTGCCAACACGACCTTTTAATTTCAGTTAGCAGTGCCGTCCAGCGTTGTATGTTTTTGTCGGACTTTTCTGCTGACTACGTCATTGGAGCTGTGTTTTCTGTTGTTCGGACTTGTTCAGAATAGTGTCCTCGTTGGATTACTTTGTCAAGAAATGACGAAAACAGTTTTCTGGCTATTTCTATTTTGACCCTCTCGTAGAAGACATCACTTTGCCTCTACGACTGGTGACGAGCTTTCGGCATAACGAGACTCCACCCCATTACTGAAAACATTTGGAGAATCACGTGTACGCATTTCCATCTGCACTGTGTGAATTATGGTTAGATGATGTTCAGCACAGCATAGCTTCGAGTATCTAACACAACAAGCACCTCCGCGACATTGACTGGCCACCGTATGCCTATGATGTCATTTCGATGCGGTATGAGTGGCATGAAGTCAGAATACCGCTCTCCAGGCGGCTGTCAGCTTCCCACACCATGTAGCCGCTACTTCTTACTCAAGTGGCTTCTCAGCTGGCCTCACGAAGCTGACAGCACTCCATTCCAGTCCTCCCACCAAGGAAACATTCCTGGCAGTACAGAGAACTGTACCCGACTCCTCCGCATGACTGTTAGACACGCTGACCTCCCAACTACGAAAGCAGGCCTAGTTCCTCCGTACGCTCGTTAAAATGTCGAAAGCGAATGAAGCTTAGGCCTCAGGCCTACAACTTGCCAACTGATTGTATAACAAGGTCGTTTACCTATGACCTCCACAAATTGCTCTGACAAGCAGTGTATTTCTAAGATCCCCATCTGGAACAATCTTGAAAATTTTCATACATTATTATCCGCTCTCGAGGTACGGAGGTTCAAAGTTATCCTGTTTGTGCACGTAAAATACGCACGCAAAATTCGGTGTGAAGTTTGTAAAGTGACGTAAGCATGGAGAAATATGCTGTAAAGTCTCTCTGTTGTCATCTGGGAATCCCTGTGTTAGTACCAAGCACATGCAAAAATTTGGACTGAAGTGTAAAATTAGGTTTGCGTTATTCCAGCTTCACATAACTGAACCACGTAAATTTTACTCAGCAGTACATTTCTTTTCGTGTGAGTTACATGCCCTGCTGTAGCAGGGAAAAGAAGGGAAACTGCGGAAAAATGCTCCTATCGCAGCTCAAAATATGGGAGTACGTTCCGGTTTATTTACATGATTCTAACTGAAAAGTGGGGTACCAGCTGCCTCATCTACCTTCCTCAGAACATTTAAAAAATTTTACATGGGAACATATTCGCGGTCTTTTTAACTTGCAACTCACATCTCGCCCCCACGAGCTCCCATAACTGCAACTTGTTCATACCCACTGGTCCATCGCCGTAAGTCGATCATACACATCCAATTCTACTTTCCCATTCACCACTCTCATTGTAATTAACTCTTTGTGTCTCTCTAACTGCCGCTGTCTCCTGAGTCACAGACACTGTCTCCTTCGTTCTGTCCCACTAATACTGTCTCCTCTCATTGTCACTGTCTCCTTGCTCTCTCTTACTGCTGCTATCGCATTCATTCCTTCCTTCTGTTGCTGTCTCTTTCGCTGTCACTATCTCTCTCTTCTTCCTTGTCTTCGTCATAGACTGACTCTCACTATCACTGGCTCTCACCCACTTCCACTTTCTCCTCCTCTTTATTCCTCTCCCACTGGCACTGCCTTCTTGACTACTTTCCACCACTGTTCTCTCTCTGCCTACTATGTTCCACTACCACTGTGTCCCTCTGTTCCCTTCACACTGCCATCATCCCGTTCGCTCTTTCTATACCACAACCACTGTCTACTATCTTCCAGTATTTGTTACTTTTCCGTCTCTTTCCCACCGCCGTATCTCCATTTCTCTCAGCATAAAAAGCGCGATATGATCGCATGCGAATATATTTGCGAAATTTTTTAAAGATACTGAAGAAGGCAGAATGAGGCAGCTGGTACGCGCTTGTTAGTAAGAGTCTTTTAAAACAGTAGCATATTAGCCTTTTCTGTGCTCCGATAGAAGCATTTTTTCGCTGGTTCCCTTTTATCACTGCTACAGCAGTGTATGTCACTCTCAGGAAATGAGCACTATGGGTCAGTAAAATTTTGATAGTTTGCTTATGTGTAACTGAAATAACGCAAAACGAATTTTACTCCTCAGAACGGATTTTACATGCACAAGAACTTTGCATGTGCTTCAGTACAAGAACATGGGGTTCCCAGAACCCCTCTTATGGTAACGGAGACACTTTACAGCATATTTCTCCGTGCTACGCCACTTCATACACTGCGTTTTCACCTCACACCGGATATTAAGTGCGTATTTTAGTGTACAAGTAAGATAAATTCGAACTAGCTTATCTCGGGAACTGACAAAGATATCAAGAACATTTTCAAGTTTGTTAGAAATCAGTATCTTGGGAATATATCATACAAATTTCAGTCATTTGCTATACATAGCCGTTTTCTAATTCGTGGCTCTAGTTTTTTCGGGTTTTCTCGTGAATGGTGTCTCCATAAGCCCCTTAAGGTGCGACATAGACCACACATATGCAAAAAGAACCATCCGATTTGCCTTATTTGCCTTCGAGGAAGAGTGTAATATTCATACTTCGTCCCTGTGCTGTAGGATAGTTACAGTAAGATGATCCTTCTGTGGGATATACAAAAATGATCCATGGCCCGAGGGCCATCCGAGGGAAATACTTGTCCCTACTTTTCCATCACCAATAGAACCCAATGTATGTATCCCGGAAAAATCCCGTTTTTATGCGCGGCGTTTTGAAACATATTACGTGGTGCACGCTGTCACATGCATACCGATAAATTTAAGCGTTAGAACGTCTTTTCTGAAAGACTGATGTGGATGTAAACCATGGAAGATAAACAGCATACACAATAAAAGCACAGAAACTTTCGAAATGTGGTGCTGCAGAAGGATGCTGGAGATACTTCGGTTAGGTCGAATAATCAATGAAGAAATGCTAAATCGAGCTTGTGGGAGAACATCATTTTGGGCCAACTTGACTAAAAGAAATGTTCGGTTGATAAGACGCAAACTCATACATGAAACAATGGTTAATTTGATAATGGAGGAATGTGAGAGGTTTAAAAGTTATAGAGGGGGACTAAGACAGCTCAAATGGATGTAGCTTACAGCAATTCTGCAGAGTTGAAGAGACCTAGGCATAATAACCTCAGACCACCTTTCGTAGTGAAGCCGAGAACAGTCACCTGTGGACAAAAGCGGCGAATCCTGTCACATAGGAAGGCGGACGTTAGTGGCCAGGTAGTTCCGTCTCCTTGTAAAAAGGTCAGTAGTTACTCGTCCGCCTGGTTTGCGCGAGCTGCGACTGCGTCCTCACGTGACGCAGTCCACAGTCTTCGACACGCGATCCAGACTCCCTGGTCGTTAACTTCAGTGGCCACCTGTGTCATTATTGTCCAGTACGTATCTAAACGCAAATTTTGGCACCGGGTAGGGATAAAAGTTAACCGTAACTCACTCGCCAAATCCGTATTCATGGCAATATTCGTTCCACGTCATTGGGCTGTACCATCTGGTTCGTTTCGTTATTCTGCTCTCGTCTTGCATTACTTACGTGGACTTTCTGATGTCATGCTGAAATACTGTATTACAATGAGCAGTTTTCTTTCTTTGAACTACGATGCTTACTTTCACTTCATTCGAATGCCTGATCATTTCGTATGCGAAACCACGATCGATTCCTTCGTCGAAATATGTCAGCATCTTTAATAAACTCGCTGACATTGGAGATTTACATTTTACATGGTGCAATTTCAGTTTCGAAATCTGCTTTCTAACTACACCGCTGCTTACCTTGACGTGGCAGCTTTTTAGTGTTACTTACGAATTCTGTATTAAAAGATGCTCATTGTTATTTCAAATAGATTTAACCTTGCGCATTGATGCTACTAATCGTCTGATTCTGTTTAATTCTGAACTTAAGTAGTATTAAAATTACCTTTAGCCATATCTAAGAGACTTTATGATGCTACTACTTCAAGAGCAGACAGTTCCTCTCTACTGAGTAAGCTTCGTTGAGTGCAATGTAGTCTGAAGTCTGTAAGAGAACATAATGATTTAACTTAACTCGCAATGGAATCTGGCTAAGCTATTTCAGGATGACCGTACAGGGAGTGAATTTCATAAATAATTTAGAAAGACCTCCTCTCAAACAGGACAGATATTCTAGCTAATCACAGGAGATGGGAAGGAGTGCTAGAGGCGAAAAGACTAGCAAGATACACTCTATAAATATGACATTTATTAACATGAGGTATTCCGTCCTCGAGTTTTAGCAGTCATTTAACAAAAATAATCTTATTATTATGGTTCCTCACGCGGGTTTATTCCTTAACAATTATCTGGACATTATCGTGTCAGCAAAGGATCGTGTCATCAGAACAATGGGACACGGATGCTCTTGTGAATGCGTTAACGTTCAAACACTCGCTACACCTGTGAAACGAACTCACTAGAAGATAAGTTCACCAATCAAAGAAAATCCTAGTAATCTCTATGAACTGCAAGGCAAGTGAAAATCCCTGACGCCGCCGGAAACCGAACCCGGGACCCCGTGCTCGGGAGGCGAGTACGCTACCGCGAGACCACGAGCTCCGGACGCTGAACTATCTTGAGTAGGATAATAATTTTAGTGACAATTTCACGAAAAGTGCCTGAAACGGACGCCTTTCAATAGTGTCAAATGGAAAGTTTGATCAGCAAACATTGAATCAACAGTCTTCAACAAAAATAAAATCCTTTTATCACAAATAACTATTAGAATGAAAATGTGGGTATTCAGAATAAATTACAATTTAGTACAAAAACACGTAGCATCAAACAGAGGTCAATATTTTTTATTTTTTTATTTTTTGAGATTGAACTGACCTATTGACTTGTACACTACTGGCCATTAAAATTGCTACACCAATGAGAAATACAGATGATAAACGGGTATTCATTGGACAAATATATTATACTATAACTGACATGTCATTACATTTTCACGCAATTTGGGTGCATAGATCCTGAGAAATCAGTACCCAGAACAACCACTTCCGGCCGTAGTAACGGCCTTGATACGACTGGTCATTGAGTCAAACACAGCTTGGATGGCGTGTACAGGTACAGATGCCCATGCAGCTTCAACACGATACCATAGTTCATCAAGAGTAGTGACTGGCGTATTGTGACAAGCCAGTTGCTCGGCCACCATTGACCAGACGTTTTCAGTTGGTGAGAGATCTGCAGAATGTGCTGGCCAGGGCAGCAGTCGAACATTTTCTGTATCCAGAAAAGCCCGTACAGGACCTGCAACATGCGGTCGTGCATTATCCTGCTGAGATGTAGGGTTTCGCAGGGATCGAATGAAGGGTAGAGCCACGGGTCGTAGCTCATCTGAAATGTAACGTCCACTGTTCAAAGTGACGTCAATGCGAACAAGAGGTGACCGAGACGTGCAACCAATGGCACCCCATACGATCACGCCGGGTGATACGCCAGTATGGCAACGACGAATACACGCTTATAATGTGCGTTCACCGGGACGTCGCCAAACACGGATGCGACTATCATGGTGCTGTAAACAGAACCTGGATTCATCCGAAAAAATGACATTTTGCCATTCGTGCACCCAGGTTCGTCGTTGAGTATACCATCGCAGGTGCTCCTGTCTGTGATGCAGCGTCAAGGGTAACCGCAGCCGTGGTCTCCGAGCTGATAGTCCATGCTGCTGCAAACGTCGTCGAACTGTTCGTGCAGATGGTTGTAGTCTTGCAAACGTCCCCATCTGTTGACTCAGGGATCGAGACGTGACTGCACGATCCCTTACAGCCATGCGGATAAGATGCCTGTCATCTCGACTGCTAGTGATACGAGGCCGTTGGGATCCAGCACGGCGTTCCGTATTACCCTCCTGAACCCACCGATTCCATATGCTGCTAACAGTCATTGGATCTCGACCAACGCGAGCAGCAATGTCGCTATACGATAAACCGCAATCGCGATAGGCTACAATCTGACCTTTATCAAAGTCGGAAACGTGATAGTACGCATTTCTCCTCCTTACACGAGGCATCACAACAACGTTTCACAAGGCATCGCCGGTCAACTACTGTTTGTGTATGAGAAATCGGTTGGAAACTCCTCATGTCAGCACGTTGTATGTGTCGCCACCGGCGCCAACCTTGAGTGAATGCTCTGAAATGTTAATCATTTGCATATCACAGCATCTTCTTCCTGTCAGTTAAATTTCTTCGTGGTGTAGCAATTTTAATGGCCATTAGTGTATAATAACTTAATTTACCAATAAGGTTTTTCGTATGTCTGTATGTGATTTACATTTATTTCGATCATTGGATTCGTGATGACTGGGTGTTGTGCGATGTCCTTAGGTTAGTTAGGTTTAAGTAGTTCTAAGTTCTAGGGGACTGCTGACCATAGATGTTAAGTCCCATAGTGCTCAGAGCCATTTGAGCCGATCATTAGAGTCAGATCCTATAAGTACGAACAAAGTTGGCGGCCAGTCCTTAAACTTCTCTTGTGAGAGGCCACGAGAAACGAGACTGTTTAGCGAACTATTCGTCGTGACATACGTATGCGCGGCCGTTTTTCGAACAGAGATTGTATCCTTATGCTCTGACAAGTATCATGGATTTAATGAGGTGTGGACGAGCAGCTTACAGCGTGCTCTTAACCCCTGCCACAAGATGTCGAATGCGCACTTTTAAAAAGGCAACAAGCCATCTTTGAAAGTTAAAATGTAAGAGACATTCCCACGCAAAAGGGACCCAACTGCTGCAGCAAATTTGTGCTTTTATAAAAAATCGTCCATTTACTGACGGTCGCCTTCACAGTTAGTGCCACCTGAGTGCAGATTCGTGTGCATTCTTCCTTCCACTGCTCAAAGCGTTCCTGTGAAGCTACGCAGAATCTCAGCTGCGTTTGCATTGTGACGTAGAACGAGGTCGGGTCTGTCGTAAACCATTCGTCCGCTGCTACCGATTTGATCGTTTTTTTATGAAACTTGTCTCACCAGAAGGGCAGAGTTCAAGGTTGAAAAAGTGATGCGCACTAGTATGAGCATTTTGCCTCTTTTTGGTCGAGGTATATTGATCTAAAATATACACAGCTGGCCACTGAAGTTCCATAACAAAGACGAACAGCACTAAGGAAATTTTACTTAATTTTTTATACAGTACAGTAGGAGGAAAATGCACTCCAAGACAAAAAAAACGACCTACCACGAATGAATCATCCGAATGGAAGGGAAAACGGTAGATGTGATCTACCACGTGCAGCGAAACAAATAATTATAATTTCATAAAAACTGGATCATTCATGGGAAAGAGCTTCACAAACTGAGCAAATCAATAACACGTTGGCCCACCTCTACCCATTTTGCAAGCAGTTATTCGGCTTGGCGTTGATTGATAGAGTTGTTGGGTGTCCTCTTGAGGGATACCGTACCAAATACTCTTCAATTGGTGGGTTAGATCGTCAAATCCCGATCTGATTGGAGGACCCTGTCAATAATGCTCCAAACTTTCTCAACGGGGGAGAGATACGGCGACCTTGCTGTGCAGGCTACGGTTAGGCTTGCACGAACAAAAGCAGTAGAAACACATTATCTTGCTGAAATGTAAGCCCAGGATGGCTTACCACGAAGTGCAACAAAACAGGACGTATAATATTGTAGACGTGCCGCCGTGCTGTAGGGTACCGTGGATAATGCCAGTATGCCGGGTGGCAATTAAGCAATCCGCCACTGTCTGGGGCATCTCTAGCTACGTTCTCGCCGTTCGTCGGGGCTCGATTCGAAGCGGGACTCATCACTGAAGACAACCCTGCTCCAGTCAACGAGATTCCAGCCTGAACACGAGTCTGGTGACGCTCTGGACAACGGTTGGATACCATACTGACTATCGGCCGCCATACGGCACGACAAACGTGAGTGATGGCCGGGCTGGCATTTCTCTGTAGAGCGTGTATGGGTGAGCAATATCCTGCCGGAAAATACCACGTGGAATGACGTTCGCGAATGGCAGCAGAACAGGTCGAATCACCAGATTCACGTACAAAATTTGCAGTCAGGTTGCGTGGGATAACCACAAGAGTGCTCCTGCTGTCATAAGAAATCCCACTCCAGACCGTAACTCAAAATGTAGGTCCAGTGTGTCTAGCACGAAGACAGGTTTTTTGGCCTTTTATTGTTCCCTCTGGATTCTTATTTATGAGTCTTTCCCTAGAGCTTGTTCCTATTTTCCTGAGACTTTCGGCCTAATAAGCGCTGTACCATGTAGCCACAGTTACAGCATGTACTGAAAATGTTTTCCATGTGCCTCATCAACGCATGAGTGTACGCGCCGTAACATGTTCTGTCTCACACGTTGACATCGCCCAGGCTACATCCGAAAAGTATCAAAGGCAACGCTGCTCCAGTGTCTCCACATCTGGAATGGGCTCTACATACACGATACTTTTGAGGTATACCATAACCAGAAATCGCATGTGCTGAGATCCGGCGAACGAGCAGGCCATGAAACTGGACTCCCTTGTCCGATCCATCGACCAAGGAAGACACGATTGAGATGCGTCCGGACGTTTACGGCGAAGTGGACTGGAGCACCATCATGTAGCACACACTACTGCATCCCTGCTTTACATCCTTTCTAATCCGAACACTTCGTTCTTGGCCTTCACTCTTACAATGGCACTTCTTCCAGCAGGAGAGGCAAAGTCACCCGCAATAAACGCCGATAGTTCCGGCCTGTTAGACGACGTGGAAGGAAGACTGGTCCCAAAATACGGTCGCCAATTATCCCGCCCCACACATTCTGGCTGCACCGATGTTGATGATTCGCTGTCACCGTACCATGGGGGTTTCTGAATACTATCCCACAGACGACTGTTATGAAAGTTGAAGATACCACTCCGTGTAAAGGTGGCCTCGACTGTGAATAGGATGGATGACACAAATCCTGGAATCGTGGTTGCCTGGTGAAGAAACCAGTGATAAAACTGCTCCCGATGTGGAAAGTCTGTCGCTAGTTAGCCCTGCACAAGCTGTAAGTGATAAGAGTAGTAACAGATGTCATGCAGAATGTTCCACACGACTGTCTGGCTTGCCCTGTACTGGCAGGCCAACTGCCTGGTACTGAAACGGCGGTCACCTTCCACAGTGTTAATCACACTTTCCTACCAGTCTGGTTCAAAAATGGTTCAAATGGCTCTGAGCACTATGGGACTCAACTGCTGTGGTCATTAGTCCCCTAGAACTTAGAACTACTTAAACCTAACTAACCTAAGGACATCACACACATCCATGCCCGAGGCAGGATTCGAACCTACGACCGTAGCAGTCGCACGGTTCCGGACTGCGCGCCTAGAACCGCAAGACCACCGCGGCCGGCACCAGTCTGGTGTCCGAAAATTTCAGGTACACCCTTCATGATTTCCTGCTTTCTCAAACGTCCCTGTCTCAGGCAGACGGCGAAACATTGCTGCAAACATTGAATGCTGTTGTTGACTGCGGGGATAGGTGTCCTGATACAACCTTTCTACCCGCCGCCCGTTGCCATTTGCCTTTCCGTAAGTAAACACCATGTCGGCAAGCTCTCGATTCGAATGCGGAAGAATTGTGTGCAACGTTGTATCACATCCACTACAACGTTAGTCGGGAACAGAAGTGAATCGGACACAATAGTACCAGTCACTATGGCAGGAGAGGGCGCCAGGTTATGACGTATGAGGAACAGTACCACCCTCTAGGAGGAAACCATGCATTGTGTAACTGTGGTTGCATGGTACAACACTTATTAGACGGCAGTCTCTGCAACAAAGTATGATTGAATAAATGGTCTCTAGCATAGAAACCTTGCATTTCTGTTCATTAGACCTTTTTTGTTCCGTGTACTCTCATCGATCAATCCCTACAGTCTGTACACGGTGGAAAAAATCACCCTGTATACTGACATATACACTGAGGTGACAAAATTCATGGGCTGAGAAAATGCATATGTACAGATGACGGTAGTACAGCGTACACAAGGTACAAATGGCTCTGAGCACTATGGGACTTAACATCTGAGGTCATCAGTCCGCTAGACTTAGAACTACTTAAACCTAACTAACCTAAGGACACCACACACATCCATGCCCGAGGCAGCATTCGAACCTGCGACCGTAGCAGCAGCACGGTTCCGGACTGAAGCGCCTAGAACCGCTCGGCCACAACGGCCAGCACACAACGTATAGAAGGGCAGTGCATTGGCGGTGCTGACCTTTCTGGTCAGGTGATTTATGGGAAAAGTTTTCCGACGTGATCTTATCCTCAAGATGGGAATTAACAAACTGTGAACGCGGAATGGTAGTTGGAGCTAGTCGCATGGGACATTTCATTTCGGAAATCACTAAGTAAGTCAACATTCCGAGGTCCACAGTGTCAAGAGTGTGGCGAGATTACGAAATTTCAGGGTTACCTCTCACCGGGGACAACGCAGTGGCCGAAGGCCTTCACTTAAAGAATAAGAGCAGCGACATTTGTGTCAGTGCTAACAGACAAGCAATACTGCGTGGAATCAACGCAGAAATCAATGTGGGACGCACGACGAACGTATCCGTTAATACAGCGTGGAGAGATCTGGTGTTAATGGGCTATGGCAGCAGCCGACTGACGCGAGTGCCTTTGCTAACAGCACGACATCGCTTGCATCGCCTCTCCTGGGCTCATGGCCGTATCGTTGGACGCTAGACGACTGGAAAACCGTGCCTGGTTGCTTGAGTCCCGATTTCAGTTGGTAAGAGCCGATGACATGGTTCAAGTTTGACGCGGAGCCCACAAGTTGTCAAGAAGGCACTGCGCAAGTTGCTCCGTAATAGTGTGAACTGTGTTTACAAGGAATGGACTGGGTCCTCTGGTCCAACTGAACGGATCATTGATTAGAAACGGTTATGCTCCGCTTGCTAGCATTTATAGACTTAGAGAAAGCTTCTGACAATGTTGGCTGGAATACTCTCTTTCAAATTCTGAAGGTGGCAGGGGTAAAACACAGGGAGCGAAAGGCTATTTACAATTTGTACAGCAACCAGATGGCAGTTATAAGAGTCGAGGGACATGAAAGGGAAGCAGTGGTTGGGAAGGGAGTGAGATAGGGTTGTAGCCTATCCCCGATGTTATTCAATCTGTACATTGAGCAAGCAATAAAGGAAACAAAAGAAAAATTTGGAGTAGGAATTAAAATCCATGGAGAAGAAATAACAACTTTGAGGTTCGCCGATGACATTGTAATTCTGTCAGAGACAGCAAAGGACCTGGAAGGGAAGTTGAATGGAATGGACAATGTCTTGAAAGGAGGATATAAGATGAACATCAACAAAAGCAAAACGAGGATAATGGAAAGTAGTCGAGTTAACTCGGGTGATGCTGAGGGAATTAGATTGGGAAATGAGACACTTAAAGTAGTAAAGGAGTTTTGCTATTTGGGGAGCAAAATAACTAATCATGGTCGAAGTAGAGAGGATATAAAACGTAGACTGGCAATGGCAAGGAAAGCGTTTCTGAAGAAGAGAAATTTGTTAACAGCGAGTGTAGATTTAAGCGTCAGGAAGTCGTTTCTGAAAATATTTTGTATGGAGTGTAGCCATGTATGGAAGTGAAACATGCACGATAAATAGTTTGGACAAGAAGAGAACAGAATCTTTCGAAATGTGGTGCTACAGAAGAATGCTGAAGATTAGATGGGTAGATCACATAACTAATGAGGAGGTATTGAAAAGAATTAGGGAGAAGAGAAATTTGTGGCACAATTTGACTAGAAGAAGGGATCGGTTGGTAGGACATGTTCTGAGGCAACAAGGGATTGCCAATTTAGCATTGGAGGGCAGCGTGGAGGGTAAAAATTGTAGAGGGAGACCAAGAAATGAATACACTAAACAGATTCAGAAGGCCGTAGGTTGCAGTAGCTACTGGGAGATGAAGAATCTTGCACAGGATAGAGTACCATGGAGAGCTGCATCAAACCAGTCTCAGGACTGAAGACCACAACAACAGCATGCTCCGCTTATTAAAGATTATTTGCAGCCATTCATGGGCAGCATGTTGGTAAACAACAGTGTCATGTCACCAAGCCACAATTGTTGGCGATTGGTTTGAAGAGCATTCTGAACAATTCGAGCGAAAGATTTGGCCACTATTATCGCCCGACATGAATCCCATCAAAAATCTATGCGACGTAATCGAGAGGTCTGTTCGTCCACACAAAATCCTGCTCAGGCAACACTTTCGCATTTATGGACGGCTGTAGAGGCAGTAGGGGTCAGTATTTCTGCAGGGGACATCCAATGACTTGTTCAGTCCATGTCACGTCGGGCGAAAGGAGGGCCAACACGGTATTAGGAAGTATCCCATGAGTTTTGTCACCTCAGTGTTTCAGCAGTACAGTTGCTATTGAAAAAAAATGTGGCGAATCGAAGTCGGCGGTTTCTCGTGAAGTCAGCGGCGGTCGTGGTCAGTGCTTAAGGACACTGGACACATATTGAGGAGGAGGGGGTTTCAATTTACAGTCGGACCGTACAAACGGTCGCAGTTTCCCACAGTGTACTGAATAACATTGTCCCTAATAAACTCGTTGTCTGCGGGATGTTAAACCGCAATATTCCGTTTCTCGAGGCGTCACGCATTAGCAAATGTTAACAGACCGACTCGAGTAAAAGTTCTCACGCACACTCACTTAGGCTGTCTCGTTAGCATCTCCCACGAAGTCGTTTCGCGCAAATGAATGAGTTGTTACGAGGCAGGGTGCACATTACGCTCTCACGCCGAGTTTGTTTTCTTCAAGCCTGTCGAAGCACAACGTCCATCTCGTCCCACAGACGCCCACAAACTCCGCGTTCGAGCAATTTTTTCCTGCACCGTACATTAAGTCGCATCAATAGTCTTAAACGTGATGTCACAAATAAATTTTTGCACCACTAAGTAATTGTAATAATTGTCTCCAGTGGAGACATCGGTTCAAAAGTACACCGTCCAGATGAAATCTTTATCGATCTCTCTAATTACTATTTCACGCGATAATGTATTGTTAGTTAGAACCACGAACATATTTAACCATCACGGAGTTCTCCTCCCACGTTCGCCCGAGAATAAAGCTGCAAAACCTCCATCAGCAGCACCTGTAAGTAAAGTGAAGGTAGTTTGCTTGTGAATCACGTCGCGTCATTTGCATAAGCTAGATTTATCCGCGTATTGCTTACCACAGTACATACGAACAGCTTCCACGGAACTCAAAATATGATCCTTAACGACTGTAAGCAACACAAATCAGTTTTAAAAACTCTTTGGTATAGTAAGCCAAACAGTAAAAAATTTCAATAAGAAGTTTGCCGTGCTTGCATGTTCAGTGAACAGCAAATTCGGTAACGTCACTTGCGGTATCCTGCAATTACTTTTTTCTGTCATTAAAGCTATTTGAATCACGCGGTTTTTCACGGACAGTATTGTTTCCTTGTTCGCCTTCTCACGCTTCACTTTTATTCTTTTTCTTGTTTCCTTCCTTTATTTATCGATGTCAGAACAGCGCACTGAGAACACGTATCCCTAATGTAATACAAACGAACCATTGTGTTCCAATTGCGAAGCCAGTACAAAAGAAAATTTTCCAACTCATGCGAAAAATCTAGACTTCATAAATAGAAAAAAAAATTACGAATATGAGTATACGGAACAACAAGCAACACTTGGTTAATTTTTGTCGCAACTGCAAGGAACAAAATGAGAAAAAGCAATGTTACTATGCAGGTGATCCAGGTGGCCCAAAGTTTCTTCTTTTGTGAAACGTTCTCTATCAGGTAGCGTCATAATTCCGCTAAATGGACGGCAGCTATCACGTAAGCTAAAAGTAGTAGCAGCGAAATCTGAAGGTCCCAAGCGATACTCCAAACACACTGTGACGCTGTAGATTTCCTATGAATTAAATGATAATTCCTATTAATTTTGTTTTTTTCCTCTATGAATAGACAAACGTCTGATGCAAGAATGTAAATCAACGTCGCAGATTACAGAAACTTTTTGCGATTGGCTTACACTTATTTCATGGGTTTTCAGAGGTGAGATGTGATCTCCGTTGCACCGCTCATTTCCAGGAATTAGAAGTAACACAAAAACGACAACGGGTCGAATTTTTATTCGGCATAGACCTAAGAACAAGTCTTACCAGGCAATTGAGTTCCAACGCAGGAATTTTTTACAACGTAGTGATTGACAATCGTCTCTGTATCAGTCGGCAATGCAAAAATAATGTCCAAATGGTAATAAGGCTGATATCATTTGAAATATTTCTATCAGTTACGTAGAAGAAACGGTAACTAAAGAGATATGTGGCACAGGGAACTGGTAGATCCATTGATAATGCTGATGGATTCTATTCTCACTTTTCAGCTTTGACACCACTCCTCTACTCGTAAGATGTAAGCGATTTCTTGTCACTGTACTGCTGAGGGTACGTCCGAAGTGACGAGTGTTTGTACTGCATAATGTTGCACCTGTCTTGTTGGCGAAGTGGAGCGCTACGGAACAGTTGTTCCCGCACTTGAGTAAGATTAAAATCTTCATCTGGGTATTCAGATTTACTTTTTCCGCCATTTCCTGAAACAGGAAAAATCTACACCGGATGACTGCTTTGGAAAGCTGATGATGGTGATGGTGATAGTTACATTGGCTTTTAGTTTGTTTGTAGTAATTGAAGGGAACTACTCGAGTGAAACAAAAGTGTTATCTGGCGTCGCCCGAGGAAGTGCTATAGGCACCCGCCTGTTCCTAATCTCTACAAACTTTGGCGAGGTAATCTGAGCAGCCCTCTTAGATTTTAAGCAGACGATGCGGTCGTCTGCCGCTACTAAAGTCGTCAGAAGGTCAACACGAATTACAAAACGATTCTGACAAGTGCTCTGCACGGTAGAAAAAGTGACAAATGATCGTCATCAATGACAAGCGTGAGATCCTCCACATGAGTACTAAAAAATAGCTTTAAATTTAGATTACTCGATAAATCACACTAATTTCATGGTTTTCGATACATCTAAATATCTAGGGATTACAATTACGGGTAAGGTGAACCAAATACTGTGTTTTACTGGCGGAATACTTGGAAGATGCAAAATATCTGCCACAGAGACCGCGTATATTACGCTTATTCCTCTTCTTCTGCAATATTGCTGCGTGGTATGGGATCCATATTAGATGGGATTGACGGAGAACATCGAAAACGTTCAAAGAAGAGCAGCTCGCTTTGTATTATCGCGAAATACAGGAAAGAGTGTCACAGTCACGATACACGTGTTCGGATGGTAACCATTAAAATAACGGCTGTTTTCATTGTATCGGGATCTTTTCACAAAATTTCAATCACCACCTTTCTCCTCCGAGTGCAAAAATATTTTGCTGACTGCCGTCTACTTAGGAACAAATGGCCATCATAATAGAGTGAGAGAAACCAGAACTAGCATCAGAAGATTTAAGTGTTCGTTTCCCCCACATGGTATTCGAGATCAGAACAATCGAGAAACAGTCTGGAAGTGGTTCGATGAATCCTCTACCAAGCACTTCAGAGTAGACGTGCAGACGTAGACGACGATGTTCAGGGCGCTCACGGCTTGGTTTCGGCGCCATAGCAGAATAAATAAAACACAATTCCTTTACATGCGTATAGGATTTGTAGAGGGGACTTAGTGGACATAGTTCTGATAAGGAAGGCATGTTCGGAAGTATACAGTTTGGATGTAAAGTAAATTTAAATATCGGATCACTTTCAAATCTTCCGCTGCACGTCTTGGTGCGTAATAGTAGAGCTGCACAACGCTTGTATCGAGAACTTTTACTAGGTCACCACAGTCCATCAGATGGTCTACTTTCGTCCTACTGCAACAATGGCTGCGAGAAACTGGCACGTTCTCAAGTAGAAGGGTTGACTGGGGCTCCACGAGCGCGCACCAGGGCTTGTGGATCCTGGATCACTTTGTAAGGAACCTAACTGGTATACAGTCTGCACCGGAAGACTTTCTTTTGTTAAGTGATTTAAGTTGCTTCACTACTCCAAGGATATCCATTCCTACGTTACTCATGTTTGCAGCTATTCTTGATTCGAATTCTGGAATATTTACTACTTCTTCTTTGGTGAAGGAATTTCGGAAGACTTTATTCAGTAACACTGCTTTGTTGTCGATAGTATTTCCATTACTGTCGCGCAGAGAAGGCTTTGTGTCTTGCCGCTAGCATACTTCACTTGACGCCTTTCTGAGAGACAATCTCCACCGTGTGTATGAGAACATGCGACGCAGATACACCCTGTATAACCAACAACAGGATCTGTAGGAGGGGCAGTTCCCGCAGGTCAGAGCGTATTGTCTCAGCTTTGTGCATACCGTGAATCGGCTGATTTGAAAGTGATCCGATCTTCAAACTTATTTTACATCCAAACGTTTCTCATACGGATAGGGGTTCCTTATTAAAACTTTATGTACTAAGTTCTCTCTACAGCCCCTAGAAGCCATAGAAGGAAATTTGATATATCCTGCATAAGAAAAACAACGCTCACAGGTTAACACTTTGCATTAAAATTGCCGAATTTTTCTCTCACACATTAAAGTGAAGCGATTTACGGTATTCGCTGGTAGAGTAACCAGGCTCTACTTGATACTTGAAAACGAGCCTTTGCGTTAATCTCTACTCTTCGATTTATATGAAGCAAGTGTTGAAGAGTCCACTAGAGGCTCGAGCCATGAGCTTCACGGTTTATGGACAGGGACTCGGAAGTTTCATTCCATTGCACACTCCTCTGCAAAGTGAAAGTTTCATCACAGTGTCGAGATCTGCAGCGTGGCTACGACATTCCCTGTCGTATCCTTTCTCCTTGCGTTCCTAACCGAACAAGTTATGCGGCAGTGGGAAGGTTGGAGGTCAATGTCCTGTTAGAATCGAGGTTTTCAGAGGAACAGAATAAGAAAAGAAATCGGTCTTGGTCTGTTGTAGGAACCATCCTGCCAGTTACTTGAAGTGGTTCGTGGTACTATAGAAAACCTAGTATATAAACCTAAAACATAATGGCTGTATTATGGTGTAAGCAATGCTGCTCCTAAACGTGAATCCATTGCGTTACCACTGCCCTACAAAAGAGTATTGATTCCTATTAACTTCCGAAGCGACGTAGATGACGTTGAGACAAGTAACTTAACATAAAACACATGGGGCAGCAAATGTTGGCAAATACTCCAACAGTGGATGACAAATGTTGCAGATATGACGTCACAGATGACGTACCTCGCCGCGCGTGCAGCGCTTGAGCCTATCGACCTGTCACACCCAATCTTTCCAACCCAAGTTAAGTATTTCCATCGGTGTGGCGCTAGGACACGTGCGCGACTTTAGAGCATGGGGCCCCGGGTTCGAGTCATGCGTCTGGCAGACAGTATTTTTCCATTGCGTTAGACAGTTATGTCTTTACATTGAGATATTAATTTATAAACCAGGCTTGCTGTCTGCGCTGGTTTATTCCAAAGTACAGTACAACAAAAACCTACCGTACTGCATCATACGTAAATGAGTGTAAGCTTCCGAACTGCGTCATTATCAGTGAATGGAAATCGAAATGCCGTGTGGCTAGGGCCTCCAGTCGGGGAGACCGTTCGCCTGCTGCAAGTCTTTCGAGTTGACTCCACTTCGCGACTTGGGTGTCGATGGGGATGAAAGGATGATGATAAGGACAACACAACACCCAGTCCCTGAGCGGAGAAAATCTTCGACCCAGCCGGGAATCGAACCCAGGCCGTTACGCGTGACATTCCGTCGCGCTGACAACTCAGCTACCAGGGACGGACACAATCAGCAAATGACATACGTCTCGTTTTCTTTACTACATAATGTCTCTAAACAAAAAAATGAGGGAAGGAAACGAAAGAACCACAAAATAAAAACAGCTATTGCTTGGTTACAGGGTGGACAACAGTTTTGTAACTTCTACATTTACAATAGATCACATTTACAAAATGCGTTAGAAACTTCACCGTTTGCTCCAGTGCAAGTATTGCATCACTCAGTCACCCCTCCATACTTAGGGTGAGATGTCGCATGTTCAACATTTGCCATGTGCTTTTGGGGTATTTTCCGAAATTTGCAGCCCCTTGCATCTTAATTATTTATCTTAGCATCATCTACGTCGGTACGGGAGTTTTTTACACATTAGTATTCCTTTTGGCCCTACTTCACAGGACAGAGATGCAGGGTCAGATACGAATTTCGAGAGTGGAATTGTATGCTAGTTTCTATTACAAGGCGCTTGGGAACACTATTGCAAACGTCTGTGTGCTTGAGGGAACAGCTTTTCTTGAAACAAGCAAGCAATCGAAAGCCAAACATTATACCGCAACAGACGATTCTGACCACTTACCTTTCAGTTTGATGACTTTGCGAAAGGTTCGTCGCAAACATTAAGAGGCGCTACATTATTGAACAAGCATTTGAAGAAACTTAGTGAATCGTGTAAGACGTGTTGTCCACCAAGAGTGGAGAATCTTTCGGGTGGCCGGGTCACTCTTTCCTCCGTCCTTGTCCATAAATGCTTCACTCAAATCCTTGCTTGCTCTTTCTCTCACCGACTGCTCTACAGTGCCAAGTCACATAATCTGAACGGTGAGGCAACATTATTGCGCTTTAAATGGAACGTTAGTTCGCGAGCGCAGAGGCACTCGATTTGTTTGTTGTCTACAATAATGTAGAAGTGGGCCAATAAATTTGTTATGTACATCTATGCTCACGGTTATGGGACACAGCAATTAACGTTTTCAAAGGCTTCTTCTTCTTTTAGTGATCAAACCTGAGGTTGGTTTACTGCTGGTGCTTGGGATATCCGTAGTTCTTTAATGTCGTGGTTTCCCGTTTCCTTCCACATCCTATGCCGTTCACCATCAAGTATTTCTTCCGCCTTTGGAAATTAATTCTCATTCCCAGGGCAAGAGGGTGCTCTGCCCAGCAAGCGCTAGGGTGACAACTTATCCCACACGTCCCTCAGTCCCCGTCTATGTTTGCCATCGGATGAAGTGATGTTGCTCACTCTTTACCGCGTGGAGGTGTAGAACAGGAGTTTCCCTTCATCAGGTCTAGGACCTTAACGGCATTTCCTAGTCCCCTCCAGTCTTTTAGAGGGTATACGAAGGCAGAAATCTGAAAAAGAACGGTCTCGCTGCTACCGTCATATTAGTCCATCTGCGTGTTGCCACAATCATGGGCAGCTACGTGACGATATCACTTTTTTTTTTTATTACTGCCTTTGTGTGCTCTCTTTTTGCATCCTGTAACACTGCTCCCAGATGTACCACATTTATAAGATTCATAGTTCTCTTACTGTACTGGAGAAACAAAATAAAATATATACTATTAATATATATATATATATATATATATATATATATATATATATATATATAAAATCAAAATCGGATCATGGAAAAAAAGATATTCATACTTATTACAACAATGTATGTATGTATCTATGTGTGTTCCACAGCTCTTCCGAAACCACTGAACCGATTTCAACTTAATTCGGTACACGTATCACTTACCGTCTTCAAAGAATCGCTGTGCGGTTAAGGGCCACTTACTATCAAAGGGGTGGAGCAGGGGATGAAAACGAAGTGTAGCCCAGACGCGCGAATACCCAGATTTTATTCATCCAGTATCTGAGAACGAGATCGCCTGGTGATTTTTAACAAAATTTACACATAATTTGAAACGTTTACGAAACTTTTTCTCGCCGACACTCCCCAAGTAATCAGGAAAGGAAAAGAATGCTTATTGCGTATTACATTTTCGCTGTTCATTTTCGCATCAGGCATAACGTTTTAATTTATTACTTCTTTACTACTAACTGTATCCGCGACACATTATCCAGACATTGTTCCTATGTATTAATGAATGTACCTACAAAAATTGTATCTATCTACGACACGAAATTCAGGATATATGACACGGAGATGCGTGAAAAACTGCCGCATCATGCAAGACATTTAAATTTATCATTAGTAACCCACTGAACCGATTTCGATGAAATTTGGTAAGGAGTTGTCTTGAACCACGAGGAAGCGTTGCTGGGCATCATTTCCGGGTTGTATTGCCGACAACATGCAATTTCTATTGCCTGTGTAAACGCATTTTAACCCTAAAATACTATACCAACTTCGAACCTTTCATACCTATACCTCCATCGACTCGACCACCACACATTGGTTTGGCCAGGAAAATGATTAAAATCGACGCAATTGTAGAACTATAAACCCTTTATAGCAGGAAAGTAAAGAAGAATACATTTCGAGGTTTACACTGTTTTCCAATGCAGTAAATCACAAAAACACTGATAGGTTCACAAACAAAAGGGCGTTGATACATATTTTTCACCCTCCGGGAACAATATGGAATAAGTACCCAAAAGAAGACTGCATAAGCTCTTAGACGATAATTTGAGTGCTCACGTGCCAGAAGTATTGAATAGCAACAACAGTTACACAAACAACAGAAGAAGAATGTTATCTGAGAAAAATAACTCAAAACATTTTTGGATGTAACACGTATATCCAGTGGAAGCAGTCGATCATCGATAAATGTGGACTATGTTCATTACTGGTGTTGTACCAGTGGAACAACGCAGACTTTTCGTTTTCCAAGCCATTCCTGTCTTGCACATTAGCTCGCCTTTAGGTGGCACCAAGATGTGTTGGAAGTTGTCTCCCGAGGACGGCGTTGTGGCTGACGACTAGGAAGCTGTTGATGATCTCTTCGTCCTTAAACCACTCTCATTACTTTCGTTCTGCACATTTTTCTGTCCAGTATTTTTGAAGCGAATAGTTGACTGTTTTGTTTCTTGCTGTTTTTCCCAACAGACGCTTCCTTCTCAATTTCGGTCACCGCTGCGTTGAGCGTTTCCTCATCCCAATCTTATGCAGAGTCGACAGTTTCATCGGAACCGATGTCTTCTTCTTGTTTTGGTCAGAATAATCAGATGCTGATATGTCAAGATCTGATTCCATTGTATCATTAACTCTCCATTTTGGGTAATTCGTCAGAACATAAAAAGAAAGTGATTGTTATGGAATAGATACCACAGCCCACTTGAAACCAAAACTTTCAAGAAAGATCCAATCAGATACCTGTATCAAATTGGTCGCTCATTACTAAAAGTTCATCGAATCTAGCAGTCCATTTTGTTCATGAATATTACACGTTAGCCGGCCAGTGTGGCCGAGAGGTTGTAGGCGCTTCAGTCTGGAACCGCGCGACCGCTACGGTCGCAGGTTGGAATCCTGCCTCGGGCGTGGATGTGTGTGATGTCCTTAGGTTAGTTAGGTTTAAGTAGTTCTAAGTTCTAGGGGACTGATGACCTTAAATGTTAAGTCCCATAGTGCTCAGAGCCATTTGAGCCATTACACGTTAGTCGTTTCAACGAGTCAACATTTACGTGCACACCTATATCTCCGCCTATTCGACGCAGCAACCTCGGAACAAAATATGGTTTACCTGATTGAATTGCAGTGTAGGTGACTTCCGCCAGAGGAATCACAGAGCCAATCAGACCCAAAGACACCGCTGCAAGGACGGCGCGACCCTCCCGTTCACAACAATAGGTAGGGGTTATTGAAGGGTAATGTATTCGTCGAATCGACTACCAGTAGTATTCTAGGGTTAACACCCCTTTTGTTTCCTGGACGGTTCAAGATCCAGAGTTAGGTTTCCCATCGTTCTCCAAAATCGCTTAGGCACATTCCGAGATGGGTCCTATTATAACGACGCGGCCTACTGCCATCTCTGTCTTTCTCCTAATACTCTTATGAGCTTGGACTCGCCGATGGGTCCGCCCTTTTTCGTTCGATGTTGTAAATCTGTTCACTTCCTTGTTCAAATGTATTGAAACTGCAGTGCCCGGCTCTTGGAGTAGAGCAGTGATTGTATGACCACGTCCCGCAGTACATTAATGACGTCAGAGTTGAGGTGCGTAGCGCCGAACCGACCTGCAGTTACGTAAGCGCGCCGTGCCCCACATCGCCACCCACACGCCCGCCAAGGCCTCCCTCCTTCCCTCCCTCCCTCCCTCCATTCCCCTCCCCTCCTCCTTCCTCCCACCCCCTTAGCTGTTGGCTGGAAGCTCCCGGCATCACGTCGCACGGCCAGCACGAAATGTCGCCGCTGAGCGGATAGCCGCCGATTTACGAGCCATTCTGTCCGGCTACTGCCGTACCGCACAAATACCAGCGAAAGTAGTTGTTGCCCGCTTACTCGGTTCCGTGATCGCTTCGGAGCTCGCGCGCCTGTTGCCCGACGGTGTGGGTTTCAACTAGCGCCAACGACCGATTGTGTCGCGACACGTGTAATAGTCCAGAAGACACGAGCGAACTCATATCCAGGATGGAGATAAGACAATCTGATAGCGGGGTCAGAGCAGAATAGCAGACGTACAATCTAGCAAAATTTTTCACATAACTACAGGTCGGAAATGGACCATTCAGAAGCTATGGCCATAAACGGCAGCCAATCAGCGACGAGTGCACTGAAGTTGATGCATTTAAACTAACTTGCCTCAGTTAGTACCTGTGATGCTCAAGAGCAGATTTCCTAATTAACCGTTAACCGGTACTAAATGCGTTGCGGAGTGCTAGGAACACTACATTTACCGTGAAGTGCATGGCACAGGTTACGTGCCATTGTACCAGTTATTAGGGTTTCTTCCCGTTCCATTCATGTATGGAACGATGGAAGAATGATTGTTTGAATGCATTTAAGCGTGCAGTAATCATCCTAATCTTATCCTCACGATACCAATGTGAGTGATACGTAGGGGATAGTAGCATATTTCTAGAGTCATCGTTTAACGCTGGTTCTTGAAACTCACGAAAAACACCCCCATACCTTAATACCACCGCCTCTGTACTTCATTGTTGGCGCTACTCATTATGTCAGGTAACGTCCTTCAGGCGTTCTCCTAATCCAGGCCCTTCCATCGGATTGCCACAAGATACAGTGTGACTCATTAATCCAAATCACTCGTTTCCACTCAACCACTGTCCGGTGACATCGCCTTACAGAAATCTGCGGCTTAAGAGAAACTTCTCGAAGATTGTGCCCTATTCTTTTTAACTCCTAGGTACTGTCATTGTGCTATTCGGACTGCTAGTAGAACTACGTAACTCAAGAGTGAAAACTTCAACTGATTTCGTCCGATTTCTTTCAAGCACGCTCTACAATTCTCGACAGTTCCTGTCAGTTAATACATGAAGTCTGCCTGGGTTTAGCTGTGGCTGTTCCTTTGCGTTCCACTTCACAATCACATCACGAACAGTCGACTTGGGTAGCTTTAGACAGCTTGAAACCTCCCTGATGGATCTGTTACTCAGGTCACAACCAACGAGTAATCCACTTTCGATGTCAGTGAGCTCTCCTCATTTACCCATTCTACTGTTATTGCTACTGTACTGAAAATATAATACATCCCGCCTCCTTTTATACCGGCGGGTCGCATCTCGTGACATCTAGTGGTCAGTACAGCAATACGCAGGTGTGCCCGGATACGTTTGCTTGGAAAGTGTGTTGTTGTCTGGCACGTATTGGTCGATTCGATTCTCATTTATTCTATTCTGGCCTTGTTGCTAACTTAACGCCCAAATTTCATCGCTCACACAAAAATATCTTCAGACATTTCTGTCAAACAGAATGTTATTCGGCATCAAACCAATGGAAGAAGATATGGCATGTTTGAGAGAGGGAGATTGTGAGTTACGATTTAGTGGCTCTGTTATATTCGGTTGGGTGCCCGGACAGCAAATCTTGTTGTTTCGTGGCGTTGAGTCGAGACTTTCTTCTGAAGATGCATTGTCTGCTTAAAGAGCCACAACTACGGTCCACAATGAGGTCTCAGATCAGAGCTGATCATCGTCTTCTTAATTGCTTTACTGACCTCACAGCCATCAGAATAAAACTACAGCCAACATGGCGCCTGAGTGGTTGTTGCTGGGAAGATGCTTGTCTTCGGATGCCCTTGAAGTAGCAGTAGTGCCCTTTTAAGTCCTCCTACTTCGGGTCCAGCAACTGAAGAAGAGACGAATGTTGGCCCTAATTCGTGCAGACAACCGAAGAGGACATAATAGAAAGTGTGAGTCCCCATTCAACGTAACTGCAGAAGGAACAATAGTACTTTACCAGGTTGACATTACCTGCTTCACTCGAAAGCCAAAACAAGTTCCTGCTGAAGTATCCACACCACCCAAAGGAGACCATCTCACAAGAGCATGTCTTTAAGTAATTCAGTATATTAGAGAAAGTTAACATTCCCTAGAAGTAGCGCCGGTTATTGTGACCGAGCGGTTCTAGGTGCTTCAGTCCAGATCCGCGCCGCTGCTACAGTCGCAGGTTCGAATCTTGCCTCGGGCATTGATGTGTGTGATGTCCTTAGATTAGTTAGGTTTAAGTAGTTCTAAGACTGGGGAACTGATGACCTCGATGTTAAGTCTCATAGTGGTTAGAGCCATTTGAACCATTTTTAGAAGTAGAGTGATACGGGGTAACCAAAATTATCTTAGATTATTTAAGTACTTGCGAAATGCATTGGGATAATTGTTGTTTTATATTCATCGCGGAATATACGCAGATATGGAACTATTCACTGAACCGAAACTGAATCTGGGACCTTTGACTTTCGCTGGCAAACTTTCCATTTCAAGGCACTCAACGTTGCAGATCGATAATTCCTTCCGTATACGGAAAAATAACTGTATGTGTCTGAGTGTGTCAATGTAATTCCACTTGTATTGTTTACTTTGCAATGTCGCTGCTCTCTTTCTCAAGTCACCATCTGGTAACAAAAGTAGTATTTCATGTGCCCCAAGGCATCGTGATCCCACCCAAGCAAAAGTTTATCAGATAGAACCAGCACACTAAGAGATTATCCGCTGACGATGCTGTTGCCTATACTAAAGTATCATCACTGGCCTAAGTTATGAAAATGCAGAAAGCCTTGGACAAAATTTCCATTTGGTGTAATGAATAAGAGCTCACATTAAATGTGGATGACCGCTACGGTCGCAGGTTCGAATCCTGCCTCGGGCTTGGATGTGTGTGATGTCCTTAGGTTAGTTAGGCTTAAGTAGTTCTAAATTCTAGGGGACTGATGATCTCCGAAGTTAAGTCCCATAGTGCTCAGAGCCATTTTAAACGTGGATGTATGTAAGATAATACCTATTACAGTGAGATGGAACCATATAGTATCCGATTACCATGTTAGTGTTAAACAACTCAAGCACGTCTCACGTTTAAATGTTCAGGGCAATACTAAGAAGCTACTTCAGGTAGGACGACCACGTAAAATCATTTTTAGGAAAGGCGTGCGGATGACTTAGACCTGTTTCAAGTGTTCCAGGAAAATTCAGTGCATCTGTAAGAAATCGCATACAAGATGCTGGAGAGATCACTTTTAGAGTATAGATACAGCGTTTTTAGTCTTTATCTTGCAGGGACGCCAGTGAACGCAGAACAGACTAGATACGCGCTGCTAGCACATACAATAAAGTGTAACGGAAATGCTCAAAGAACTTAACCCAAGGACTCTAAAGGTAGGAAAATGTTGTATTGCTTCTAAACTACCGTAAAGTTTATTACTCCACATTTCATTCAAAGGAAGTTATAAGTTATAGGTTATCATTAGTTAATTGCTATTATTATATCTCCAGTGTCATGTTACATACCAAAGCACGCACAAAGTGTCCTGTTTTATACCGCGTGCAATTGTAAATTTTACGAGTGTTTAGTAACCTAGGGCTAAATGAGTATTCTTGAAAGAAAGAAATCGTATTTCTCGCGAAATCCTGTTGGTTAAATTTAGAGAAGAAACTTGGGGTGTTTACCGAGGCCTTCAATTACTCCTTCCTCGCTCAGAAAAAGAATAGAATAGGAAAGAAAGTCGATAACTCTGGTACGCAATGCACTGTAAAGCAGTTTGCAGGTTATACAGGCAGATATAGATGGAAGCCTCTGGCGTAAATAAACCTAGCGAGGAAGCTCAGTCGTTAGGACACTGGACTTTCGGGAGGAAGACCGTTGAAATACCCGTCCAACCATTCAGGTTTTGGTTTCACGTGATGTCCCTAAATCGCTTAAGGCCGATTTCCTTCTCCACCATTCCATAATAGGTGTTTGTGCTTCGTCTCTAAATGTTCTTACACGCTACTCTTTCTTCCTTCGGATAAGTGGACTCCATTCAAGATCAGAAAAGGTCCAGGCCACACTGAACCGAATTCAAGATTCCTGCGTCACCTACGCTAATACTAAATCACATCAGTAGACCTGTATGTTCAATCGCAGATCCTCAGTTGAAAGAAAGGAAGCCTGCAAGTCAGAATTCAACGTTACCTCGAGCCACTGGAGACTGCGTGCTTGCTCCATTCATGATAAGTGATGTAGACAGCTGTGGCCTTGTTGAATGAGCCATTAGCTTAATGTGATTTAGGGAAACCACAGACCCTGCGGCACAGGTGATGCTTTAGAGTTGGCCGTTAGACGACGTCGGATTCTCTCAGCTCGCGGCTACGATAAGTGTTGCTTTTATACGTCCCTGTTGAAAGCTGAAGTAGAACGCATTCTTTTCATAATCTTGTTATATACGGACGTCCATTTCTGCGATTGTTTATTCGTGTAAAAAGCATCAATACAAAGATGAAATAAGAATATTTAAAGCAAGTGACATAATTTAAATATGCTTGAGGATAAGTGCATAAACGATTCCATCATGGATGCCCTAAAGTGCCAGGCCAATGGAACATTTGGAGCCCTCTAAATTAAAGCTGGTTCTGTGTAAGATACGGCACAGGCAAGCAGCCAAGCAAACTGTTTGTGGACTGCGCTTTTACGAAGTCGCAGTTGATAGTGAAGAGTGGGGATACAATTTTTGGAGACGGTATCTTCCAACTCGAGAGGGACCCCAATGACGGTACACCATAAAGTTCGCCCGCCTTGGAGGCCAGGAGAGAGATTTTCAGGTGGCTCAGTTCAATGAGGATCGTTAACTGTCTTATTTTCCACATTCCCATTCTTTCTTTGGATGGAATCATTCGTGAAATGTTGCTGGTTTTCATGAAGGTTTTCCTGGACCTTAGTCTCTGGGCGGTTGGTACGTAATAATGTGACGGATGGTTATGCTTGGTGGACAGGTTATTGTTTCCACACTGACAGAAATCTCGCTGCGGAACTTTGGGGTAGCAATACTTGCGAGTAGTGTACGCCGCAGACATAGATTAGTAAGCTTGCACTTCATGTTTGGTGCTACGTAGACCTCTCTGGCATGGACAGACCCGTACCAGATATGGCATAGTTATTCTACATCTACATCAGAACTCTGCAACCCCCTTGACGGTGTCTGGCGAAGGGTGCTTACTGTGCTACTCGCTGACCACCCCCCCCCCCCTCCCCTCTTTCCTCGTTCCATTCGCGAATGGCTCGTAGGAAGTATGATTGTCGGTAAACCTTCGTATACTCCCTAATTTCTCTGATGCTCTCGTTGTGATCATTTAGCTAAACGTACGCGAGAGAAAGTAAAATGTGTCCCGACTCTTCTGCGAACGTATTCTCTGGAAATTTCAACAGCAAACCTCTCTGTGACGCACATGTCTTCCAGCGTATTCCAGTGGAGCTTGTTGAGCACCTCTGTAACGCTCTCGCGCCGACTAAGTAATGTCGTGACGAAATGCACCAAAATTCGTTAGATTTTCTCCATCTCTTCCATTAATTCAATCTGTTGATGATTCCAGATTAGTAGGCAGTATTCAAGAATTGGTCGAACAAGTGCAAGTGTTTTGTAAGTCAACTCTTTCGTGGATTAATCACATTTCCTTAAAATTGTTCCAACAAATCTCAACCTGGGGTCTGTTTTTGCTACAATTTATTTTGTGTGGTCTTTCCACTTTAGGTAATTTTGGATAGTTACTCCTAGATACTTTGCGGTAGTCACTGTTTCCAGCGATCTGTCGCCATTAATGTAATAGTACAGAAGTGTATTTCTTTGCTTGTTTATGCGCACTAGGTTAGACTTATTTACGTCAGTGTCAACTGACAGTCCCTGTAGCACCCTCGATCGTCTGCAGGTTTTTCCCTGCATATATCGATAGTGTTCAGGCGTTGCTACCTTCTTATAGACAAACACATCACCTGCGAACAGTTTCATGTAGCTTCCGACGCTATCTATCAGATAGTTTAAATGTTATTTAAACTGTAAAAGAAGAAGAGAAGAAGTCGGTGAGTTCCCATAAACCTTCTAAAGTTATTGTGCTCTCTTGACAAATCTCGATGAACTCGATTACAGTTTCACTCCTGAAAATGTGTCACAGCTCATTTACGGAAGGAGTGTTACTCGTTTGGCATGCCATTATGAATTATATTCTTAGGCACGAAAGAGAGATTTTAATTTCTTCCACTTTTAAGGACCGATTTTCATTTTACTTCAGGTTTATGTAGAGGTCGATACGTCATGTGTTAATGAATCATGCCACTTTTGTTCTGCGTATTATCGTGTTTTGTCTGTTTTTGTGTTCTGATTCCCAGGCTCAGTAGCGGACTCAGCCATGCATTTTCTTAGTTGGGTAAGGAAACCACCTAAAAGCCTCACTCGTGCTGACTGTAGTGTCAGACCAGTTTTTGGCAACAGAACACTTTGTAGACATCATTTCTAACCCAGGTGCCAGATCTGCAAACGGCAAGAGAATATTAATGCTTTGAAGACAAGATCGCGTGATTTCCTTTATTTTGTTATTTTGCTACAGTTTACAAATTTATTGGAGTCTTCGCGACCACTTTTTGATTTATTGGCTGCCGGCTTTCGTCTCTGGTCTTCGACCGACAAACTCTCCGCCACCAGCAATGGCGAGCGTATCTCTGACAATGCCAGCCACTCGTGCTGGCGAAACGTCAGAAAATTCATTACTCGAACGCAGGCCGAAGATACCGAGACGGAAGCCAATAGGCGATAAAGTTTTGCACAATACGGTGATCCTCCCTTGTGGCGGTCAGACGTGATGGCAAAAACCTTGAAAACGAGTATGTCAAACCCACAATGAGTCTTCATTCAAACTCTGTCAGATGCTGATAATGCTGTCACATAGGAGCATAGGGGATCTCCGTATCCTTCGCAGTGATCGCTCAACATGTGTACGATTATACGATGTTACATTGACATCGGACCACGTCTTAAAGTGCCGGGAAAATGCCAGAACACTGCTGAAGAAGATGTAGTCTCGTAAACGAGAGGTGGTGTAACGGGAGAGAATAGAGGTACACGAGTTGGTAATTTTCAGATAAAAATGACCACTATTTTTTTAAGTGACTTTATTTTACTTTTTCATACTTTGAAGTGAGGTTGTCTGTTTGCTGAACGGTGTACGACTCGCAGCAACGAAACACGGCGTAAGAGCAATGGTTGTAAAAAGATCCCAAGCCACAGGTACCGTAGATGACTGTCATGCCTTGCGTTGACAATCGGTTTCAAACGCGACAGGTAGTTCTACTGTCGTTGAATGCAGATCCACCTTAGTTACTTGCCGACCGAATACTGTGCAGGAACTGGTTGCGGGGTACATTTGGAATGCAGAAATCCATCGCTCACAGAAGTACATAAAGCTGCACTTCTTCAGTGCACCAAACTACACAGAAGCTGGACAGTAGCAGACTGTAGAGGTAAGTGTGGCTGTCAAATCATGACTTGGTTTCTTTCCAAAGTACGCAAGTCGTCGACTGCGGCAGTGGCCCAGTGAGGCTTTGAACCTGCAATGTGTGGAGGTGGTTCAGTGATGTTTTTACGTAGTTTTTATTATCATTACTTGGACCTACTCATTCGGGTTACCACGTACAGGTATCAGCATGCTTATTTCAACATTCCCAGTGACCATGCACTGCTTCTTCTTCATATTCATGTGAGTATGGTGCGGGAAACCATGTCTTGAAGAAGAAAACAGCTGTTCTTAGGTTCACAAGCATACGTTGGTGATTTGATGAAAACTTCACAACTCTATCGCACCTAAATTAGGCCACTAAATCACCGGATCCTAACAGAAAACACCACAGTAGTTCGGTAACGTTACGGGATCTGATTATGAATGAAGGGCTTCTTTCGTTGGATATGGCATACCCGAAGAAGACTCTCTTCTTCGGCGAATTGAGACCATTATCGAGGCTAGAGGCGGTGTTGAAATTAGGGCGATGCCTACTGGTAGTGACTACTCATGTGTTTAAGTGCTTACTGGTGTTCCATGTATAAGGGGCAATCGAAAAGTTTCCGTTTCAGTGGGCTACTGCAGCTTACATGCAACGTAGCACAACTCCGATGCGGTTATATAAGAACCGACATAGTAGGCAAGGGATTAATGTGGCATTCGCGTGCAGTAAATTCAGAAACTTGAACTATGGCAACGTAGTTACCACATGTGTCCAAACAGGACCAACATGCTGTTCTTCTTTTCTTGGCTACCGAAGGAGAAACACCAGTACATTTCCATCGGAGAGTGAAGAATGTAAACTACTGCCCATTAAAATTGCTACACCAAGAAGAAATGCAGATTCTTTGGACATATATTATACTAGAACTGACATGTGATTACATTTCCACGAAATTTGGGTACATAGATCCTGAGAAATCAGTACCCAGAACAACCACCTCTGGCCGTAATAACGGCCTTGATACGCCTGGGCATTGAGACAAACAGAAGTTGGATGGCGTGTACGGGTACAGCTGCCCATGCAGCTTCAACACGATACCACAGTTCATCAAGAGTAGTGACGCGTATTGTGACGAGCCAGTTGCTCGGCCACCATTGACCAGACGTTTTCAGTTGGTGAGAGATCTGGAGAATTTGCTGGCCAGGGCAACAGTCGAACATTTTCTGTATCCACAAAGGCCCGTACAGCACCTGCAACATGCGGCCGTGCATTATCCTGCTGAAATGTACGGTTTCGCAGGGATCGAATGAAGGGTAGAGCCACGGGTCGTAACACACCTGAAATGTAACGTCCACTGTTTACAGTGCCGTCAATGCGGACAAGAGGTGACCGAGACGTGTGACCTATGGCACCCCATACCATCACGCCGGGTGATACGCCAGTATGGCGATGACGAATACACGCTTCCAATGTGCGTTCATTGTGATGTCGCCAAACACGAAAGCGACCATCATGATGCTGTAAACAGAACCTGGATTCATCCGAAAAAATGACGTTTTGCCATTCGTGCACCCAGGTTTGTCGTTGAGTACACCATCGCAGGCGCTCCTGTTTGTGATGCAGCGTCAGGGGTAACCGGAGCCATGGTCTCCGAGCTGATAGTCCATGCTGCTGCAAACGTCGTCGAACTGTTCGTGCAGATGGTTGTTGTCTTGGAAACGTTCCCATATGTTGACTCAGGGATCGAGATGTGGCTGCACGATCCGTTACAGCCATTCGGATAAGATGCCTGTCATCTCGACTGCTAGTGATACGAGGCCGTTGGGATCCAGCACGGCGTTCCGTATTACCCTCCTGAACCCATCTATTCCATATTCTGCTAACAGTCATTGGATCTCGATCAACGCGAGCAGAAATCTTGCGATACGATAATCTGCAGTCGGGAAGGCTACAATCCGATCTTTATCAAAGTCGGAAACGTGATGGTACGCGTTTCTCCTCCTTACACGAGGCACCACAACAACGTTTCACCAGGGAACGCCGGTCAACTGCTGTTTGTGTATGAGAAATCTGTTGGAAACTTTCCTCATGTCAGCACGTTGTGGGTGTCGCCACCGGCGCCAATCTTCTGTGAATGCTCTGAAAAGCTAATCATTTGCATATCACAGCATCTTCTTCCTATCGGTTAAATTTCGCGTCTGTAGCACGTCATCTTCGTGGTGTAGCAATTTTAATGGCTAGTAGTGTATGTTTGACAGTGTGTCTGTCGAAATCTACTGCTGTGGAATGCTGCGCCAAGTTTTGTACTGGTTGTGATTCGATACAAGACACCGGTCGATCTGGGAGGTCAGCCTCATCCGTTACGGACATGTGAGAGACATTCGAGCATCTGTCCTGTACGTCTGATCTCTCCCCATGCGATTATTAGGCCTTCGGACTCTTAAAACAGGCCTTGAAGAGTCGACGAGTTCTGTCGGACGATGATGTGCAGCAGATAGTTTATGACTGCTTCAAGCAGCAGAACAAGGTGTTTTACCAAATGAATGTCTGCTATCTGGTGCGTTGGTGGGATGATTACCTCAATGCTCACAGTGATTTTGCCTAGTTGACATACCGATTCTGTACTGTGCGGGCTTCTAATGGCAATATTTTAGAGTGTAACAGGTCTAAGTACATTTATTTTTATATATGGTACATTAATACGCATATATATCAATGTTTGGTTATTTTTCCTCTGCGTCAGTCTTCCCATGAACACGTCACAAACTTTATGACCTGGTGTTTTCTGCATGGTTGTAACTGCACCACTAAGTGAACTACGCCTGTCTGTATAGACTAACCGTTTTGCGTCCATGTGTCCACACTTCAACGACTGGTCTGTTGCCAGTGGGAAAATAAGCATTGACGGAAGGCTCGTATCACACATACTTGGAGGTACTAACCAATCTAAAAAATATGACTTGTACAGCTACAATTATTAGTCTGCAAATGTCGGAAATACTGATTTAACGTTGTTCAGTACACCGCCCTTAGTTATCAATAAAAATATCTGCACTTATACCCATTACATCCAGTATATTAGCAGATCACAGCAAACAAGACAAAAAGATGAAACTTACTGGCAGATTGAAACTGTGTATCAGATCAAGATTCGAACCTGGAACGTTCGCCTTTCGCAGGTCAGTGCTCTCCCACCTCAGCTACCCAAGCATGACTTGTGACCTGTCCTCACAACTTTACTTCCTCCAGTGCGTCATCTCCAACCTGAAGAGAAAAAGATGACAAAAAGTAACAACAACATAGCTGCACTAAGGAGACGGTATTTTATGGTAGCATGTGACCTTCAAATGGAATCACGGGTTAAGCATTGTCCCGGGACTCTAGAAATGCCAGAGTGAAGAATCCCGAGAGTAACTGAAAGACTCGCCGCTTCTTTGTTCCAGGTGCGGATAGCTTTCGTTGTCTGTCAGTTTTTGGAGTGGTGATTGGCGATCTGCGGAGTCTTGAAACCTTATTCTGAAAATCGCGGTCAACTACGAGTACTCGCACGTCTGTTATGTCAAAACTTAATCCAAAAAAGTTACTCTTCCTTTGCTGATGTGTCCACGACTGTGAATTGTGAGGGGCTTTGGGCAACAACGGTGCAGTAAGAAAACGTGTGATTCTCACAGAGGGTACCTACCCAAGGAGCATAGCTCCAGTGATGCCAAAAGTAGTTTTAAGAAAAGCTGCTGACCAGTTGAAGATTACCACCCACTGTTTATCTCAAAGCTGTATAGACGAACGGTGAATTAAATCAGTGTCCTCCTTCACTGTGTTACCACTCAGTCGGTCCCCACATGGCATCAATCCATCACTCGTGGCATGGACTGCACCTGCATGGCTAGCTTAAGTTTCGTTTGCTAGTGTCTTAGTCCCCCAGTTTTCGCAGGGTCGGCATGGTTACAATCGCATGTGGCATGGTTAATTTGAACGGGTGGCCGGATGCCCTACATACCGCCACCCTGTACCCCCAGGCACGGAATCACTGTACCCTAAGCTGTCTGTGTCTAGTGTAAATCATGAAATAGTGCGAATGTGTTTAAAATGTCTGCGACTCGTGGAACTGAGACGGGACGTGAAGACCAGCCCAGTATTCAGCTAGTGGGATGTGGAAAACCGCCTAAAAACCACATCCAGGCTGGTCGGTACACCAGCCCTCGTCGTTAATCTGCTGGGCGGATTCGATCCGGTGCCGGCGCGCCTACCCGAGTCCAGGAAGCAGCACATTAGCGCTCTCTGCTAACCTGGTGGGTCATTTGGCTAACTTAAGTAATTTCATAAAATACAGACGCCAGATTAAAGTACTTCTACGAGTCCTCTTAAAAAGTAACCGCGCACGTTAAGTGAAACAGAAACGCTCTGTATAAAAGGGCATCAGATGGGCACCAGTTGCTGGATCGATTCCAGAACTGTAAAATGAGTGGGGGAGAACGAGAGAAGCGGTTGCAAGAACACAGTTTGCTACTCTGCCTTGTCATTTAAAAGAGTTTAGAAACACAGGAAGCCCAAAAAAATTGCATAGATTCTATTTCACCGCACCAGATGTGGTGCTAAATCGCACAGAAATATGATGAGCATGGTATAAATCAGAAGAACATTGCGCCATGGTTTTGCAATGGACAGAGAGTTTACCGCGTACTGCAACACGGTTTGCTTCAGAAACAGTGACCTCAATGTCACGCAGGCTCGGCTCTTCCTTCCTCGAGACGGCTGCACTGCACGTCTTCCTCCTAATACTATCCCTCTACGAGTGAGCTCTTGCCTCACCCTGAAAAATCGCTGACCTACCTTCCGCGTTTGGATTCAGGGAATTTGCTCCACTGGTTTCTTCCGGATTCCCATCCCGTTGGTACCGTAAGCGCGCTGTTCCCATTGGAACGACAGGAGAATTTCTCATTGCATAGTTTCTTGGTCAGGTCGATATTGCACTAGGCCTCACACTGACATCATCTCTGTCTTCTCCGCTGAATTCCAATTCAACGGTCTCGCTCTCACTTCATGTCCCAATAAGCGACCATCGTGCAGCATTTCCCCAAACACTCGACCATGAACCGTGTTGCTGCTCCTTTGTCGTCTCTCTCGATCAAGTCATTGACAGTTTGAAAAATTCGTCGCGTTTTTACGTAAGTTTAATAAACGCAATGGATACTATTTTATTTATTTATTTATCGTATGGCGATACAGACACATAAGAAAGAAACAGACAAATCACTAATATAACAAACGTTAAAAATTGCAAACAAACATCACTAATATAACAAAGTTTGAGGATTACAAACAAACATCAAGTTTATTAATATAATCTATCGAATCTGGAGTTGCGGGCAGGAAGTCGTCGGGGCTCCCACTATAGCCTCTCCTGGAACACTGTTCAACAATGTGGCTGATGGTCTGATTTTCTCCGCAGTCACACTGAGAGGATGGTATTTTACCCCACTTATACCGGGAGTAAGCGCATCTGCTTTGACGAATTCGAATCCTATTTAGAGTGGACCACGTTTTGCGTGGTAGGTCAAAACCAGGTGGCTTTTGTGTGATGCAAGGCACGTTATGATTTTGCCATGCGTTCCATTTTTCAGACCGTTCGTTTGTGATACCGAAACGTTCTTGTACACAGGTCCTTGCTGTTCTTGTTGGCGGGTTCCTAGATCGAAACCTATTAGTGTTTGCAGCCTCAATGTCTTGGTGGATTGGCAGGCTTCGATTTACCACGATGTTTTCGCATTCACGTACAAGGGCGTCAGTACGTCGCAGGTTTGGCGCCGGGATGTGGCTTAATATTGGGAGCCATTGCGTTGGAGTGAGTTTAATTACTCCAGAAATCACTCTTAGAGTGTTATGCAACTGGACATCCACCTTTTTTACATGTGGACTGTTTAGCCAAATCACAGCACAGTATTCGGCAGAATACAATTGCTAAAGCTGAGACGCGGAGAGTGGAGGCCGTTGCTCCCCAGGTAGTACCACAGAGCTCCTGAATAATGTTGTTTCTTGTCTTTAATTTTTCGGCGGTCTTTGTTAGGTGCTGTTTAAGAGATAGTGTTCTGTCCAGTGTCATGCCCAAGTACTCCGGAGTTTTATTGTGCCTGAGAATGGTGCTTTCAAATCGAATGTTGAGTTCCTTTCCAGCGAGTTTGTTGTTGAGATGGAAGCAACTAACCTCTGTTTTGGAATCATTTGGTTGAAGTCTCCACTTACGGAAATATTCACCCATTATCTTCAGGTCTTTCGTTAGAATGTCCTCAGATGCCTCAATTGTCCTACATCTTGTAGTGAGGGCCCAATAGTCAGCATACACATAACAGAGACATTAGTCACCAATAATATATTCCTCCTTCGCTATTTACAAAATTCTGCCAACGCTAGGATAACTATTGGATAAGGCGACTGTAGGAATTACGTGGTTTTGAGGCGAAGAGCTCGTCGACCCACGTTCGGAGCGCATTTTCATCCCGGAAACTAGTTCGCAGAAGGTTATTTGATAGCGAGCGGAAGAGATCAAAATCTGAGGGCGCAATATCGGGTGAATAAAGTGGGTGCCGAATGAATTCCCAACATAACTCCTGTATAATGTTTTTTGTCGGTCTAACAGAATGCGGGCGGGCACTATAGTGGAATAGCGTCACTCCACGCAGTCTACCTGCTCGTTATTATTGGACTGCGTATCCAAGACGTCTCTGTTGTTGACAATAAATGTGAGCAGTGATGGCCAGAACTCGGCGAATCAATTCGTAGCACACAGCAACGTCGCTGTTCCATTAGATACGTAGCATAATCTTTTGTGGGTGCTCGCAGGCCTTTGTATGGGGAGTTGCTCCTTTGTTTGGGATCAACCATTCCTTGTTTTCCATACCTTAGCGTAAACACACATTTTTCGTCACCAGTAACGATACAAGGTAGGAATGCCAATCCGACGAGGAAGGAGAGATGCACATAAGGCCACCCGTTGATTTTTGTAATTTTGGCTTAGAGCCTGCGATACCCACGTACCCTATTTTTGAACCTTTCCCATTGCATGCAAACGTCGCACGATGATGGAATGATCACAGTTGAACACATCTACCAATTCTTGAGTACACTGACGTGGAATATTGTGGACTAATGCATTTAAACGCTCTTCATGAAACCCTGACGGTGTTGAACGTGAAGAGGCACTAATGTCAAAACGATCTTCCTTAAAACGAGCAAACTATTTTCTCGCTGTGCTCTGTCCAATGCCACTATCCCCATACATGATGCAAATGTTTCTGGCTGCTCTGCTGCTGACACCCCCCGCCCCCCCCTCCCTCTACTGAACCCAAACAGAAGAACATGTGGGAAATGTTCCGATTGCTCCAATTGGTACTCCATTTTCTAGCGTCCACAGCTCCACTCACTATCGCCAAGTGACAAAGTGACAGTATATAAACTCAAATAGCAACAGTGAACTACAAATTTTAAAAAAAAGCACTCCGACTTCAGGCCACGAGTGGCCTACCGGAACCATCTGACCGCCGTGTCATCCTCCGAGGAGAATGCGGATAGGACGGGCGTGGGGTCAGCACACCGCTCTCCCAGTCGTTATGATGGTATTCTTGACCGGAGCCGCTTCTATTCGGTCGAGTGGCTCCTCAATTGGCATCACGAGGCTGAGTGCACCCCGAAAAATGGCAACAGCGCATGGCGGCTGGATGGTCACCCATCCAAGTGCCGGCCACGCCCAACAGCGCTTAACATCGGTGATCTCACGGGAACCGGTGTATCCACTGCAGCAAGGCGTTGCCTAACAAATAAAAAAGATAATCGATAAATAAAGCCGTAGCAACTGGACTACCAACATGCAAAACAAAAACTTTACCAACATACACACCATCTGAGTAACTGTAAATACGTACCACTACTTCAGTATCACACTTCCCGCTTTGAGGCGACTAATCAAACAATTCGCATCATCACAAGGTCTACCGTGTCATATCGCTTCATGGTGGTGATAACATGATCCGGTGAGTGTGCGAAGCTGCTGATGTTACATACTCCATAGTGTGGTGTGCGTACTGTAAGACCTTCGGTACACACACCATCAGATTATTTGACTTATCGCTCTAACGAAGTAGGCGAGTGTCAGCAATATGTCTCGTGGTCTTATCGTGGCGTGTTTATCTTCTGCCGTTAGGTCAGACGATAGAAATGGCACTTTCACGGTTAGAGTAGCAGATTGACGGTGACCAACTTTAAACAGAACTTGATTAATTTTCACACACATTTATTAAAATAGTAACAAGCATAAACCTTACATAACTTGATTCTGGATGCTACTTACAACTGACAATCAGAAGTTCCTTTGGTCTTGGTATGTTGATCTTATTCTCACATACCTCTGATACTTGACAAAAGTGTCTATACATTTATCTTCGTGGCTAAGTACAGGATTATGGTAATCTTATTAGGCACAGACTGAAATTTGAATATAGACTGGTACAGACTAATGCAGACTGGTACAGACTGGTGCAGACTGACTAATCGGAGGTCTGTACACTCGTTTAATACCTCGCGCGTTCAGGTATCACTGCGCGAGTGTGATCCGTGAGGAGAAAAGATTCTACGTTAGCAGCAATCTCATTGGCTGCGTTACATATTAATACGCGGATCGGCGGAAGCAGAATTTGGTCTGTCTCTAAGGCAGCGCCATCTCGTAGTGCGGAGACGGACGAGCGCTGCGCGTGCGCTGTTGTGCTTAGCGGGACGCGCTCTAGTGGGAATGTTGTGTGCGCTCTGACCACGCGGAACTATGTACACAACACATAGCAAACAGGGTCACTGGAATAGCCGTCGAATGTGACGCCGGAGAGACAGGTGGCACTCACCACCTGGCTGGGCCCAGGGCGGCTGCTAGAGGCAGGCAGCTGGGGCAGCTGGGCAGGCAGCACGCGCCGTCACGTATTGACTGACAGGCAGACGCGAGCTGTAATTACGCAGCCAGCACTTGGCACGTAATTAATCGCTTCCACGAGCCCGCGGTCCGACTCCGCGCCGCGAGCGCAAGTCTCGGGCGATCTCATCGCGAGTGGCTCTTCAGAGTGCTTAATGGAATTACCAAACAGCGGGTAGCTTAAGGCGGTGCCGTTAAGAGCTAAGATTAATGCACCAGCTGCCGCCTGCGGACACTGTTCGTCAGAGTCTGCCAGCGCCGGTATGTAGGGCTCTCAGGTAAGGGTGACTGGCACCTGAGTGCCATCGTCCCTATGCACATGTGCCGATGTTACATCCACATGGTTGGGGTTGGTGCGCTGGACTGTCAACAGGGTAAACTCATTTCCAACTCTCTGAGTTGAGGTTGTCATTTTCTGCCACGTGTTTGCACAGATAGGCGCATTTTCGCCGCTCGCTGTTTCGATTCCGAGCACACTGCGAAAACCAAGTGCGGCCATATCGATTGTTGCCGCCGAAAAATACAACAGCACCCTAGAAATTTAAGACCAACCAAAACGCTGGGCGAAACCTTGAAAATAAAGTAAGGGCTTAGACACAATCCTTATGTTGTCAGAGAAAGCAAGTTTCACTGAACAACTCTGACAGAAACCACAGAGAACTAACGACTTCGTATACGAAATCCAATGCGCCTAGAACGGAAACTTTGAAGCAGTGTCTACGGCTATCTTTTTCTATGGCTCCGACACACAAAATCTTAGTTAAAAACGATTCTAAAACTTAGAATGACCACCGGGTTACAGATACACAAATTGGGTATTACTGTGACAGGCAGGAAATGTAACAGTTCGACCATAGTACAGACTGGAGTGGAAGTAATCAAAACCAGATGGAGATGGGCAGCTGGATCCTATACGGTTCAAGGATGCTCTTTGCTATATTTCAAAAGACGGGAAAAACTGAGAAGACATCTTAGTGAACGATGGAATGATAACGGAAAACATGTAGGATCGATACGGATACATGGAGCCGAGGACCGTAAAGCATGGAAAGATTTATCTCTCATTCTCTGTTCCAAAGAGTAAAGCGGCGTGCTTGAACTTAAGTCCATGATAGAGTCGCAGTTCGTTTTCGTACAATTAACAGCTGAACAGGTTGTGTGACAGAAGCAGTTTCAAACCACGAATAAACTGGAACCGGTTACCAGTCCCGTCATTTGTCTGAGATCCAAGGGAAACCCACTGAAAATGTCGGCAGCAACTGGGGTTTGTAGTATTTGTGTACTGTGTGTGTGTGTGTGTGTGTGTGTGTGTGTGAGAGAGAGAGAGAGAGAGAGAGAGAGAGAGAGAGAGAGAGAGGGAGGGAGAGAGAACGTTCCTTGAGGTGTGGCCTGTAGCTTCTAATGACTTCTCAATCAGTTCCGTTTTCAGTCATTTACATGGTCATTTATGATCGAAGTGGCCATTTTATCCAACTCAAATCAAGAAACACGCTACCGACTTGGTCTGGATAAAATACAATCGTAAATTTATTATAAGAACGAAGAAATGTAAGTTAATGCAGATGAGGAGCAAAAGTGTCATGTAATGTTCAGATACAGTGTTACTGGTGTGTTACTTCACACACTCACGTCGATTAAACACTGAGTATCTCAAATCATTTTGGTCAGACTGAAACAGACGGTAGCCGGTTCACAACCGAATATATTGAGATTGGGAACCAATGATCGGAAATGCGTATTTATTGTGTTATGGACACACAGAGCGGACACTGAAGAACAACTACGTAGCTCCAAGTAATTGTTCAAAGTGACAACAGCCAGTCTCAATGAATGCATGACAACGTCGCAGGAATTTCTCCCGCACTCTCTCAAAGATTCTTGGCGTGTGTGCGTGTGTGTGTGTGTGTGTGTGTGTGTGTGTGTGTGTTTTACCAGGAGCTGTTGCACCACGAGACACTAGCAAGTAGGCCTTTATCCGTTTCTGCGGGATTTCATACACTAAAATCTTGACGTAGCACCAGAGGAAAAAGTCCAGAGGTGTCAGATTCAGCGATCACGGTCACCGTTGGACAGAACCTCTCATTCCAATCCAGTGATGAGGGTACTTGTTCAGGCGCTCGCGCACATTATCATCGAACTAGGCTAGTGCACCTTCCCGTTGAAACCACATCCTTTTGCGGACAAGATGGGGTACAGTCTCCAAGAACAGTGGCAGCACATCTCGCAGGAAAACCAGGTAACATGGATCAATCAAACGGGGAGGCAGCAAATAATGTCCTATTAGATGATCTTGGACAATGCCCACCCATACATTGACGGAAAACTGTTGCTGGTAGCCACCGAAGTGGGTGGTGCAGCGATTGTGCTCACTCCGGACATGACTGTTGCGGCTGGTGGAAACACTACCACGGTGCTTCGAGCAATTACTGGGAGCTACCTGCCGGCCGCGGTGGTCTAGCGGTTCTAGGCGCTCAGTCCGGAGCCGCGCGACTGCTACGGTCGCAGGTTCGAATGCTGCCTCGGGCATGGATGTGTGTGATGTCCTTAGGTTAGTTAGGTTTAAGTAGTTCTAAGTTCTAGGGGACTGATGACCATAGATGTTAAGTCCCATAGTGCTCAGAGCCAGCCATTTGGGAGCTACCTGTTGCTATGCGGTGCACACTGTGTGCATCCATAACATAATAAATGTGCATTTCCGAGCATTTGTTCCCTATCTCAATACAATCGGTAGCGGACCCACTTACACCTCTTTCAATTTAACCTCAAAGGCTTGATACACTGTGTTTAACCATAACGTCGAAAAGTGACATGCAATGGGACGAAGCACGTAAGGTCGTTTGTAAAGAAGAGAAATGGTCGACTTCGGTCCATTGGTAGAGTTTTCTGAAACGGTATCTCATCTGTGTCTGTCTATGCAGCGGAGAAGTCAGGGCTACTGACTGTCATGTTCAGAACCTGGGTTCATTTCTGGAATTGCCAGGGGTTTTCCCTTGGTGGGGGGACTGTAACTGGGTGCACTCAACCTCCTGACGTCAATTGAGTAGCTACTTGACTGTTATCGGCTCCAGATCACGAATACTGACACCGGACGGGAGATCGGTGTGCCAACAGCACGCCCTTACATATTTCATCCAATGATGCCATTGGCAGAGGATGACACAGCGTTCGGTCGGTATCAATCGGCCCGCTGGAGCATGTGGACGGAGCTCACGTTTTACGTTGCTCAGCTGTAAATTGGGCCTCGTACAGAAGAAATACTTCAGTTGATTGATGAAAGGAGGAAGTACAAACATGTTCCGGGAAAATCAGGAATACAGAAATACAAGTCGCTGAGGAATGAAATAAATAGGAAGTGCAGGGAAGCTAAGACGAAATGGCTGCAGGAAAAATGTGAAGACATCTAAAAAGATATGATTGTCGGAAGGACAGATTCAGCATACAGGAAAGTCAAAACAACCTTTGGTGACATTAAAAAGAGCAACGGTGGTAACATTAAGAGTGCAACGGGAATTCCACTGTTAAATGCAGAGGAGAGAGCAGATAGGTGGAAAGAATACACTGAAAGCCTCTATGAGGCTGAAGATTTGTCTGATATGATAGAACAAGAAACAGAAGTCGATTTAGAAGAGATAGGGGATCCAGTATTAGAATCGGAATTTAAAAGAGCTTTGGAGGACTTACGGTCAAATAAAGCAGAAGGGATAGATAACATTCCATCAGAATTTCTAAAATCATTGGTGGAAGTGGCAACAAAACGACTATTCACGTTGGTGTGTAGAATATATGAGTCTGGCGATATACCATCTGACTTTCGGAAAAGCATCATCCACACAATTCCGAAGACGGCAAGAGCTGACAAGTGCGAGAATTATCGCACAATCAGCTTAGCAGCTCATGCATCGAAGCTGCTTACAAGAATAATATACAGAAGAATGGAAAAGAAAATTGAGAATGCGCTAGGTGACTATCAGTTTGGCTTTAGGAAAAGTAAAGGGACGAGAGAGGCAATTCTGATGTTACGGCTAATAATGGAAGCAAGGCTAAAGAAAAATCAAGACACTTTCATAGGATTTGTCGACCTGGAAAAAGCGTTCGACAATATAAAATGGTGCAAGCTGTTCGAGATTCTGAAAAAAGTACGGGTAAGCTATAGGGAGAGACGGGTCATATACAATATGTACAACAACCAAGAGGGAATAATAAGAGTGGACGATCAAGAACGAAGTGCTCGTATTAAAAAGGGTGTAAGACAAGGCTGTAACCTTTCGCCCCTACTCTTCAATCTGTACATCGAGGAAGCAATGATGGAAATAAAAGAAAGGTTCAGGAGTGGAATTAAAATACAAGGTGAAAGGATATCAATGATACGATTCGCTGATGACATTGCTATCCTGAGTGAAAGTGAAGAAGAATTAAATGATCTGCTGAACGGAATGAACAGTCTAATGAGTACACAGTATGGTTTGAGAGTAAATCGGAGAAAGACGAAGGTAATGAGAAGTAGTAGAAATGAGAACAGCGAGAAACTTAACATCAGGATTGATGGTCACGAAGTCAATGAAGTTAAGGAATTCTGCTACCTAGGCAGCAAAATAACCAATGACGGACGGAGCAAGGAGGACATCAAAAGCAGACTCGCTATGGCAAAAAAGGCATTTCTGGCCAAGAGAAGTCTACTAATATCAAATACCGGCCTTAATTTGAGGAAGAAATTTCTGAGGATGTACGTCTGGAGTACAGCATTGTAAGGTAGTGAAACATGGACTGTGGGAAAACCGGAACAGAAGAGAATTGAAGCATTTGAGATGTGGTGCTATAGACGAATGTTGAAAATTAGGTGGACTGATAAGGTAAGGAATGAGGAGGCTCTACACAGAATCGGAGAGGAAAGGAATATGTGGAAAACACTGCTAAGGAGAAGGGACGGGATGATAGGACATCTGCTAAGACATGAGGGAATGACTTCCATGGTACTAGAGGGAGCTGTAGAGGGCAAAAACTGTAGAGGAAGACAGAGATTGGAATACGCCAAGCAAATAATTGAGGACGTAGGTTGCAAGTGCTACAAAAAAAAAAAAAAAAAAAAAAAAAAAAAAAAAAAAAAAAAAAAAAAAAAAAAAAACCAGAACACTTTTTGCGACCCTCCCTTGAGTACTGCTCGACTGTTTAGGATCCACACTACACTGGATTAAAGGAAGACAACTAAGCAATTGAGAGTCATGCTTCGGAAATGCTACCATTGGTGAAACACGGACATTTATTGACAATTTTGTAAACGTGGCTATACAAAGAAAACTTGTGTAGTAGCCATAAGCGCCTGCAGATAGGCAATCACTTGACACATCTCCGATGCCATTTGCCTGCCTGCAGATGCTTAGGGCTATTTCACAGGTTTTCTCCATAAAGGCACATTTTTAAAGTTTAAAATAAATGTGGGTTGAGTGCCACCTACGGTTTTGCCAAACTGAGGGGAGGGGCTTTGCCATTCTATTCATGTATGTATCAATGTCAAACCATCCGTGATCAACACTTGGGGGTGAAACAGGAGCACTGAGAAAACATAAGCACCCATTGCTGCATCAGATCTCGTTAAAATTTTGTCGAATGGTTTTGAACTGTCTGTTGTACCACCCTGTACACCATAGTAAAAACTGTGGTCGCACTGCACATAGAGGAGGGTGATCAAGTTCATTGTGTTGATAGACCACACTGTTCTTGGAGAAAGGTTTGCATCAGGGAGATATCAGCAGTATCAAATATTGTCAAGAACGTCTTCCTGTCGGCCATTGCAGTGCAAACTGTCGTTTTCTACTGCAAAATGTGTGGTAATCAACGTGCCAATGTAAGGAGTGCTTTTATTGATGCCCTTTATGCCACCTCCTGAGGCCTTTTCGTGTCGATTCTGAGTGGCGATGTGTTTGAAATCTTTTGCTCTGCCATCCTTAAGAAAACAGCGTGATTTCAATGCCGGGCGTCACGGTTCTGGCCTCCATCGCAGAGGCGTAAAAAGAAGGTGTGAGGTGTGGGTATAGGGGGTGCGACTACCTTCCCATCGTCTGACACGCCCACGGTGACAAGGTACAGAATTTTGGTGAAATGTGGGGCCAATGTCACATGGTTAACCCACTTTACGAGGGGCCGTCGAGCCCGAGGGTGACGTCGCAATACGCCAAGCTTTTGCACCATTACAGGGGAAGTTGCTAGAGCCAAATTTCGGACTTATATCGCAGTGGGAGATAATTACTTCGTTTCGAAAAAGTGGTACTTTTTTGCGCAGCGTAGGTTGACAGGCATCTACATCTACATTTATACTCCGCAAGCCACCCAACGGTGTGTCCCCCCAGGGGGTCCACAACTCTTTCGTGGATACGTGCGTGGCGAGCACGGGGCCCCGAGCCATTGCAGCCTTCTTTCTCTCCCGGGCTGCATTTCCTTTCCCTTCCCCTCCTTTCCCCTCCATACCCCTTTCCCCTCGCCCTCTCCTCTCCCTCTATTGGTGTCCTTGCTTATGTTGGCCCCCGCTATCCTCCTGGTTCTGTTGGTTTTACACTCTGGCTTTGTTGCGTAATCATCTCCTCCTTTTGGCATTCCTTGGTCCCCCTCTGGGGTTTGACCTCCATTCCAAAATTTCTCTTTCCGTAGTGTGAGCCATTTGGGGAAGAGCACCTTACCTAGTGTCTCCGACGTGTGCCCTCCTAGTATATTCCACCTTTTCTTCTATGTTGTTGTCTGATGCTAGGGTGCATAGCCAGCACGGTAGCCAGCCCGTGTGGTGGGGTCGCTATGTACCCTTTTGGTTGAGCCCCCTGAACACACAGGGATCACACTTCTGATACCTGAGCTGCGACCTCCTCATGCATGCCTTGGAGTGGTTGCTCGTCATCCTGGAGCATCGGAACTCCCGGCAATGGCCGCCGTGCCAGACGGCCCTTGCTGTGGCTGGGTGGCGCCCGTGAGGAGAGCCCCTGATCGGAGTGGGTGGTATCAGGGCGGACGCTATGCAGATGAAACGCATAAGGGTCCAAACCTCTGGCCGCTCTTCTGCGGCCGTCTCTCTGCGTGGTACTGATTCCTCAAGTGCTGCTTCTCTTGCCCCTTCGGCCTTCCCTTCCGTGGCTACCCCCTGGGAGGAGGGTCAGGCCCGTCGTCTAGGGGCAAAACCTTTCCCCCGTTATCTAGTTTGCACCAGGACTGATGGAGATACTTTCACCGGTGTCAAACCTTTATTCTTTGTGGAACACATTGAAGACAAGTTCGGCGAAGTGGACTCCCTGAGCAAGATGCGGTCGGGTTCATTACTGATAAAAACTGCTTCGGCTGCCCAATCTGCGGCCCTTCGTGCCTGTACCCATCTTGGCACAATTCCCGTGTCCATTACCCCTCACCAGTCTCTAAATATGGTACAAGGTGTGATTTTTCACAGAGACCTCATCCTTCAAACTGATGAGGAACTTCGGGACAATCTCGGACGGCAGGGTGTTCACTTTGTTCGGCGTGTTCAGAAGGGTCCTAAAGATAATCGTATTGATACTGGTGCCTTTATCCTGGCCTTTGAAGGGGATACCCTTCCTGAGAAAGTTAAGATTATGGTCTATCGCTGTGATGTGAAGCCGTACATCCCACCTCCTATGCGGTGTTTTAAGTGCTTGCGTTTTGGCCACATGTCTTCTCGCTGTACCCAGGACCCTCTCTGTGGTGACTGTGGACGTCCACTCCATGAGGGGAGTCCCTGTGTTCCCCCTCCTGTATGTGTAAATTGTCATGGTAGTCATTCTCCACGTTCAGCAGATTGCCCAGTCTATAAGAAAGAAAAAAAGATACAGGAGTATAAGTCTCTTGATCGTTTAAGCTACACAGAGGCCCGTAAGAAATATGCACGATTGCACCCTGTGTCCATGACATCTAGTTACGCCTTGGTTACATCTTCATCCCTTCCTCCCCCTTCCTTACCCCCGTCCCGGACCCCTCTCCTTCCCCCCTCCCCTGCGGCTCCCACACCTTCTCCTCTGGGCGCCGCTCCCCCTCCCCAGCCGGAGAAGTGTCCCACTCCTTCGGCGTCTGCCGGTCAAGGGCGCCTCTCCCGGGATGCCCCTTCCCGGCACCTTTCAGGTCAAAGGTCTGCTGCAGCGCGGCGACCGCGAGAGCCGCGGTCTATCGGCCCCCAGGTCGCCCGGTCTCTTTCTGTTCCTGATCTTGCTGCAGCTGGCTCCATTATGCCACACAGCCCTCCTCGATCTCAGCCTGAAAAGAAGAAGAAACATAAGTCCCGGGACAAAGAGCCTCTGGTGTCACCGGAGGTCCCTTCCCCGGCTTCACAACCGGATTCTGACCTGTCGTTTATGGATGTCGCCCCCTCCTTGTCGGTGACAGGTGGGGACCCGGCGGTATGACTGGATTTAGCGTGTTCAGCCCTCATTTAAACCATCGTTCTGTGGTTCTCCAATGGAATTGTAATGGCTACTATCGTCACCTTCCGGAATTGAAATCCCTTCTTTCGTCCTACTCAGCAGCTTGTGTGGTTCTCCAGGAATCTCATTTTACTGATGCTCACTCACCGACCCTCCGTGGGTTCCGTGTTTTCTGTCGAAATCGGGTCGGACCCTTGCGGGCTTCTGGTGGCGTTTGTACGTTGGTCCGTACAGACATTGCTAGCACGTGGATTCCTCTCCAAACTACATTGGAAGCAGTTGCTGTTAGGGTCCACTTAGACTCTGCAGTCACAGTATGCAATCTTTATCTCCCTCCTGACAGGACTCTTACACCTGCTGCCTTAACCACCCTTCTTCAGCAACTTCCTCCTCCCTTCCTCCTCCTTGGGGATTTTAATGCTCATCATCCTTTGTGGGGCAGTGCCTTTCCATCTACACGAGGTCTTCTTATCGACCAATTTATTGCAGACCACGACCTGTGCCTTCTTAATGATGGCTCCCCTACTCATTTCAGTGCTGGTCATGGTACCTTTTCTGCCATTGATCTTTCTCTTTCTTCTCCCTCTCTCCTCCCTTCATTACACTGGTCGCCACACGACGACCTTTGTGATAGTGACCATTTCCCGTTGATTATCACGCTCCCTTCCCGCTCCCCGATGGAGAGGTTACCTCGTTGGTCTTTCCACCGCGCCGATTGGCCTCTATATACTGCACAGGTCGAGTTTTCTCCCTCTTTGTCGGGTTGTATTGATGACGTCCTACGTGACGTGTCTGACGCGATTGTTCGCGCTGCTAACCTTGCTGTCCCGCGCTCATCTGGACAATTTCGTCGTCGGCAAGTCCCGTGGTGGAGTACGGCCATTGCCATTGCCATCCGTGATCGCCGTCGAGCTTTGCAACACTTTAAGAGGCACCCATCTGTAGCCAGCCTTTCTACCTTTAAGCGCTTTCGCGCTAAAGCCCGTTATTTAATCAAACAGAGCAAGCGGATATGTTGGGAACGATTCGTTTCTTCCCTTGGTTCCACTGTCCCTCTGTCACGGGTATGGGCTACACTTCGCTCTCTCCAAGGTTGCCATCGGCAGTCCACCCTCCCAGGCCTTCACCTCCCGGATGGCATTTGTACGGACCCATTAGTTCTCGCAGAACATCTTGCGACCCATTTTGCAGTGGCATCAGCGTCGGCCTCCTATCCAGCTGCTTTCCTTCATCAAAAACAGCAGGCTGAAGCTGTCACCTTATGTTTCACCACTTGTGAGTCAGAATCTTACAACGAACCTTTCACTGAATGGGAATTTCTTTCTGCTCTATCTGCTTCTCATGATACGGCTCCTGGCCCAGATTCCATTCATAACCAGCTGCTTCAACATCTCAGTGCTCCACAACGGCACCATCTTCTTCGGGTGTTTAACCGTATCTGGCTCCAGGGTGACTTCCCTTCTCAGTGGAGGGATAGCATTGTGGTTCCTGTCCTTAAGCCTGGTCAGAACCCCCTATCTGTTGACAGCTATCGGCCAATTAGTTTGACCAATGTTGGTTGTAAGTTACTTGAACGGCTGGTAGCCCGTCGGCTCACTTGGGTCCTCGAATCTCGGGATCTATTGTCCCCTTACCAGTGTGGCTTTCGAGAGGGACGATCTCCAATCGATCATTTGCTTCGCTTGGAATCCGCAGTTCGGCAGGCTTTTTCCCAGCGCCGCCATTTGGTTGCAGTGTTTTTTGACCTTCGCAAGGCCTATGACACGGCCTGGCGCCATCACATCTTACTAACCCTTCATCAGTGGGGTCTTCGGGGCCCACTCCCGATTTTTATCCGCCAGTTCCTGATCCATCGGTCATTCAGAGTTCGAGTTGGTACTGCTTTTAGTTCTCCACGGACCCAGGAGACGGGCATCCCACAGGGTTCTGTCTTGAGTGTCCTTCTTTTCCTCATTGCTATCGATGGACTTGTGGCCTCTGTCGGTCCCTTGGTCGCCCCTGCCCTGTATGTGGATGATTTCTGCATTTGGGTTAGTTCCTCCTCGATGCCATCTGCAGAACGGCAGCTCCAGGTGGCTATACGGCGTGCCTCTGCATGGACCCTCTCCCACGGGTTTCAATTCTCTCCTTTAAAATCGCGGGTGGTCCACTTCTGTCGCCGTACTACGGTCCACCCTGATCCAGAGCTCTATCTCGCTGCACAAAGATTGCCTGTGGTTCCACAGTTTCGTTTCCTAGGTCTTCTTTTCGACAACAAGCTCACTTGGCTGCCCCATATCAGACTCCTGAAGGTAGGATGTTTCCGTAAACTCAATGTCCTTCGCTTCCTTGCCCACTCCTCCTGGGGTGCGGACCGTTCCCTCCTCCTCCGTCTTTATCGTGCTCTAGTTCTGTCACGTTTGGACTATGGTTGTCAAGTTTATGGTTCAGCTGCTCCTTCCACGTTGCACGTGCTGGATCCAGTCCACCATCGTGGTATCCGTTTGGCCACCGGTGCCTTCGCTACTAGCCCTGTTGATAGTCTCCTGGTTGAAGCTGGGATCCCCCCCCTTTCTGTTCGGCGGTCCCAGCTTCTGGTGTCTTATGCCCTTACTATCCGTTCTTCTCCCGCTCATCCTTCCTATTCTATCCTATTCCCCGCGTCGCCCGCCTGACTCCCGCCCTCGGGCGGGTTTACCGGTTGGGCTGCGCCTTGCGTCTCTTACCCGTGATTTTCGGCTTCCTTCTTTGTCCTGTCTTCCTCGCTCCCTCCCCTCCACCCCTCCTTGGTTAGTTCCTCGGCCTCGAATTCGGATGGATCTCCGCCGCGGTCCGAAAGATTCCATCCCCCCGGTGGTGTTCCGTTCCTTTTTCCGCCAAATTTTATGGGAGTTTCGGGATGCTGTTGTTTTTTACACTGATGGTTCTAAATCTGCTGATCATGTTGGGTATGCCTTCACGTCCTTTGTTGGAACGGAAAATCATCTACTGCCACCCTCATGTGGGGTGTTTACTGCGGAATTGATGGCAATTTCCCGGGCCCTTACCTTTATTAAACAATCCCAACACAACCGCGTTTTGTTATGTACGGACTCGATGAGTGGCCTTCTTGCTATTGACCGGTGTTTTTCGCGCCATCCCTTGGTCTCTGCCATCCATGACCATCTCGCTGATCTTCACCGTGCTGCTTGTTCCATTGACTTCCTATGGGTCCCGGGCCATGTGGGTATCCCGGGTAATGAGCTCGCTGATCGTTTGGCTGGGGGAGCAGTTACTTACCCCCCGTTTTCTGTAACCCCTCCTGCAGCGGATTTACGGCTTCACATCAAATCCCACTTTGCACAGTCATGGGCCAATTCTTGGGAGGCTACTCCACTGTCTAATAAACTTGGTGCCATTAAGGTGAATACAGGCCCATGGCGTTCTTCCTTTAGCCTCTCCCGCAAGGACTCGACCACACTGTGTCGTCTCCGCATTGGCCATACCAGGCTGACCCATGGTTTCCTTTTGCGTGATGAGCCACCCCCGCTATGTGGTTGTGGAGCCTTCCAGTCAGTGGCCCACATTTTGGTTGAATGCCCCCTTCTTTTGGCTCTGCGTGCTAAGTACAGACTCCCCCACACTTTACCTTTGATGTTGGCTGACGATTCCCGGATGGTCTCTCTGGTTCTAGGTTTCCTCCGGGAGAGTGGTTTTTATTCTCAGTTTTAAAGTTTTTAATCTCCCTCTGGTGTTGGGGCAGGGCGGTGAGTGTTTGGGTGTCTCCCACTGTAGGCAGTGTTCAGAGATTCCCGATTCACCTCCCTGACCGGAATCCTCTTTTCTTTCCCTTTTACTCTGTTTTCACCCCTTCTTTTTAAGGCTTGGTTAGTTTTTCTATTCCCATACGTACTTTCTGCATTATAGCAGTTGTACCTTTTAAGTAACAGGTGGTCTTGCCTATGCTGTTTCAGCATAGTGTTGGGTTCGTTCTCTTGCCAACTTCCCTCATTTGTTTTTACTAATGACAACGTGACTGCCCTTTTACGTTTCCCCTTTATCCGTTTTATTTTTCTGACTATACTGAGATGTCCCGTTAGCAGAATGGAGTCTATTTGAAACAAGGGACTGATGACCTTCCTGTTTGGTCCCTTTAACCTCAAACAACCAACCAACCAACCAACGGTGTGTGGCGGAGGGCACTTTACGTACCACTGTCATTACCTCCCTTTCCTGTTCCAGTCGCGTATGGTTCGCGGGAAGAACGACTGTCTGAAAGCCTCCGTGCGCGCTCTAATCTCTCTAATTTTACATTCGTGATCTCTTCGGGAGGTATAAGTAGGGGGAAGCAATATATTCGATACCTCATCCAGAAACGCACCCTCTCGAAACCTGGCGAGCAAGCTACACCGCGATGCAGAGCGCCTCTCGTGCAGAGTCTGCCACTTGAGTTTGTTAAACATCTCCGTAACGCTATCACGGTTACCAAATAACCCTGTGACGAAACGCGCCGCTCTTCTTTGGATCCTCTCTATCTCCTCCGTCAACCCGATCTGGTACGGATCCCACGCTGATGAGCAATACTCAAGTATAGGTCGAACGAGTGTTTTGTAAGCCACCTCCTTTGTTGATGGACTACATTTTCCAAGGACTCTCCCAATGAATCTCAACCTGGTACCCGCCTTACCAACAATTAATTTTATATGATCATTCCACTTCAAATCGTTCCGCACGCATACTCCCAGATATTTTACAGAAGTAACTGCTACCAGTGTTTGTTCCGCTATCATATAATCATACAATAAAGGATCCTTCTTTCTATGCATTCGCAGTACATTACATTTGTCTATGTTAAGGGTCAGTTTCCACTCCCTGCACCAAGTGCCTATCCGCTGCAGATCTTCCTGCATTTTGCTACAATTTTCTAATGCTGCAACTTCTCTGTATACTACAGCATCATCCGCGAAAAGCCGCATGGGACTTCCGACACTATCTACTAGGTCATTTATATATATTGTGGAAAGTAATGGTCCCATAACACTCCCCTGTGGCACGCCAGAGGTTACTTTAACGTCTGTAGACGTCTCTCCATTGATAACAACATGCTATGTTCTGTTTGCTAAAAACTCTTCAATCCAGCCACACAGCTGGTCGGATATTCCGTAGGCTCTTACTTTGTTTATCAGGCGACAGTGCGGAACTGTATCGAACGTCTTCCGGAAGTGAAGAAAAATAGCATCTACCTGGGAGCCTGTATCTAATATTTTCTGGGTCTCATGAACAAATAAAGCGAGTTGGGTCTCACACGATAGCTGTTTCCGGAATCCATGTTGATTCCTACATAGTAGATTCTGGGTTTCCAAAAACGACATGATACTCGAGCAAAAAACATGTTCTAAAATTCTACAACAGATCGACGTCAGAGATATAGGTCTATAGTTTTACGCATCTGCTCGACGACCCTTCTTGAAGACTGGGACTACCTGTGCTCTTTTCCAATCATTTGGAACCTTCCGTTCCTCTAGAGACTTGCGGTACACGGCTGTTAGAAGGGGGGCAAGTTCCTTCGCGTACTCTGTGTAGAATCGAATTGGTATCCCGTCAGGTCCAGTGGACTTTCCTCTGTTGAGTGATTCCAGTTGCTTTTCTATTCCTTGGACACTTATTTCAATGTCAGCCATTTTTTCGTTTGTGCGAGGATTTAGAGAAGGAACTGCAGTGCGGTCTTCCTCTGTGAAACAGCTTTGGAAAAAGGTGTTTAGTATTTCAGCTTCACGCGTGTCATCCTCTGTTTCAATGCCATCATCATCCCGGAGTGTCTGGATATGCTGTTTCGAGCCACTTACTGATTTAACGTAAGACCAGAACTTCCTAGGATTCTCTGTCAAGTCGGTACATAGAATTTTACTTTCGAATTCACTGAACGCTTCACGCATAGCCCTCCTTACGCTAACTTTGACATCGTTTAGCTTCTGTTTGTCTGAGAGGTTTTGGCTGCGTTTAAACTTGGAGTGAAGCTCTCTTTGCTTTCGCAGTAGTTTCCTAACTTTGTTGTTGTACCACGGTGGGTTTTTCCCGTCCCTCACAGTTTTACTCGGCACGTACCTGTCTAAAACGCATAATACGATTGCCTTGAACTTTTTCCATAAATACTCAACATTGTCAGTGTCGGAACAGAAATTTTCGTTTTGATCTGTTAGGTTGTCTGAAATCTGCCTTCTATTACTCTTGCTAAACAGATAAACCTCCCTCCCTTTTTTTATATTCCTACTAATTTCCATATTCAGGGATGCTGCAACGGCCTTATGATCACTGATTCCCTGTTCTGTACATACAGAGTGGAAAAGTTTGGGCCTGTTTGTTATCAATAGGTCCAAGATGTTATCTCCACGAGTCGGTTCTCTCAGAGCATGTCGCTGAACTCAATATTGTCCTCAGAGGCAGCCCCCAGAGGTTTCACCGACGTGTGAGGCCCATGCGAGGTTTCGGCGCGCAGGTATGGCAGCGATGAAAGGCGGAAGCGGCGGCTGGCAATTAGGCGCTGGGAGCAGGCGGCCTCGCGACTCTAGCCCCACGGCCGCTCCCCGCTGCACGGCGGATATTGCGACCGTAGGGCGCAGACGGGACCGCCGCACGCGCCACGCTTGAGCAACTCCACCTCAGCTCAAGGGTGCTCCACTTTCGTGACCGCGCTGTCCTACACTGCATACGCGAGCGTCACTGCGAGGGTGGGGCGCGAATTAATCACCTCTGGTGAAACACTGGTGCAATACGCCTGCTGCAGCAGCACGCCTCTTTCCCAGTTACTCCGCTTCTGCAGGCTAGCACTCGCAATCTACATCTACATCTGTCCTCTGTAAGCTACCTTACGGTGTGTGGCTTAGGGTACCTCTCACATCACTATTATTTTCCCCTTTTTCTAACCCAATCGCGAATGGTGCGTGGGAAAACGACTGTCAATAAACTTCCGTACGAACGCTAATTTTTATGATTTTTTCGTCATAGCTATTTCGTGAATCATTTCTGTGGAGAAGGAAGGAAGGTTAGGGTTTAATGTGCCGTCGAATTGAGGTCATTAGAGATGGAGCGCAGCCGGCCGCTCTGCCCGAGCGCTTCTAGGAGCTTCAGTCTGGAACCGCGCTTTGCTGCGGTCGCAGGATCGAATCCTGCCTCTGACGTGGATGTGTATGATGTCCTTAGGTTAGTTAGGTTTAAGTAGTTCTAAGTCTAGGGGACTGATGACCTCAGATGTTAAGTCCCATAGTGCTTAGAGCCATTTTTAGATGGAGCACAAGTTCACATGCAGACATCGAGGTGTCAGACACTCAGATCGGTACGAAACGTTGTGTGTCGACAGAGTATCAACAAATCTCCGATTTAGTTCGTACTATGTGCTGTCGTCCAGCAGAACGCGCGTAAACTTTAATTAAAACTAAAACCAGAACTACGGCGCGTAGTAAAAGCTAACTGTGAGCAAAATATACTTATAGCTACCGTGGAGAAGTTGGAGACGCGTTAGATCGTCGTACCAAGGGTCAAACCGCAATGATATTCTTTTTTATTTCATTGCATTATTCGTGAAAGTGTTATAGGGACTAATAATAGCTCCGGACGTGTGATACAATTGTTTCTTTATTCTACTGTTCTTATTGTTTACTTTTATTCTGTGAAGCTACAAATGCACTAGCTGCTTCATCACGAGTGGTGTCTGCTCTGCCGGACATGTCCGACAGAACAGATATACTCTACAGGTTTGCTACTTTCAGCTAACGAAGAGAAAGCAGACTCCTGAAAGAACATTGCTAAAACTCCGATAAGTCATTTTACCTGTCAGGAAAACGTTCTCCTATATAACAGTTTCAAACGTAAACAGGTAAAAAATATTGTCATATGTAGTTTTTGAACGCAGGATCTTCAGTACGCCAATCTGACGCTCTACCACTTCACCCACTTCAAAGTTGAAGAGCAATTATCCACAGATACGTTTTTCCTGTCCTCAGTCGTTCTGGTGTTGCTTTAATTATCATTTACGCATATTCTACTGGACAATAGCACATAGCACGAATTAAATCGGTATTCTCGGTGCTACTCTACAGACATACAACGTTTGGTACCGATCTTAGAGTCTGATATTTGGAGGTTTGGGTGTCACATTATTTCAACGATGTAGAAGGAAATCGGCCGTGCCCTTTCAAAAGAACAGTCCCGGCATTTGCTTGGAGCGGTTTTAGGGAAAGCACGGAGGACCTAAATCTGGATGGCCGGACGCGTATTTGAACGGTCGCCCGCCCGTCATTTGTGGGAGATGCAATATGTTGCCCAACTGGTCTCCGAAGGTACGCTCTTCGGATTTCAACACTAAACCGCTCCGTGATACAGGACGCCTCTCTTATTTTGACTGCCACAGCACTTGGTTGAGTATCTCTGTATCCCCCTTTTAGGCGATAAACTTTCTTGTCACAGTTCATTACTCAACACAAATGAGTCTGCCACAGCACCCCTGGCGTTTTTTTTTTTTTTTTTGTTTTTTTTGTTTTTGTTTTGTTTTTTTTACTCCTGCATTGATCCTCGTTTGTTTCGAGTTGTTATTTTTGTGTACACATTAGCAGCATAATTGATTGTGTTGTGAGAGCTGTCTGCTGTGCATTTTGCCATCTGCAAAGTTATGAGTTACTATCGTTTTTACGGAAAAATCGAAATATGGTAACAAAATCTAAGAACAGGGAATGATAGAGTTTATTAAAGACAAAATCAGAATGTATAGTGGAAGTTCTTATCAAAGGACGTGTGATAAATTCTTTACATTCCTGAGCAATGAAGCAATAGGAAAAGGGTCGTTCAAATACACTCTAAAGCGAAAAAAGACACACCACGGAGGTACTTTCCGAATGGGACTGAAATCGGTAGATGTGTTGTAAATTCTGTCCAATTTGCACGTTAAATCGTCAAAATCGAGAGCTGGTTGGAGGGCCCTGCCCATAATGCTCCAAACCTTCTCAGCTGGGGAGGATATGCCAAGAACGAAGATAAACAGTAGAAATTCTCGCCGTGTCTGGGCGGGCATTACCTTTCTGAAATGTAAGCCCACGATGATTTGCCTGAAGGGTAACAAAGTTGGCCGTAGGATACTGTCGAAGTAGCGCTGTACAGTAAGGTTGCTGTGGATGACAACCAAAGGAGTCCTGCTACGAAAAGAAATGGAATGGAACCCCGTACCTCACTCATGGTTTTCGGGTCGTATGGTAGACGATAGTCTATCCCACCACTGTCCGGGACGTCTCCAGGGACGTCTTCGCTGTTCATGGGAACTCAATTCCAAGCCAGAATCATTACTGAAGCCAACTGTACTCCGTGTATTAAGACTCCACGCCGAAGACGTCTCTGGACATGACCCGCACAGCGGTGAGATACCATCTGACTATCGCCCGCCATACCGATTTCAGTCCTACTCGGAAAATTCCTTCGTGGTGCATCGCTCTTTTTTTTCTTTGTCTTAGAGTGTATTTTAGAGTATATACATTTATTTGCTCGAAAAATATATACTCCCAAACACTTCGAACAATACCTAGAACACAATAAGCAGCGCATTGTTTACTTTATCTTTTGTATGGCGTTTCCTTTGCTAAGCGCCTAAAACAGCGATCGTCAAAGCTTTTTGCTCGAGAGCCAGTATTAACATTGAGGGACGACACCTCCGGCCGCATATGTACCAATCTTATTACTAATTGGTAAGCTACACAAATCGATAAGTTGCAAGCGTCCAGTAGACTAGTTGTGGTAAGGGCGCGATAAGTTGGCAGCTGGCCCCCAAGTAGAGATCGTTAAAAATCGGTACCATTCAGACCACTTCGTGTCATTTCAAATTGTTGCATCCTCAGCGACCCCAAAGTCGTAGCACAGCTTTGCCTAAGTCTTGTGTTGTCTATGTGAACGGATCCTTAATTGGTTAATAAAAGTAATTGTACTTATGTTTCAAAGCATTATCCAATATAAGACACTATGACATATGATTTGAATGTCAGTTTTCTTCTACTCATTGCACTGTATTATACGATCTTTAATGTAATGTTCCTCGCGCAAGTAAGTACCACATTTGAAGATGACCGCCTCTGTAACACGCATTCACAAATCCGTGTTACTTCCGTCTCAAAATTCATACCGCAGCAGTTGATCGCTACCAGACGATCGCACACGCGAGTTATCGGCACTGGAAGACAAAACAATAAACGTTTCCTGCTGTAACACAGCAGTGGCCACCCTACTTGACCCCTATACCCCTGAGTTAAGCGGCCAACTTTACTTTGCTCATGGACGAATTCATCAACATCGATTAAAACTAAGCACATCTTAAAATCGTAACAGGCTGCGTAAGTATATTTTTGTTACTATGCAGGAAAACTACAGCTCCTACCGTTAACTGACGTTTTGGATTCTGCTGTTAGTTGTCAGGTGCATATTGTTATAAAATACGGCTGAGAATCGCGGGCCACACGAATACTTGATTTGGGCCGCATGCGGCCAACGCGCCACAGTTTGGCGACCACTGGCCTAAAACATCGAAAATTATTTGTCTCGAAAATAATTCTGACTTTTTCACCGTTGAAATAATTTTCATTAAAACATGTTTGCCTTTTTACATACTTATTTGTCCTTAATATAGGTCTTTTCTTTGTAAAACCTACACTACTGGCCATTAAAATTGCTACACCAAGAAGAAATGCAGATAATAAACGGGTATTCATTGGATAAATATATTATACTAGAACTGATATTTAATTACATTTTCACGTAATTTGGGTGCATAGATCCTGAGAATTCAGTATCCAGAACAACCACATCTGGCCGTAATAACGGCCTTGATACGCCTGGGCATTGAGTCAAACAGTGCTTGGATGGCGTGTACAGGTACAGCTGCCCATGCAGCTTCAACACGATACCACAGTTCATCAAGAGTAGTGAGTGCCGTATTGTGACGAGACAGTTACTCGGCCACCATTGACCAGACGTTTTCAATAGGTGAGAGATCTGGAGAATGCGCTGGCCAGGGCAGCAGTCGAACTTTCACTGTATCCAGAAAGGCTCGCACAGGACGTGCAACATGCGGTCGTGCATTATCCTGCTGAAATGTAGGGTTTAACAGGGATTGAATGAAGGGAAGAGCCACGGGTCGTAACACATGTGAAATGTAACGTCCACTGTTCAAAGTACCGTCAATGCGAACAAGAGGTGACCGAGACGTGTAAACATAGGTACCCCATACCATCACGCCGGGTGATACACCAGTACGGCGATGACGAATACACGCTTCAAATGTGCATTCACCGCGATGTCGCCAAACACGGATGCGACCATCATGATGCTGTAAATAGAAGCTGGATTACTCCGAAAAAATGACGTTTTGCCATTCGTGTAGGTTCGTAAAGGGTAACCGCAGCCATGGTCTCCGAACTGATAGTCCATGCAGCTGCAAACGTCGTCGAACTGTTAGTGCAGATGGTTGTTGCCTTGCAAAGGCTGTTGACTCATGCCTGTCATCTCGACTGCTAGTGATACGAGGCCGTTTGGATCCAGCACGGCGTTCCGTATTACCCTCCTGTACCCACCGATTCCATATTCTGCTAACAGTTATTGGATCTCGACCAACGCGAGCAGCAATGTCGCGATACGATAAACCACAATCGCGATAGGTTACAATCCGACCTTTATCAAAGTCGGAAACGTAATGGTACGCAATTCTCCTCCTTACACGAGGCATCACAACAACGTTTCACCAGGCAACGCCGGTCAACTGCTGTTTGTGTATGAGAAACCGGTTGGAAAGTTTCCTCATGTCAGCACGTTGTAGGTGTCACCACCGGCGCCAACCTTGTGTGAATGCTCTGAAAAGCTAATCGTTTGCATATCACAGCATCTTCTTCCAATCGGTTAAATTTCGCGTCTGTAGCACGTCATATTCGTGGTGTAGCAATTTTAATGGCCAGTCGTGTAAATACCTATTTGCTTTCACATATGCCATTGTCTCCTATTGGATAAAAGTAGTAGGAGAAATACCAAGACGTCGAACTACCTTTTCAGTGTGTCACGAAAAAAAAAAGCAAATAACAAAATAAAGATTGAGAAGACACGAAAGCACAAAGTCTATTTCTATAGTAGAAGTGCGCTCGGCCGATAAAGGTTATCTTCTGACGTTAGCAGACGCTGACATAGCCCCTTGTTTTTGCCCTACTTACTTACTTACAAGCAGGCCCGACGGGCTTACGCACTTCGAGTAGTCGATTTTGACTAGAAGCTGCATTTGGTAGCCGGGCGGTCTACGGCGTCTTGCGACGGTTAGCGCGACTCCCCTCGTCGGAGGTTCGAGTCCTCCCTCGGGCATGGGTGTGTGTGTTGTCCTTAGCGCAAGTTAGTTTAAGTTAGATTAAGTAGTGTGTGAGCCTAGGGACCGATGACGTCAGCAGTTTGGTCCCATAGGAACTTACCATCATTTTGACCAGAAAGTCCCACGTGGAAAACGGGCTTAAGGCTCTCCCGCTTACTAAGCGGTCTTGTAATGAAACGAGCCGCTCTTCGTTGGTTCTTCTCTACCTTCTCTGATAATATTACATGGTGATTGTTTCACACTGATGTACATTGTCCCAGAATCAGTCGAACAAGTGTTTTGTAAGCCACTTCCTTCATCGATGATTACATTTGCGTAGAACTCTTCCAGTGAAATGGTTGAAATGGCTCTGAGCACTATGGGACTTAACTTCTGAGGTCATCAGTCCCCTATAACTTGAGAACTACTTCAACCTAACTAACCTAGTGACATCACACACATCCATGCCTGAGGCAGGATTCGAACCTGCGACCGTAGCAGTCACGCGGTTCCAGACTGAAGCGCCTAGAACCGCACGGCCACACCGGCCGGCTCTTCCAGTGAATCTCAGCCTTTCATCTACTTTCCTTACAATTCGTTTTATGTGGTCATTAAACTTTAGGTCGCTCCGCATTGTTACTTCGAGGTATTTTTCGAGTGTTACTGTTTCCAGTGATTTGCCACCAATAGCGAAATCGAGCGGTAGGAGATCTCTTTGCTTATTTAAGGGCAAAATGTTATATTCTTTACGTCTAGAATCAATGATCAGTCCTTACACCAATCATCTATCCCATAGAGATCTTTCTGCGTTTCGCAACATTTCGGCGTTACAACCTTCCAACAGAAGTCAACATCGACTGCACAAGGCCTCATCGATCTTCCGACGTTATCCACTAGATAGATATTTTTTGTATACTGCAATCTTAATGACCTGCTTTTGTGCTCCGCGCTAGCCTTCGTCGCATCACTTATTTTCAAAACTGAAGAGAAATCTGAAGCAATTTTCAAATGAATTGCACACATCATAGGATTAGCTTTTTCACATTTATACATGTTTATTATCACTCACGGTGGTGATCAGCAGTACGTTAGTATTCACATGTTTCATGTAACAGGTCAGAAAGTTCACATATAAGTAGCCATCATCGATGCTGACTGACAGAAAACTTAATATACTACTTGACGTATAACTTTACATATACTGAATGGCGGGCGACGACCAACTAAATAAAGAAACTGACAAGGAACATGGTACCTGCTGTCTTTGAATGCTTGCTTTTGACTGGCGGTGACTTCGCATGCGACGCCTATTTAAAGAATTGCATAGAACAGATGTTATAAAATGTGTACGTATAAAGCTATTACATTTTAGATATAAACATGAAAGACAGAAAGGGTATAGCGTATAGATTCGCACAACGCTAAGTCGTTGTTCTGGTTGACATTTGGCTAAAAGTCCTTTAACTGGTACAAATAGTGTTGTATTTTTTGAGGTGGAAGTTTCAGTGTGCATTGAAATTTCTTAAGTCCGCCAAGAATTTTTTCGAAGCTGAAAATGTTCTAATTCAAATGTTTCATAAAGTATCATGTTATTCTAGAAAAATAATATATTTTTGTGAGCACAAATCTTAGGACTGCTGTGCAGTAATGCCGAATTTTTGAAAGGATTACATATGATGTTTACATATTATGATTTTGAATAGCGATATCTTTCGAATTACACAGTTTTCAATCATTTACACGACTTCCACCTCCTGATGGTATGTGATTAAAATAGCTTTCCGGTTGATCTCTCCTTAGTTCCTTTTATTAGAGATACTAGATTTTGAAATCATAGTTGAAAATACTCTCAAAATGATAATTTTCTGTGCGTTTGACCGTAATGTTAGGTGACAATGAAATTAAACTTAAAAATATATTTCTTTGCCGAATGTCTGTGGCATTTTCATCCGGTGAACATGATCTGCCTAGTAAATAGTCCTAAAATTGACTGAGTTTGTTTTCAAACACCGTGTATATACACAGTGTTCCACGATTCCTATTAGGTTCTGCTATCAGCTGAAGAGGAGACTTGACGGAAACAAACAGATTTATGTTTTCACCTCTCACGCCAATGTTGATGTCTCTTGCTTATTTCAATTATAAAATTGTATGATGACCACCATACTCGTTCGATAAATTGTATCTACACTCTAACTTCTTACACAGTCGGTCAAAAACACTTGTTGCAAGACTCACCAATAACCAGTGCAACCGAACACCCGACTCCGGTGGCCTTCAAAACGGTGCAGTACGTCCGCTTCACACTCGACACTCGACTCACTGTTGACTGTGAACATTCTTGTTTCCGGTATCTGTTGCTTTTCATTGGCAGAAATTTACCATAGGGTGCCTGAACAGTGCGGAACCTTGGTATCGGTAAGGCGGTTAATAAATAAAATACCGTCAGGTGATGGTATTGTACTATGTAAGGACTCAAGATGGATACCCCACCACAGAGGAAAATTATATAAAAAATATGAACAATACGGAAAAAGCCAACTTTGTTTGCTTTTCTTGTAACGTGAAAATGCACGTTTCCGCCCATATGTTTCCAGTTAAAACCTTACCTGCTAAGTCCTCTCTACAATCTCTAGACGCGTGCGGAACATCCTGCACAGGCACGACTAGCAGCTAAAAGCTTTGAGGCGCAGTCGCCGGGAAACATATATTAAAATGTATGTTCCAGCATTGTATTCCGGGATTTAAATTATCTGGATGCCTCTGAAATAGTTTTCACGTGGATTTAATGCCAGTAAAAAGACAGTTAGTATCCAATCTTACGGCTGAGCCTTGTGATGCTGGTTATCACCATGCAGCAGAGGTTGAAGAAACGGCTTCTATGGAATTCCAGAAGGCTGTTTCACATTCTGCTATTTACAACGAAAGGGAATCAACAGAGTGGTTGAACATCGACTCTCAAATCCCTGACTAATCTCTATCATGTCTTGATAAATCATTACTGAACGATTAGTATTAACACTTCGATAGTGTTGAAAATACTTCTTCGTTTCTGGAACTGGAAATTCTAGAAACTCTTGTAAATGCACACTAAGTTTGCCAAGTGTCTCGCAAGAGTGCACAGCAACTCGAGTGACTTGGCGAGAGTTTTACGGACTATTAGATGTAATAAGGGCGCAAATATGTGTCGTTTCTTTCATGTGTTGACAAGATCCTTACTTGCTAAAAGCGTTTCCTTGATAAAGCGAGTTGGTACTTGAAGGATTTCGGAACGCGCGCCTTAGACAGAACTGCCGAAAACACGTATCTGTAGTAGTAGAAACGGTTACGCAGTCACCCTGTCCACATATACCACTGAATTTACCTGAAAATTATATCATTGTACAATGCGTAGTTCGGGAATATGGCGTCATAAACAATGAATTGCGTGAAACGCCTCTTTTACACCGGGTTGTTATAATTAAGGTGTAACTACTCACAGAGTACCAGTGTGGGCTTTAATCATCTTATGACAGTGAATGTTGGCAGATATTCTATTGTGTTAATGCAGAACCGGTTTATGCTGAAAAACAAGTAGCAATTTCGGCCACCAGGCGAAAATCTGGCGCTGTGAATCCAAGAAACACGTACGGAAATGGTTTCCATTTGTAATGGATTATGAACGGGACGTGGTACGATGTCAAAGAAGTGAGAAAGGCATAATGTTGATTTTATTATTAACTGCCGCTTACACAGGTTGCTCAGTATGCACTGGGAAGGTCGACTAGATGCTGTACTGCGCCAAATTTGCACCTAGAGGCTAAAATAGAAACTAATTTTTTCTAGCGTAAATCGGTACCGCATTAACGCATTAGTATATCCACCAAGTTTCACTGCCATACGATAGTTAAACCACACAATGGACGTCCGTGAGTAGCTTCACTTTAATTAAGCCACCCAGTTCGTCAGAGTTCGAATCTGTAATGGGTCTTGGATGGCGAGGGTGGGCTGAGAAGGTGGTTACTGGTTTTGAGAATCATTGAAGTGGCCAAAAAAACCGTTAATGCACTCGGGCACTCGTGAATGTGACCACACCGGTAGCAAATTCTCAGCCTCTTCCATCACGAAAACCACGAGCCCCCTCTGATATTGTGTATCATAGTAAGTAATTTTTTTCCTGAGGGGAACTGTGTTCTTATTCTCTCCCTTGGAGACCAAAATTAGGCGTCCGTGTGGAGAACAAAACCGAGTACAGTCTATATCGTAGGGCGAACACAGAACAGGTCACGGCCACACACCTGACGCCGAGGCTGACCATCTGGTAACAGGTGTCTGCAGCACGGTTCTGACACACTTCAAGCAGCTATACAAATTCCAATGGAAGACTTCTAACTTTCCTACTGCAACACTGTCCCCAAATCAGGAAAATCTCTTGATCCTTTTTTATCTATACATATTACTCATTTATTCATCAGAAGACTAAAACAACAACAGTTTAATACTTTACACACTTTGGCATTATATTATTTTTTTCACATGTCAGCCGTCCACAAACAAGAAGACAGTCATACAGAAGGTCATATTATATTAGTAGCACTCATTTAAGTTCATCGCACTTTAACCATTTTTGCAATGTGTTAGTCCCATTATCACAATCTTTCTGGCATAAGGCACAAAAACTTATCTCTCGGGGGGGGGGGGGGGGGTATTTTACCGGAACGTAATTTATTTCGAGATGAATGTTGTGCAAATGCCAGAGAAAATTCCTTGGATGAACTGGAAATTGAATAACAAAAATGTGGAAAATTTGTCGAACACTTAAGTTACGAAGTCGTCCATCGACACGGTGTCGTTCATAGTTACGTGTTTCCCGTGGCGCCTATATGAGAGATAAGCACGCATCCGCGTTCACAACATCGTTCGAAGAATTTAGGAATTCATTAAATCCTCATCACGTTCTTTTCCACCATGTCCAGTTTCAGCTAAATTCTTCTCTGTGCATTTCTGCGATAATTTTCCAAAAAGGCCTCTGCATTAACATGAAAACATTGAGTTGTGAAATACTTATTTCTGGAGAAAGGATCTAACATTCTGCGTGGTGTCTGTTTCTTCTATATCGTGTCTCCCTACCACTTTCGCGCAACGACGCTCTGAGCGTGTTTTTTAGGGAATTGACTAGTTTGATCCTGGGACCTGTTGCTGGTAAGGAGACGCCAGACCACACATGACATGTAGAATTCAGAAGAGTTCAGTGAGACTAGCGATGATATAACCAAATACTTAATGATTTCAGCGTCAGCTCCACTGCACTCCCTGTAAAAGAATCTTAATACTAACTAAATTTAGTGGAAGGGGTTCAAGGCTTTCCTATTTTAATTAGCTGGTAAAATAACGTCGAAAAAGCAGTTAAGTTTGCCATTGGAAATTTTATTCTACTCACAAAACATTGTTTATAAATTGCACTATTGATAAAAGGAAATGTTTTAATACAGGATGGTAAAAACCAACTGTGTTCAACAAAAATGTGAACTAATATTCCCTGAATGGGCTTCCAAGTTCTACAATGGATCGAAGGATGACCCATGCCATATCACATCTATAATCTAGGTTTAAATTAAGTTTCACAAGAGAGAAAACTATCAAAATGTTCTACAGTGACCCTCAATTATCTTTAATTACTTATCTAACTTGTCGTAAATTACAGTGGCTGATGTGGCTTCTCAATAACTATATAACAGAAAAATCGTCGCGTTTCAGATTTTTACTTCAAGTGGCAAATGTGAATACCATGAGCTTTAATTGACGATCGACACTAGTATTACGCAAAAAGGGGGTGTAACAGATGAGACTTCTGCAGTTCTGAGTGAAGCTTTATGCGCTGTTATGCGGCATCGCGTGCGTTCATTATCTTGTCGGTGTTTTCAGGGGGCGGCGGGCAGCACAGCTCCGCTCACCTCGCCGTCTCGGAATCAACTCTCCCCTAACTTCTCCTTACTACAATTTACCGAAGTTGGTTTAAAAAAAAACTATCTGGCTGTGTTTTCATCTGACCAATCAGGGTCTCAATGTTAACCTTAAGCTCCGCCTACAAAAATTCTGTCCATCCAACGAGAAACGTTATACTTTTCGTGGTGGGGCAATGTTTTTAAAGTTTGCAACGTAACAGAGACGCGAAAAAGTCTCACGCTAAAACTTACAGCTGGTGTGGTCCTTTTAGCGTTATCGTAAGATCTATACTGTTCTTCTGGAGGGCTCTATCTTTTAACATGGGCGGGGGGTGGTCCTGATGTAACAGAGACGCGAAAAAGTCTCACGCTAAAACTTGCGGGTGGTGTGGCCCTTTTTGTGTTATCGTAAGATCTATAGTGTTCTTCTGGAGGGCTCTAGCTTTTAACATGGGCTGGGGGGTGGTCCTAACGTAACAGAGACGCGAAAAAGTCTCACGCTAAAACTTGCGGGTGGTGTGTGGTCCTAGCGGTTAGCTGGCGACATGGGTGTCGGTCCCTTATCGTAGGACCTTCCAGCTTAACACGGTTCTGCTCTCGGCTTCTGTTCTCGTTTCTCCCCTCGGAACTGCGTCTGTCTCACGGTGGGAAGGTATGACATGCATTTAGGCATTCTTGTGTTAGTCTGTGATATTCCATTTACTCACTCGTTACTCGTATTACTTTGGTTAATTTAATGTCACGATTTATTCGGAGCTATGTGACATACTACTGGATTTGATTATCATGTCAGGGTTTTCATGGAAGGTGTTGGATTTGCCTGACACCTTACAAGGACATCAATTACGTAGCGATTGGAGGTTGAACAACGATAATATAATCAAGTTCTAGCCTTCGGTAGGGATCATTTTTCACGGCTTTACCTTGATTTCTAAATTATGTTTTCCTAAGTGAGTATTTAGAGTTTAAAAAATAATCTGTAGGTTAAATTCTTTTGTCTCGGCAAGACAGCCTTCTTCTTCATTTCAGTTGGTATTCTGGTTTTCACAGAGAATTTTCCTGTTTAAACCTAAATCCGACGATTCATCTGAAGTAATGTGTTCAAACAGTTCTGCACCAACCAGAAACTCCCCTGTTCTTTAAAGAACCGAACTGCCATGTATAAATCAGCTACAAATTTCTGAGCACTCTACAAATGAATTAATTTATTAAATATTTAACGTCAGTATGTGAGCGAGGAAAGGTGTGTAAACGGTTTGAAATTGCGTTTAAAGTTTGATGGAAGTCGCTCTCATTATCAAACACTAGATGAGCATACTGTGTATTCTGGATAATTTGCGCCCCCTTTTAAACAAAAGCTAGTCCCTCACGCATCTCAATGTTTATGAACTCACATTATCTAAAGTATGTATCGTAGAATGAGTTAATTTTGCAGGTAGCAAAATGCATTGCGAATACAGTTAGTAGTAAAGAAACAATAAATTAGAACGTCATGCCTGGTGCGGCAGTATTACTGCATGAACAGCGAAAATGTAGTAAGACATTAAACTTATTATCCTTTCATCATTTTGTGAAGGGGCCCGGGAGTAAAAGCTTCGCAAAGGTTTGAAATTGTTTGTAAAGGTTGTTGTGAGTCACTAAGAGTTCCCATTCTCAAATGTTGCAAGACTATAGCCTGGAAATTTGCGCGCGGTGTATTACGCTTTCTCGGGACACACAAAGTGTTTCAAATTAATAAAAGAGGTAGAGAACTTCAAAATAAATGTGCGAGGGTCGTTCAATAAGTAATGCCCAACATTTTTTTTCTCAGAACGTATTTATTGTTAAGAGTCAGAACTTGGTGACAATATACATCAATATGTCTTGTCCATGTCCTATTTTTCTACGTAGTCTCCATCAGGTTCTATGGCCATACGCCAACGTTGCGGAAGACCATGGATTTCCTGCTGGTAGAAACTCTTGTCCTGTAGGCGTAGCCGTGTTTACACTGCATGACTGACACTCTTGTCATGTTCAAAGTGTGTTTCCCGTAGAGAGTCTTTAAGCGGCCCAAAGAGATGGAAGACCGAGGGTGCCAGGTCTGGACTGTAGGGTGGATGAGGCAATGATGTCCAACCCAATTTGGCGATGTGTTCCCGGGTTCTCAGACAAGCGTGGACGTGCATTATCGTGTTGGAGCAAGATTTCTGCTGGATTCTTGTTCGGTGGAACACGCCGGAAACGGTTCTTGAGTTTATTCAGAGTGTATACGTGTGCCTCTGAATTGATGGTTGTCCCTCTTGACACCACATCCGCCGGTCGGAGTGGCCGAGCGGTTCTACGCGCTTCAGTTCGGAACCGCGCCGCTGCTACAGTCGCAGGTTCGAATCCTGCCTCGGGCATGGATGTGTGTGGTGTCCTTAGGTTAGTTAGGTTTAATTAGTTCTAAGTTCTAGGGGACTGATGACCTCAGATGTTAAGTCCCATAGTGCTCAGAGCCATTTGAACCATTTTTGATATCACATCCACGAGAATGACGCTATCACAGTCCCAGAAAACTGTCACCATGGCTTTTCCGGCAGAGGGGGTTGTCTTGAATTTCCTTTTTGTGGTGAATGAGGATGATGCCACTCCATGGACTGCCTTTTTGTTTCCTGCACATAGTGGCTCACCCAGCTTTCGTCCCCTGTAACGATCCGTGACAGAAAGGCCTCTACGTAGGTCTCAAAACGCCCCAACAATTCAGATGATATGGCCTTTCTTTGAATCTTGAGATCCGTTGTTGATCATTCGTAGAATCCTCTTTGAACATCCGAGAGTCCCGATCATTGCAGACGCACTTCCAATGCGTACTGACAAGTTGTAGAGCCAACTATCGAGTTGTGATGCGCCGGTCGGCATGTGGGCGAGAGTTATTCTGCTGGGACTCGATGGAATGGTGTTCATAAACAGCAGGAGGAGATGAGGAATCACCAGACTGACGCACAACTTTGCGGTCAGGGTGCATGGGATAGCCACGAGACAGCGCCTGCTGTCGCACGACATCGCACCCCAGACCGCTCCAGGTGTATGTCCAGTGTGACGTAGACAGGTTGGTTGCAGGCACCTAGTTTGTCTCTTTATCACCAACACACGGCCATTACTGGCACCGAGGCAGAAGCGGCTTTCATCAGAAACACGGCAGACCTTCAACCCGCCCCTCCAATGAGCTCTCACTTGACACCACTGCAGTCGAAAATGGTGGTGGTTTGGAGTCGATGGAATGCACGCTATATCGAGTCTGGCTCGGAACTGTCCTTGAAGTAACAGATTTGTGACAGTTCGTTGTGTCACAGTCGTGCGAACTGCTGCTCGAATTGCTCCTGCTGGTTGAGTATGATGCGCCACAGCCATACACCGAATACGATGGTCTTCCCCTTCGGTAGTGCCACCTGACCGTCCAGAACCCGGTCTTCTTGTGACTGTACACCCTCGTGACCACCACTGCCAACAATCGTGTACGGTGGCGTCATTCCTGCCAAGACTTTCTGCAGTACCGCAGAAAGAACATCCAGTTTCTCGTTGCCCTGTTACACGAACTCGTTCAACCCAGTGAGATTTTGATAATGACGTCGTTGTCACCTTGAAGGCATTCTTCACTAACATCAACTCGTCACGTCCAATCTTAATGCTAACTAACGCTCACGATCGTTACAGCGTGTATTTACATGATGGTTACATCGAGTATTTACACGATCGTTACAGCCTGCATTTAAAGCAAACCTGATCAGCATCCTCATCGTGGCGCTACTAGCGCCACTCTTTTGCGACTGGGCCAAATTTGAACAGATGCCATCTTTCAGATGTAGGAACACGCCTACCAACTTTCGTTCATGTCGCATAACTCCTTCTTCGTGATACGATTTTTTTCCGACAGTGTATTACTTCGTCTCACATATGTCTCGCGAAACAAACACAACGAGTAAAATTAGAGAAAATGTAGCACATACGGATATCCAGCAACAGTCGTCCTTCCGACGCGCCATTCTCGAATGGTACTGGGAAAACGGAAAATACAGTGGTACCAAAAGAACTCTCCGCCACACACAGCCTAAGGTGGCTCGCGAAGTGTAGATGTAGATGTGGTGGCGAACAGATATTAATAATTTTTTTTGCACATACATTACTGGTCATTAAAATTGCTACACCAAGAAGAAATGCAGGTGATAAACGGGTATTCATTGGACAAATATGTTATACTAGAACTGAGATGTGATTACATTTTTACGCAATTTGGGTGCATAGATCCTGAGAAATCAGTACCCAGAACAACCACCTCTGCCCGTAATGGCTCTGAGCACTATGGGACTTAACATCCATGGTCATCAGTCCCCTAGAACTTAGAACTACTTAAACCTAACTAACCTAAGGACAGCACACAACACCCAGTCATCACGTCTGCCCGTAATAACGGCCGTGATACGCCTGGCCATTAAGTCAAATAGATGGCGTGTACAGGTACAGCTGCCCATGCAGTTTCAACACGATACCACAGTTCATAAAGAGTAGTGACTGACGTATTATGACAAGCCAGTTGCTCGGCCACCATTGACCAGACGCTTTCAATTGGTGAGAGATCTGGAGAATCTGTTGGCCAGGGCAACAGCCGAACATTTTCTGTATCCACAAAGGCCCGTATAGGACCTGCAACATGCGGTCGTGCATTATCCTCCTGAAATGTAGGGTTTCGCAAAGATCGAATGAAGGGTAGAGCCACGGGTCGTAACACACCTGAAATGTAACATCCACTGTTTACAGTGCCGTCAATGCGAACAAGAGGTGACCGAGACGTGTAACCTATGGCACCCCATACCATTACGCGGGGTGATACGCCAGTACGACGATGACGAATACACGCTTCCAATGTGCGTCCACCGCGATGTCGCCAAACACGGATGCGACCATCATGATGCTGTAAACAGAACCTGGATTCATCCAAAAAAATGACGTTTTGCCATTCGTGCACCCAGGTTCGTCGTTGAGTACACCATCGCAGGCGCTCCTGTCTGTGATGCAGCGTCAAGGGTAACCGCAGCCATGGTCTCCGAGCTGATAGTCCATGCTGCTGCAAACGTCGTCGAACTGTTCGTGCAGATGGTTGTTGTCTTGTAAATGTCCCCATCTATTGACTCAGGGATCGAGACGTGTCTGCACGATCCGCCATAGCCACGCGGATAATATGCCTGTCATCTCGACTGCTAGTGATACGAGGCCGTTGGGATCCAGCACCCTCCTGAACCAACCGATTCCATATTCTGCTAACAGTCATTGGTCTCGACCAACGCGAGCAGCCATGTCGTGATACGATAAACCGCAATCGCGATAGGCTACAATCCGGCCTTTATCAAAGTCGGAAACCTGATGGTACGCATTTCTCCTCCTTACACGAGGCATCACGGCAACGTTTCACCAGCTCAACTGCTGTCTGTGTATGAGGAATCGGTTGGAAACTTTCCTCGTGTCAGCACGTTGTAGGTGTCGCCACCGGCGCCAACCTTGTGTGAGTGCTCTGAAAAGCTAATCATTTCCATATCACAGCATCTTCTTCCTGTCGGTTAAATTTAGCGTCTGTAGCACGTCATCTTCGTAGTGTAGCAATTTCAATGGCCAGTAGTGTACTTCGTCTCACATACGTCTCACGAAACAATCACAACGAGTAAAATCAGAGAAAATGTAGCGCAGACGGTTGTCCAGCAACAGTCCTCCTTCCGACGTGCCATTCTCGAATGGTACTGGGAAGACGGAAAATACAGTGGTACCAAAAGTACTCTCCGCCACACACACCGTAAAGTGGCTCGCGAAGTGTAGGTGTAGATATTAATAATTTCTTTTGCGCATACTATTTCCGGTTTAGACTCTAAATTCTGACACAACAAAGAAAAAAAAAGGAAATGCGTGGATGGTGGTGTATGAACACGTAGCCGTCAGATCTCGAGTGTTTCCCCGTCGAGGAAGGCGAATAACGTAAGAGTCTAAAGACCTCGCCGTTAACGACATGTTTACCACAGAGGCCATTAAGAGGCAACGGTAATTAAATTCCTTGCCGTCTTGCAGCAAGGTCACGCTTTTCCATACGAAATTAGGCAACCTGGACAATATCAGTCAAGTCTCCTTCCCGTGAGTTGCCGGCTAAAGTGACAGCCCCCGTTCACTTTACAGCTACGGCGCAATACGAGAGGTTTTACGACGCCACATACTTTGGGTGCCACTACTCCGCGTACCTATTCCTAGATGAGGCGATAAATATTCTGTCTTTTGCTTAATAACTCTTCTGAAGTTAATGTTATAAAACGAAAAATGACTTCAATAGCATTTCTGCGAAGTGAAACACACTTTTATTCTCATTGAATGAGTTGAGGTATTCTTGCGTAATCAGAGAGAAAATAAGCCAGGACTTGCAGTTAAACAACAAAACTAAGATGTCAATATCAACTGACCGAGGGGACGCAGGGGTACAGGCACTGTGCTTACTTTCACGTTGAGCAAGTTTGAAATGGGCGTCCAGCCGTTCTGACCTAGAATTTCTGCCCAGTTCCTAAAACGCTTGATACAAATTCCGCGTTGATTCCTTTGGAAAAGGACACAGACGATTTTCTTCTCTAGCTTTTCCCAAATTCGAATTCATTACGGTTGTCTAACGACCTTAATCTTTCTTATTCCTGTTTGTTACCGTGGATCAGTTCTGCGGTCTCGTCGTCCATTCAGAATACAAATCGAGGTGACTTGTGTGAGAAAAGCCTTGTCTGCTTATATTTATGTCGGCCGCTGTACGCAATGGCGGATACACAGCGTGAGGAAACTGGCTCAAAATATGACAATTATATTTAAATTTGAACAATGATTGTGTGGACGAAAGTGTTAGCACGCCAATAGAATATGTATTACATCTACATTACCTTCACAAACTAGAAAGGTTAATCGCCACGATATGAGAATGTGGCGCACAGAATGGACACTTTCGTGAAATTGTGGCGCCTGAACGAGGTTCGCCGAAGGATAATGTTTTCTGTCCAGACGAAGCTGCATGGGCTGTTTTTCTTCTGTGAGAATACCGTGATGGATACCTCTTAACTTGATATGCTGCAGTTGTGGTTGAGTCCACGACTGACTGCTGATTCTGAGAATTTCATTTTCCAACAAGACGGAGTATCCTTTACAGAAGCATCGATGTTTGTTGCCACCTAAACGCCGAACGTTTGCTCGCTGGATTGGGCATAGTGATGAAGATGATGTGGCTCTGTCTCCTTGATCACCCAGGACGCCTGATCTGAAGCCTTGTGACTTTTTCCTTTGGGGGAACATTAAGGGCCGTGTTTACGTACCCTCATTGCCAGGAACACTAGAACAGCTCAGAGAACGCATTAATGCTATTGTGATGAGCACTGACTGGATGTTGCTACATAAGATACGGAATGAACTTTACTACCACTTGGATGTGCGTCGTGCAACCAGGGGGGCATTAATAGAACACCCAGAGAGAGAAAAATGCAAACTTGCTGAGTTTATGTTTCTATTCATGTGTCAGTTATACAGGGTGATTCAAAAAGAATACCACAACTTTAGGAATTTAAAACTCTGCAACGACAAAAGGCAGAGCTAAGCACTATCTGTCGGCGAATTAAGGGAGCTATAAAGTTTCATTTAGTTGTACATTTGTTCGCTTGAGGTGCTGTTGACTAGGCGTCAGCGTCAGTTGATGCTAAGATGGCGACCGCTCAACAGAAAGCTTTTTGTGTTATTGAGTACGGCAGAAGTGAATCGACGACAGTTGTTCAGCGTGCATTTCGAACGAAGTATGGTGTTAAACCTCCTGATAGGTGGTGTATTAAACGTTGGTATAAACAGTTTACAGAGAATGGGTGTTTGTGCAAAGGGAAAAGTTCTGGACGGCCGAGAACGAGTGATGAAAATGTAGCACGCATCCAGCAAGCATTTGTTCGCAGCCCAGGAAAATCGACTCGCAGAGCTAGCAGAGAGCTGCAAATTCCACAATCAACTGTATGGAGAGTCCTACGAAAAAGGTTAGTTATGAAACCTTATCGTCTGAAATTGGTTCAAGCACTGTCTGCAGCTGATAAGATTAAAAGAATCGATTTCTGTGATTTTATCCTTGCTCAAATGGAAACAGATGAATCTTTCGTTTCAAAGATTGTGTTTAGTGATGAAGCAACTTTCCACACTAACGGGAAAGTCAACCGTCACAATGTCTGTATATGGGGCACTGAGAATCCGCGGGAAACAACTCAGTATGAACGTGACTCGCCTAAGGTGAACGTTTTCTGTGCCATTTCAGCCAATAAAGTTTTTGGTCCCTTTTTCTTCGAAGGTGCTACTGTAACTGGGCTACAGTATCTGGAGATGTTAGAGAATTGGCTGTTCCCTCAGCTCGAACAAGAAGCACAACAATTCATATTTCAGCAGGATGGAGCGCCACCACATTGTCCGTAACTACCTGAACGTCAACTACCCGAGGCGATGGATCGGCCGCCAGGCAGCCCGTGACAGAGCACTTCATCACTGGCCTCCAAGAAGCCCCCATCTTACCCCCTGCGATTTTTTCTTATGGGGGTATGTTAAGGATATGGTGTTTCAGCCACCTCTCCCAGCCACCATTGATGATTTGAAACGAGAAATAACAGCAGCTATCCAAACTGTTACGCCTGATATGCTACAGAGAGTGTGGAACGAGTTGGAGTATCGGGTTGATATTGCTCGAGTGTCTGGAGGGGGCTATATTGAACATCTCTGAACTTGTTTTTGAGTGAAAAAAAACCTTTTTAAATACTCTTTGTAATGATGTATAGCAGAAGGTTATATTATGTTTCTTTCATTAAATACACATTTTTAAAGTTGTGGTATTCTTTTTGAATCACCCTGTATTTGTACGTTGTAATAGTTTGGGAAATATAGAGCTTTAAAAACATATGAATAATTTACGGAAGCACTGTACTTTTAACCGAAAAAAACTGCTTTCGAATTTGTTTTCTCTTTGAAGCAGACGACCTTCCCTGTTTGTCATACCAACAAGGTGGTCTCATGTTGTGCAAGGTAGCACGACATAGCGCCGTGTGGCTAACGTGTATAATGAAGAGCCCCTCACAGAGCTCCAGTAAATACTACCTGGAGAAAGCTAATGAATAAGTAATTGCAGTCTGAAGGTGAAAACAATTGTGACAGTAATTCTGAAGCGAGTCAGCTGATGGACTCGGCGAAGTGCAAGCTGCGCAGCCGACATCTCATCTCTCCCTTTTTGTTCCTTTCCCAGTCATTGTTCTTACTTTTTCGTTGTAGTTGAAAACTCAAGCTCATGACAAATCTCCCGCTGTAACTGGTTGAATTTTGAAATATTCATTCGGGTATTGGAGCTAGTGACTTGCCTTGCCCTTTAACGTCAACTGCGTCCTCGAGTTTGTTTTGTCTGGCACGCAGCTGACATTTGCTTCGCATCGTTGACTGAAGTAAACTGCCATATGGTTCGCGTATTTGTGACGCAAACGTACACGTGCAGACGAGGCAAAGTAAAAGTCTGGGGCTATAATATTGACGACCACCCTCTTTGAAGAAGAGAAAGAAGAAATCTAGAATTTCATCATGCGCTGATTGTGACTTTCATCATGGCAATACCTTTGAAACTCTAAACCCCTACTATTGTAATTAACGTTGATGCTTCTGGGCAATCACAAATATACAGTTGTGGTACATTGGCAGTTACAAACAAAAATATAGGCAACAAAAAAACTGATGACGAATGTCCATGTTTTCCAGTAACTTGATTGCTTCATTTAATGCAGTTTTTCCAGAAATCCGGCAAAAAGAAGCACGTCCCAACTGCTCTGGCTGCATGAACTGATTCTGAGACTGGTGGAAGGAATTTGCACACCTCTTACAGCCGTTTTATCAACTTAAGACGCAAAGTCTGGATAAATATTCCATCCTTGTCCTGCGTCCTTTTTATTCAGAGTACTTCTGTCTTGGTGTTCCATTCTTCTTGGTCGCTCCTGGCTCTTGTACATATAGCTCGTCTTTCTCTATAGGGTATATCTATTTTTACTGATGATGTCGAACATATTTTATCAGTTTACACTCCGAACATTTACCCTATATCGACAAATCCTGTTACACTGTTTTGATTTTTCTTGAGTCTTGCTTTCATTATCAAACGAAACATCAGAACTGCGTCTCTAGTATCATTACCTTCCCCAGAGCCAAGCTGCTAGTCATTCAACAGAATATCACTTTTCTTTTCCATTCTACTGTATATTATTCTAGTCATCAACTTGAATTCATGAGCTATTGAGCCGATTGTGTGATATTTTTCGTCCTTATAAAAAAAACCGTAACTTAAGACGTGATTATATCGATCCTTGAGTATTAGTATATATATACTCACTCATCATGTTTGGCGGAGAATTTACGTACGTCACTTTTTGCATCCATTCACACAATTTTCCTCATCTCTTCCTACAAAACTGTCTGCTTTGCAGGAAATTCGTTGTACCAGGTCGTGTTTTCTCCTGGACAGACGGCCATAGCGTAGTGATGCACATACATTCCTTTTACTGCTACAAATCACATAGCTCGATTTCTCCTGGCAAGTCAAGCATCCTTATTGTAGCTCTCACCTGTCTGTCAGCTATTACTACAGTCTGAACGGATCAAAATCGATTCAACTACCAACTCGCAAAAGCATTAGCCGTTGGTTTAAACAGACTGGGAGTGTGTGCAAAGGAAAAACCACAGGCCGACCGCGTGTGTCAGAGGAAGATGTACGACGGAGTTTTGTGCGCATTCCCAGTAAGTCTACCAACAGAGCCGGTCGCGAGCTTGGAATACCCCAACCAACTGTATGGAAAGTTCTGAGGCGGCATTTGCTGTACAAGCCCTACCGATAACAACTTCTGCAGGCTCTCAACCCCAATGACAAAGAGAAGTGACTAGCATTTTGTGGTTATGTGCTAGCAAAGACGGACGATGACGCATTTCTACAGCATGTTTTTTTAGCGGTGAAGCGACGTTCCACCTTAGTGGAAAAGTCAACAGACACAATATTCGCATATGGGGCTTGAAAAGTCCACATTCACCATTGCAACACGAAACAGTCTCACAGAAGATCAGCGTGTTCTGTGCCGTATCACGTACAACGGTTTATGGACCATTTTTCTTTGCGGAACAAACTGTTACGGAAATCACGTACCTGGACATGTTGAAACAATGGCTGTTCCCGCAAGTTATCGAAGATTCCCAGAACTTCATTTTCTAGCAGGATAGAGCTCCGCCACATTGGCACCCTGATGTACGAGGCTTTTTAAATGATTCACTTTCTCAGCGCTGGATCGGTCCCAGGCGACTTGAGGACGTGGTTCTGTAATTCACAGCAGCGAAGATGAGCTCATATTTCATAAGGCATGCATTTTAGAGCCCACGATTACTAGATATTTTTTCTTGTTTTAGTCCATACTATCACCTCTGAAAGTTGCCTACCCTAAAATCTTAGCATGCACAGTACCTGTACATGTACTCTACTGTCCGAGGTGTCAGAACGGTTTTCGCTTACAACTTTCGCTTCTGGACAAGGGTCCCTTACCTCACTGAAAGTTTGCAATATTATCACAGGATCACCCTGTACATTTCTCAAGAAGATAAATCTAAATACAGTGTCCTTCAATGTTCAGACGACACGTTCCCTATTCTCTCAATTTTCAGGGGTGCGGACAATTTTCCACACAACCTTAGCCAAGAACATCAACTGTGAATATTGTTTTGGTCAAAAGTAAAGCTTATTATCATTGGTTGTTCGTATATTATGTTACTATTTTTCGTAAAAAGGATAGTCTCTTGCCGGCCGCGGTGGTCTAGCGGTTCTAGGCGCGCAGTCCGGAACCGCGCGACTGCTCCGGTCGCAGGTTCGAATCCTGCCTCGGGCATGGATGTGTGTGATGTCCTTAGGTTAGTTAGGTTTAAGTAGTTCTAAGTCTACGGGACTGATGACCGCAGTAGTTACGTCCCATAGTGCTCAGAGCCATTTGAACCATTTTTGATAGTCTCTTATGACCTTACTTTCGCATTCACGTGTCTTAACGCCACAACAGACAATTCTCAGAACATATGCTGTTCTCTCGTTTACCTGTAAACGGAAACGACCACTCGTGATATCCAACACGGGGATAAAACTCAGTAGAGTCACTTGCCGCAAGTAATTGATTGATACAAGAAAACACCTCGTGTAAAGGCGCGTACACACTTAACTAGGCCAAGGAAGGCCAATGAACAGCAGCCAACGGCTTCGTTGGCCGAAACTTGCTTAGTGTTACGGGCGGCAAATGGGAGCCAACGTAGCGGTGGCCTTGACTGCGCCTTGACCTGCTGTCGGTAACATCAAAGCGTTGGCGGTTGGTTGACGCTGGGACCCCCTTCCTAATGTGGACGCTGGGTCGAATGTTGGTTGGTTCAGTAGCGGTTTGTTGTTTCTCTAGAAGGGGAGTGTATTTAAATTTTTTAGGGCAGCCAAAAGTCGCACTTAGTATATTTCATTGACTGATTCCGCTCGTTGATTTAACAAGAGCACTATCAGAAACTCTATAATATACAGTTTAATGCAGAATTGTTGTTTGTTAAATTAAAGAGGGGAAACAGTCAATAAAACACACTAAATGCGACTTGCGGCAGCCTGGAAAAAGTTAATTTTAACTGCCGCAGGCAATCCGTGCACTCGCCATGGACGAGTATTTATTGTGTTGAAAGATACTGGAAAATAGAATGGAATATGGAGGTAGCACTGAAGCTGATAGAAGTTTATCGTGAACGGGAATGTTCATGAGCCGAGAAATAATTCGCTATTAGAAATTAATATCCACGTTTTCGCCGTGAACGACAAAGAGAAAGAAACAATAATTGGAGTGATTTAACTTGCTCATACAGGTACGGCTTTCCTAAGGGAAGTGATATGTTAGGAAATTTTAGGACCTACACAATTCAATAAAAATTAAAATAAAATGGAAATAGTTTATTGCCCATACAACAACTTCCCATTTTATTATTTCATAGAAATGTCAGACAAATAATAATCTTATGATTTAAATTTGTAGCGTTCTTTTTTTTAACTACTTCGAATGAAAAAGCCTGTTTTTATTTAAATATATATCTTCACTTAGCGGGAATTTGAATACGATTGATTTATTGCTGAAAAAACAAAAAAATAATCTCTTGTAAGTGATTCAAATGAACAATTTAAAAATATAATATTTAAAAGGAACACTTACATGACAGTAGTTAATATTTTAATAATAAATTCGTCCAGTGTCGAACATTTATTGACAAATCTGCTCATGTAAAATCAATCAATAAATAAATAAATCCAAGAAACCTCGATATTCAGAACTAAAACCGGTATCGATTTTAACAAGTCGGTTATTCTAATCCCTATTTTCACTGACGAGCCAAAGCATTATAACCACCTGCCTCATAGCTGCTTAGGCTATCACTGGAGCGCAATACATCACCGGTTCTACATATCATGGATCCGACAGTTTGTTGGTAGGTTGTGGAAGTGTGTAGCACCAGGTTTCTACGCATAAATCATATAATTTCCGTGAACAAGGGGCTGCTGATTTGCGGGAGCTATGTTGGCCTTATCCAAAGTGACCTTGATTTCGACAAGATGTGTTCATGCAAGACGGAGTTCGACCTCATCGTAGCGGTAGAGTTTCTGATGTCCTGGAGGAGCACCTTGGGGACCGCATTCTGGGTCTAGGCTACTCAGAGGCCACTGGGATGGGCCTCGATTGGCCGCCATATTCTCCGGAATTGAACACATTCGACTCCCTTTTGTGGGGCTATGTTAAAGACAAGGTGTACAGCAATAGACCCAAAACCATTGCTGAGCTGAAAACAGCCATTCAGGTCATCTACATCATCAATGTCGCGACACATCAGCGGGTCATGCAGAATTTCGCTATTCGTCTGTGCCACATCATCGCCAGTGACGGCAGGCATATTAAATAGGTCATAACTTAAATCCGAATATCTGTAGTGACTCGAACAGTCCATGGGTGTACTGCCGGTCCATAATGTCCAATGGGCACACTATTTCGGCGATCAGACATGTCGCCATCGTCAGGTGCGCTGACGAACTGAGCTCCTGAGGGCGGGCGGCCGTCCTAAATCCCCTTCCCCCGCGAGGCGTTCTCTCCGCGGCCCGCGCCCGCGGCCGCGCGTCGGCGGTCGCTGAGAGGCTGGCGTCGGCGTCTGTGGTGGCGTCGGTGTAACTGCCTCGTCCGCCCTGGTCGCTCGTTCGTTTTCTTTGCTGAGCCTCTTTTTAATTACACTCAGTGCTGGTTCCCATGCCTAGCTGAGGTTATAGCCGCAATCTCTGTTGATGAGTCCGTCCCTGGTACGAATTTCGATAGCCCCTCTCACGACGCTGTCCCAGTATTTGGATGTCTGTGCCAAGAACCTAGTATGTTGGTAGTCCGTTTCGTGATTTTCGGACAAACAGTGCTCTGCGACTGCCGACTTCTTGGGGTACATAAGTCGAGTGTGCCTCTGATGTTCTCGGCAACGATCTTCGATGGTGCGCACTGCCTGTCCAATGAAAGTCTTCCCACACTCACAGGGAATGTGGTATATGCCGGCCTTCCGCAAACCGAGATCGTCTTTGACACTTCCCAGTAATGCTCGTGTTTTACTGGGCGGGCAAAAGACAAATCGTACTCAGTGTTTCCTCAATATTCGTCCTATTTTCCCCGATAGTGCACCAGTATACGGTATATAGGCGGTGGCTATCTCTTCCTCCGTGACGTCTTCCGTCTCCACACGTTGTACGTACTGTAGAGGTGGGGCGGAGAGCGCGTCTGACCTGCCATTCCGAGTACCCTCTTTTCCGAAATGCAGTTTTGAGGTGTACCAGCTCATGGGGCAGACTCTCTGCATCCGAGATGGTGCGCGCCCTGTGCACCATTGTTTTTAGTACCCCATTCCTCTGTAAAGGGTGGTGGCAGTTATATGCATGCAAATACAGATCGGTGTGAGTTTTCTTCCTGTATACCCCACGGCCCAGGGTGCCATCCGCTCTTCTTTTGACCATGACATCCAGGAATGGTAAACTTCCTTCTGCTACGGTCTCCATAGTGAATTTGATGTTCGGATGTATGGAGTTCAGGTGCGTAAGGAAGTCTAAGAGCTTGTCCCTTCCATGGGGCCATATAACGAACGTGTCACCAACATAACGTAGAAAGCAAGTAGGTTTCCATTTGGATGACGCCAAAGCTTCCTCCTCGAAATACTCTATATCCAAATTCGCGACCACTGGCGAAAGTGGGCTCCCCATTGCGACTCCTTCTGTTTGTTCATAATATTCTCCATTAAACAGAAAATACGTGGAGGTCAGAACCTGCATGAAAAGGTCGGTCGTCTTCTCGTCAAATTTCTGTGCAATGAGCTCAACTGACTCTCGAAGAGGCAAGCTGGTGAATAACGAGACAACGTCAAAACTCACCAGAATATCTGAGTCTTTCAACTTCAAGTTCTCGAGACGTTTTACGGAATCCATAGAATTCCGAACGTGATGAGGGCATTTACCCACGTAAGGGCTTAGTAGTTCTGCCAGGTATTTGGCCAGCAAATATGTAGGTGCCCTAATGTTGCTGACAGTTGGGCGTAACGGCACCCCTTCTTTGTGGACTTTATGGAGTCCGTAAAGTCCGTGGACTGTTCGAGCAAGAAGTACGCAGGGAGAAGTTGAAGAATCACATCTGTAGTGATGTTTACATGTTGAGTAAAGTGTGTGGACGCCGTAGTCTGTGACTAATTTACGTTTTCTTTTTTTTTTTTCATATAGTTCAATATTGTCACCCTGTGCTTTCCTTACTGTATCACGTTCACACAACGGCACCAGGTGACATCCAATCTGACGGTGGGCAGTTTCAGAGCGTTTTGGCCTATCAGCGTAAAAGGGGCATGACAGTAAAAACTGGTAGGGAGGCTACAGTCGCCTGTGTCTGTTAAAGGAGAAGAGTGCGAGGTAGGCGAGGAAAGTGCGAGAGGAAAGTGCGTCCGCGTAGTGAGGAGCGCGACTCACGCGGCGGGTGAACAGGTGGGGCGGGTGGCGGCGTGGGCGTAGTGCGCTCCAGCGGGCCTCTCCGGGGCCCGTTAGCGGCCTGCTGGCCCAGTACGGCACCGGCGGCAGCCGGCAGCCAGCAGAGCGAACCCAGCCCAGCCAAGGCCGACGGCAGCGGCTGACGCCCAAGGTCACGCCGCAGCCTCCCTCCCCCCCACCTCTCTCTCCCTCTCTCTCTCTCCCTCTCTCACCGGAGCGTAGCGCCCGTCTGGGGCAGACGCTCGCCCGCTTCCGTCTGATGACCCGACGGGCAAGGCCCAAGGGTCGAATACACTCGCCATCTTCAAATCCGGCTGGCCGTGATAACCCCAACACCACACTCTATAGATGTACTGAGGTGACAAAAGTCATGGGATTGCGATGTGCACATACACAGATAGCGATAGTATCGCGTACGCATGGTATAAATAAGGTCAGTGAATTGGCGAAGTGAATTGAACCGAAGTGATTCGCGTGAAGAGGTATCCGATGTGATTATGGCCACACGACGGGAATTCACAGACTTTGAAGGCGGAATGGTAGTTGGAATTAGACACTTGGCACATTCCATGTCAGAAATCGTTAGCGAATATAATGTTCTGAGACCCACAGCGACAATAGTGTGCCGAGAATGCTACATTTCAGGCATTACTTCTCACCACGGTCAAAGCAGCGGCCTTTGCGTAGAGTTATCTCTGCTAACATACAAACATAGTGAGTATACGCCCCGGGAAAAATGCAGAAATGTTTTCAGTCGTAAAAATCCGGGAAATACCCGAGAATTTTTTAGGGTTCCAGCAATTTTTCGATACATGGGGTGATCAAAAAGTCAGTATAAATTTGAAAACTGAATAAATCACGGAATAATGTAGATAGAGAGGTACAAATTGATACACACGCTTGGAATGACATGGGGTTTTATTAGAACCAAAAAAATACAAAAGTTCGAAAAATGTCCGACAGATGGCGCTTCATCTGATCAGAATAGCAATAATTAGCATAACAAAGTAAAACAAAGCAAAGATGATGTTCTTTACAGGAAATGCTCAATATATCCACCATCATTCCTCAACAATAGCTGTAATCGAGGAATAATGTTGTAAACAGCACTGTAAAGCATGTCCGGAGTTATGGTCAGGCACTGGCGACGGATGTTGTCTTTCAGCATACCTAGAGATGTCGGTCGATCACGATACACTTGCGACTTCAGGTAACCCCCAAAGCCAATAATCGCACGGACTGAGGTCTGGGGACCTGGGAGGCCAAGCGTGACGAAAGTGGCGGCTGAGCACACGATCATCACCAAACGACGCGTGCAAGACATCTTTCACGCGTCTAGCAATATGGGGTGGAGCGCCATCCTACATCGTACGTTCCAGAGGTGTTTATCAGCCAGGCTGGGGATGATGCGATTCTGTAACATATCGGCGTACCTCTCACCCGTCACGGTAGCAGTTACAAAACCAGAATCACCCATTTGCTCGAAGAAAAAAGGCCCGATAACGGTAGTTGTGGTAAATCCAACCCATACCGTGACTTTCTCGTCGTGCAATGGAGTTTCCACGACAGTTCTAGGATTTTCGGTAGCCCAAATTCTGCAGTTGTGGGCGTTGACGGATCGTGAAATGAGCTTCGTCGGTCCACAACACGTTACTCAACCAATCGTCATCTTCCGCCATCTTTTGAAACTCCCACACCGCAAATTCCCTCCGCTTCACTAAATCGCCAGGTAACAGTTCATGATGCCGATGGATTTTGTACGGATAGCATCGGAGGGTACGCCTCAGTGCCAACCAAACAGTAGTGTATGGAATGCCGGTGCGGCGTGCGACTGCACGAGCGCTGACTTCCCCATGCATAGACGAAGCCGCTACAATCTCCATTTCTTCCCGAACTGTCTCAGTAGCATTACGCCTTGTGGTCGGTCGGCCACTACGGGGTCTATTGTCTAAACAACCCGTGGCTTCGAACTTCGAAATCATTCTCGCCACAGCTGCATTTCTCAACGGACCTTTACCCGTTCGAATCCACTTCCTATGGCGATAGGATCGTAACGCTGAACTAGCACATTCCCCATTCTGATAATACAGCTTCACTAAAAGCGCCTTTTCAGGTGACGTCAACACCCTGCGACTGCTGGCGCATCTGATTCTCACTCTCATTTCAGCCCCTTATATACAAGATTGTCATGCGCAGTCACTGACATTTTGCTGTCCAGCGCCGTCTGTCGGACATTTTGTGAACTTTTTTTTTGTTCTAACAAAACCCCACGTCATTCCAAGCATGTGTGTCAATTTTTACCTCTCTATCTACATTATTCCGTGGTTTATTACGTTTTCAAATTTATACTGAGTTTCTGATCTCCCGGTATTAATTTTCAGTCAAATTTCCGTAATTTTTACTCGTGATAACTGACACACTAACAAATAATTAGACTTTAGCCCGCTGCTGCAGAATAATACTGCAACAATAATACATAAACGAGAGAATAACATCAAAATAAAAATGTAGTTGCAAATAAAATGCGCTATTTACAACAAAACACAGTACACATACAAGCGTCGGCCGACAGCAAAATGCGTTAAAGACTTTAGAACGAAGACTGCAATACTTCGGAACAACAAACAGCTTTCGATGAGCGTCACGTCACAACTGTTTATATTTCTATTTACATTGCAAATAGTGATTTGAGAAGCGTTACTTTCAAAGTAAATTTCCTTTTATGCGAGACGAATTGCGTCATGTGTGAGAATGGGTAATGAATTAGGGAAATCGTGGAGCGTTTGACTCTTTCAAAACTTAACAGTTTGAGGAACAGAAAAATTTCAGGCATAGTCGACCAGCCATTTATACCATAATTTAAAGTTTTACTGGCATATTCGTATTTGATATATCTAAAAGGGCAACAACACACGCCAAAAAAGACCAAGCTTCAAAGTTAGTTTCTCACATTTATTTTTGCTCTTTCATATGTTACAAACTATGCAATATCGATTGCAAAAATTATAATTATCGTTCCAAAAAAAGAAGTGCAAGATGAGTTCTTGAGCAATTCCACACGTAATCGCTTTTCATATGGAAATGTCGAAGTGCTCGGCGGAACATGTATTAACGTTCGATGCGTAGCAGTGAAATTTACAATCGTGCTTCTCAGAAATATTCAGCTCCTGCAACTTAAGCAGTGCCCTTATGATCATGCCTAACCACACGCCGCAATAACAACAAAAATTTTGATGATTAGTATTATACGTGAAAGTTTAGATTTTCTTGACGAAAAATATCAGTATTTCGCAAAGCAAGAATACGTATTATCGCGCTACATATTCCCGAATTCGAAGTTTACATGTTGCCGCACATTAGATCTACATCTATATTTATGCTCCGCAAGCCACCCAACGGTATGTGGCGGAGGGCACTTTACATGCAACTGTCATTACCTCCCTTTTCTGTTCCAGTCGCCTATGGTTCGCGGGAAGTAGGGTGAAGCAATATATTCGATACCTCATCCAGAAACGCACCCTCTCGAAACCTAGACAGCAAGTTACACCGCGATGCAGAGCGCCTCTCTTGCAGAATCTGCCACTTGAGTTTGTTAAACGTCTCCGTAACGCTATCACGGTTACCAAATAACCCTGTGACGAAACGCGCCGCTCTTCTTTGGATCTTCTCTATCTCCTCCGTCAACCCGATCTGGTACGGATCCCACACTGATGAGCAATACTCAAGTATAGGTCGAACGAGTGTTTTGTAAGCCACCTCCTTTGTTGATGGACTACGTTTTCTAAGGACTCTCCCAATGAATCTCAACCTGGTAGCCGCCAATTAATTTTATATGATCATTCCACTTCAAATCGTTCCGCACGCATACTCCCAGATATCTTACAGAAGTAACTGCTACCAGTGTTTGCTCCGGTATCATATAATCATACAATAAAGGATCCTTCTTTCTATGTATTCGCAGTACATTACATTTGTCTACGTTAAGGGTCAGTTGCCACTCCCTGCACCAAGTGCCTATCCGCTGCAGATCTTCCTGCATTTCGTTACAATTTTCTAATACTGCAACTTCTCTGTATACTACAGCATCATCCGCGAAAAGCCGCATGGAACTTCCGACACTATCTACTAGGTCATTTATATATATTGTGAAAAGCAATGGTCCCATAACACTCCCCTGTGGCACGCAGAGGTTACTTTAACGTCTGTAGACGTCTCTCCATTGAGAAAAACATGCTGTGTTCTGATTGCTAAAAACTCTTCAATCCAGTCACACAGCTGGTCTGATATTCCGTAGGCTCTTACTTTGTTTATCAGGAGACAGTGTGGAACAGTATCGAACGCCTTTCGGAAGTCAAGCAAAATGACATCTACCTGGGAACCTGTACCTAATATTTTCTGGGTCTCACGAGCAAATAAAACGAGTTGGGTCTCACACGATCGCTGTTTCCGGAATCCATGTTGATTCCTACATAGTGGATTCTGGGTTTCCAGAAACGATATGATACGCGATCAAGAAACATGTTCTAATATTCGACAACAGATCGACGTCAGAGATATAGGTCTATAGTTTTGCGCATCTGCTCGACGACCCTTCTTGAAGACTGGGACTACCTGTGCTCTTTTCCAATCATCTGGAACCTTCCGTTCCTCTAGAGACTTGCGGTACACGGCTGTTAGAAGGGGGGCAAGTTAAAGATCCTTCCAGAATTTTTAGCTTTTGCTGGGAGTGCCGGAAGTTCTATGCCGGTACATGAAACCTTTACCATTTAAACGATTGAGAAGTTTTACAGCTCCGAGTGAAAGTATATTGTGACTTAACGTGGAAAGAAAATACTTTCACCTGGGGACAAAGTGTATTTTAGACCGGGAAAGCCGGGAAAAAATCCGGGATTTTTCTTTCTTGTCCATGTATACACCCTGATAGCAACACTGCATGAAACAACTGCAAAAATTAATGTAGAAAGTACAAGGAATGCATCCGTTAGGAAAGTGCGGCGAAATTTGGCGTTAATGGGGTATGGCAGCAGACGACAGATGCGAATGCCTTTGCTGACAGCACGACATCGCCTCAACGTCTCTCCTGGGCTCGTCACCAAATAAGTTGTACCCTAGACGACTGGAAAACCGTGGTCTGGTCTGATGAGTCTCGATTTCTGTTTGGTGCTGGGGTTTGACTGCGGCGCAGGCCCCACGAAGTCATTGACCCGAGATATCAACAAGGCGCTGTGCAACATGTTGATAGCTCCATAATGGTATGGGCCGTGTTTACATGGAATGGACTGGGTCCTCTGGACCGGCCGAACGATTATTGACTGTAGATGGTTATGGCACATGGCTCTGAGCACTATGGGACTTAACAGCTGGGGTCATCAGTCCCCTAGAACTTAGAACTACTTAAACCTAACTAACCTAAGGACATCACACACATCCATGCCCAAGGCAGGATTCGAACCTGCGACCGTAGCAGTCGCACGGTTCCGGACTGCGCGCCTAGAACCGCGAGACCACCGCGGCCGGCAGATGGTTATGTTCGGCTACTTGGGGACCATTTGCAGCATTCGTGAACTTCATTTTCCCAAACAATGATCGAACTTTTATGGATGACAATGCCCCATGCCACCGGGCCACTATTGTTCGTGATTGATTTGAAGAACATTCTGGATAATTCGAACGAATCATTTGGCGACTCAGATCTCCCGACATGAATCCCATCGAACGTTTATAGGACATGATCGGGAGGTTACTTCGTACACAGAATCCTTCACTAATCACACCTTCGCAATTATGGACAGCCGCGCGGAGTGGCCGCGTGGTTCGAGGCGCCACGTCACGTAGCGGGTGGCCACTCCCGCCGGAGGTTCGAGTTCTGCCTCGGGCATGGGCGTGTGTGTTGTCCTTAGCGTAAGTTAGTTTCAGTAGTGTGTAAGTCTAGGAACCGATGACCTCAGCAGTTTGGTCCCCCAGGAATTCACAAACATTTGAACAATTATGGACGGCTATAGAGGTGGCATTGCTCAGTATTTCCGCAGGGAACTTCCAGCGACTTGTTGAGGCCATGCCACGTCGAGTTGCTGCACTGCACTGAGCAAAAGGAGGTCCGACACGCTATTAGGAAGTACCCATGACTTTTTGTTACCTCAGTGTAATGAAACCTTACTTGTCGTGCGTATACACTACGAAATGTTCACAAAATGTTGTAATTATCACCTCGGAAAAAAGTTACGCAGTTACTTCAAATGGTTCAAATGGCTCTGAGCACTATGGGACTTAACATCTGAAGTCATCAGTCCCCTAGAACTTAGAACTACTTAAGGGGCTCCGGAACGCCCTATACTTGCGATGTTAAAATAACGCTTATAAATTACATCTTTCCTCACAAAGTATTTGAGGTAGGAAGTTGAACTTTTTACAGATTATTTATTGGAATATGGGCTACAACTTAACACAGGGATTTTACAAAATTTTAGTTCAGTTATTAAAGATGATTTTTTTTCAATTGTAATGAAAATTCACATTTTTTTGCAATTTTTTAATTTATATATTCAAAAATATGCAGTTTTTTGGAAAAAGGCTGTGTTAAATTATGCAGAAGGTGCTGTGTAACATTTACTGAAAGTTTGAAACAAATATGTTTGGAAGATCCTTAGAAAACATGTAATTGGTATGAGAAAATAAAAGTTTTGGGAATCGAGCGACAAAGATTGGATTAACTTTTTAGTGCATTCCAGGTCCATAGGATGGATTATCTTCATCCTCTGCAAACTCCTCCTCCAGCTTCCTCTTGTTCCTCCTCCTGTTTACTCTTGCTTGTATTTCTAGACTCTTTACAGCCCTGTCTGCAGCCCGAAGGCGTTCCTTGTCTAAAGCAAGTATCGCTCGTTGTTGTGTTCGTAGATTTTGCTACCATTTTCTTCAGTTGCAGTTACTGCAACACTGTTCCAAAAGGTGGTCATGTATGAACACTTATCACATTTCAGTTGTATTTCACTAGCAAGTCCTACGTGCTTTATTATGGAGAGTTCCAGACCAACTTCACTACAATGAATACATCTTACACAGTTTGAAAAAATTCCTTTGAGGACCGACATATCAAATATTTCATTCACATCCGATTCGCCCATAAAACATTCATAGTTTTGACTCATTGAACCAAGCTTCTTCTGTGAAGTATTTTCTTTCCCACTTTGACTGCTATGGGCAGGTGTACTTGAGAGGTTAGGTTCACTCACTTGGTTATCGTCTTTATTGTTTACAGTAATAACACATACCTTTGGCTTTCCAACATTTCTCCTTTTCTTAAAAGCCTTCAGAGGATTTCTAATAACTTTACTTTTACTCATTATTATACTTCAACAAAACAGAGACTCAAGAAACAGAATTAATTACGAATATTTTCGAGATAACGACAGAGTAAATAAACATGAAACAATCGACAATCACACCAGCGATATATATTGAACCATCACAGGTTAGCCACAACACATACTTTATCTCACATCACTAAAATGTACCTGATGAACACGGACGTTAATAATAACACCATTTGACAGCAGTTTAACAGCGTCACAGTGGGTCACGCCCATGTAGAACACATTTCAAAAAAAATTTAAAAATAGTTGTAGTCTTCGGAATTGAATAAATTATATATCTATTAAAAGGTAATAGTCTGCAGATTCAGAAAACGCAAAAAAGTAAAAATTGAACTTTTCATGATTTTGAGCCTTTCCGGAGCCCCTTAAAGATAACTAACTTAAGGACATCACACACATCCATGACCGAGGCAGGATTCGAACCTGCGACCGTGGCAGTCGCGCGATTCCGGACTGAAGCGCCTAGAACCGCTCGGCCACCTCGGCCGGCACGCAGTTACTTTTCTTGTGTGTATGTAGGTACATGTCTGCACTCTGCTCATTGGCGTCCGCAAGTGTTCTGCAAGAAGGGGCATGTCTGACCTCTTGGAACATAGCGTACAGGCATTTTATTCATTACAGAACACAGTCGTATTTCTAGAAATAATTGTCTCTCATTCCACTCAGTCGCAGATTTAGTACTGCCGAATGCCAGGGAAACACTGCAGCTTTAGCAAACACTACACTGTTTAGTTATCAGGCTGTTCACAGGAAATTATACAGTTATTTTTCCGTGGCAATGGTTTCTGCGTTGTTTTGCAGTCTTCGCTGATGTGAACCTTTACAGAATACCGCCGGAATAGAGCACCCGATATTTCCTCTTGTAATCTCCCCCCTCCTTCCTTATTCCAGTTACTGTTCACAGTAAGCAAAGTCTTTTATGAAAAAATTGAGAGGAGCGAAGATTACAATAAACTTTGTGGTTTACTTCGGTTTTCGCGTAGAGTTGGCTCGAGTTGTTCTTGTCTAGCGGTCTGACTCTTGAAACAGAAATTGTCACATTTTAGGTCCTCATGGTGGAACTGATCTAAATAAATCTGAAGATTGTTGTTGCAGAATTTTTATTGTTACGTTAATATATTTTCTCACATTTCAGTATACCATACAGTCTTTTGAATTTTGACATTAACAAAGCCGAAATTGCATTGTTCGCCCAAAATACAAAAATACGTCCGATCACATCAGAGGTATGCTTCCTACTTTTCACTCTGTGGTGAAAACGGTATCCCAAAGGGTTTACAGTTTTTATTGACAAACTAATTTCTATTAATTTCGATTATTATTTCATAAATGGTTCAAAAGGCTCTGAGCACTATGGGACTTAACATCTGAGGTCATCAATCCCCTAGAACCTTGAACTACTTAAACCTAAGGACATCACACACATACATGCCCAAGGCAGGATTCGAACCTGCGACCGTAGCGGTCGCGCGGTTCCAGACTGAAGCGCCCAGAACTGGCCGGCTATTATTTCATAAATGAATCCAGAAATAAACATAGTAAACAGTACTAGCTTGCGCAATTAATAATAGAAATTTTAAGTGTGCCAAATAATTCGTAATTCAAATGTTTCTAAAAAAGCAATTTAACTGTACACTTATCGATTGTTACATCGAAAATAAAGTAATTCCTTTTTATAAATTTTAGCTTGAAATATAACATATTGTGTATAAAATTATACGAAAGTTTTCATAAAAGCAGCTGAGATAATAATGACCCGTCCAAAATTCGAAAAATAATACTGGTATCGACAACTGCTGTTGATGAAAAGTAATACTATAGGAAGATGTTCCGTTACACTCTGTCACGTACTAGTAAGCCATTAAAGAAAAGGGCAAATCCTATCCTTCATCAGAATACAAATACTGGTGCAATAAGTAAAATGTAAATCTCGTGTGACTAGGGCCTCCCGTCGGGTAGACCGTTCGCCGGGTGCAAGTATGCCTGCCCGACATCTACCCCCCATTCCCACAAGAGCAGCCTTTTCACCTATTGCACATCTTAATCTCAACAGTGGGTTCGCATTTGACCCGTCAATGCTTACTGAGATTCAGACGGCTCTGAGCACTATGGGATTCAACTTCTGATGTCATCAGTCCCCTAGAACTTAGAACTACTTAAAACCTAACTAACCTAAGGACATCACACACATCCATGTCCTAGGCAGGATTCGAACCGGCGAACGTAGCGGTCGCGCGGTTCGAGACTGAAGCGCCTAGAACCACTCGGCCACCCCGGCCGGCTTACTGAGATTCCATTCGGTTTTACTGTAGAGCGACTGTAGTACAGTATGAAGAAGAAGGTCATACTAGACTGTAGCTGAATTCACCTATAAACCATCTGTGCGCCCACCTGCAGAAGATATACAAATTTCTGCGCTGCAAGAGAGGAGTGTTTGGATGTTCATAAACCGTATGGGTTGCAGCTCTGAGTGACATCCAGCCATAGAGTTTGTAGGTGCAATATTTGTGGTTTACTTATTCTAGGATTGAAGACAACTGTGTAAGTTGAAATGACATTTTTAATGCCGAAATATTAGCACAAAATACACGGCTTTACACAGTTTTCACTGTGACAACAAAAAACAGTTGTCAGGATAACGCACCTCGTCAACATCAAAAAGTGAAATAATCGTAAGCAAAACAGTATTAAATATTAACTCTCAGGAGGTTAAATTTTCCTAAACACGACAATATTCAAGTTTAACTAGAAGTTTCTTTACAAAATTGTACCTACACTTACTTTATGATGTTGATCAGTACTACGAAAATCGTCCGATTCCGGTTAAAAGTTCGGTACTATTTGTAGGATGACAATCAAGTCTACGGCGGATGGTTAGTTATGTGACAAATTGAGCAAATGATTATCCAAGGTCGTTCGAGTTTACATTGGACGCAAGCTGGTGAGCCAACAAGTTTACACCTCTGCACGCGGTATTTACCTTAAGCTACGCTGAGCTGTCGTCTGCGAGGCCGCTCTCTTCCACTGAAATTCCTAAAGACTAATTACACTTTTGCTGAATTTTCCAGCAGAAACTTTCCCTCCGTTTCTCGTTATGCGAGAGAACATGTACTCATCCCTAGTCTCAGAATGTGGCGATATACACTGGCGTGGTTGGAGCAGCGTGCATATTATAATGCCCTCTCAGTTCTCACAAGAACAATTAACTAATTGGCTGGCTCGTTTCTCTGCAGTTGGAGCTAAACGATGTTACAGCTAATTTCTAGCTGGATAAAAGCCGCTGTGATCGCAGTGTTCACCCAAATTACTCCTCTGCGTCGTACAGAGCGTTATGTGCTCCATTCTGCACTCGACGCCAGTTCAGAGAAGAGCCCACGAAAATATCCGTCTTATCTTACTCATAGCCGAACTGTCTCCCCACCTCGGTTCTTTCGTTCTTCAGCCGGCCGGTGTGGCCTTGCGGTTCTAGGCGCTTCAGTCTGGAACCGCTTGACCGCTACGGTCGCAGGTTCGAATCCTGTCTCGGGCATGGATGTGTGTGATGTCCTTAGGTTAGTTAGGTTTAAGTAGTTCTAAGTTCTAGGGGACTGATGACCACAGATGTTAAGTCCCATAGTGCTCAGAGCTTTTCTTTTTTCGTTCTTCACGTCACGGCTTTTTTCGACCAATAGGAGCGTTCCTCTTACTTTGTGGAAACTCTCTATACCGATCGCGAGGTCCCTACCATTAAATTGCATCGAAACTTTGGCAGGAGGTCGGCAGGTGGATAATCATGGATCAAGACGGTACCCCAACGCTTTCAGCGCAACAGGCTAATGCGAGGGTTCTCTAATTCCATTGCCCCTGAGTCCATACACCACGCGATCAAAAGTATCCGGACACCCTATGAAATGCAGAATTATCCACTAGATGTCACGAGAGGCGGGACTGCCAGTATAAAAGAAGGGAGAAGCATTGTATTATCAGCAGCGAAGCAGCAACAACAGAATGGGTTGGCCAGGAGAGATCGGCGTCTTCGGTGTCACCTGACTAACAAACCATCAGGGTCATTTCAATCATTCTAAATCTGCCAGGTAGACTTTTCATAATGTAACTGTGAAGTGGAAATGCGAAGGACCAACCAACACTACGCCAAGACAAGGCAGATCTTAGCTATTGACGGACGGGAACAGATGGGCAATGGAGAGGGTGGTTGTAAAAAATAACATGAAATAAGCGGAAGGAATCACTCGTGAGCTCCAAGGTACTACCACCAGTCGAGCAAGCATAATTATTGTGTGTAGGGAGTTAAAAATAACGAGGTACAGTAGTAGAGCACTTCCTCATCAACCACGCATTTCTGTAGTCATTGCTAAGCGAAGCTTGTGGTGGTGTAAGGACCGACGCCACTGGACAGTAGGTGACTGGAAACGAGTCATTTGGAGTCGTGAATCACGCTGTACTCCATTGCAATCAAATGGACGGCTTTGGGTTTTGCGAATACCTGGGAAACGTTACCTGCCGTCGTGTGTGTTGCCAACAGTGAAAGACGGAGAGGATGGTGTTCCGGTATGGGGATGTTTTGCGCTGTTGGGATATGGTCTCATTATTGCACTTAAGTAAACGCTAAATGCGAAAGAATTTGAAAACATTTTACTGTGTACAATAGAGGAGCAGCCTGGAGACGATGATTGTATCATCGTGACTATGCACTCTGTCACGAAGCAGATCTGTGAGATAAAGGTTTACAGGTAAAACATTCCTGAAAGGGACTGGCCTGCCCATAGTCCCGACCTGAACCCAATGGGACCCGTTTGGAATGAGCTGGAATGTTGACTATTCCATATACCAGCGTCCAACATTACTACCTTCCCTGGTTTCGGCTCTTGGGAAAGATGGGCTGCCATTCCTCCACAGAGTTTCAGAAACCACACTAGAAATGTCCCTAGCAGAGCTCAAACCCTCATAAAGTCGAAGGATAGACGCGGCCCGTATTTATGTCAACTAATAAGTGTCCAGACACTTTTGATCAGATAGTGTACAAAATACAAGATGTGAAACGGAGTTAAGAAACGCGACCATAGACCCTTAGTGCGTAGTGAAACAGATAGTGACTTATTGTGTCTCCCGCTCTTGAGAGGAAACATACGATAAGTTTTCTTCTTTTTCTTCTTCTTGCATTCGGGACTTCTAAGTAGTACGTTCCAAATTCAATTCTTAATACTTTGTTGTTCCTTCAGTTTTGTTCCAGTATTCCTTCATTGTTTCACTATATTCCTTTTTGTTGTCTTCAGGCCACTTTGTGCCATTTTCCGTTTTCCTCTTGCCCTGGGATACTTCCAGTTTTAAAATTTTTTCTCTAATAATCTCTCTTTCCAGTATTTCTTCTTCTCTTACGTTATTCCTTTCCAAGTCTTTCCTAACCTCTTGAATTAACGCCGTTAATTTTTCCCTTAGATATTTGTAGATACTGTCATCTATTCTGTAAATACCTCTAAAAATAGTAATAACCTCGTCCTTATAGTTTCTGGTATGTTTTCTTTGCTCTTGTAAATTTCATCGTTCCTTTTATTTCCGAAATGGCCTTTTCTGAGAGCCTAGTATTTTTCGTATAATTCTTCTTTCTAATATCTCTAATTTTTGAAGCCTCTAACTTAATACTAGACACTCGCTAGCATACAGGCATTCTGGTTTCACTACGATGTTGTAATGCTGTAAGCTTTTTAGATAAGTGTTTTTTGTTATTTTTATTCTTAGTAACATCATATGCTTTTTCCATCGTGTGTGTCTTCTCCTATAAAGCAGAGTTTCCTTGAACAGCCTTTTTCTGTTGTTTTTTTTTACATTTAATTTGTTTGACGTTTATTTAAACCTATCATGACTTTAGACTAGTAGATAGGCTGTGAGCACTCATGGGTCCGTTTATTTTGTCTCACTAATGCCTACAACGTAAGGACCTCTATAATATGCGCAAAGCTGCAGTAATAAAAAGGGATCACATGGAGTTATTGGCTGTGGAGCTCCGAGCAGTTTTTCACTTTCTAATCGAAAGCGTTTTCCTCCTCCGCCCATAATGGTCCCTTACCTGGTAGTATGTAAGATTGTACATGTTGGGTGTAGGTAACTGTAATCGTTGTGAGTGTACTGTAGCACCGTGTTTTGTATTGGGCGATGATGAGGGAAGGGAGAGAATGATGCCTAGTGTTGGCACATACACCGCTCCTTTTGAATAGCACCAAGGGGCCCGCAAATCATAAAGTCCCCATCTGACGGACGGATCACCATCAACAGCGTAGAAGTCGTAGAAACACAGCCATGATTCTGACAGTCCTTTCGAGCAAAACTGCACCCGGTTTACGCCGAAAATACCGATCGGGACCGTTGCAACGCTTGGTCGATTCCAGGAGAGGTCGAATTTCGGACTTCGTCCTTGTATAAAGGCGGACACCACTCTACTGTCCTCGTCTCTGATGAAGTATGAAATTAGTAATTACTGCCAGCAATTATGGAACGCGGATCTGATATACAGGGCGATCGAGAACGCAGCCCACATATTTTAAAAGGTTGTTCACGAATATTGGTGAAGTGTTTTGAATACCAGGAAACTATTGCAGTTGTTATATTATTATTGAATATTGTGGTAGTGGGATATTGCAATTTGCTATGCGAATACCATCATCACAGTTATGAATATCCGTCGAAGAAGAACGTCAGTTACCTGAAACAGTACATGACATATTGGTGTGCAGTTTGTGGTGTCCTTCGTGATCCTGAGCAGACAGATACTGTAAAGGAACAGTAGTTAATTAATATTCAGTACTTTCCTAAGTAGTGTATTGCATTATCGAATAACTGGATTAGAGACAGCTACCGTACTGGACAGATGACGCACCTGCCATTTCGACAAATGACTTCCCTTGAAGTGTTACCACCAGACCTTCTAATGGCAGCTTGAATGACAGTTACGAGACATAGGAAGGAAAGGAAGAGATAGGAAGGAAATTAGGACTTACCACTCCGTCAATCGTGAGATCATTAGAGTCGGAGCACTAGCTCTGATTGGACAAGGGTGACAGAAAGTCAGCCGCACTTTAGCTTCAAACGATTCGAGGAAATCACGGAGAACCTAAATCTGAATCGCTAGACGGGAATTTGAACTGTCGTCCTCCCGAATACGAATCCAACGCCTTCTCTTTCAAGATGAGACGTGTGTGTCTAGGGTTTTTAAGTTTTGTGACGTGTCTGGACTCTGTCCTCAACTTTTAGGCTGGAGGTTTTAGTGTATTGCAGAGCGGCTGACTCCTCCCCTTTTTTCCTTGTGGTCAGCCAGCCACTTCCATCTGCTACATTGTTTTAGCTCCCTCTATCATTTTCTTCTTGTGTTGTCCATGTTTTACTGTTGACACCCTGCTTCATCCCACGCTTCAGTGTGGATGAGCACGTATTTTTCAATGATTGTTACCCGTGTTTTATGTTCCGTTTTATGTTCCTGTTCTGGGAATTTTCTTGACACCCGTCTCCCTATGTTACTGAACGGGCGCTGAAGACCTTGCTGTCGTGCGCCCAAAAACCCCTTTACTACTACTACTTCTCTTTTAACAAGACCGCCTGCTTAGCTCGGTGGTAAGCCGGCAAGGTAACTCAGCGTGTTTGGTCAGAGGGTTAGCTGCCCTCTGCAATAAAAAAACTGAGTTGATGGATCAACGACGAACTGAAACGGGTGTCTTGCGACGTCCGCCCCGAGCAGATACAACGAACGAAAACGAACAAAATGAGATTAAAAAAAAAAAAGGTGGTAACGTGCTCGCCTTCCATGCAAGCGGGCCCGGGTTCGATTCCCAACCGCGTCGGAGATTTTCTCCGCCCGGGGACTGGCTGTTGTATTGTCCTCATCATCATTTCATCCTCATCACCGGCGCGCAAGTCGCCCAATGTGGCGTAGGCTGAAGTAAAACTTTGCACTTGGCAGCCGAACTTACCCAGATGGGACCTCCCGGCCAACGATACCATTTGCTCATTTCCATTTCTTTGAACAAGCTATACCTGTGTAACAATTTTTACCGTTTCCGTGGAGAACTTTATTCCATATTTTCTGCTGTTTGACTTCAGCTTGTTAGCTCATCATGTAAGTTAACAATTTTACCGACACACAATTTATGCGACTTTCCTTCTGAAGAAGATATTTTTAATGGTATTGAAAACTGATAAAAGTTTTTACAATGAACTTACACAACCGATTGGTTCTATACTTTATTTACTGAAGATTTATTTACGGTTGCTGCTGTCAGCCATGTTTAAAATTGTGCGAGTCTAGTGTATTTACTAGCACTGCGCTATACCTCTGCAGATGGGCGCAAATGCGAGAAAATCCGTGCATTTTTCGGGATAAATGTAAATGTTACATTTTTCCTTGAAGGACTGGGTCAAATACTGTACAGGCTTGACGGTTCATCGCTGGAAGTCACCAAAGTAGATTTCCCTTCTCTTGGAACCGGAGGATTTAGGAATTAGTCACGGGCCATTTGGGGAGCCGTGAGGCGTTCTTGAGACTTTTGGGAGCCAGCGGACCTTACGCTCCGTAGCGAAAGGGACTCTTAAGGTCGTCACGGGTGGCAATAACACTCTTGTCTGCCTCGTCCTACATTTCTCATAAAGCATTTTTACGCAATGTCGTGATAATTGATTATATGCTCCTTACAATTTTTAGTAGCATCTGGCTTAGCACCGTCACGTAGTCCACAGACCAGATGCAGAGGTGCATTGGTGAAATCACTAAGCAGGTTATATATTGGAGGAAACGACATATTTTCTGACTTGTTTCAGAACGACTGCCCACGATTATGTGAGTATTCCTGTGACACTCTCACATTGACTGAACGAACCTATGACTATGTGCACTTCTCTGTGTCTTCTCTACCTGTTCTGTTAAATCGAGCGCTATAAGCGTCCCAGACCATCAAACAGCACTCGAGAATTACACTTCTTTCAGAGATTTCAAATGCATCAGACTTCAGCATCTGTGTTTCGCACACCTAATGGCCATTGCAACAAAGCTGTTCCAGACGTTCTACGAGTATTTCTTGTTTGATTTCGAATTATTTTAGTGACAGGTAACCGATCGCATAGGCGAACGTACTACATATCTGCAGCACGTTGTGCGTACTAGGCGATCACTGTAATAAATTCAAATAGTATCTAGACAAAATTAAAAAGGTGACTTGTTAGCAGACAGTGTTCCAAAATTGCACCGGCGTTGAAGATGACGCCTTATGGCAGTCACTGGCGTACAGATGAGGCGTCTGCAATTAAAAGTTAATATGAGTCCAGATATTTGTCCACTATCGATTTTATAGTTTGTCGAGTTCCTTTTAGCCAATCCGAAGAATATTTGGTACTGCACAGTTCTTTACTAAGCGTGATCTTGCTACAGGCCTTCCTTCGAGTTTTCTTCTGATTTACTAAGCCAGTCCTAGGGCACCTACAGTTTGACGTGGACTGCGAATGACGGAGCCATTTTTCACATCACCAAACACTGCCAGAGGTGAAAGAAGCTATAATACCTGCAAAGGCGTTTACGCTGTTCGAATTACAGTAGCTGAGGAGGTGTTAATGGTAGCTGATCCATTTGTGATTATACATGGTGCTCTCATGTCTAGTTTGTGTAGCCATTCATTTGTTTTTCTTTCGTTTATTTTCAGTTACCAGTAACTACACTTAAATAACAAGATGGTTGGAAACTTGTCCTCCGAGCAAAGAAAGTCGATTTTAAAGCGTTATTCGAAATATGAAAACTTGAAAAATACGCAGAGTTAGATACTCCGCCACTGTCACGTGTAACGATATCGAAATTTCGCTACAAATTTGAGACGTAAGGAAGCGTGAATGATGTGAAGAGAAGGGGGCGATATGTCTGGAAGAAATCAGCAGCGGACGAAAGAGATGCGGACACAGTGGTGCAAGCTTTCACAACACCCCCAAATAAATCATACGGCAAGCTGCGTGCGAATCGGGTGTAGGTAAATCGAGTATCGCAGCATTTTAAAGCAAGCAAAGTGGAAACTCTACATTCCCCGGTTACTTCACGCCATGAATGACGACGATCTGGGTAGGTGCCTCGAATTTTGTGAACGGATTTGCTATAATGAACAACTGACTGAAGTCATTGTTTGACCTGATGAGGTGACGCTTAGACTGAATCGAACCATCAATCGCAATAGCTCTGTGTACTAGACAAAAGTTAATCTCCACGTTACGGAAGAACGAGCTGTTCTTTCTTTATTCGTGTCAGAGGTACACTAAAATGAACACACATACAATGTATACAAAGAAAACTATACAGTATTCACCCAGAATTGGGCAACTTTGATAGCATTGGGTGCTGCAGACAATAAGTCCTTCATGCTACAGCTGGGTGGGCATGAGTTACATTTGAAGAGATGCCGGGTTGTCTGCAACTCACCGCATTCGCACAGTGTTGTGTTGGCAGTTGGCAGTTGGAAGTTCCATGCAAGGAGATTGTCCCTCGATCTTGCGACTTCGGTCCGTAGTCTGTTCAAGGACTTCCAGATGACCCACTTCTCCATGTGTTCAGGCGGCATGGATTCTTGTAGTGTCATCCAGTTTGACAGGTGCTGACATCTTTCTTTCCACTTGGTGAGTCGGGTAGCCGCAGCTCATCCTTCTAAGAGCTGTGAAGTTGTTAGGAAACTCTTCCTGGACTTCAGTCTTGGATTGGCAGGTTGATGTCCAACGAGGATGGATGTGAGGTCACTGTATTTGATTCATGCCTCTCGATGTTAGCGGCGACCTCTCTTTTGAAGTCACGTGGAGCAGTCCAGAAGTACAAGCAAACGAGTTGTTAATCTTACTGAGTAATCTGTGTGGTGCGGTATGTGTGTCAGTGTCCTTGAAGGGCCATTGTTTTTTGAAGGAAAAGTGGCAGGTGTAGAGTACCCTACAACGTTGCAGGAATGTAATTGTACCAGCTGTTGATCAACTGTACCGAGATGACAAATGTTTTTTTTTTTTTTCAACCAGACGGTACACCGTCACGTTACCATCATGACATGCGGCAATTCCTGTATGAAACATTTATTACGATGTGGACAGGACGACGAGGAAGCAATGACTTGCCCTCAGATCTCCCGGTCTAACGCCGTTAGACTTCTTCGTGTGGGGAGACCGTCTATGTCACAGAGCCTCGTATGTTGGATGCCATGAGAGAAGTAATTATGATTGCTGCGAATCCATTCTAATGACAACCATAACACATAAGTGTCGATCTGTTCCGCAGCGTCGCATATCCTGTATTGCTGCCGATGGAGAACGTTTTGAACATCTTCAGCAGTAAAACATCATCAGTAATGTCGTGAACATCTATGAGACTCCAAAATTCATAGATTTTGGTAATTTTTCGAGTTATTAAAGCTCAAACAATGTAAAAAATGTAAAGGTTAGAAGCCTGGGGAGTATGGTAAACTCATTCTAGTGGTCTTCGAAACACGCACGTACAGTGCGAGCTGTGTGACATGTTGTATTGCTCGACTGGTTCAAAAATGGTTCAAGTGGCTCTGAGCACTATGGGACTTAGTTTCTGAGGTCATCAGTCCCCTAGAACTTAGAACTACTTAAATCTAACCTACCTAAGGACATCACACACATCCATGCCCGAGGCAGGATTAGAACCTGCGACCGTAGCGGTCGCGCGGTTCCAGACTGTAACGCCTAGAACCGCTCGGCCACAGCGACCGGTAAAACGGTAGTCCGACTGGTACCAAGGCAAAACAGAGTGTAAGGGTGGACATTGTCCGCAAAGATAGATGCATGCTTGTAATGATCCACTGCGCCTTCCAGACTGAAGAGATCACCCAGGAAATGGCCTCCATCTTGGACCCCTCCGACGATGGTTGAAGGTGTTTGCTTTCAGAGGTTTCACGCCGCGCATGACAACGGCCGCCTGTATGATGGAGTATAAAACGTGATTCATCTCAGTGGACGTCTAGTTGCGATACTGGCGTGCAAACTCTAATCTTCATCGCCTATGAAGAAAAGTCAGCAGAGATGCATGAACCAGGCACCCACTGTGGATGCCCATACGCAGCAACGTTCGCTAAACAATCATCGAGGAGACACTGTTAGTAGCCACTTGGTTCATCTGGCCAGTCAGTTGCTTAACAGTTGCACATCTCTTCGCCTGCAGACATCTCTGTAGTCGTCTTTCACTGCTGGCATCTAATGGCCTGTAATGCACCATTGTTGCCTCGGAGCCCGTTTTGGATAGCACCATCTTTCTATCGGTTGATCCTTGGCCCGCAGTTACACAGGGTCAGTCATCGTTAATCGGATTTGGCGTGTTAATGGTTAAGGGGTGGCCGGATGCCCTCCCTGCCGCCGCCCCATACCCCCTGGGACAGAATTAGTGAACCACAAATGTCTGCGACGAGTGTAATCCATGGAACAGTGCGAATGTGTTCAGATGTCTGTGAGCCGTGTAACTGGGCAGAATATGGGGACCAGCCCGGTATTCACCTATCGGGATGTGAAAAACCGCCTAAAAACCACATCCAGGCTGGCCGGCGCATCGGCCCTCGTCGTTAACCAGCCGGGCGGATTCGATCCGGGGCCGGCGCGCCCACCCGAGTCCAGGAAGCAACGCGTTAGCGCTCTCGGCTACCCGGGTGGGTTGCATAGCACCATCTTGCCACGCACAATATACTTTACTCACAGCGGCACGTGAACTGTTTAAAAACTTAGCCGTTTCGGAAATACTTCCACCCTTGGTCTGAAAGACAATGATCGTGCGCTTCTGGACGTCAAATAAATCGCTCCGTGTCCGCATTACGACAACGACTGCACTGTTTTCGTGTCCCCACAATAACTTTTACATATCCTTCCATGCAAGTACTGCCACATACCGTCTGTGAGTGGTTGTTGCACATTGACATCGTACATAGGCGATGGTCATATCAGTGTGAATGGACCGTTACAGTAAAGCTGGCTGTTTGCGGGATAATTGCGAATGTGTGGACACCATCCACACCTTACTTCAGAATTAACCCTGGATTACTAAACCCTCGGAAAATATATGTCTGCAGTAGGGTATAAAACAGGTCATTTTTTACTTAATTTGGTATATAACATACCATTGGCGATATTATAGTGGTAATTAACTATGCATAGCTTATAAATTGTGACCTCCTATAAGTAAAATGTGAAGTAGTAAGCTTTACGATGGTTTAGTAGCAATGTAACGTCTTCCTCGCTTTAGTCTTCTGATGTACTTGAAACGTTGACTTTCCGATTAAGTCCCACGCTTACGGTTGGGGAAATTAATACATGAGTGATGGGACACAGGCTCATTTTGTTGTTGATGTAAGACGACTTTTAAGGCACCATTATGGTCAAAGAAGCGGGACCTTTATCTTGGTCTTCAAGTATAGTTGACCCGAATCTCGATCTTTTTGTCTAATATCGCCTAAAGCGTGAATTGTCTAGTACTCCCGTCGATAGGGTGAATCTTAAGCCCAGTTACGAGGGCTTGCTGAAAAGTAATGCATCAGAATTTTCTATCTTGACGTCTACATATTTGCATCCGTCTGCTGCTGAAGGGCTCCCAGTTCTAGCGTGTATCAGAGGAGCGGGAGGAAGAGGGTAACGTAACTACCGTCGGTGCTTGCTTTAATCGAATTCAAAGAGTTATCCACACATGGAGCTTCCTCTCCTTCAGCACGACGCTGCCAGACCGCACACGAGTGCTGCAATATCTGCGACAATCCGAAGGCTTTGGTTCACTATCGTCGATATTCCTCCATCCAGTCCCTACGTGGCCCAATCCTATTTTCATCTGTTTCCAAAACTTAAAGAACACCTTAGAGGCCTTCAGTTCGACAGTGATGAAGCGGTGCAAGCAAAGGTGAGGTTGTGGACCCGTCAAAAAAGTCAAACGCCCTACAGTGACGGTATCAACAAACTGGTCTATCGATGTGAGAATATGTTGTGAAATAAATACGTAGACATGAAGGATAAAAATGTAGAATATTACACTACTGGCCATTAAAATTGCTACACCAAGAAGAAATGCAGATGATAAACGGGTATTCATTGGAAAAATATATTATACTAGAACTGACGTGTGATTACACTTTCACGCAATTTGGGTGCATAGATCCTCAGAAATCACTACTCAGAACAACCACCCCAGGACGTAATAACGGCCTTGATACACCTGGGCATTGAGTCAAACAGAGCTTGGATCGCGTGTACAGGTACAGCTGCCCATGCAGCTTCAACACGATACCACACTTCATCAAGAGTAGTGACTGGCGTATTGTGACGAGCCAGTTGTTCGGACACCATTGAACAGACGTTTTCAGTTGGTGAGAGATCTGGAGAATGTGCTGGCCAGGGCAGCAGTCGAACATTTTCTGTATCCAGAAAGGCCCGTACGGGACCTGCAACATGCGGTCGTGCATTATCCTACTGAAATGCAGGGTTTCGCAGGGATCGAATGAAGGGTAGAGCCACGGGTCGTAAGACATCTGAAATGTAACGTCCCTTGTTCAAAGTGACGTCAGTGCGAACAAGAGGCGACCGAGACGTGTAACCAATGGCACCCCATATCGTCACGCCGGGTGATACGCCAGTATAGCGATCACGAATACACGCTTCCAATGTGCGTCCACTGCGATGTCGTCAAACACGGATGCGACCATCATGATGCTGTAAACAGAACCTGGATTCATCCGAAAAAATGAAGTTTCGCCATTCGTGCACCCTGGTTCGTCGTTGAGTAAACAATCGCAGGCGCTCCTGTCTGTGATGCAGCGTCAAGGGTAACCGCAGCCATGGTCTCAGAACTGATAGTCCATGCTGCTGAAAACGACGTCGAAGTGTTCGTGGAGATGGTTGTTGTCTTGAAAACGTCCCCATCTGTTGACTCAGGGATCGAGACGTGGCTCCACGATCCGTTACAGCCATGCGGATAAGATACCTGTCATCTCAACTGCTAGTGATACGAGGCCGTTGGGATCCAGCACGGCGTTCCGTATTACCCTCCTGAACCCACCGATTACATATTCTGCTGACAGTCATTGGCTCTCGACCAACGCGAGCAGCACTGTCGCGATACGATAAACCGCAATCACGATAGGCTACAATCCGACCTTTATCAAAGTCGGAAATGTGATGGTACGCATTTCTCCTCCTTACGCGAGGTATCACAACAACGTTTCACCAGGCAACGCCGGTCAACTGCTGTTTTTGTATGAGAAATCGGTTAGAAACTTTCCCCCTGTCAGCACGTTGTAGGTGTCGCCCCTGCGCCAACCTAGTGTGAATGCTCTGAAAAGCTAATCATTTGCATATCACAGCATTTTCTCCCTGTAGGTTAAATTTCGCGTCTGTAGCACGTCATCTTCGTGGTGTAGCAATTTTAATGGCCAGTAGTGTAATAAAGTTTGTTTTATTTAACAAGCTTTAAGAGTTTTCACATAAGTATTTACTTTTCAGCCTGCCCTTGTAATAGGGGCTTAATCGAAAAGTTTACATTAGAAATACGCTAACACACAACAGCAATTATCTCACAAAAGGCTCGTTCCCGTACCTATTTTTTGCTTCTCTTATCGCTTTCTCTATTAATCATTTTCACAATGATTGATCATTCGTTTCATTCAAATACTGTAACTTCGTTAAGGACACCACTGACGTCGTTAAGTCAAAGACATCTCTCGTGCAATGTTTACTTAAGGCTAACAACTATCTTCATGTTCAGCCTTCCTCTAGAGTCCTTTACATAAACTTTGTCTTGTCACTTGAGCTGAAGGTCTGCGCTCCGTGACTGCCGTATGAATGAGATGTTTCTCGATGTCATCACTTTTTGCGATACACTGTTTGTTTAACGGATCTTCTGGTTTCACCGAGAGGCTGCGCGATGATTAGGGTAGTCGATGCACCTTTGGGAGAAGTGGGTTTAATTCCATCTCCAACCACGCGGAAGTAGGTTAACCGTCGGTTTTGTGTTTCGTTTAAAGGGCATATTCGAATTCCCTGAAGATTACCGGTTATGATTTAGAATAAAAAATATTCGTAATTCTCTGGCAACTACGAGAACTGCCAGTGTCGGGTGTACAAGAGGCAAAATTTCGAAAAAAATATAATATAGGGGAGAGGGTTGTACTTTGGAACCATTACAGACTTCCGCCTCGACCCAGCACTCAAACAGAAGTTTAACATATTTTTTTATGCGGTTCTTAAATATTGGAACATTTCTTGTGTGCTGCAGTCTCTTTTTGAAATTACAAAAGCTACTCCGGAAAAGCAAAGTATTTCCGAAAGGGAAAAAATGTTCCAAGGTATAACATGGTCATCTACCTAGGAACAAATATCCTGGTCGGGATTAAAAGTGTTGTAATCGATAAATCTTTTCAATTCTATATTTAATACTTTAGCTGTTACATTACTGCTCTACTACACAACAATAAACAGTAAGCGAAATGAAATTAAATTGAACTATTATCAAAAACCAGTAACAAGTTAAATACATGTTGAAATAGAAGCTGTTCTAAACTGACACAGATTTCCATTTTCAAGATAGGTAAAGTTTTTAAGACATTGAGGAAACCCAGTCCGGTTTCAGAAGTCACATGTTCTATGATAAAAGGCTTTCTTCTTTCTCAAGGTGCAAGATACCGACGAAGTATGGCTTATGCGTTAACACAATTTATAATAATCACTTTTAAAAATACATAGAATTTTGCTCGCCGTGAACTTCCGTTACTTAATAATTAACAATATCTTCCAGATAACTTTCATATATTACACAGCACTGAAATGTGCAGATTTCAAAATTGCATTGATTGCCTCATACGTCAATTCTAGGCAGAATATTTTGTACTTTATGAAAAATATTTTTTTTATAATACTTATTATTCAGGTATTATGTCATCATCAAGTGCAAAGATAAATGTGTTTCCCCGTGAAATTTTTGTAGAATCGACAACTTTAAACCAGTGCATCTACAGAGTATCTTAGTTCGTCTCCAAAGACAAGAACTGTTACTGTTTCATTTAGGACTAAGACGAGAGGGATTAGTTCAGTGAAAAAGCGATGAAAAACTGCTGAACTTAGATAAAATATGTGAAATATTAAATAAGATACTATACAACAAATTACAACAATTGTTCTGAGAAGAAAAATAAATTGAACAATAAACTTTGGTGAGATGTTACAAGTGAGCTGCTGAACAAAATAAACTTCTCTTTAACAGGTCCAGTATTACGAACAGGTAAGATACACGAATGAGATGAAGGAGGTAAATGAAGCAGCTTTTTCAGTTACTACAGTTTCACTCGCCCTATTAAACATTTTTGGTTTGTCTAATCATAACTGCTTCACTTCCTTGCTTAATATCGCATGTATAACTCATCTGTCTGAAATATTGGACCTTTTAAAGACAAGCTAATTTGTTAAGACATTCACTTGGAACATGTCACCAGAGCTTATTGTTCAATTTATTTTTCCTCTCAGAACAACTGTTGTAATTTGTAATACAGTCCTTTATTTGATGTGTCACGCAGTTTATCGAAGTTCAAGGGGAGTCGTACCGCCCTATCCCGACAATGTTAAATTGGCTATATAAATGCCCCGTTTTCTCAGGAACTGTTGAGTATATAAATGTGATGTTTTTATCACATGTTCTCCCATGTTTTGTGACTGTATTGCTCTACACTAACTTTAAATTAACAACTGGAAAAACAGTTATGATTTTTTCCCTAAACATATAGTTTTTGGTGTAAATTTTCACAATTTTTATTTCTTGAATTTTAACTATTACAGTAATTACTACTAAAGTACAGCTACAACATCATTGTATTATCTATGTTATGTGGTAAATCATTCACTGATATAGATTCAGAAGTTTCTGAGAAAAGGGGGCTTTTGTACTGAAAAGTGTCATGCTGAGTAAATTGCGTTTAAAGAAAAAATTTTAATATGCAGCCAACTGATACATAAAAAATATGTTACAATCCTCCTGGATGGTAGTCCTTATTTCCTCCATCTTCCTCGCCCAGTGCTGCCCTCCTCTTGGATCTGGCTTCTTTTGACATATTGTTTGTTGCAATCTCTGCCTTCATGATTCGCAGTTGGTCCATCACACTTTTAGTGGTGTTGTAATCTTTATGAATGCCAAGATATTCCAAAACCTGTAGTCTTCCAGAATAGCCATCATTAAAAGTAAGAACAGCATCGAAAACACCAAGTTCAAAGACTGACCTTCCAACAAACACATTTTTTGGTATCCTTGACCATACAACATTGTTAAATGATTCATTTGCATTTTGTGTTTTGCCCTTGAGACATTTCTTCAACAGCTCTGGTTGGGCAAGATCCTGAAACACGGGTTTCATGGCAAGCATAACAGCATTTGATATAGTAATTTTGTGCGAGAAAGTGTCTACTTTACCCTCCTCCTTTGCCTTCAAGTATTTACACCATTCAGTGGAACACAGGTTGAGTATTGGTTCAGCATCTGTAGAGAGCTTGTGAAAATAAATTGCCCAAACAGCTCTCTTCATACCATCTATATTATCTCTGTTACTTCTAATAGCCATGCCATAATATTGTGTAATCTGATCAATTTGTTTATCAGTCAGTCGACGTCTTAGACCATCAGATAACTTGGTACTTCCCAACAGCTCTTTGAGTCTACGTAGTCTCGTACCCATCCTCTTTTGCACATGATTAATGTACTCTAGTTTTGTAATTGACAAATCACCATAGGGTTTACTCTCCACCACTGCCTTATACGATTGTGAGTCTCCATCCCCAAGAAAACTCTTGTAGCGAACAGCACGGTCATGCTGGGAACGTTGGAACATTTTCACTGCAGAAGCAACCTCCATCCCTCCAATAGTTCCTTCATAGTTTCTCTGACAATTCATTCCATGCATGCTTAGTTTGATTTTCAGTACTCTTGCCTGCTTGCCTACAACCCTGACAGTATATGGTCAACACATCAACGTCCAACACTTTCCCATTGTCGATGCTGATAATAGATGCACATGAATTCTTTGACTGGGAACCCCTTTTTTGCCAGGATCCGTCGAATTATATTGCTATGTCAGAACTATCATTTTCTGCTACAGCCTACTCTGCTGCTGTAGTCATTGACTCCATAGCACACGCCTTGACACTACTTCTTACTATGGAGTTGTACTTGACAGATTTTGTAGGGGGACTAGGGAGGTTCAGCAAGCCAAAAAGAACCTTACCAGCGTAATGACCTTTTCCTATGTATCTAAGTCCATAGAAGTATCTTAGATTAGTGTCAAGAAGTCCATTCTTTACACTTACTTCTGAAGTCTTGAAAGTCTTTTCGCTTTTACAGTTCAAACACATTATTTGTAAAGTGCACACCAGACCATTGCGTTGAGATAGCTTTCCAGAAATTTCAATTTACCCTCCACATATACGACAACACACTGTTTCAGACAAAGCTGAAATAAGTATATGGAGATTAATAATAATATTGCAGTTTGTTTCACTGTCTGAAGCTGCGTTGTATTTTACATCATTACCCAGCAGTTTTTTCTTGGAAGCACTCGGAGGAGTAGAAGGACTGTCACTATTTACAATTAAATTATCACGTCCTGCGGCGCTAACCACTCTCTTTACTGCTGCTATATTTGTTCTGTAGTATGTTTCCTTTGTTTCGTATTTTTTAAACACTACTATGGGTTTAGTCATGACGAGAACTATCACAGGAAACACAGAAACTAAAACACGGCTAGTGGCTAACAGTTGTTGTCAAACACAAACAAATGTACAGTTCAAAAAGTTTACTGCGAAGTACCGCCAGTGTAGGCAACTTATGAAGCGGACAGTTCTCTAGGGGAAAAAAAAAAAAAAAAAAAAAAAAAAACAGCCTTCTCGGTAATGTCATTGCACGATTATTTTCAAATATCTATTTAAAATAGTAAATAATCGAATATTTCAACAAAACCAACGCCAAATTAAGCATAAACATCCACATTTTCATAATTTGTATAAAAGTAAAAATGTCAAATTTTGTCATTTTGGGCGATAGGCCTACGACTCCCCTTATTAGTTTTTCATCGTATTTTCACTGAAATAAATTCCTCTCTTCTTAGTGATAAATCAAATATTAACAATCGTCATCTCTGAAAGTAAACTGAGAGGCTCTGTAGATGCGCTAGTTTAAAATCATTAGACCTACAAAAATTTCACAGACAGAGATATTTACGTTCTAAGAAAAAAAAATGGCGTACCGTGAAGGAATTATCCAAATGGGACGGAAACCGGTAAATGTGATTTACGTGTACAGACAAACAAATGATTACGATTTCAGAGAAAGTGGATGATTTGTTCAAGAGACATGGCTTCGGGAATTGAGCAAGTCAGTAAAGCTTTGGCCCAACTCTGGTACTTATGCAGGCAGTTATTCGAGTTACCATCGACTGATGGAACTGTTGGATGTACAGAGAAATATCGTCCCAAAATTCTCTCCAATTGGTCCGATGAATAGTCGAAATCCCGAGCTGGTTGGAGGGAACTGCCTATAATTCTCCAAACGTTCTCAATTGGGGAGACATACAGCGACCTTTCTGGCCAAGATGGGGTTTGGAAAGCATCAAGAGAATCAGTAGAAACTCTCGCCGATCGCCTTCGGCATGAAGTCTCACTGACTTGAGAAGAATTGTCTTCAGTGATGAGTTCCGATTCCAAGTGAGCCATCAGGGTTCACTTGGAATCGGAAAAGTGAAGACATATCTGGAGACGCCTCGAACAGCAGTGGGATACCAACCTGACTGCCTCCCGCCATACGGCCCGACAGCCGGGCGTGATGGTCAGGGATGCCATTTCTTTCCATAACGGGACTCCTTTTGCTGTCGTCCGCGGCACCCTAACAGTACAGCGGTACGTCGACGAAATTCTACCCTCCGTGTTGTTGCCCTTCGGGCAGGCCATCCTGGGATTACATTTCAGCAAGACAATGCCCACTCGGACACGGCGAGAATTTCTACTGCTGGTCTTCGTGCTTGCCTAACCCTACTTTGGCCAGCCACGTCACCCGATCTCCCCCCAACTGAGAACTTTTGGATCATTATGAACAGGACCCTCCATCCAGTTGGGGATTTTGACAGTATTTGGAACGACATCCCTCAGGAAGGCATCCAACAACTCTGTCAATCAGTGCATAGCCGAATAACTGCTGCCATAAGGGCCAGAGGTGTACCAACACGTTACTGACTTGCTCGGTTTGTGAAGTTCTTTCTGTTGAATAAATCATCCAGTCATTTTGAAATAGCAATCACGGTTTACAAAAGAAATTAACAAATATTGGGGACTATTACACCAGCACAGTATGTGATTTCATTCATAAAATTTCAAAATATTTAGTAATTCAGCACAAAACACAGCCTCATGTCTCACTACAGAAAAAGAGTTGTAAATACTGGAAACTGCTTAGGAAGGTCTCTAGTGCCCATTGATTCATGTGATTGTATAACCCATAACTAAATTGAGACTCCGACCAGGAAACATTGCGTGTTCCTAAATACACAATCCTCAAGATAAACTCTCTGTCCCGCAATTACTAATTTCTTATAAATTGAAGCACCAACTCTCTCTCTTTCTACAAAGCTACAGAATCACTAAATGGAACGTGGTGGTTAATACCACATGCACTGAGATGAAAAAAGTCATGGGATACCTTCTAATATCGTGTCGCACCTCCTGTTGTTCTGCGTAAAGTAGCAATTCGACGTGGCATGGACTCAACAAGTCGCTGAAGACCACAGCAGAAATACTGGTCCCTGCTGCGTCTATAACCGCCCATAATTGTGAATGTGTTGCCGATGCAGGAGTTTGTGCACGAACTGACCTCTAGATAACATCCCATAGATGCTCGATGGGTTTCATGGCTGGCGACCTGTGTGGCAGAATCATTTGCTCGAATTGTCCAGAATGTTCTTCAAATCAATCGCGAACGACTGTGGCCTGATGACATACCATCGTTGTTTGGGAAAAGACGTCCATGAATGGGTGAAAATGGTTTACAGGCAGCCTAACATAACCATTTCCAATCATTGATCTGTTCAGGTCGACCAGAGGACCCAGTCTATTCCATGCAAACACAGCCCGTTACCGTCAAATTCCGCCTCGCTAACGGATACGTTCATCGTACATCCCACATTTATTTCTGCGGTTATTTCACGCACTGTCGCTTGTCTGTTATCTCTGACAATTCTACAAGAACGCCCCCTACTTTCGGTCGTTAAGTGAAGGTCGTCGGCTACTGCGTTTTCAGTGGTGAGAGGTAATGCCTGAAACTTGTTATTCTCGAAATATTGAGGTCACTAACGATTTTCAACAACCATTCTACGTTCAAAGTACCGGGTGATCAAAAAGTCAGTATAAATTTGAAAAGTTAATAAAACACGTAATAATGTAGATAGAGAGGTAAAAATTGACACACATGCTTGGAATGACATGGGGTTTTATTAGGACAAAAAAAAGTTCACAAAATGTCCGATGGATGGCGCTGGACAGCAAAACTGCTACCGTGACGGGTGAGAGGTACGCCGATATGTTACAGAATCGCATTATCCCCAGTGTTTATGCAGGATGGCGCTCCACCCCATATTGGTAGACGCGTGAAAGATCTCTTGTGCGCGCCGTTTGGTGATGATCGTGTGCTCAGCCGCCACTTTCGTCATGCTTGGCCTCCCAGGTCCCCAGACCTCAGTCCGTGCGATTATTGGCTTTGGGGTTACCTGAAGTCGCAAGTGTATCGTGATCGACCGACATCTCTAGGGATGCTGAAAGACAACATCCGACGCCAATGCCTCACCATAACCCCGGTCATGCTTTACAGTGCTGTTAACAACATTATTCCTCGACTACAGCTATTGTTGAGGAATGATGGTGGACATATTGAGCATTTCCTGTAAAGAACATCATCTTTGCTTTGTCTTCCTTTGTTATGCTAATTATTGCTATTCTGATCAGATGAAGCGCCATCTGTCGGACATTTTTCGAACTTTTGTATTTTTTTTTTGGTTCTAATAAAACCCCATGTCATTCCAAGCATGTGTGTCAATTTGTACCTCTCTATCTACATTATTCCGTGATTTATTCAGTTTTCAAATTTATACTGACTTTTTGATCACCCGGTATATTAATTCCCGCCGCGCGGCCAAAATCACGTCGGTAACCCTTTCACATGAATCACCAGAACTCAAATGACAGCCCCAGCAATACACTGTGCTTTTATAGCTTGTGTACGCGAACTAAAAAAAATGGTTCAAATGGCTCTGAGCACTATGGGACTCAACTGCTGAGGTCATTAGTCCCCTAGAACTTAGAACTAGTTAAACCTAACTAACCTAAGGACATCACAAACATCCATGCCCGAGGCAGGATTCGAACCTGCGACCGTAGCGGTCTTGCGGTTCCAGACTGCAGCGCCTTAACCGCACGGCCACTTCGGCCGGCTGTACGCGAACTATCGCCATCTTTATACGTGCACTTCGCTATCCCATGACTTTAGTCACATCAGCATACGGGTAAGGGTCCCATTAATGTTGGTCGATGCACTGATCTCTGCAGAATTGTACTACAGGGAGCGCTAAATCAAGTGGTTCAGCCACACCAGGTATTTCCATTTGCTTAGCTCGAAGATGTCAAGCGGCTCTGCACTTTTCACTGCCACACATGCGCAGTAGAGGCACTCGCCGAAGCGTCAGTCAGAGACGGCTGCCCGAACGCAGCCACGACCGGGTGCTCCGCTTCCGTCACACGTCCCTGCGCTGTCACGACGCGCGCGCGTGCGCTTCTATTCTGAGCTGTGATGGCGGCGCGAGACGCCTATGCTGATCAGGATGAGGCGGAGGCAGCGGAGGCCACGCGCCTGGGCCTGCCTGGGCACGTCCGCGTTCCCGCGCTTCGCCGCTGCTCGACAGGTAGCGAGCGGATAGCGGGCCAGCGCCCTCGCGCCGTGCAGACGGGCCACGCGCCTACGTGCAGCCGTCGGACCACTGCCGTATCATGCAAATAGGGCCCCGCCAGCGGTAGCGGCGGCCGTCACCTTTGCCGATCGAGGAGCGTCGCTCACCGTGTTTACTACCGGCTTTCCTCTACACCTCCTGCCGGCCGGTCGCTCGCTATCGGACGGGCCGCGTTGTCAGTTTTTACTCGTGCCGTTTACGGTTCACGCTCGCGTTCCTGCACTTTATCTCGCTCGTCATAGATGCCTGCCACCGACAGTTACGGTTGTCTCACGCTCCCAGCTGGCAAGTGCCGCGGTTGGAAAGCTCCTGTTCCGAGGAGAAACACGGCAATAAAATCTAAACTTCCTTTCGCGATCGTGTTGCCTGGCTTCTTGTGCCGACGCGGTGACCGGCATGGCTAATTCGTACGGGGTGTAAAATATATTTCTTCCGAGGAGCAACTAAAGTGTCTACGGCATATTTGCAAATGAAAACTCCGTCCTCTGTCTGATAATAAGCTTCCCACACATGGCAGGAAAGCCACAGATTTAAATCTTTCTGTCTTCTTCTTCATTCCTTGTTGCCACCTTTGGTTTCTTGGCTTCTTTGGCTACTTATCTGATACGGAAAATATCCATGGTTTCAAAAAATCTCCGTAAGTGTAAAAGCTTGTCCTGCAGACCGCCCTCGTTAACAATGAACCGGAAGTTCTGACAACACTCGTCATATGGGAAGGATGATGGCAGCTATTTGCACCTGATTATAGACCCTTGCACGTCGGTTTATCATTAATTTGAACTAGTATGGCCTGTGGCGGAACTCGACCAATTGTCTCGTTGTGACATATAACTGCACGTAGCTTGGAGAACAACCACACGTAGAAGTCACTGAACTTGATCTATGACAAAAAAAATATAGTGTGTCGTAAGGTGATGTGGGTAACAGTCTTCCCGCAGTGGATACACCGGTCCCCGTCAGATCACCGAAGTTAAGCGGTGTCGGGCGTCGCCGGAACTTGGATGGGTGACCATCCTGGCCGCCATTCACTGTTTTTTTCGGGGTGCACTCAGCCTCTTGATGCCAATTGAGGAGCTACTCGACCGAATAGTAGCGGCTCCGGTCAAAGAAAACCATCGTAACGACCGGGAGAGCGGTGTGCTGACCACACGGTCCTCCTATCCGCATCCTTATCTGAGGATGACACGGCGATTGGATGGTCCCGATGGGCCACTTGTGGCCTGAATACGGAGTTCTTTTTAAGGTGATATACTCCGAGTAAAACTTATTCTGAAATTTCAGCCTCAGAATTACCTTAACAAATTCTGAATTGTAGGTACGGGTATTATTGGAATAATTCTTTGATTTCTCTTTAATTGTTCCATCAATTGATGTGAGCCCTTCATAGAGTACAGTGAAAAGTATATTTTATGTTAACGGTGGCAAAGTGACTTTCCTCTTATGACAAAACAAAAGTATATTTTATGTTAACGGTGGCAAAGTGACTTTCCTCTTATGACAAAACAGTATGAATTCGGTTCTATCACGTAAAGTAACCTCAGATGCAAAATGTTTGCCATTACAAAATCTGCATTGTAAATTCATCAAATTGCAATTACAACTCTCAAAATTATTTGGAATTTCGTTCAAAAATTGTATCTCTTCAGGTCCCTGGCTTTCAGTCCGACCAGTTACTGTTCTTCTCCGATGCATATCCTAAAACTAATATAGTTTCCATACAGTAAGGGAAGTTGTTGCTATTCAAAACGGAGAAATTGAAAATTAGGACCTTACTTCAGCTTTTGAAGTAACAGCTGCAAATGAAAACAAAGTTAGTTCCGTTTACTCTTAGACAAAAGTAAGCGAAGCAACGACGCCAACACACAGTGTTATGTACAGTCTGTGTTGTCCCAAAAAGGTTTCGTTGTTGCTAAGTTTTGTTGTCCACTGCCGAGAGTGCAAGCATTTGTGGCATTGTAGCAGCCCGATATGATGTGTCGCTGCAGATGAACCGCCTGCAACAATTTAACATGAACGTCCCTAGAATGCGATTTCACGAAACATTGTTACATCCATGTTTCATTTCTACCATTGCACCTGATCGGTACGTGGGGCAGAAACTGGTAGCAGTGTGAGAGATAGAGGAAAATTTTTCATGTGTGTGTGTCTCTTATGTTTTACCCCTCTCGACTACTACGTTGACGCATCTGTTTTTATGCACACGTGTAGCGAAGTACCTTTCCAATGGTATAATACATGACTGACAATTCATGCAATAGACAGTTTACATACAAGTGTAAAAACTATTAAATATAAAAATGAATGAAGAGCCCACAGTCCGCTGGAGTTGTATTTATTCCAGTCGATTATAGACTCACAAAAACGATTTCACAACTTTTAAGTTGCATCATCTCTACAGATTTTTTTTTTAATGAGTGCTTTGATAATGAGAAACTGAAGTTATTTGAGATATCTTAAAAGTACTATAGTACTGAATGACTAGACTTAAACATGGAAGAAAATATTACGTACCAATTTAGGAAAGTAGATGTGGATCACATACGCCCCACAAAGAATGAGCCTATTTAATAAATACGGTTTGTAATTTCATACCAAAAGAAGGTTACTTACAAATGCTATGTTATATGGTGTGGGCAGTAGTCACAGATTTGCCGCAGAGTAACAGCTGGCGTGGCTAGGCAAAGCTCTCAGCCCTCCTCAATTTTTAGACATGACATTCATCTCTGATGATTGTTTTTTTATCAATTGATGATGGTTTTTTATCAATTGAGGTGGCTGAGAACTTTGCCTAGCCACACCAGCTGTTAACTCTGCGGCAAATCTGTAACTACTGCCCACACCATATGACATAGCATTTGTAAGTAATCTTCTTGTGGTATATGTACAGGCCCGTTCTTTGTGGGGCGTATGTGATCCACACCTAGTTTTGTTGTATGAGTCTGTATTCGACTTGAAAAAACATAGCCCCAGTAGACTGTTGGACTCTTCTTTCAGTTTTAACACCTGTATTTAAACAACCGTCTACTGTATTAACTATCAAACAATCATGGAGACGAGATACTGGCAGAAGTCAAGCTGTGAGGACGGGGCGTGAGTCGTGCTTGGGCAGCTCAGTTGGACGGTTCAAATATATTGGCATATTGCACACTGAGAAGAAAACTGGCCCATACCTGTTGGCGCCAGTTATGACTGGATTATGTTAACGTGGAAAAAAACCAAAACGATGGTAAACACCGAAACCGCCTCAGATAATGGTCCTTCGAATGGTCGTTGATTTTATGATTTCCAAATTGTTTTTGCTGTCTCGATACTTTTCTTATCCCTAGGACACCACAATTGTACGAATAAAGATTGTTTACCCTGCCTTCCTGTTCCACAAAAAAAAAAATGGACCATAAAGCGCAGGAACCGAGTTTTTATTAAAAAAAAAAGGGGGGGACTAGCGCAAAAAAAAAAAGTTGGTGGAGCACTTGCCCGCGAAAGGCAAAGGTCCCGAGTTCGAGTCTCGGTCCGGCACACAGTTTTAATCTGGTAGGAAGTTTCATATCAAACAATCACGTATAACTACTTTAACTGTGGTTGCCAATGTTGTAAAATTATCTGTAACGAATGAAGTAAGTTTCATTGAATGAAATAAGTTTCATTGTTTGAAAAGGGATGAAACTTTTGAAACACTCTTTTCGTAATAGGTAAAGTTTTATGGCACTGCTAGCCAGCAAACTCACTGGACCCCTGGATGCTCACATGAATGCTCCCCAGACCATATTGGAGCCGCCTCCAGGTTGTCTCCGTCCTGCAGTAGAGGTGTAGCCAGGTGGAAGACGACGGTTTCGCGCCCTCCCATTGGCCTGATGGAGAAGGTATCGGGATTGATCAGACCATGCAACGCTCTGCCACTGCTCCAACGTCCAGTGCTAACCATCCAAATGCCAATTTCAGTCGTAGTTACCGATGTCGGGGTGTTAACATCGGCACATGCATGGGTCGTCGGCTGAGGGGGCCCATCGTTAGGAGTGTTGCGTGCACTGTGTGTTGAGACACACTTGTAATCTCCCCAGCGTTAACGTCTGCTGTTAACTCCACCACAGTTAGTCTCCTGTCCTGTTTTACCAGTCTGCCCGGCCTACAACGTCCATCTGTAATGAGGGGAGGCTGCCCAACGCCACGACGTCGGGACGTGGTTTCACCATGTATTGAAGACACTCACAAGGGAACCTCCCCATCGCACCCCCCTCAGATTTAGTTATAAGTTGGCACAGGGATAGGCCTTGAAAAACTGAACATAGATCAATCGAGAAAACAGGAAGAAGTTGTGTGGAACTATGAAAAAAATAAGCAAAATATACAAACTGAGTAGTCCAAGCGCTTGGTATGCAACATCAAGGAAAGTGTGAGCTTACGAGCGCCGTGGTCCCGTGGTTAGCGTGAGCAGCTACGGAGCGAGAGGTCCTTGGTTCAAATCTTCTCTCGAGTGTAAAGTTTAATTTTTTATTTTCAGACAATGTTTTGACAGAGCACAGGGAAAATTGTGCGACTGTGAAACTGTTGCATTCATTTTTTGCAGTTTATGTGACAAACTCTTATGTTTTCATCACTTTTTTGGGAGTGATTATCACATCCACAAGAAAACCTAAATCGGGCAAGGTAGAAGAATCTTTTTACACATTCGCCAAGTGTGCAAGTTAGATGGGTCGACAACATATTCCTGTCATGTGACGCACATGCCGTCACCAGTGTCGTATAGAATATATCAGACGTGTTTTCCTGTGGAGGAATTGGTTGACCTATGACCTTGCGATCAAATGTTTTCGGTTCCTATTGGAGAGGCACGTCTTTTCGTCTACTAATCGCACGGTTTTGCGGTGCGGTCGCAAAACACAGACACTAAACTTATTACAGTGAACAGAGACGTCAATGAATGAACGGACAGATCGTAACTTTGCGAAAATAAAGAATGTAAAATTTTCACTCGAGGGAAGACTCGAACCAAGGACCTCACGTTCCACAGCTCCTCCCTCTAACCACGGGACCACGGCGCTCCGTAGCTTACAGTGTCCTTTATGTTGCCTGTGTTGTGCATTGACTACTCAGTTTGTATATTTTGCTTATTTTTTCATAGTTCCACACAACTTCTTCCTGTTTTCTCGATTGATCTGTGTTCAGTTTTTCAAGGCCTATCCCTGTGCCAGCTTATAACTAAATGTGAGGGGAGTGCGATGGGGAGGTTCCCTTGTCAGTACAGCACTCCTCGAACACATGTCAAGTAGTGCAGTTTCAGAAATATCTCGTGCCGAGCCTCCGTGTCAACACAGTCTGCCCTCGTTCAAACTCAGATAAATCGCGAGCCTTCCCCGTTCTACACACAGAGAGCACGCTCACCGATACTACATGCAGCGTGCATGTGCCTGACTAGCAGTCATTCTTAGCCAGGTGATGCTGCTATCGCCTGGAGTAGTTTATATCGATAGTAGGTCGGTGGTCATAATGTTTTGGCCGATCAGCATATGTTTCGGGTTAACCACATTTAATTTATAGACACATCCAATGAAAGCAGCAATCGTCGCCCACAGGGCCTCCTCCGTGCATATCTCCAAGTATTCCTCAGTGATCAAGAGGCAGATCGACACTTTACTCGTATAATCGCCGGTAGTGGGTAACCGTGTAACGGACTGGCCGTAACACGTGACGTCGTTACGCTCCCCAGTGGATGTAGAGGGAGCCTAAGGCGCTAAACGAATTTGTGGAACGAATCTTACTGACCGTGAATATGATGTGGCCCACTTTATGGAGATCCGAAGGCTGTAATCAGAGACCGACAACTTGTTCGGAAAATAGCAGGAGGCGTTACGGACAGGTCCGTGTAGCTTCCCTGGCAGAGATCTTTCATCATTTTCCTGTACCACCAACCAATTCTTACTACATAATGTCCAGAACTCATGCTAAAACCTTTCTATCGTCGCACCTAGTCGAGCTCAGCCGCCTGTCATCAATAAACGGATAACGAGAGGACGTAAACGCTCGCATCAGCTGAAGCAGCCACTTCTTCTCGAAGCGTTCTGTGCACGAAATTTCGGACATACGTTTCATTGCACCGTCACTTTTGCTGCTGTTCCTATGTCCTCAATCGTATTTCTTTCGTCCCGCAACTACTCACATTTGATGTAAGACTAACTTTTAAGGTCTCATTTAGACTGTCGTCGTCCACAATCTTCTCGTGTGTGCCAAGATGTATCCGTCTGAACGAGCCTTACACAACTACGGGGCTCATAAATTGCTGCGGCCACTTCATTTATGCCATTGATCGCTTCTATTAAAGTGTTAATGGGAAGCAACATAAGGAACAACCAGAAGAGAGCCTTTGTTCTACGATATTGAAACTTCCCCTTTGTATGTAAAGAATGACAGTATTGGAAAAACTCTTTACGTTATTTGATTTTCAAGCAGCTGAGCAAAACTGAACGTCCTGAGACAGTTCTCTCTTTACTTATTCTGATCATCACTAAACAGACACACAATATTTTTAATAATCCCTACAAAAGAATGGCCCTCACTAAAAATAACCTACGCCTTTCATGAATCACCTACCTCACAAAAATCTTCGTTACTAGAACTACTGCAATACAGCGAGCGCCAATACTGCCAGCTAAATAAAAGATTCTAACTACTGAAGCCCCTAACTACTGATAGGCATAGTAGCACATGAAAGATTTTGATAGAGAACAAGCAATGTATTTACCTTAATAGTGTTCAAAAGTCATAATATATATATCAGTTCATGACATCCAGTCTTACAGATTTCCTTTTTCTGACGGACACACGTCCAGATCGTCTGCTCATTGTAACCTCCCAAAACTCTGGCATCTCTCTCCCCCCATCCACCATTGCTGGCGGCTCAGCTCCAACTGCGCAACGCTATACGCGCTGTTCACATCCAACTGCCCAACGCTACACTAGCGAATATTCCAACAATGAGTCCAACCACCCACAGACTGCACACAGCGCAGTCAGCGATTTTCATACAGAGCGCTACGTGGCGTTACCAACATAAAAACCTAAACAGCCTACTTACAATATGTGCTGATGTAGCAGTCGACACCGGACAAGCTGCAAATGTCGCGCGTCCGCTCTTTGGAAGCAGGAGAACCTGTTCATCCATTAGCTTGCTAAGGCCTTTTATAGTTCATGAATTCCATATCGTATTCATTGTTTCTAATGATGTCACACGGTACAACTGGAACTATGCTGTACAGAATTATCTGGAGCGTTGACGCCGAACAAAAACACCTAATTTCACAGCTTCCCGCGACAGTTCGTCTTGAGTGCCTTACGTTATATCATCTGAACAATTCGGTAGGACACTCATGTGGCAGTTTGCTCCCTGCAAGCATAATGATGCACGCAGCAATCGTCCACGGTGGCTAGTCGGCTGAAGAAGTCATCTGGAGTGGTCTGACCCAGCCACAACATTTCCGCTGCTGCTTCGGTTCGGAGAGCGTCTTGAATGGTTGTGAGCAGTTGCGGAGCCCAGTGGGCAACCATCATTGTCATGTTTAAAACGTTGTTCATTATGTTGGAATCTGATCCGTGACCGGTTACCGTTTCATACAATAACACTAGGCTGTCATGCTTCTTCTTCTGTTGCGATTCCCGGTTTTTCGCGGAGAGATGGCCCGCCATTCGTTCCTCGTCACTGAGACTTGTCTGGCTTCACTGGAAGCGTCTGCGACAAGTTTACCACCGAGTCGTATGATAGTGAACTGCTGCCGCATTTTCCATCACTTCAGTGTGAACTGTTGCAGTGTTTTTCCCCTTAAAATCGAAAAAGGAATACTCCGCTTTGTAAGTGGACTGCAGCATTTTGTTTTGGGACCTCTAGCGACGTACTACGATACTGCGGGGTTGGGTTTTCAATGTGTACCAGCGCTGCAGACGTGTACCTGGAAACTAAATGTAATATTAATTACATTCAGCGGTAATAATTAAACCTATACGACTGTCCTTTGCATACAAGGGTAACATCAGGTATGGGACAAGGAACTGTTCATTATACGACGGGTGTACAATAAGGAATGCAACAATTTTTTTTTTCGTCCAGTTTCGGTTGAAAAACCGCAGAATTTGCTGTGGGGCGTCGCGGAATATTCCCGCTTCGGTCCTTACACTTTAATGAAGTTCCGATATGTGGATGTGCTGTACGTAGCCTTCAAAAGGGCGTCTGTGACGGAGGTGCCTTCCAATCAGAGAAGTGTCACTGAGTTTCTTTTGGCGGAAAACCAGAGCAACGCAGATATTTATAGGCGCTTGCAGAATGTCTACGGAGACCTCGCAGTGAACAAAAGCACAGTGAGTCGGTGTGCGAGGCGTCTGTCACCACAGTAACAACGTCGAGCAAAGCTGTCCGATCCCCTGCGTGCCTGCTGGCCGCTGACAGCTGTGACTTCTGCAGTATTCGAACGTGCGGACACTCTCATTCGAGGTGATCGAAGGGACACAATCCAACACCTCGCTGCACAATTGGACCAGCTCTATTTCTAGTGCTCACAAAAGCTTCATCGGACTGTTCTTCCTCATCCACCCTACAGCCCGGATCACGCACCTCCCGACTTCCATCTCTTTGACCCAATGAAGGATGCATTCCGCGGGGAGCAGTGAGAGTGTATGATAGGCAGATTACTGATGCAGCAAGACGTTGGCTCCGTCCTCGACCAATAGAGTGGTATCGTGCGGGCATACAGGCTCTCCTAGTAAGATGGCGTAAGACCGTAACACCGAATGAAGATTATGTTGAGAAATAGGGTTTTGTAGCCCAAAGAGTGGAGAATTACATTCTGTATTGGAATCCTGAATAAAACCAATCTGCCTTTAGAAAAAAAGTGTTTCATTAGGTACTGAATGTCCTTCGCACATTTACGATTTAGCAGACGAGAGAAACAGCAACCTTCACTGACAAAGCTATTGTCTATAGAGAAGTATATCCGCTGTACGGCTGTAAATATATACAAAACGCCTTAGAAAGTGTTTCCAGCTGTTGTCCTCCCTTAAAATCACGATACTGTAATCGTACTCGGGAGGTCCACGGTTCATATGACCATCCGATTTTGGTTTCCCTTGATTTCCCTAAATCGCGTGATGAAACACCGGTTCGGTTCTGTCAAAAAGGCACGGCCTGTTTCCTGCCCCGTCTTTCCCCATCTCGCGCTTGCGTTCCGTCCCAAGTGACTTCGTCGCCGACGGGACGTTAAACACTTACCTCCATTCCTTGAAATGGCAATAAATGCAAAATAATACTCACAATAAAGACTATTACAAAATTTAAATAGCGAGCAGTAATACTAATAAAAATATAAAGTGAAACAAACGCTCTGAATCAGAAGCGCGAAGACATATATTTGTTATCAGGTACCTGGAAAAGTACGGCGCATCTGTAAACGAAGTCGCATACAAGACGCAGTTCTAGTGTACTTACCAAGTGTCGGATGTCCTTATCAAGTAACCACGGCAGCAGACATGCACGATTTCAGTGACGCGCTATCCGGATCGTAAAAGGTAAGTTCTAGTAGAAAATGAAAGGGTGATGCTCAGGGAACTTAAATGTCATTGTTCACGCAGATACTGAAAAAAGACTGGAGGTGCGGGGAATGTTCTACATATGAAAGACGGAAGCACTGCTGTGGTAACCAACGAATGGATACAAAAGTGGAGGAAGATGTCGGAACACCTGCAGACGAACTTTTGTAAAGGGTCTTCGATGCATGGACGTGATTTGAAAGGCAGCTGGAAATCTGGCAGCTGATCGAATTCACTAAGGAAACTTGTTGCCGAATATGCTACCTTGCACTGGAAGAACTTAGTCTGACGACAGTGCAAAAGTTCTGCTGCCTCCACCAAACATCCCAAGCAAAAAATGGTTCAAATGGCTCTGAGCACTATGGGACTTAACATCTGTGGTTATCAGTCCCCTAGAACTTAGAACTACTTAAACCTAACTAACCTAAGGACATCACACACATCCATGCCCGAGGCAGGATTCGAACCTGCGACCGTAGCAGTCCCGCGGTTCCGGCCTGAGCGCCTAGAACCGCTAGACCACCGCTGCCGGCATCCCAAGTAAAAACCACAAGACTGAGATAAGAGAGATTAGAACGAAGACCACGGCATTTGAGAGCAATTTTTTCCATGCTTCATACGCGAGAGTGGTATGAGAGAGAAAACAGCTAAATATTACTGTCTAATGCCCTCTATCATGCACCACACAGTGGCTAGTTACCCGACATTCTGAGCATTTTAAAGCGGCGCGTCACAACATCCTATCCTGTGCGAATTTCTCCAACTCACAGAACCATTTCCACCATACTTTCTTAGTTATTTGTTGGATGAATTCCAATCTCTGTCTTCCCCATAGTTTTTACTTCCTACGGCTTCCTCTAGCACCACGGAAGTTCTTCCCTGATGTCTTAACACATGTCCTCTCTTCTTGTCCCTTCATCTTGTCTGCGTTTTCCATACGTTCTTTTCTTCGCCGTTCCGGCGTAAAAACTCTTCATTCCTTATCTCATCTGTCTACCTAATTTTCAGCATCTTCCTGTAGCACCACATCTCAAACGCTTCGATTTTCTTCTTTACGGGTTTTCCCACACACAGCCCATGATGCACTCATACGGTGTTTGACACCAGTAGACTTATTTAGAAAAGAAAACCCTCTTCTTCTACTCTAGTCTGCTTTTTACATCCTCCCTGCTTCCTCCGTCGTAGGCTATTTCGTATCTAACGTAGCAGAATTCTTTATCTTCATTTGTTTCGTGGTCTCCAGTTTTTATGTTACGTTTATTGCTAATCTCATTTGTCTTATTCTTCATTATTTTCGTTTCTCTCCAGTTTACTCACAATCTATATTCTGTAATCATTAGACTCTTCCTTGCATTCAGCAGGTGTTGTAATTCTTCTTGCATTCACTGAGGATAGTAATGACATCAGCAAATCTTATCACTGACAACTTTTCACCCTGAATTTTAATGTCACTATTGAATCTTTCTGACACGTCCGTCATCGCTTCGTCGATGTATGGGCCGAATATCAGGGAGGAAAGAATGTATCCCTCTCTTGCGCCCTTTTTAAGGAGAGAACTTCATTCTTGGTTCCCTCTTGATTCTCGTACGTGTTATGTATTATCCGTCTTTTCCTACCACTTACTAGTATTTTTCTCAGAATTTTGAATACCTTGCACCACGGTAAATTGTCTAGCGCTTTTTATAGGTCGACAAGCTTCCATTATCAATAACAACGACAGAACTGTCTATCTGGTGCCTGTAGCGGAGTACACGTGCAAATCCAGAAGGCTTTAGCAGGTTTACACACCTTTCCACACTTTCCCTAAAGTGCAGATTGTATCCCAGTATAAACGACGGCTCTAAATGGACCGTTCACACAATTATCGTCCTTAAGCGGCGTTTGCCTTGAACGTTTCCGCTCTGTTCTCTGGAGGTTTCCCACGTTCCTGTCCTGTCTGGCCTTTGAAATTGTCTCACACAGCTGCGCTGCCGACAGAAAGCTTAAGTGTCAGAAACAACAGGCCTTTCATGCGGTCTGATTAAGCCGCGCGTTAAGCATTACGATTGCCGTTTAAAGCGAGCCAATTTCATTCCATCAGCGGGGCGCCTATTATACTAAACGCCTTTGGCCCCAGTGCTGGTTCTTTGCATCTGGCCCCGCTATCAATTACGGAGCACCGCTAGCTTGCCGCATTATGCCCGTCCTTTTTTGTTCTTTCCCATCGGATGCGATAAACATCTGCTACAATTATCCGAGCATATCAATGGAGCATTAAAGCTCGCATCTGAAATTACAGCCAGTCGCCTTCGGCTGGGGCTCGAGCCAGCGCGTGCGGCGTCCGATGATAGAGCAGCTATTCTCTTTCGCGCGCATGCGCAGTGCAGCTCGTTGGGTGCAGTTGTCAACTTACCAAGTCTCGAACCCGCGCTTCGCTTCAGTGCAAAAATGGTTCAAATGGTCTAAGCACTATGGGATTTAACATCTGGGGTCATCAGTTCCCTAGACTTAGAACTACTTAAACCTAACTAACCTAAGCACATCACACACATCCATGCCCGAGGCAGGATTCGAACCTGCGAGCGTAGCAGCAGCGCGGTTCCGGACTGAAACGCATAGAACCGCTCGACCACAGCGGCCGGCCGCTTCAGTGCGACCATTCCTTTTCCACCGTAACACTAGACCAGGGGTGACCAACCTTCTAGTTTAGTGGAGCCACAATGGACGAAGACGCGTATTTTTGGGCCGCACATAATATACTTAACGCTAATGATAATCGAAAAGCGCTGAGGAAAAAAGGAAATAAAAAGCAAAAAGTATAAAAATGGACAGTCATAGGTATAAAGTTAACACATTTCAGTAATCTACAGAATTTAGAATGTTTTTATGATTTTATTGCTCTAAAAAAAGCAAGGTCGAATTAATTTGACATTTTGTACATGCGATTTTATTAATAATTTTGTAAACATGTAATTACAAATCATAGAATTAATGTTGAAACGTCCCCTTAGAAAAATTTATTAATTACTGTGCTGATAAACCTCTTACATTATTTGATTTTCAAACAGCTGAGCAGAACTAAACGTACTCGAACATTTCTCTCTTTACTTATTCTGATCAACACTAAACTGACACACAATATTTTTAGCGCAACACAATCTGAATTTCAATAATCTCTACAAAAGAATGGCCCTGACTAACAATAACCTATACCTTTCATGAATCACTTACCTCACAAAAATCTTCGTTACTCGAACTACTGCAATACAGCGAGCGCCAATACTGCCAGCTAAATAAAAGATTCTAACTACTGAAGGCACTAACTATTGATAGGCATAGTTAGCAAAATGAAACATTTTGATAGAGAACAAACAATATATTTACCTTAATAATGTTCAAAAGTCATCATATATATATATATATATATATATATATATATATATATATATATATATATATCAGTTCATGATATCCAATCTTACAAATTTACTGTCTCTGATGGACACGCGTCCAGATCATCCGCTCTCACTCCCCACATCCACCACCACTGGCAGCTCACTTCCAACTGCGCAACGCTACGCGCTGTTCGCATCCAACTGCCCAACACTACACTAGCGAATATTCCAACAATGCCAACCAGCCACAGACTTCACACAGCTCAGCCAGCGATTTTCATACAGAGCGCTACGTGTCGTTACCAACATAAAAACCTAGACAGCCTACTTACAATGTGACATGTGACTTTGAATTTGGGTAACTAATGTATCAATATCGGGTTCGATCGAAATGGTTGCAATTCTCAGGGTCTTATCAAGGTGTTCTTCTAAGCTTTTGGTTCTATTTTCACTCTGTGTGTGCTCTACTCTTAAAAATAACTGTCCCAAAATGTACGGGCTTCCAAAGAAAGATGACATACATAATGCATGATTCTACAGTAAGTGTATTTGTCTCAGGGCAGGTAGGATTTGTAGAAGTCCTACAAAGATACATGATCAAATTTTTCTTTTAGTACGACGTCAGGCTGCAACTCTATGCATTCCCTTAGAAAATCTTCTGCCAATGTACTCCAACTATTTGTGTCACGGATGGTATCTCACAATCTCACTTTCACCGTCCGATACTGGACGAAGTGAAGTGACGTTGTGGTGACGCTCCACCTAATGTGAGTACACCACCATTTGACGGTGGCCTACCCTTCCGTTTCGTCCCGTCCCGCTCTGTTCCTTTCCGTTGATATCTAGTGTGAATCAGCCTTCATCTATTTAAGCTGAGGAGTTACTACGTTCAGTTGTGTTCTTCCGTACGGAAGGGGGAATTTCGCCAAATCACTCTAGTGCAGGGGCGTCCAACCTGCCGGACGCGGGCCGCATGCTACCCAGAGCAGGTATCAGTGCGGACCAAGAAGTGAGCATATATCACACGATCAGAAAAAGCCATAAACCTCCGTTAGTGTCAGGTTATGACAAACTGAATTGTTTCAATTTGAAATTCCCACCACACGATGCTATTCTCTCATTCATTCATCCCGTTCGTGACCTTGTCGCCCGCGCTATACTTGAACTTCCAGAGTCTCGTCCTTATAAATGGCCAATAAGTCAGACGTGCTTGTCTGCTATCTTACGGCCACTTCAATTGCAACTGCGAAACTAGAGGTTTAGACACGTATAATGAAATTAATTTATGGAAATACAAGGAAATTCTGAGCAATTTCTGTACAGTTGTGGGACTCAGTCATCGCCAATTCCAGGAATTCATCTGAAGTTTGGCTGCTGAGTATGGTGATGTAGTATATCTTACAGAAGCAAGTCAAGGCCAGATGTTAAAATTATTTTATACCGTAATTAATGAAATAAAATCGTTCATGATATCAAAAGCAAAATCTGCTCCAACACTTGACCATGACAACTGGGTGGCAGATTAATCGTTTTTCACATATTTGACTGCTCATTTACGTGACTTAAACATGGGCCTTCAAAGTAGAAGTCTGCTTATCAGTGCAATTTTTCAAACATCTGCCATATGAAACTGAAATGATGGCAAGCACAATTAATGCAAATATTTTTTTTAAATTTCTACACGTTGGCCAAACATAATCCTAAAAATTGGATGAAGTAAGCAGCCTTACTTTTCGATTTGATACAAGAATGTGAAAATCCATTTCAGGATTTTCAAAAAAAATAATAAAATGTTTTGTATTATGAGTGTATTACAGTATCAGAATTGTGGAACTAGTAAGGATAATCTCTGTTAATGGCCAAATTGAAGTTTATGGTTCAAATGGCTCTGAGCACTATGGACTTAACATCTATGGTCATCAGTCCCCTAGAACTTAGAACTACTTAAACCTAACTAACCTAAGGACATCACACAACACCCAGTCATCACGAGGCAGAGAAAATCCCTGACCCCGCCGGGAATCGAACCCGGGAACCCGGGCGTGGGAAGCGAGAATTGAAGTTTATAGTGGATGCTTTCGATAATATGTATATGGTGAACAGCTGCGATGCGAAACAATATGAAAGATCGACAGTTACCTGCTATTAAAAATATATCCATATAAACATATCACACATTATTTAGAAGGCTACATTATCCTTCAGTGAAGCTGACCTCGCACTATTAATTAAACGTTGTGTAATGAAAATTTCTTTATCAATTTAATTTCCTATTTTTGCGCAACATGAGCTTTTTCAGTGTCCAGGTGTCGTAAAAACCTAAATAATTTTTCTCTTGCACGTAAATGGCTGGAAGAAAATTAGTGGGAAAAATATCCAAAGCGTCAAGAAGTATTTACGATGTGTCGCGAAAACAGAGCGAAATAGTAAAATAGAGACTGATAAGACGCAAAACCACGAAATACACTACTATAACATGACTGAGCGCGGCGAAACTATCGATGTTGGCAGACGACGACTCCGTTGCCCCTCCAAGGTCAACGTTAAACCTTCTTCTTGACGCGTCTAGTTGCATCCAATCTGTCCCGTTCAATTCCGTTTTAACGGTCTGTGTGAATACCGCCATCTGAAATGCATTGTGGAATGTTTTAACGTTCCGTTTGAATCGACCTTAAAGCTGTTTACAAAGTTTTGGATGGCTTTTCTAAATCACATCAAGAATAATTTTCCGAAACCAACGGTTCTGACTGATTTTCTACTGTAAAATATCTGGTTAGGTGAGCTGTGCACGTAAACAGTTTGAAACAAGACTTTTAAATTTGCGTTGACAGCTGGATGCAGCATGTTCTGAATGAAACTAACGACTTTTTATTGAAAGATAATGTTAAGAACACTGTAATTTAAAAGGTATTGTAAATACAGGGCTATATCAGTCACCCCGAATTCGAGATATTTTATTTAGTCTCACGCATTGACACCTCAGCTCATCAAATCCGTCTGTCTTAAGTTCATGGTGTCCGAAAATGAATGTAACCTGTTCAAAAAATATTATCGGGCCCCCTGATGGGATATTAGAATGCTTTATAAAGAAAATGTAATATATTTACAACAATTCAATATGGGCGCCCTTCGTGACACGGCAGTTATCTAGGCGATAATCCATTTCGTCCCATACTTGAACCAACTTGTCTTTCATAACAGCTGCAAAGCTTTTTGCGACACGCTCTCTCAGCTCTGTCAGATCCCGAGCCAATGGTGGAGCATAGAAACTGTATTGGACAAAGTCCCAAAAAAAGAAGTCGTATGGTGTCATGTCTAGAGACGTAGGCGGCCATCTTGTAAGGGCCAATGCGGCCTCTCCGGCGCTGTGGGTGGTGTTCATTCAGATACGGCCACATGTGTGGTGTAGAGCTCCACCCTTTTGAAAAATGAAATTGCGGATGTCCTCGTCAAGCTGAGGTTATCAAAAGCATCTGGATCATGTCAAGGTACTAGTTCTTACCGCAAACAAAAATGGCCCATACAGCTTCGTTTTGACCATGGCAGCGAATACTTTCAACTTAGGTGCATCTCTTACATGTTCAATGACTTGACGAGGGTGTTCTGAAACCCGAATTCGAACACTGTGCCTGTTGACTTTGCCGTTGATATGGAATATCTCCTCGTCACTGAAGACTATCTTGTACCAAAAAATCATTATCCAGGAATCCAGTGTCTACGCTGGAGACATTGGGAAGTTTCTTCTTCTTCAGTGAGGGCAAGCACAAGTTGCAGCTTGCAAGCTTTGAATGTCAATCTCTTACGAACAACATCCCAGACTGTTGAGTGGGACTATGCTAAATCACGGCTCGCTCTCCGAACTGACTTTGTGCAGCTGCGTTGGAAGGATTCCCAAACCCCATCCTCTGTCTCCCCTAAATGCAGGGGCCGTTGGCGCTTTAGCCTCTGCATAGACAACCTGTCTCTACGAGTTGTCTATGCTAACGCTTAATGGAATTCCTGGCATAAAGATCTAACCCAAACCCATTGCTGAAAGTTGCGTTGAATTGTGATAATTGGCGTTTTCTTTGCCTATTCCACAGCGCAAAAGCCTTCTGATGTAGCGTGGGCGTCATCGTGAAAAGATTGTGGTCTTGATAACGGCGAGTATTTCAAGCAAAATTTGCAGTATGTAATACGAGGGCGAACTGAAAAGTAATACTTCTGCATTTTTTATGTGAAAACTCTGAAATATTTTTAAGTAAAACAAAAGCTGTCAATATTATACCTGAGCCAACGTAGCCTCTGAGGGCCGGCAACCCATATAACACCACAGAGGACGAGGTTGTCTATGCCCAAGGCGTACCCAAAAGCACCGCGGTAAACACTGGCTGTTTACATACATGATAATGGAAACAGACATTCCGAGCACTGCTTCCTGCAGGGGGAGCTCGAGCCACGGCCTGCAGGAAGTATCACTACGCCGAAATCTGATTGGCTGCAGACAGCTATTTAGGGGCTAGAACCAGGCCGGATGCCGACCTCGTGTACTGCGACCGTCGAAGATTACGTCTTCGTCCCGGAATTTGGACACTTACTAGTGCGTGTGTGTGTTACCATGAACATTTGTGGAAAATAAGTAGTGAATTTTTGTTTGGCCCAATTAAGAGACTTTTTTTCGTTGTTTTTACCTTTCGTTTGTATGATAGTCATCAACCTTGTGAACTAACATCAACGAAAGTTGTGTTTGTGAAAAATTGCGAATTGTCAGTCACAACAGTTAACATTCTACATATTTATTCTTAATGTATACATATTTATTCCTCACCACAGTCATCCAGGTGGCGAACACATGTCTCCCAACGAGGGAACAGTTTGTTGACACCGCTCTGTAAAATGTTTGACTTTGTTGACTGAGCCACAGCGTCACCTTTCCTTACACCGCTTCGTCACTGCCATAGTGAAGTTCTCGAAGATGTTCTTTCAGTTTGTAAACAGATGAAACTTGGATGTGTCGAGTCGTGAATGTACGGAGGACGATCGATGACAGTCAACCCAAAGGGTCGGATTGTACCAGATGTCGTAGTGATCGTTCGTGGTCTGGCACTGTGCTGAAGGAGACGGTGCTTCATGTGTGGACAAACTCTTCGAATGCGGAACACGATTACAGCTCGCTGTTTGCAGGCCTGGTTGGCCGAGCAGTTCTAGGCGCTACAGTCTGGAACCGCACGACCGCTACGGTCGCAGGTTCGAATCCTGCCTCGGCCATGGATGTGTGTGATGTCCTTAGGTTAGTTAGGTTTAAGTAGTTCTAAGTTCTAGGGGACTGATGATCTCGGAAGTTAAGTCCCATAGTGCTCAGGTCCATTTGAACCATTGGAACAGCTCGCTGTTTCTCACGCAGCGACGTAGTCACGTTCCAAGCCGCCATCTTACCCGCTGCAATTCGGAGCCCTCTAGCAGCAGGGGCTGTAAATGTGTAGACATGAAGAACAAAGATGTTGATGTTAATAACATTTGTTTTGTTTAAAAAGCTATAAGAGTTTTCAGATAAAAAATTCGCACGCATTACTTTGCAGCACGCGCTCATAGCAATTCTTGTCATTGACACTTCTCTCCATACACTGTGCACCTAGAAAATAGCTACATCGCAGGTTAAAACCCTGCCTCCGACATGGATGTGTGTGATGTCCTTAGATTAGTTAGGTTTAAGTATTTCTAAGTTCTAGGGGACTGATGACCTCAGATGTTAAGTCCCATAGTGCTCAGAGCCATTTGAACCTAGAAAATAAATAAAAGGGTACAATCTCTTTCGGACAAACTGTAGAAGTTTAGCGTAGATACTGTGACGAGTGTCCGTGAAATTTTGAGTATAATGTACAGCGCTGGAATACCGTTCTTTGCAGTAGTGGGAGATGGGAAGGGATGAAACATAATCGGACGCTCATTTATGTTCTTCTCGAATAAAACTAAGTGTCCGCAACACAATGGGCGAAATAAGAAATGCGACGAACACTCAAAATAAGTTGTAGGGAAGGCGAATGGAAGGCTTGGAATTGTAGGACAGGGCCTGGAAAAGTGCAGTGGTTCTGCAAAGGAAATCGAATTCACGATTTCAGTGCGACGAACTCTAGATTTTGGAGCCCTTATCAAGAAGGTAACACAGCCGATCTCAAGAGAAATCAAATACGCGTTCCTAGGATTGTAACAGGTCAATACACACCACACGAAATTGTGACTGGAGATACCCGGGAAGGTAAAATATGAATATTTGGAAGAAGGGCGACATTCTTCTCACGAAACTCTGTTAGTTTAATTTATTCTATATTCGTAGGGATAAGAGAGATTAGGGCGCATATAAAATGGAATAGGACGTAACATCGCTAACTTTAGCATGAACTACCCTCTTCCATGCACTGTACAGTGGCTTCCAGGATATATGTGCAGATTTGGACATTATTGAACAGGAAGATATTTGCTATATTTGTACCATGTTATGCAGACAGAAACATGTATGACTTAAAGAGAACGTGGAATAAAACAATGCAACTGACAGATAGTTTACAATTATAAGAAGGGAAACCACTGAATGATGGTCACCGCGGCTGGTTACGCAACTTCAGAACCGCGAGAGACAAGCTTAAGAGAAAGCGTATAGAGGTAGACGGCCTCATTTCGTACTTGTTGGCAAGGGCAGTAATTTCGGTAATTACAGTTTTGGAATCAGAAAATGTGAAATTACGAACGCAAGAAAGAACGCTGAAAGAAGATTGTGTGACACTCCCACCTCAAGATATCCGCTGTTTTCATGGTTTGGCAAATTGATTTTTATTTAATTTTGTGGCGGAATGCTTTTCCTGTCGTGGCAGTCATCAAACCTACGGACGAAAGTCGTGTTCACCATCTGTCTGCGAACGGCATCAACTTTCTATTGTGTTTCACCGTGTTCTAATTGTGTGTCGTATTTTCTGAGGAGGAGACAGGGCACCAACCCATCATTTGTCTAAACGCACAGTAATGCAATGGCCGAGAAAATATCAGTTAGTAACAATGCACAACAATAAGTGGAAAGTAGCAGTGTTGCATAAAAACTGACATGGACAGGAAAGTCTCAACAACAAGGCTTTGTCGCTATAAACGATCTTCAAAACAATTCACTATCATTGTACGCAACCGTTCGGCATCCGGTGCTTACATACATGCCTTCATCAGATTTTCCTTGCAGTGCAGTCTTCAACGATACGTATCCTCGCCGCTACTCTTGCATGTTATCTTATGTTACCTAGTTACCTTCTATTACGTCGCAGTTTATAGAAATATAGCAGAGATTTCACTTAATCCTTCTACTACCCATTCATCCAGCTCTATGCCCACTCACCTCCATTTCATCTTCACTGTGGTCATAATTACATATTTCACTCCACTCTGTTTCTTTATCCATTTCACTGGAAGTATGAATTAAAAAACGCCTTCAGTCACAAATTTTCGCGTTTTATAAAATAAAATAAATTTAATAATCTAATTTAATAATTAGATCTAGGTCTCAGCACTATGAATAAATTCATCTTTGATCACACCACGTACAAAAACGCCTGTGAAGTGTTTAAAAGTATGTGCATGCAAATATGCCTCTTGAGTGAAGTGAAATGTACGAATAGGCTGGAGAAAAGAATTTATATATGATGGTGCTAAAAAGTTAAAAACGCTTTTCTTGGGCTATGTTTTAAGTTTACACTGTTCATTTTTTCCACTGTTTCACACATATTTTGAGAGTCTGACTTACCAAATTCATAACCTAACATCAAACCTTTTCATGACAGAAATATGCGTTTCACCTCATTCAAGAGAAAAAAAAAAATACATCATAAGACAAATACGCCTGACGATGGATCCACAGGGACTGAAATGCATCATGTACTTAATCATCATCATTTTCTGTGGGCTTTCACGTGGGGTCGGCCTTGTTACTAGGGATTTGGCGATGTTAGTGTCAGAGGGTGGCCAGATGTGGACCCCAGCTGTCTGCGTCTAATGTAGGCCATGAAATAGTGTGAACGTTTTTCAGATCTCTGCAAGTCCTGTAACTGTGGCAGGACTTAGGGACCAGCCCAGTATTCACCTGGTGGGATGTGGAAAACCGCCTGAAAACCACATCCAGGCTGGCCGGCACAGAGGCCCTCGTCATTAATCCGCCCGGCGGATTCGATCCGGTGCCGGAGCACATACCCAAGTCGAGGAAGCAGCGCATTAGTGCCCTCGGCTAACCTGGCGGGTCTCATTGCGTACTTAATAAAACACAAAAGTTTGAAGGCATTTTCTTTTTTTAATTCATACTTCGAGTGTACTGAATACAGTCGCGTTTGAAGCTGCAAAATATGGATAAAATTAAACTTCCTGGCAGATTAAAACTGTGTGCCCGACCGAGACTCGAACTCGGGACCTTTGCCTTTCGCGGGCAAGTGCTCTACCATCTGAGCTACCGATGCACGACTCACGCCCGGTCTCACAGCTTTACTTCTGCCAGTATCTCGTCTCCTACCTCAGATGGTAGAGCACTTGCCCGCGAAAGGCAAAGGTCCCGAGTTCGAGTCTCGGTCGGGCACACAGTTTTAATCTGCCAGGAAGTTTCATATCAGCGCACACTCCGCTGCAGAGTGAAAATCTCATTCTGAAAACATCCCCCAGGCTGTGGCTAAGCCATGTCTCCGCAGTATCCTTTCTTTCAGGAGTGCTAGTTCTGCAAGGTTCGCAGGAGAGCTTCTGTAAAGTTTGGAAGGTAGGAGACGAGATACTGGCAGAAGTAAAGCTGTGAGACCGGGCGTGAGTCGTGCTTCGGTAGCTCAGATGGTAGAGCACTTGCCCGCGAAAGGCAAAGGTCCCGAGTTCGAGTCTCGGTCGGGCACACAGTTTTAATCTGCCAGGAAGTTTCATATCAGCGCACACTCCGCTGCAGAGTGAAAATCTCATTATGGATAAAATTACTTTGTCCATTTGTTAGTCTTCCTGTCTTTCCCACCAATTCTCAAATCGCATCTCACCACTGGTCCTCTAGATTTGGCTTTGCAATTTCATGTCCTTCTGCATAAGTCAAAACTGGTAGCATTCATTGACAGTGAACATTCTTTCCAGGATAATCGTAATTTCACTTTTCAAAATTTTGCGTACTTTATCAAACCATTCCTGGTCATTTGAACTCTTTCAGTTACTTGTTTCACTCTTTCATTTACTTGTTTCGTGCTCCGTACAGTCGCTTTCAATGGCCTTAATACAAAAATGCTTGATCTTCTTCTATGGCTTTATTATTAATTTGGAGTTTTTCCTTTTCCATGTACTGATTATATTTTATTTGAGTTACTGTAATTGACTTCTAATCGTCTTACAAACTTGCTGTGTTGATTTTAACAAAAGCCTTTTGGGTGTTAGGTCCGTCATTATGAAATACCCAAACAACGGAAAACAGTTTAGTGGCCCGGAAGAAAACCCCTGCAGAGATGATAGAAACGTCAATGTTATAGCTGTTTCAGTTGTTTCATAAAAGAGCATTTGCAAAACGACACAGTGATACTAAAACATAAGCCAACGTCCCCTTGATCAAACAAGCATAGAGACTGATACGCAAATTGCATCAGATCAAAAAGACCTGTTACGTGTTTATCGTAAGAAGAGTTGCATCGCGGTGGCCGATGGGCGTAGCTCTTTCGATAGAAGGCTAATGATTTCGGCCCACATTCACTTGTTTCGGGTTAGCATCAACCTTAACTTTCAATAATGTGTGTGAAGGTTAGTTTCATGAAACGTATCAGCAAATTTAAACAAATCGTATTCGATTACATATAATATTTCTGTCATCTCTAACTCCGTGTGTTAACTTTTGTTTGTTAGTACTTAATCGCGCTGAACACAATGCCATGTGATAACTGGAACTGATTAGGTTGGCAGCGCCGAAAAAGCCTTCAGCACCGACCGAGACCGTTCACAACAACTACTGCCGTGAGCCACCGGCAGTAGCACTTGTTTAGATATAGCAGTTTGTACCCTAGACTAGAAGCGAAACAATTTTGAGCTACCTAGGCAGTCAGTGGAGGTTTGTTTACTGTGGGCGAAATGGTTCAAATGGCTCTGAGAACTATGGGACTTAACATCTGAGGTCATCAGCCCTTTAGAACTCAGAACTACACTACTGCCCATTAAAATTGCTACACCACGAAGATGACGTGCTACAGACGCGAAATTTAACCGACAGGAAGAAGATGTTATGATATGCAAATGATTAGCTTTTCAGAGCATTCACACAAGGTTGGCGCCGCTGGCGACACCTACGAAGTGCTGAGATGAGGAAAGTTTCCAACCGATTTCTCATGCACAAACAGTAGTTGAGCGGCATTGCCTGGTGAAACGTTCTTATGATGTCTCGTGTAAGGAGGAGAAATGCGTACCATCACGTTCCCGACTTTGATAAAGGTCGGATTGTAACGTATCGCGATTTCGGTTTATCGTATCGCGACATTGCTTCTCGCGTTGGTCGAGATCCAATGACTGTTAATAGAATATGGAATCGGTGGATTCAGGAGGGTAATACGGAACGCCGTGCTGGATCCCAACGGCCTCGTATCACTAGCAGTCGAGAAGACAGGCATCTTATCCGCATGGCTGTAACGGATCGTGCTGCAACGTCTCTATCCCTGAGTCAACAGATGGGAACGTTTGCAAGACAACAACCATCAGCACGAACAGTTCAACGACGTTTGCAGCAGCATGGAGTATCAGCTCGGAGAACATGGCTGCGGTTACCTTTGACGCTGCATCACAGACAGGAGCGCCTCCGATGGTGTACTCAACGACGAACCTGGGTACACGAATGGCAAAACGTAATGTTTTCGATGAATCCAGGTTCTGTTGACAGCATCATGATGGTCGGATCCGTGTTTGGCGACAGCGCGGTGAACGCACATTGGAAGCGTGTATTCGTCATCGCCATACTGGTGTACCACCCGGCGTGATGGTATGGAGTGCCATTGGTTACACGTCTCGGTCACCGCTTGTTCGCATTGACGCCACTTTGATCAGTGGACGTTACATTTCAGAGGTGTTACGACCCGTGGCTCTACCCTTCATTCGATCCCTGCGAAATGCTACATTTCAGCAGGATAGTGCACAACCGCATGTTGCAGATCCTGTACGGGCCTTTCTGTATACAGAAAATGTTGGACTGCCGCCCTGGCCAGCACATTCTCCAGATCTCTCACCAACTGAAAGCGTCTGGTCAATGGTGGCCGAGCAACTGGCTCGTCACAATACGCAAGTCACTACTCTTGATGAACTGTGGTATCGTGTTGAAGCTGCATGGGCAGCTGTACCTGTTCACGCCATCCAAGATCTGTTTGACTCGATGCCTAGGCGTATCAAGGCCGTTATTACGGCCAGAGGTGGTTGTTCTGGGTACTGATTTCTCAGGATCTATGCACCCACATTGCGTGAAAATGCAATCACATGTCAGTTCTAGTATAATATATTCGTCCAAATAATACTCGTTTATCATCTGCATTTCTTCTTGGTGTAGCAATTTTAATGGCCAGTAGTGTACTTAAACCTAACTAACCTAAGGACATCACACACATCCATGCCCGAGGCAGTATTCGAACCTGCGACCATAGCGGTCGCGCGGTGCCAGGATGAAGCGCCTAGAACCTCTCGGCCACAGCGGCCTTCTACTGTGGGCGAGATCCTCGTAGTAAAGGTTTAGCCACTGTCATTTTATGAGCTGGGGATAATGTCTCATAACCGCCAACATTAGTGATGAGTTTCGCTTCACCACTCGAGTCCAGCATCGGCGATATCTTATGCGCATCGACGATACCTTAATCCTTCTCTAGGTAGCTTGCTGCACCTATATTCAGGTTTTAACCTGTAGAATTACGAATAATTGGCTGGTTACAAAGTAACGCCGCTACACCTCTGCCTTAGAGTGAAAACCCTGATAGTGTTAATTTCAGCAATTCTCAGAATTCGAATATGGTATCTCGAGGTGGAACCGTACTGCTCCTTAAGCACTGCGATTTGTTTGCTCAGCTCATCATTGATCAGCCAAGTAGTTATGTGTGACACGGTAATCACCGCATATTGAGTTGGCGTACGAAAAATAGCAAAAAGCGAACTGAGCGCTGTTTCTTCTGTATGATTTTTGCTGACTGTGAAAAGTGTCAATGCCGAAATGTGTACTTATTATTTCTTCGAAAAATTGAAGGTTATTGTCCATGCGAGAACCAAAGAGACAGCGACAAAGAAAAGAAATTCTTTGAGGACAGTTTACCACAAGGAATATGTTGTGGGTTGGCAGGAGAGCCAACACCGGGATACAAGAGGAAGCCGAAAGACACGCGTTTTAGCCCACGCAGGCTGGCGTGAGGTCTGGAACCGGTCAAGAAATCCCATCCTCATCGCCAAATGTTGTGGGTTGGCAGGAGAGCCAACACCGGGATACAAGAGGAAGCCGAAAGACACGCGTTTTAGCTCACGCAGGCTGGCGTGAGGTCTCGAACAGGTCAAGGAAATTAGAATTTAGAAAAAACGGACGTAGCTGGTGGAATACTTAACTTTAATCCATTAATGGTGAACGTCGGTCTGACGGTACATGCATCACAAGATCAATAGCAACTGATAATGGCGCCTTGCTAGGTCGTAGCAAATGACGTAGCTGAAGGATGTGCTAACTATCGTCTCGGCAAATGAGAGCGTATTTTGTCAGTGAACCATCGCTAGCAAAGTCGGTTGTACAACTGGGGCGAGTGCTAGGAAGTCTCTCTAGACCTGCCGTGTGGCGGCGTTCGGTCTGCAATCACTGATAGTGGCGACACGCGGGTCCGACGTATACTACCGGACCGCGGCCGATTTAAAGGCTACCACCTAGCAAGTGTGGTGTCTGGCTGTGACACCACAGAATACTCAAAAGTAATCGAGGCACTTGGATGTAAAGCAGCATCACACGAGGAAGTGTTACAGCAGTGTATTGAAGGTCCAGAATGTGTACTGCGTTTCAAACGATCAGTTTGTATGTTTTATTTTCTATAATTTAAATAGCAAATACAGTCCAAAGTAGCACATCGTCCGTTATGAAGTAACGGTTATGAGTGGACGCACAAGTTAGTTTAGTGTTAGATTACGTGCCAAAAGGTGGCAGCAGACTAGAAGACTAAATCGTTTGGTCAATGAAGGCTTTCACGACCGGATGACATATCTTCCGGTAAACCTTCCGGGATGTTAAGGTCGTGGTCCATGAAACTCTTCAGCTCCTAACGTTTCGTCCAGAGCTGCGCTGGACATCTTCAGAGGGGTGTTTCTCCTCCGGTGAGTCTTGCCGACTAACGGGTCGGACGTCTAAGATAAGTTTTATCTCTGACAAAGATTATCTCTGCATATCACGTGTAACTCTGGTCACGCCCACTTTCTACGATATATAATCTCTCTCAGACGTCCGACCCGTCAGTCGGCAAGACTCACCGGAGGAGAAACACCCCTCTGAAGATGTCCAGCGCAGCTTTGGACGAAACGTTAGGAGCTGAAGAGTTTCATGGACCACGACCTTACATCCCAGAAGGTTTACCAGAAGATATGAATCGTTTGGACACACGAAAACTATGGCGATTTGTGTCTGCGCATATAACATTTGCACAAACGTAGCGTAACGTGTGCGTCAGCCTTTAGGAGGCACTAACACGACACACCTACCGTTAGTTAAGATAACATAACGATCGCCCCCTCGGCTGCAAGCTGACCGGCTGTTGCAGTAAGTGAGTCATTCTCCAAAGAACACCGGTCGCATAGCAGAAAACTGGAACTTGTTTCTTCGCCGGCGTGAACTTTCTGAGCACGCTGCGAGGCAGGAAGGCGATAGCTGCACGTGACCGACACACCTGCAAGAGCCGTGGGTTGTATGCGTCATCTTGTCAGCTTACAGCAGACACGTCGCGGAAGGAGTGAGAGAGAGAAAGAGAGAGAGAGAGATAGAGAGAGAGAGAGATAGACGGGGGGGGGGGGGGCGTGCAGAGGAAGGGGAGTACTGGCTCTGTGGATCAGCGAAGAAAGCGGCAATGTGCGCAGCTGAAAAAGAAAGTGAAGACGCCTGAGCTGTCGCCAGCTGACCAGTCGTGGCTATCCGAGTAGAAAAGCCACGTGACACCACAACAGGCCATCCAGGTTCACCTTTCTAATGACCAGGACTTGGCTGTTAAAAACAACAATCAGGAAGTCTTTCTGTTACGAGTCTGTGGGAGATGGAGAGTGGAAGGGAGCGTAGTGGAGGGAAAAAGGGAGAGTTCGTGTGACCTTTTTCTATTGGCGCTACGAACCTCTTTGGCTGACTTCAGTTTGTGGACGGAGTAGTGTTGCGCTGTGGCAAAACTGCGGTTCGGTAGGTTTGATACAGTACAAAGATGAAGTAGTAAATGGCGGAATTACTGTTAGCACCGGAAGCATTGGCAGGGAAACAAACACAAGTGAATGTGTGAGAGGAGAACTAGGATCCAACAACTTCTCTTTGTTCTTTGTGTTTATTTTGCATATGATTAGAACTGCACATCCTTCAGTATTATTCCAGAGTGTATTTTATATCCTTACTAAATATGAATTGCAATTTTTTAAGTAATAAAAATTAGCTGCTGGCTTAACTTATGCAGTTTTATGTGATTAAAGTAATTACTTCTGATGCAAGTTTAGTTTACATGCACAAACATAAAAAGATCTGTATAATTATTGTTCTTTTGTATTCAGTAGTACGTTCTTCATCTTCACCAAATGCAAGCGTTTCCTGTTATTATTGATAAGTGTAAAAGTTATTCAGGAATAGTAGAAAAACGTTTTACAGAAGCTCGACAAATATTGAATCAATGTTTGATAGTTTTTGTTTTGCGTTCTTCTTTTTTTAAGTTTACCTTTTTTAAGGACACAGGGTTTTCCACCGGCACATGATTGTACTTTTTTCATTTTTACTACGATGTCCCTCTGATCCACATTACAAATCAACAATTTCTGAATAAAACCTGAATTAAACATTGAGAGTTTCAGTTTTGCTATAAATACTGTTTATTTTTATGTAACAGATAGGAGAATATGTAGAACGAAAATGTTCCGTGGGTTACATATGCTCACTCCGTTTTTAGATGGTTCAGTGCTTCCTGTTGCTAGGGGAATCTTGCACGAAGTTGATAGCATTCGCCAACAAAGCCTGATAAGTATGCAACACGCCCAACGTACAGGTAATGCGGTTATGATCTTAAATGACCAAAGCTAACACAAAAACTACACCAGTCTAACTTATTTACGATTATCTATGGTAGCCCGCAGTAGTTTTACAACTCTTGGAAGGAGAAACTGGAGCACTTGTTGAACATTCCCATAAGGACAGACTGACTGTGCTCATAACTGGCACTTTAAATGTGCATATTACTGGCCATTAAAACTGCTACGGCATGAGGGCGATATAAAATTGACATGAAGCGCTAATTACATTCTAAATGCTTGGATATGCAAATTATTAGAATTTTACTTTAGGAATTATGCCATCTACATTCCCTACATAATGTCCGTATAGAAGGAGACACACTCTAAGGAGAAAATGTTCAAATGTGTGTGAATTCCTAGGGGACCAAACTGCTGAGGTCATCGGTCCCTAGATTTACACACTACTTAAACTAACTTATAGTAACTTAACGATAGGGACAACACACACACCCATGCCCGAGGGAGGACTCGAACCTCCAGCAGGACAGCCTAAGGAGAAAAAAGAAAAATGTTGCACATCGAAGAAAGTATCCAAATGGGACGGAAGTTGTTGGGTGTGATTTACATGTACAGACAAAAAATGATTACAGTTTCAGAAAAATTAGATCATTCTTTCAAGAGAAAAAGCTTCACAAACTGAGCTTTGGTGGATCTCTGGCCCCTATGCAAGCAGTTATTTGGCTATGCACTGATTGATAGAGTTTCCAGATGTCCTCCTGAGGGATGCCCTTCGAAACACTGTCCAATTGGCGCGGTTGATCCTCAAAATCCCGAATTAGATCAAAGATCCTGCCCATAATGCTCCAAAGTTCTCAGTTGGGGAGAGATCCAGTTACTTGGCTAGCCAAAGTAGGGTTTGGCAAGCACAAAGACAATCAGTACAAACTCTCGTCGTACATCGTCGGCCTGGAATCTCATTGACTGGAGTAGGACTGTCTTCACTGATGAATTCTACATTCAACTAAGCCCTGATGACTCGCGGAGACGTGTCTTGAGACGCCTCGGACAATGTTGGGATGGCAAACTGCCTCTCGCCCTCCATACGACCCGATAACCAGGAGCGATGACCCGGGGTGTCACTTTTTTTCACATCAGGAAGCCTTTGGTTGCCATCAGCGGCAACATTGCAGCACAGCGGTAAGTCGACGATATTCTACGCCCCGTCTTGTTGTCTTTCACGGTAAGCCGTCCTGTACTTACATTTCAGCACGACAATGCCCGCTCGCACACGGCGAGAGTTTCTTCTCCTTATTTTCGAACTTTCAAAGCACTACCTTGGCCAGCAAGATCGCTGGATGGCTCCCAAACTGAGAATGTTTGGAGCACTATGGACTAAGTCCTCCGTCCAGCTCGGGATTTTGACGATCCAACGCACCACTGGACAGAATTTGGCAGACTATCCCTCAGGAGGACATCCGACAATTCTGTCAATCAATGTCAAGCCGAATAACTGCTTGCATAAGGGCTACAGCTGGACCGACGCGTTATTGACTTCCTCAATTTGTGAAGCTCTTTCTTTTGAATAAACCATCCAGGTTTTCTGAAACTGTTTGCCTCTACATGTACATCGCATCTAGCGATTTCCATCCCATTCTGATAATTCTTTCGTCGTGAGTCAGTTTTTTTCTTTAGACTGTGTTTATCAAACCTGCACGTGATTGGGGATAAGCCCGTTATCGACAGTCAGACGCGTAAAAGTGTAGAATTAACAGTGTTTACCTATAGATGTCTCGGTACAATTTTCCACGTGTTGAACGGTGCATATACGTCTAGTAAATTGCATTGTGGGAGAAGTAAAGTACAAATAAACGAAGTTATCCGGCAGGGAAGACCACGTGCCGATCAACACCCTTCAGAGCGAACTGGCGAGTGTCATAAAATACTGGTCCAGCTGTAAGTTGTTTGTGAAGATGATGCCACTCAAGAAACAACTTCAGACGTAAGGAAAATATGGGGACAAATTAAAGCTGGTTCCTTCAGTGGAGAAAAGACCCGACGTTCATATTCTGCTGTAACAAACAGCACACTCCCCTGCAAACTGTCAGTTTAATCCTAAGACTGACAGTTTGAAATATGCTTCTTGTCCTATTATTCTTTCTAGCGCGCCAAAGTGCCTTTCCCCGTTGGCAATAGTTTCTGAACATGTGTGCCGTAGGGGACTCAGAATTAATGTTAAATTGTGAAATTCACGACTGGCGAGCTCTACAAGCTTTTTCATTCTTTCTCAAAAAAGCATTACAGGAAGGTCACAAATTAAAAAAAAAAATAATGACAGTAAATTCCTTCTCCAACTGGCCTATTATTCATTTCTTAATGTCCTCGACGAGGTCACGATGTCAAACTTTCTGTCTTCCAATAGTGTCACGACCAGCGACGTACAATGATGTTCCAACTAGTCTACAGTTAATAACGTTGGCTACTTAAAGGGTACGTAGACGCTTCTTTCGTCCATCTTTGATAGTTGCGCTAATGCTCTGTGTTCAAAGACCTTTACATCGACGGAGCTTTCTGTCTTTCCCCAGCAGTTGCCACAAACTGCTTGTACTGACAACAGTAGCTTCTACTTCAGTGAAATTACGAATGTCCAAATCAGTCCCTTGTCACTATTATCATCTGCTACATTGCAACAAGGCTGTATTCAGCCCATGATATTGATAATATTCACGTCTTTTTCAAAGAGACTTAGCAAAAGTGTTTTTTCTTAACCTGGCCACTGACTAGACGAGTCACCAGCTGGACACGTAGACTATGGCTTTCAGGCGCATCGTGACCTGTTCTTCAGTTTTCCTTAAAGGCAAGGGGCTGCAGAAATGAATCGAAGCAAGCTTCCATACAGTACCTTAGGGTTCCACAAAACCTTCTCTAATTCAATGTTGTCACTTGTAGAAACCCTTACTTCAGTTCATAGATACTTCCAGGACTGTCAGCGATGTTTCAATAATTTGTTCAGAAATTGGAACCGTTTTCTATAAAACGTCTCTGTAATTTGGAAGTAAGAAAAAGTCGGTGGAACTTGCTGGCTTGTAGATATGTGCAGTGTTGGCGAATCAGAAATACGCTGATTTCGAATTCATCATCGACATCTAAACATCCGTGGCCGATAATAATCAACCACAAAACATCGATGTTAAAATAGTGTAAAAAACAACAACTCATAAATATTAATCAATAAATACAGGAAAAGTTAAAGTCATATGCCCTACAACTTTTTTTATACAGACTGTAAAAATAACATTTTTGAGAGACTTTTCCTGTCACTTGATTGTGTCGTTGACAAAGAATGTATCCTGGTTTTGAGAATAATCTTTTAAAAACCGACGATGTGGCTATAGAGCTCAAATACTTCACTTCAGTGATTGTAGCTTTGGAAAAAAAGTAACGATGATGTGGTTCCATACTTCTAATGGATCTTACTTAACATCTACAAGGCGATATTTTAGCTAATAACTGACTGAGATGGTAGGTCTGTGTCTGCTCCAGTTAGCAAATTGTTGTTTTTTCCTTGTGCTACTTCATAATATTCACTTCATAAATTAAATTTTGTTTCTGTTTTCCTGTAATGTACCATCGTGTGCGCCATCCCTACTGACAGATGTTTCAACAAGTACATCTTCGATAGTTTTGTTTGCTTTCAAACATGGTATAGCATCTTGAATGTGTATGTTCTTAAATCTAGTATCGATTGATATGGTTAACATATTCATATGTTCAGTTGGTAGTAACCACTTTCTGGTTTCTGTTATGAGACTCTCTCCAGTAGTTTGTGTTGGTTGTATGCCAGATATTTTGATATTCACATACTGGCTATTATTTGCAACATACTTTTTTCCACAAATTTCACGAGTACCCACTTGCATAGGCTGCAGAATGTCACAACCATCTGCCACGTGTATAATATCAGCGGATATTGGCACGAGTGGTGCAGTAGCATGAAAATTAATGATGTTCTTAATTATTAGACGCAACTGCAAAATTCTTTTGCTCAAACAGAACTCTGAATTCCATCAAGTGGATACTTATTGAACTAGTTCGAGATCTAATTCTTTTCTTAGCTTATCACTTTCTACCAGAATTTGTTTGAATCTCTTTACTATCCTTTCCACAGCAGTAATTAGCTGAGGCAGTTTGTCGCTCTTTTCAGTAGATTGTTTTGCTACCAAATGGAGCATGTGGGCAAAATACGACATACGATATCCTTTTTCTTTCAGGCGCTATTGCCACTTCTTTAATCACTGTACGGATATCCTTAGTAGAAATTTTAGAAAAAGGTTCCTTTAAATGATGAAAATTATAGACAGTGGAACAAGTAGCCAAGTTTTTTTTGCCAACATGGAAAGTCGAATTTTTTGTCTTCAGTATTCATGGATTTCCAGCATGCTGGGATGATAACAGGACAGCAACTTGTGTTAAGTTGTTTGATGCAGAACACAGTCAAAATTGCGAAATTCAGCTCTTTTATTTAATTGATGACCGGTTTCTGTTATCAGAACCGAATCTCAATCAATTCAAACAGAAAAAATTGTCCGTTCCGTGACAGCATGCAAACCACGTTAATACTGCACATATTTGCGTCTAAGTCAAGTTTTTCAGTGACCATTAGCAGTAAAAACATACAACTCCTGCCACTACTCAGTGAAACACTTGTCAGTATTAACATGGTTTACAAGCTATCGCAGAATATACCATTTTTTGAGTTTAGATGATTTGAGACTGAATTCTGATACCCGAAACCGGTAAACAGTTAAATAAAAAGAACTGAATTTGCCAACTTTGGTTGTTTTATACATCAAACTGTTCAACATTCAGGTTACGATGTTCCAAATGCTTCAATATCGGTATCGAAACATCGCGTGTTTAAACCCCTAAAATCGATATTATTTAAATATGGATAATCATAGATAATACCTATTGGCATGATATGTACATGCCTGGCTTACAAATGTCATCTACAATGCACTGTGGATTTCACCATGTCGATAGCAAAATCGACGTTCACTCTCGATTATCTATTGTACACAAAATTTTTCCTACTTTCGAAATGCATCCAGTAGTGTATATGGTCCATAAGTAAAAAGGGGCTTTCATAAATAGTCATTAAGATAAAGGTGGTAAACTGAAGCAAATCTAACGCCCAAATATGCCAATGTCGTCCTTGAAAATGGAGCTGCAGCTCCAAAAAGCGTTGGACTAAAATTAGAAACTAAAATTTTCACCCTGATGACGCGTATTACTAACAAAAATATTTCTAATTTATGAATTACAGTCACAGTCGGCTTTGGCGAAGTGTCTGTTAGTGGAGATTTGGACCATTACCGTTGTGTAGTGTCCAGGTGCACGTAGGGAGGGAGATGAATGCCGTCCTCTCTGAACACATTTTTTGGCTTTCGCCAGCGTCTGTCCCATATGAGAATCTAGCTCGGTTCAGTGACTGTGTTCAAATACTAGAGCAAAATTCGCTCACATATAGCAAAGCGTTTATCGAGTTTCTCCCGCTGCCGTGCTCTGTTGAGATGGTAACTTACTGCATAGCTAGCTGTGATTTTCTTCGAGCAGTTTCCAAAGAGCGTCGTGGACATCACGATTAGTGGTGGCTGACATGGTACACGGTGAGGCGTACAGACTCCCGGCGTCGATTCCCTTTACGTGGTACGGAATAGAGCGTGATCGGCCGTCTAAATGCGTCTGCGGTACGTTCCCATGTTCGTCGCCCAACGTTCCGCCCATGAATATTCTCGCCGCTCCTATAGTTTGTTACAACGGACAGACAGCTACGAAATCGCAGCCGATAAGCCCCGCATGCGCAATGAAACGCGAAAAGATGGAAGGGCGATGCGTCGCGCATGCGTGCTAAGACGAGCCGCCAGCAAAGAACTTTACCGAAGCCTGAAGACATTTCACCCACGAAGGCCTTGCGTACCAATATTCATGTGCATCAACAGCACTGGACAACTCAACAGATACGGTAGAGATGATAAGGAGGGCTAAACGGGAGACCCTCTTGGAAAAAGGTGAAAAATTACAACTTAAAACCATTTTTGAAGCATTCTGAGTGCCTCAGGCGATATATTTCAGTGGCACTTAAAATTCGTAAAGCGTGCCACTTTGAGCATGGATTAAAATGTATGTTGGGATTACTGATCATAAAAAGGTTATATAATATTAACATTTAAAGTTATCGATAGTTTGTGTATGATTTTTATGTTGTAAACAAGTGTAACTCCAGCACTGGTAATATGAATGTGAAAAAGTTTTTTATTATAGCATACCGATTTTAGTCACAGAGTGATCATCTTCGGTGCAATACTAAGTCCTGTGGACTCATACAATCATGCACGAAATATAACTCGAAACATGGGCGTTTACCGTGAAGAGCATGTTTTACTGGAAAAATAAATAAATGGCTTACTACATACACGATTTTATTTAGGCTATTTATAAAACATTAAAAATACATTTAAAAACACAAGCGGAAAACTGTGAGAGCTAGGAATAAAATGATAAGTAGTTAAAAAGCCAGAAATGATGATTAAATACAGAGTCAAGAGCATGACTTAAAATAATCTTACAACGTTCATCCTATGCGATCCAAATACGTTTTTTCTGTTGTCAAAATTGGCTATAAACATTCTAGCAAAACCAAGTAGATTCATGTTTATCTACCCTGCTCCTTCATCGCTCATAGGAGTAGCAATAAAGTTTATTAAGATTTGGAATATCGTCTTTTTAGTAAATAATATAAATATCCTGGTATTGATTTGCGGCACGTTACTAAACCCTGCAAAAGAACTTTTAGTGTGTGTAATTGGTTTAGCTAGAATATATTACTCCAACAATCATTCTTTGTCAACTAAGACTAAAAAAATTAGAATTACTTTTCAAAAAATTTGGGAGGAGGGGGGCAAGTCGCTACTGTTTCCCCTCCCCTCAGCGGTGACGCACATGCCAGTATTGATTATCTGTTTTGTGACAATGACTACGAACACCATACTGTTATTCTTAAAGAGTTAAATACTTGCTGAAAAACTGAACACCGGCAATGTATATTGAAATGCACCTTTGTCGCAAGGGCTGGCGAAGTGTTGAGAGCATTTCTTTGCGATGTCAAGACGATGGGAAGACTTGTCTTTAGAGGGTTAAGATAAATTTAAATGGAGAGATGTCTGCAAAACCAATTAGAATGTTATGAAACTTTCATTTTTAGCTTACCTGTATACTGGTTTTTCGTGTAGGTTACGGCAACGTTGTTTCTTCCACGAAAACAAAGATGGTACGACAACTCCAAAGAATATCGCGTTCTAAATTAACTTTCTGGTTACTCCAAAGATTAAAACGCATATTCTGTATCACACATTTCACAAATGTATGTCTGCAAATCTAAATTTGCAGCCATTTTCACTTAACGGCAATATGACTGATATGAAAGGAGATCTAGACTTCATTACAGCAAGTTGATTGAAGTGGACATAGGTTTTAGTAGTTGTGCAGAGATGAAGAGCCTTTTACAGGATAGACTAGCATGAAAGGCTACCAGTTTTGTAACTGAAGACCACAACAGCAACATGCGACATAAACGCGGAAACATTAAAATCGTAAGTTTAATTTCCTGTCAGAGATTAATTTGAAATTTAATTTCGTTCATACCACAGGACCGTTAAGTGTAAACAACTGGAAACTTCATTTACAAAAAGTATTTGTGTATTGTACAATACAATATAGTATACAATACACTGCGTTGAGATCATTAAGAAAAAAAGAAAATATTATGTACGATAAGTTGAATTTCATTTAGGGTTAAATTACAAGTTCAAGTAACTCTATACGCTTTCACACAATTCTGAAGAAAATTCAATTTCGTCTCCGACAGACAAGAATTTTCATCACTTTTACATCGCAGTGAAATTCACTCCATTGTAAGCTGAAGCCCTGACAATGAAGATATGCTTGGTTGTCAATGATATGATTTGAAGACAGTTGACAGAATTAAACTTTTCTTTTACTTCTATTACTTCGATTGGTAAGAGAACCGAATATTCCGGAAAATTCCTTCTCAAGGTAAAAAGCCAGTATTAGAAACTGCAGTGTCTAGTATTCGTTGCCCGCGTAAGGTGTATTTTTTTTCTGAAATTAACATAAAATTTCAATCCTCATTCATTTAGAAGATGTATTCTTGTGACATCGGATGAATCTTGATTGGTCCCAAGGATTCAGAAAATTTGCTCCCTATTTATGACTAAGGCGTCACAACAAAGTGAATGCTGTGCAAGAATAATGGCAAGACAAACATACTGTATTGTTGAACAAAGGTCACAGAGTTTCCAGCGCTATTCTGCAGTAAAACCTTACTTTGAGAACAGTGTGACACAATCTCCCCAAGTTGAAACAGCCTATTAGAGCGTTGACTGAATATGAAGTGTATGGTAATTGGCCGATTCACGTTGGCGATAATAGATTTAATATTAAACTGAACTTTCCTGTTCCTTAAGATTTATTCACTAAGTCTGTCTTTCTTTCTGTTCCAGGTGAGTGTTATCAGAACTGCCTTTCTGTTGGTGATGGTAAGTCTCTTAAATACTAAGGCTATAGCTGTTTCATCATCAAACAGTAGGTCATAACGCTACTCTGAAGCATGATTTGTCACAAACAGTTCCACAATGTACTCCTAACATTTATCTCAAGTGAAATACAGTTCAGTTGCAACATGCGTGCACCACAAAATACCAAATGTGTGAAAAGGTAGTCCCACCAGGCGTAACCATAAAAATATCATGAGCTGAAAACGGAATTTATTTTTGAAGAATCTCCAACGATAACGATCGCTTGAAGCACAGATTTTACTCTAAATTAGAAAGAATTTTTGATGACACTTTCAAAATATATTTCATATGTCTGCTTCCACTTGTAAGTCGTGTATTGGCAAAACAATGTTATCGCGATACGACTACAGCATTGTTATTCACTTGTTGCTATTAATGCATTTGTTATGTTTCAACGTTCATAGCGATACTTTTGAACGCTCGTTCAGGGTTGTCTGTTGAAATTTTTGAACGCGTTGCTCGATAAGAACACAAATTAAAAAAATTAATTTGTCGGTCAGTTTCTTCCCATATTGTACCTTCTGGATGACTATAACCGAGTTGTATGCTATATGTTCTTTTCGTTATTAAATGGAACACAGAGAAAACAAGGATTGCAAATCTTCCTCATACGTTATGGTAAATATTTAATGTAGAGATGTGATGAGATATGAGAGGACTGGAGGAAGGAAAACAAGTGAGCGCCATCTTTATTCTCCTTTTTTTTAAAAAAAAAAGTGTGTGAATTTGGAACATTAAAACAACTGTTTTGCACTGCACTATAGTTGCTCTTCAATTTATGCGATTGAGGATATCTATAATGATAGAACTTCTCATTTAAATAAATTCTGATTTACGTTTTGCACTTTTTTAAACTCACCCAGGAGTTTTAAATACATTTTCTGTCTTTGTAACTATTTTCATATTGTCACTAGCTCAAGAAAAGAAGACATGAAATGTAAGAAAGTAATTAATAGCGGAATAGATAGCTATGTTTCCATTTTTTTAGCCTCAGCTAATTACTACATGAATAGCTACACTGTAACAAAAGTTTCTTGTTATGGCAAGAAAAAAACATCCCAACATTAAACTTTCCAGTGCCAATATGTCCTCACAGAAGTGGATAGAAAAGGTACATGACGATGCTCTTAATCATTTTGAGTGCCATCCTTAAAAAAAGCTGACGTGCACAAAATCTAAACTTAGCATCAGTAGGTTAGATCATACATTTGCTTCATTCTGAACAGACCAGTAAACAGATGTCTCAGGAGACTTCAGTGTCTTTGTCCTAAGCGACAGATAAAACCTGCCAGACATACAGTGTGCCAGAGAGTGTTTCTATCTGCTTACACAGGTACGAATGCACTGTTAAGCGTTGTGTTGTCTGTTCCATTGTTAATTGAGAGGTATATAGTTTGGGTGTATTCTTCAAAATGCCTTGTAAATTTACGATGAAATTACTGCCACTTCTCGCTAGGATGCGAGTTAACACAGAAATTACAAGATCTTGAGGAAGTACTACTTACTTATATCATGGTTTATCGAAAATAAAGACCCTATAAGCTGTTATAGCACTGCATTCCTTTGACGGAGTTGGAGAGAGAAGATCTAAGACAGCTACACTGAGAGCTACTGCTTTCAGCATCTACCTCAACCCATCATGTAACTCATTTTGTAGGCTATACATATCTATGGCAATAGAGATCAGAAATAGAGCGAGTGCAAGTGTAATGTTGAGGTTTGCATACGCTAGAAGTGAAGGCGGCGCTGATACATCACGGCTACACTGGCTTCCTTTCTTCCCACTGTACTCCCGTGAATAGCCCTATGGTGAGTCTGAGAACGGTGGCGCTGAAGTCGCGTCCTAGTTCTCGACTCGTATTGGACCGTGATTGAGTAAGGCTTGCCGTAAATTAATATGGAATTTGAGCGAACCATGTTCAAATGTGTGTGAATTCCTAAGGGACCAAACTGCTGAGGTCATCGGTCCCTAGACTTACACACTGGGACTGATGACCTTCGCTGTTTAGTCCCCCTTAAACATCCCAACAACCACCACCACTTACACACTACTTAAACTGACTTATGCTAAGAACAACACACACACCCACGCCCGATGGAGGACTCCAACCTCCGGCGATAGGGGACGCACGATTGGTGACATTCGCCTCTAACCGAGCGGCCACTCCGCTCGGCGAGCGGACTATCATCCTATCGTAAAATAACACTGACAGGACGACATGACGTTGTCAGGATCAGATGGCTGATAACAAATCTGAGTTTTGTGAGACAGTGGGGGGGGGGGGGGGGGCGGGGGGTAAGACGCAAATTAAATGACGCAGTGTATGCAGCTGCAAATGTGCTCCACTAGAGGAAGAACTTCGATGATACAGTCCACGCATCAGACATAAAACAAACGAATTTCGTGCATGCAAACAATGTGGTTGTAATTTTCTGTGTATTCCATCTGCACCGTGATAGCCGGCCAATGTGGCCGAGCGGGTCTAGGCGCGTCAGTCTGGAGCCGCGCGACCACTACGGTCGCAGGTTCGAATCCTGCCTCGGGCATGGATGGGTGTGATGTCCTTAGGTTAGTTAGGTTTAAGTAGTTCTAAGTTCTAGGGGACTGATGACCTCAGATGTCAACTCCCATAGTGCTCAGAGCCACTTTTTTTTTTTTTTTTTCACCGTGATAACACATATGAGCTATGAAGAACGAAAATTGGGCGAAAAGCAACGTCACTGTCTATGTCCCTGTGACCAAAAAGAGTGCTATTTGCGTATTGTTTTGGCCGTAGAGGTTTGCTTTACGAGCTAAAAGCGTGTTGTGTAGCGTATCATTCATTTCTGTGACTTTTTCAATAACTTCTGTAAATATATTTTAATAATCTGTCTTTACTACATCCTAATGTCCTGTTTTCGTGTACTATCGTGAGACTCGGTAACCTGTCGAAAATGTGAATATGTCAACATAATTTTTAGACATTGTCTGAAAAGACGTTAAATATTAAAATTAATTTACAGCAGGCTTCGAGAAAGTTTTATACATACACATACGTACGAAATATACATTCAAATATATCCTTTATACATATTTTCATATATACATGCAAGATACTCACACACACATAGATACAAATAGATATGTATAAACAGAACAATATTCCCCGCCAACCAATATGTCATGTATTGGTGTGTGATAATTGCAATGTGCAACAGTGAGCTAATCATCGCTTATGCATGCGAACTCGTGAACACGCTCTCCTTTCTACGCTAGTACAATCGACTTGTAACCATCAACAGACTCAAGTGATGAGTTTTCAGCTAAAATGGTAGCGGCGTAGATTCATGAGTCGAGTGCCCAAGCTTACGGGGACGGCGAGTGCTTAGGTGACGTCATAGGGCCTGCTGCCGAGTTTAAAGCGAGCATACAGAGCTCACTTCTGACCTCTGTATGGAAACACTTAGGTGTTGTCGCATATCTATATAATACTGATATAAAAAAATTAAAAAAAACTTTGTGATTGACGTTTCGACGAGTCGAATGGTAGGGACCAGCCGGCAACGAGTCGTAATTTCTTCTCGAGTGCCATTTGCTCGCTGCGTCGCCTGTTTTGTACGCGCATAGCTTTGTGTAGGGCGGCTGGCTCACTCCGGCAACACTGGCCCCCGCCACAGCAATCTGTCAATTGCACCGTCATTTTAATCAGAGAATACACGTCTATTGTTTTTGGTTGCAAACGTTTGTCCTTCTCATTTGAAAGCTGCCAGCTGTCAGGAGTCATCTCCCGCCGACTGCGCTAGGAGAGACAAGAAAACAAACTAATACATAATGAAAGAGACCGTGGTGGAGGATACAATTACGAGCGTCATAAGAATGATATTGGGGTATGGGGGAGGGTGATACATGTAAGCCGGCTAATGAATGATATAGGTGGACGAGGGAGGTTCTTCACTTGATTCCAAAACGTGAGGGAAGATCAAGACACTGATTCAATAGGATATGGGTAGATGATGTTACAAAACATACAGGATCAGCATGAATCTGTACAGCAAAACACAGTAATGTACGGAGAAATCTGGAGGAGATCTATTTCCTAAAAAATAGCGTAGTTCCGTGAGTAAACCATAATCGAACCACGTTACATTTTAGCTGCTCAGAAGATTTCTTTTTATCCACCAGATTGTAATTATCGTCGATGAGAAGCACTGCTGCAGGCAGTAGCATCTCTACGTGTAGCTGCAGACAGTAGTCTGGCGCTTCATGTTCCCAACACATAAATTGCGAACTTGATCTGAGGAACGTGAACGATAAACATCACGAGCCATGTCAGAGGCTCTTGCGGGCCATTACAAGGGGACCGCGTCAGCTGGTCATCGCTGATTTCGTACAAATTTACCATATATGCATGGCTTGGCCAGAAACGAAAGTGACAGATTTGAAAGCTCCAGACGGCCAAGCTTTTACAAAAAAAAAATAGCATTTTTGGCGCGGATTGGAAGAGGCATGAGCAATTTACGAGAGCGTGATTTCCAGGCAGCAGATGGAGAAGCGGAAGAAGTACAGAACATTAATCCTATGGTCGTGGGCTCGAAGTCCTATGTGTAAACATTTTTATCACTATTTTACTTTCAATTTTTACGTTACTAAAACTGCAAATAAACCGTAATACTGCTCATTCTATTTTTATAAAAGGTGTGGAAGAGAAAAGGCAAAGGAAAATTTGAGAAAGCGAATAAATTTTCAGGAAAGTATTTGCAGCGTCCACGAGGACTCTGCAAATGACTTTCCCAGAAGGGATTGTGATTAAAGCGTCCAGGGCTTCGTATTCCGTTAGTTTCATTTTGACTTTCGAGCAGCTGTTGGCAGCTGCACGCGAACAATAGGTTCCCGGCGTAGGTAAAATCAAACCATCGGCTATTGGGGCGAAAGCTAGAACGTGTAAATCATTAACTATAAAATAATACAAGTATCTAATTTATATATGAAGTTGTAGTGTACGCCCCACCATCTTTTCCTCGAAATTTATTTGCACTCCCAAATTTTCCTTTTCGTGCAGTATTTTGAGCATTATTTTGGTTTATTTGCACAGTAAGTAATGTAAAAACGACAATAAAGAAGTTTCCTCATAGCGCTTCGAGCCCACGACCTTGGATTACCATTCTCTACTCGTACCGCTGTACTAAATGCTGCCTGGAAACTTTGCTAACAAGGGGAAACCGCGATAGGTCCCTCTTCGACGCAGTCTAAACTTGACAGGGTGAAGGAAAGGTGAAAATAAAGGGACATCTGTTGCAGCTTATGTGCCAACACTCAATAGTTTTTGCGAAAATGACGGTCAAAGTTGCGACCCGATTTCATCAATCCAGTCGCGCACCCTAAAACCAAATGAGTTGATAGCGCAGTGGTCATGTGTTCAAATCTAATGATAAGTTTCGTTTTCTTTTGGTGTCGCGGAACTATGTCACATCAATATTTTTTTAAGACGTCTTAACTTACAGTGGAATTATTGACAAAATAAATAAGCATTTCAAATCTTCTTGAAAAGAGATAGTGTCATTACAAATCTTGTATAATGCCATATATCAGTTTTTTCTTTGATTTTTACTTTTGTGCTTCAAGAGAAGGAATGCATTCATAAAAACACTCATGGGATAAATATTCCGAACACCTCGAGCAAGCCGGCCGGGGTGGCCGAGCGGTTCTAGGTGCTACAGTCTGGAACGGCGCGACCGCTACCGTCACAGGTTCGAATCCTGCCTCGGGCATGGATGTGTGTGATGTCCTTAGGTTAGTTAGGTTTAAGTAGTTCTAAGTTCTAGGGGACTGATGACCTCAGAAATTAAGTCCCACAGTGCTCAGAGCCATTTTTGAACCTCGAGTAACGTGCGAAGGCACATATACCACAGTCACATTTTCTTGTGTGAATGTCATTAGGAAAACAAACCCGCCGTCCGGCAAAAATTTCGCGATAAGCCACGCATATCGAAACATTTTTTGGAAAGTTGTATATGTTTCTTTGGTGAGCTTTCCAGATTTTGTGACCGTTACATTCACTTTCTGATGTCATTATATTAATTGGTTTCCGTCTTTATTGTCTCGAAGACGAAATTTGTCACTGACCTCTCAGACGCAAATGAAGACTGTTGGTAGGAATTTTCTGGAAGCGGTTAACATGTGTTAATTGTGTTGATAAAATCTATTTTTAATAAGATTTGAAATATTTATTTCTTTTACCATTAATTCGAGTGTATTTCACGATGTCATAAAAAATATAGATGTCACAAACTTCAGGTACAAAAACAATAAATAAATAAATAAAAATAAAAAATAAAATAAAAAATTGCGGGAAACCTAAATTTTTTGTATCGTAATAAATTTTTATTTTCAAATTTACAAATATATTGGTACAGATGTGGATACCTTTAAGTTTCAAGAGTGCAATTTCAGTATTCTTTGTCAAAAATATTTTTTCTTTGGTCTGTCACTTGCTTTGTTTTCAGAAAATTGGTTTTTCAAGTATCTTCGTTGTTTGTTGCACTCCGTCGGCTTGTGAAAGAATTTATAATGGCATTGTAAGTTTTTTTAGTCTTTTTGGTGATTGTAGCAAAGGATTTTCTTTTGCAGCAATTTGTGTTTTTGCGATTGAAATATTTATTTGTATGAGTTAGGTAATATTGCCATTTCGATGTTGCTGAGTTGTGGGAAAGAAAGTGATTTTAATTTAATTCCATAAGGTAGCATCTCTTTGAAAATTGTTTGTAACATTTTCATACTATGATAAACATGTTACAAAAAAATAACAAATATATAAAAAGTACTATTTTGGATTTAACTAAAGAAGATATGAAAGTTTGTTTGAGTGCGAGAGAGAGCGAACGAGTGGTCGAGAGTGAGTAAGTTAGTGTGCGTGTGTGCGTGTGTGTGTGTGTGTGTGAGAGAGAGAGAGAGAGAGAGAGAGAGAGAGAGAGAGAGAGAGATTGGGGGAGTAAAGTACATTTTACGTAAATCAGAGTGGCTGGATGTGGGTTTGAACTGCGCTACCCCGGATGGTGAAACCGTACTGTAATAGCCACTGTGCTATCAACGCACCATTTTACCCCGCGGGAGAACGTGTTGAAGCCACGACGAAACTGTGACAGTCATTTTCTCTGAAGCTATTGTATGTTGGCATCTAAGCCAAAGTAAGTACTCCTTTATTTTCTGTGACCGTGCAAAGTTACAATTGTATCAGAGAGTGACCTATGATGGGTTCCCGTTGTAAGGCAGATGGCTCATGCCTCTCTCGATCCGCGTCATCTGGAGCTCCAACTTCTGTCACTTTCATTTCTGGCTTAGACTTGGATATACCATAAATTTGAGCGAAATCTGTGGTAACGAGTAGGCGCGCCTCACTTGTTAGTACAAGATTCTCACCATTATGGTTCAACGGCCAGGTACGGGTCTTTCAATTGGACGCCACTTCAGCGACTTGCGTGTCCCTAACACACCCCAGTTATCCTACCACGGACAGAGGACCTACAGTCTAACGTGGATTCCAGAGCACGTGTCGTCCCTGGCAGATCATCTCATCATTGTAAGCTGAAGGCTAGTTTAAGGGCAGATCTCCAACTGGGATACGATCGCGCCCTCTTTCGGTTTCCACTAGATCACCAGGACTGACTGGATCGCTGTTTTTATTTTGTATTGCGCATCCTGCAGACGTAATTCTCAGCCGTATAAGTTGGTCCCTGTAGGATAACATCGGCACTGGCGCACCACTACAGTCGTTCTCACAGCGGTCACCTACGTGACTGGAGTCGCTTACGAAGGAGTTGCCACGGGTGCCCGCTGTCTCTGGAGGAGAAGAGGCGCGTTGCACAGCGGCGGGTCCGATGTAGGACAGTTGATCTTTTTAAAAATATCGGTAGTCCAATATATCGGAAATTTAAAAGTATATCATATCGCTCCGTCATATCGAAGAAAATTATCGATATACGAGCGGAAAATATATCGACGCAACTGCACATTGAAATATAGTACCGGTTTTAGAGCTGTACATTTAAGTATTGATTTATTATTAAATATTCTGTACATCAACAAGCTAGCACCTTGCGTATCCCCCTTAGAGCAATAACTGAAAAGAAAACGATGTACGTTCACGCTTGGCGTTAACCACTATGCTAACAATGGTAACTGTATATTAGCGGCACAATAAAAAGTGTCCGATGGGTCCGTCTTCGGTTTCATAACATATCGGATTTGTACGGAATACTCCATGCCGACTTCCATGGATTTTTTCTTTTTTTTCATTTCTGCCAGCGTCAGTGACCTGGCAGTTGTAGTGTCAAAATTGCGTGATGAAGCTAAACGTCGCAGTTTCTGTAGGTAGCGCCGGACGCCGACTGTGCCAGCATTTCCTCTCACACGTCTCCACCCACCGCAAAGACCAGTCTTGTCATTTATGTTTTTGTTCCTAATTTTCAGAAATAGTTTTTGAAAAATACCGATGTGGATAAATAGCACACTAGTTACGTTAATTTTTTTTAAGCATTCGGTGTGCTGTTTTTTCACATCGGTCATCGGTAATATTTTTATTCCATTGGCACTGACACACACCAGTGCAATGGCAGTTCTTCTTTTGTGCCATATTTACTTGCTTCACACAGTCTAAGAGAAAGACTGGACGCGATGAAAGCTCAAAAAGTACTAAGACTCCTTCACACAGTGAATGTAAGGTTTATGTTCTAGTACAATTTCAAAAGAACAACTTCAAATATTTCCCAAAAATTGCGAGTTGATGATGACCCATACTCCGTAACAGAGCGTAGTTGACGATGTCGGAGACCCGCACCGCTGTAAAAGGCAAGGTGGAGGTGGTTTGCCATTGCCTTCCTCCGACCGTAATGGGGATGAACGATGATGATGATGATGACGACACAACAACACCCAGTCATCTCGAGGCAAGTGAAAATCCCTGACCCCGCCGGGAATCGAACCCGGGACCCCGTGCTCGGGAAGTCGGAACGCTATCGCGAGACAACGAGCTGCGGACCTGCGAGAAGATGTAATATAAAATAAAAACATCGCCACTCGATATTAACGTTTTGATATCGCTATATCGAAATATCGGGTGTAAACTATCGCCGACATATATTGATATATATCGAAAAAAATATCGATGTATGTAATATATATATATATATATATATATATATATATATATATATATATATATATATATCGACGTTTTATCAACAGCCCTAGTGCAATACAAAAAGAAGCGGCACCGTGGGAATGTTGTTTAGAATTACATCTATCCTTACGACGTACAGTACCGAAAGTATAATGACGTGCAGAATCCTAGTTTGCGAGACGGGAATCAAGTCCACGCGACGGATTAACGCCCGCTAGTCTGGTGCACTGGCGAGCCTAAATGCGGTTTTTAGGTACGGATGGGAGAAACCGACCGGTTAAAACAGATACCGGTATTTTAGTTGTGAATAAAGGTATTTTTCGGTATTTGTTTGGTCTTGGTTATAACAGGTGTTTTCCATTTTTAATACTAACCGGGTAAAAGAACCGAAAAATCAACTTCCCATACCAGCAGTGACAAAATTTTTGTATTTTAAATAAATCTCTTTAAAAAAATTTATTCATAAGATTTGTAAGTGCTGTTTTAATTACAATGTCGACAGAAACGAGCAACAAGCACGTGGCATAAGGATTGATACAGCATTGCTGAGAGAGCAATGTATGTGTTTCCATATGGCGCGACCTATTTTATGGCACGCATTTACATGCAATGTGCGAGACTTGCTCATCTGGTCTAATGATAATTTCTCGTTTTTGAAGTCGGACAATAGTTGTATTACAGAACGGCACCGTCCTTACTCTGGAACTATTTTGCGAAGTGCGGTATCAGTGAAGTACAGCGCCCAATTCGTTCTATAAGATATAAGATTAAGGACGGGAGTAGTCACAATAAACTTGCGACATCATATAAGGAGTTCGCAGTAAAAACAGGAAGTAGCTGAACTCCTCCCTACGTCTACATACTGTACCTTTACGTACTTGTAGCTTTTGTAAACAAATTATCATGAAAAATATTGTTACTTCATCTTATTTTTCACCCTTTACCACTGACTATTCGTAATGTCCAAATAGTCGAATAATCCTCATTACATCTTGATTTTTGAGCAGAGTTTTAAATACTCCGAATGGAGGCTTCAGAAGAAGAGCAAAGAGTGCAGTGCATTTCCTGTCAGCTTAAGGAGTGCAGAGAACGGAAATCCATCGAAGAATGGCGCAAGTGTACAGAGAGCGCTGCATGCCTGTTGAAAGGGTCAAGGCGTGGCACAAGCGATGCAGGAAAGAACTTTCGTCGTTGAACGATCATGCACGGTCTGGAGCACCACACCGCATTACCGATGTCATTGTCCAGCAGGTGGATGCGGTCATTCCTCAAGACCGGCGAGGTAAGGTAGCAGCCATTGCTAGTGAGGTCGGACTGAGCGTCAGAGTTGTTCACACCATCATCACGGACATATTTAAATGTTACAAAGTGTGCGCCAATCGGATGCCTCACAGTCTTCAAACGGTACAGGAGCAAGTCGTACGGAATTCCCTCTTGAACATCTGCAACGCTATGACAAAAAAGGGCATGAGTTTCTGATGCGAATGGTCGCTGGAAATGTCATCCTTTCAGAGTTAAAACAGCTATCTAGTGAAAGCAAGCAGGATGGCCCCACACAAACAATTCCAAGACCGTCCACACAAGTTCGGGAAAGACTATGCTCACCTCCTACTTCGACCAAAGGGGCCTCCTTCCTATCGATTCCTGCAGCATGGGACAACGGCGAATGAGCAGCGATACTCACAAACCTTGACTACCCTTTGCAAAACGACCAGGGCAGCTCATCCGCAGGGTCAAACTGTTCTACGACAACGCAAGGTACCATGCAGAAAATACAGTCAAGGAACTCTTGCAGACGTTCAGCCTGAGGTCTTCCGTCACCCTTACATAGTCCAGACCTGTCTCTTTGCGACTGTGCAATTTTTTGTGAGCTAAAGAAGGCTCTGAGAGGCAAACGATTCACCTCGGACGAATACGTCAAGCAGTACTTCAGAACTTGGTCCACAACGCAGCCCCAGAAATTTTAAGACACGGCGATTCTCAGCCCCGGTCGCAGTGGGACAAGGGCCTCAACAGTATTAGGCAGTACTTTTAAAAGAGAGGTACAACATTCTCTTCACATGCCTGTGGCTCTTTTTTATACCGTTCATACTATTAATATTGTCTGTCAGGTCGTTAATGTACAGGGTGGTCCATTGATAGTGACCGGGCCAAATATCTCACGAAATAGGCACCAAACGAAAAAACTACAAAGAACGAAACTCCTCTAGCTTGAAGGGGGAAACCAGATGGCGCTATGGTTGGCCCGCTAGATGGCGCTGCCATAAGTCAAACGGATATCAACTGCGTTTTTTTTTAAATAGGAACCCCCATTTTTATTACATATTCGTGTAGTACGTAAAGAAATATGAATGATTTAGTTGGACCACTTTTTGGCTTTGTGATAGATGGCGCTGTAATAGTCACAAACGTATAAGTAAGTGGTATCACGTAACATTCCGCCAGTGCGGATGGTATTTGCTTCGTGATACATTACCCGTGTTAAAATGGACCGTTTACCAATTGCGGAAAAGGTCGATATCGTGTTGATGTATGGCTATTGTGATCAAAATGCCAACCGGCGTGTGCTATGTACACTGCTCGGTATCCTGGACGACATCATCCAAGAGTTCGAACCGTTCGCCGGATAGTTACGTTATTTAAGGAAACAGGAAGTGTTCAGCCACGTGTGAAACATCAACCACGACCTGCAGCAAATGAGGATGCCCAAGTAGGTGTTTTAGCTGCTGTCACGGCTAATCCTCACACAATCAGTAGCAGACAAATTGCGCGAGAATCGGGAATTTCAAAAACGTCGGTGTTGAGAATGCTACATCAACATCGATTGCACCCGTACCATATTTCTATGCACCAGGAATTGCATGGCGACGACTTTGAACGTCGTGTACAGTTCTGCCAATGGGCACATGAGAAATTACGGGACGATGAAAGATTTTTTGCACGCATTCTATTAAGCGACGAAGCGTCATTCACTAACAGCGGTAACGTAAACCGGCATAACATGCACTATTGTGCAATGGAAAATCCACGATGGCTGTGACAAGTGGAATATCACCGGCCTTGGTGGATTAATGTATGGAGCGGCATTAAGGGGGGAAGGATAATTGGTCCCCATTTTTTCGATGGCAATCTAAATGGTGCAATGTGTGCTGATTTTCTACGCAATGTTCTACTGATGTTACTACAAGATGTTTTACTGCATGACAGAATGGCGATGTACTTCCAACGTGATGGATGTTTGGCACCTAGCTCGCGTGCGGTTGAAGCGGTATTGAATAGCATATTTCATGACAGATGGATTGGTCGTCGAAGCACCATAGCATGGCCCACGCGCTCATCGGACCTGGCGTCCCCGGACTTCTTTCTATGGGGAAAGTTGAAGGATATTTGCTATCGTGATCCACCGACAACGCCTGAGAACATGCTTCAGCGCATTGTCTATGCATGTGTGAACATTACGGAAGGCGAACTACACGCTGTTAAGAGGAATGTCATTACACGTGTTGCCAAGTGCACTAAGGTTGACGGACATCATTTTGAGCATTTATTTCATTAATGTGGTATTTACAGGTAATCACCCTGTAACAGCATGCGTTCTCAGAAATGATAAGTCCACAAAGGTACAGGTATCACATTGAAACAAGCGAAATAAAGGGTTCAAACGTACCTACGTTCTGTATTTTAATTTAAAAAACCTACCTGTTACCAACTGTTCGTCTAAAATTGTGAGCCATATGTTTGTGACTATTACAGAGCCATCTATCACAAAGCGAAAAAAGTGGTCCAACTAAAACATTCATATTTCTTTACGTACTACACGAATATGTAATAAAAAATGGGGGTTCCTATTTAAAAAAAATGCAGTTGATATCCGTTTGACCTATGGCAGCGCCATCTAGCGGGCCAACCATAGCGCCATCTGGTTTCCCCCTTAAAGCTAGATAAGTTTCGTCCTTTGTAGTTTTTTCGTTTGACGCTTATTTCGTGAGATATTTGGCTAGGTCACGATCAATGGACCACTCTATATATGTGCATTAGATGTCCCATGACTTTTGTCACCTCAGTGTACATACATTTGGGCATTCTTGCATTCATTTCTTCGTCTCCTTCTACTGTTTTTATCCCTCACACTATGCTCCATAACCAAATTGGAGATTCCTTTGCACCTCACGACGTACCCTGTCAACCAATACATCGCATTAGACAAGGTACGCCGTATATTTATTTTCCGTCCAGTTCTTCAGTACCTCATCATTAGGTGCTCGATCTACCCACCTAATTTTCTGCAGTCTTCTGTAGCATCTCTTTCAAAAGTTTCTATTGTTTCCTTTTCTGGAATTGTTGTCATCCATGTTTAACTTCTGTACAATTTACACTCCAGACAAACACCTTCAGAAAAGAATTCCAAACACTTAAATTTGTATTACATGTTAGTAAATTCCTTTTTTTCAAATATGAACTATCCCCGATAGCACTATAGCATCTGCATTTCAATCCTCTCTACTTCTGCTATCAACAGTTATTTTGCTCCCAAAATAGCTCTCACATTTACTAATCTAAGTGCTCCAACGTCGCGTGATTTAATTCGACTGTACTCGATTACAGTTGTCTTACTTTTGTCGACATTTATCTTGTAATCTCTTTTAAAAACAGTATGCATTACAATCAACCACTCTTCCGAGCCTTTTGCTGTCTCTAACGGAACTGCAATGTCGTTGGTAAACTTTCAAGTTTTCATTTCTTCTCCATGAACCTCTTCACCCTCTACATCATCATTTTTTGCGAGTACTTTGCAGAAGATCGTCGTAAGTTTTGAAACATTTACCGAACTCCATGCAGCGGCCTATGGCGTGGCTATAATAAGACACAGCAGGTGAATGGACAAGCAGCCAGCCATTGTAGTGACTGTTCCCTCGTTGGTCTGCTCCCGGGCGTTTAAGGCGCGGCCAGTTGCTAAGCTCCTGCGGTGATTTATCGCCTCCCGCAGTCTGTCTGCGAGCTGCGGCGCTCCACACTTCGCCATGGCCGACAAATTGCCCTCCGACAATAATCGCCACATTTATCGCCCCGGCAACATCCGCGCCGTGTAATTGACGCACCTCGGCCACTGAGGTGATGAATCGCCGCCCTGCAAAGTGGCCGACAGCTCGGCAGATTTGCTTAAGTAATTGCCCACTGCGACGCTGCCCCTGTCACTGATTAAGCCGGAATCTGGAAAAACATGAAACTCTTAATAGCCTTAATATATTGAATCGTTCGTGTTTACTTCCCGGAACGACGGAGACTTATTTAAATTGCAGTGCTGCTCGAGGCACAGACGGCTTCCAGACCACATTTTCCTCTCGCCCTCTTCCACTTTCTCATGTTATTTATTTATTTATTGACCTCAGTTCCCGTCACGACACAAATACATTGCATTACACGTCGAGCTCGTCGGTAATTGTATGTCTCTCACACCGTCGATTTTGATCCGAAGACGGCATATGCCAGTTGGGGGATAGTAGATGTACTGATAACGGTTTCAACGTCGTCAGCCAGCAGATAGCGAAGTGTCATAGCTACCAGAGGGCCGTTGGTGTCTACCCTTTCACAGCCAGAAAGGTCACTGTGGTGGAAACGTGTGAAGCAAGCAGGCAACCTCCATGGAGACGAACTCGTGCTTCCTACAGCCACCTGAGCGAGTTTGAAAGGGGTCAAAATGTGACCTCCTGATTGGTGAGATGGTTATTTCGGAGAGTGGCCACACAAGACGCCGTGCTGCGTCAATTGTGTAACGAAGCTGGTATCAGTGGTCACGTGAACATTCTCACCCTATAGAAGAGATTCTGGACGTCCACGCAGCACCGGCGCCTGCCAGAAGCGTCGTATTGTAAGGGCAGCAGTGGCAGATCGTACTGTTATCACAGCGCAGACAAGAGGGCTTGTCAACCCAGAAGTGTCAACACGAACTACCGCGAATCGGCTATTAGCAGTGGAACTACAAGCAAGCACACATCTAGCCTGTCTTCCACTCACGCCACAACATCGATGTGCACGGCTCGACTGGTGACGTCAGAAAATCACCTGGAAGACGGAATGGTAGGCCATGGCCTTCCCCAATGAAACCAGATTCTGCCTGCACAGGGGAGCACTATGGGACTTAACATCTGAGGTCATCAGTCCCCTAGAACTTAGAACTACTTGAACCTAACTAACCTAAGGACATCACACACACCTATGCCCGAGGCAGGACTCGAACCTGCGACCGTAGCAGCCGCGTGTTTCCGGACTGAAGCGCCTAGAACCGCTCGGTCACAGCAGCCGGCAGTCAGCACCTGCATGCCACCTGTGGATGCTACACTATGTACTAAAGTGGGTGTTTCAGCATGGATCGATACCTGGTACTTCATGTACTGCACATGCACTTTTGCAACATAAATCATGAGTGAACTGGAACTTCTGAAAGGGTGTACTAATATTTTCCGGCCGATATATATATATATATATATATATATATATATATATATATATAGTGATTATAATTAAAGTTAAACTTTCGAACCGCTGTAGAAATAACACCACTGGTCAGAATGACGTCAAATTGCAACGGAATATTATCGGGGGAAAACGTATGGCAGAAGAAAAATAAATAGTTACACAAAGTAGCAGTAGAGGGCGCTATAAGCATCATAATTTAATAGCGGTATACTACAAACTACAAATGAATCATGTGTATGTTTGACGTTAAACAAACTGTACTTCGTGTGTGTGTATGTGTGAATTCCTAAGGGACCAAACTGCTGAGGTCATCGGTCCCTAGACGTACACACTACTGAAACTAACCTAAACTAACCTATGCTCGAGAGAGGACTCGAACCTCCGGCGGGAGGGGCCGCGTAGTCCGTGACATGGCGCCCTAAACCATGCGGTCACCCTGCGCGGAAAACTATATTACTGAGTGTGCATTAGTGTACAGGTGTGATACTGTTAGTTAGGTAAGCCCATCCACAACGGCAAGGTCATATCACATCCGATGGGAAAAGTCGGTTTTTAATTGTCCTGAGGCCAAAAACCGCATAAAAAGCTTCAGTCAAAATCACATCGGATTATTAATTTCCATGTGACTGGCGCAAGACATGTTCAATATGCTGTCCACCGTTTTCTGCAACAAGTTGAAATCGAGAAACAGCATTTTCCACAACTGATCGAAGTGGTACCGGGGTCACGTTCGGAATGTGCTGCGCAATGCGTGCCTTCAACGCAGCTAAGTTTGCAATCGGAACACTGAACACAACATCTTTTAGATAGCCCCACAGCCAGAAGTCACACGGATTAATACCAGGTGATCGGGACGGCCAGATGTAGGTTCAAAATGGTTCAAATGGCTCTGAGCACTATGGGACTTAACATTTATGGTCATCAGTCCCCTAGAACATAGAACTACTTAAACCTAACTAACCTAAGGACAGCACACAACGCCCAGTCATCACGAGGCAGATGTAGGGAAATGGCGGCTGATAAATCTAGAGTTTCCGAAATGGCGTTTCAGCAGCTGCTTAACTTGATTTGCAATGTGTGGAGGTGCGCCATCTTGCATAAAAGTGATGCAATCCACATATCCACGCTGTTGGAGAGCTGGAATGAAGTGGTTGCGCAAAAGACACTCATAGCGCTTACCAGTGACGGTACAGGTAACAGGACCGGAAGCACCTGTCTCTTCGAAAAAATACGGCCCTGTGATAAATGATGCCGTAAACCCGCACCACACAGTGATCTTTACAGGATGAAGTGGTACTGGTTGATTGGCGTGTGGATTTTCCGTTGCCCATATTCGGCAGTTCTGTGTATCGACATATCCTGTCACATGGAAATGGGCTTCGTCTGTCCACAAAATCTTCCCGGTCAATCATTGTCCACTACCATGCGAGCAAGAAATTCTAAAGCAAACGTCTCTCTTGCTGGTATGTCAACAGGAAGCAATTGGTGCATATGGGTAAATTTGAATGGATAGCAAAGAAGGATGTTTCGTAGGATTTTGCGCACTGTGCTCAAGGGTATGTCCAATGCTCGGGCAATCCTTTGTGCACCACAAGTTCGCAACCACCACTCGTCTCCTGCTGCACTGCTGTGGCCATGCTTCCACTGACATGTCATCAATTCGTTTCCTCCCTCTACCTGGTTGCACACCGAAAGAACCCGCCTTTTTGAATTTCCGAATCATTTTCTACAGACCCATGGCAGTTTTTTCAAACGCTTCAGTGTCCGGAACTTCTGCAGAACGACGTGTGCACAGTCATCATTCCTGCAATACGGCTTTACAAGCAGAGCGCGACCCTGCATTGAGACAGTCATGGCGAACGTCACAGACGTGAAAGGAGGAAAAGCCGTGTACCGGGCGTGTTATAACGAACTTCAACGGGTCGTGCGCATGACAGGTGTTTTCATTTACGTATTCTGACACATACAGCACCATCTATGGATCAATTTCCATACTACATTTTTCTTCTGTCGTACGTTTTCCCCCTCTCCGATAATATTCCGTTGCAATTTGACGTCATTATGACGAGTGGTGTTATTTCTAGAGCGTTTTAAGTTTAACTTTAATTATATATAAGTTAAACTTATATATATATATATATATATATATATATATATATATATATATATATATATATATATATATAAAGTTAAACTTAAAACGCTGTAGAAATAACACCACTAGTCAGAATGACGTCATATATATATATATATATATATATACGGTCACCCGCTAATTTAATGTCAAGTACTTCCTTAAAAACACTACGCCAATAGCTAGAAGTGCATCTCAGAATCTCCATGTTGTTGTATTCCATAGGATGACCGGTGCCAAGCCAATGTTCCGTAACAGCAGATTTGCTCGTATGTTCTAATCGTGTGTGGCGCTTATGCTCCGTACACCGGTCTTGCAGGGCCCTGATGGACTGTCCAATGTACGGGTATGAAGAACCACAATTGCAAGGGATACGGCAGACACCAGTCTTACGCAAACCAAATCATCCTTTTCAAACTGTAGCGTATCGCACAAAATTAAAGTTAAAGAAAATAAAGTGACTGTTCAAAGTTGAATGTTTGAGCGGTGGGACACATGACATGGGTGACGAGAAAGAAAAATCGATTTGCTGCCAACCTCCGTTATATGACGTTAAATTGTTTTTAATATCATGTATACTATTTCTAATAGTAACATTATAATGCTCAAAGCCTATGGGTTCTAGAGGGAAAACAGAGGATGAAATACTAAACACCTTTTTCCAAAGCTGTTTCACAGAGGAAGACCGCACTGCAGTTTCTTCTCTAAATCCTCGCACAAACGAAAAAATGGCTGACATCGAAATAAGTGTCCAAGGAATAGAAAAGCAACTGGAATCACTCAACAGAGGAAAGTCCACTGGACCTGACGGGACACCAATTCGATTCTACACAGAGTACGCGAAAGATCTTGCCCCCCTTCTAACAGCCGTGTACCGCAAGTCCCTAGAGGAACGGAAGGTTCCAAATGATTGGAAAAGAACACAGGTAGTCCCAGTCTTCAAGAAGGGTCGTCGAGCAGATGCGCAAAACTATAGACCTATATCTCTGACGTCGATCTGTTGTAGAATTTTAGAACATGTTTTTTGCTCGAGTTTTATGTCGTTTTTGGAAACCCAGAATCTACTATGTAGGAATCAACATGGATTCCGGAAACAGCGATCGTGTGAGACCCAACTCGCTTTATTTGTTCATGAGACCCAGAAAATATTAGATACAGGCTCCCAGGTAGATGCTATTTTTCTTGACTTCCGGAAGGCGTTCGATAGAGTTCCGCACTGTCGCCTGATAAACAAAGTAAGAGCCTACGGAATATCAGACCAGCTGCGTGGCTGGATTGAAGAGTTTTTAGCAAACAGAACACAGCCTGTTGTTATCAATGGAGAGACGTCTACAGACGTTAAAGTAACCGCTGGCGTGCCACAAGGGAGTGTTATGGGACCATTGCTTTTCACAATATATATAAATGACCTAGTAGATAGTGTCGGAAGTTCCATGCGGCTTTTCGCGGATGATGCTGTAGTATACAGAGAAGTTGCAGCATTAGAAAATTGTAACGAAATGCAGGAAGATCTGCAGCGGATAGGCACTTGGTGCAGGGAGTGGCAACTGACCCTTAACATAGACAAATGTAATGTATTGCGAATACATAGAAAGAAGGATCCTTTATTGTATGATTACATGATAGCGGAACAATCACTGGTAGCAGTTACTTCTGTAAAATTTCTGGGAGTATGCGTGCGGAACGATTTGAAGTGGAATGATCATATAAAAATAATTGTTGGTAAGGCGGATTCCAGGTTGAGATTCATTGGGAGAGTCCTTAGAAAATGTAGTCCATCAACAAAGGAGGTGGCTTACAAAACACTCGTTCGACCTATACTTGAGTATTGCCCATCAGTGTGGGATCCGTACCAGATCGGGTTGACGGAGGAGATAGAGAAGATCCAAAGAAGAGCGGAGCGTTTCGTCACAGGGTTATTTGGTAACCGTGATAGCGTTACGGAGATGTTTTACAAACTCAAGTGGCAGACTCTGCAAGAGAGGCGCTCTGCATCGCGGTGTAGCTTGCTCGCCAGGTTTCGAGAGGGTGCGTTTCTGGATGAGGTATCGAATATATTGCTTCCCCCTACTTATACCTCCCGAGGAGATCACGAATGTAAGATTAGAGAGATTAGAGCGCGCACGGAGGTTTTCAGGCAGTCGTTCTTCCCGCGAACCATACGCGACTGGAACAGGAAAGGGAGGTAATGACAGTGGCACGTAAAGTGCCCTCCGCCACACACCGTTGGGTGGCTTGCGAAGTGTAAATGTAGATGTAGATGTAGATGTAGAAAATAGTGAGCTTGGTGACGCCTGATCGTGTAACTGTTAACGGATGACGTAAAAAATCAGCTTTGCATCAAGATAATGGTTGTAGTTGGACTTCGTTAATTTTATAGACTGCAGGCTCGAATGATGTACGTAGAAAATTAGAAACGAAAGCATACTAATGGCGTGCGTTCTTAAAATGTAGCCAAACCGACCACTTCCAACTGGATTCATATGCTGATGTCACGTAAAATGTTTATAATTAGTAGAGCAATATATTAGTTATTCTTCTTCTAAATAAAATAGAATTCATTTTCCAATATATTTTAATTAATTCATCATCAGATTGGTAATAAATAGTGACATCATTCGGCGGCCGACAAGAAAGAGAGAGATAACAAGCATACAAGACAACAAGCGTTAAGACAAGAGTTGCAATAAGAATGATTTGTACGCCACTTTACGAAGATCATACTGCAGTTAGTACATCTGTAGATCATGTAATGCTTCGTTTTGACTTTAAATTACATTCTAATGATTTCCTACAAGACTCTAAAAGGGCTCTAATCTTAGATGGTAGTCCAAAAGCACATTTCACATCACGTTTCCGCAGAATACGACCAATCCTGTTGGAAATGCTACCCGCGTAAGGCAAGCAGTTCATAGACTTTGGTGCCACCTCTTTTTTTTCCGTGAGTCGCTCGATTCACAGTTGGCCGATAGTGCAACGTGCATCTGAACTGTCTCTCAGCTGTGAAACGTTCAAGCTCTCAGCAGTGTGAGTTGGTTACCTGTAAACTGCATGTCCCGGCGTATCATCATTTTTCCTCCTGACAAACACATCAAGGAAGGGAAATTTTTATCACCATCTTCGGTTTTGTGATGGCGCCAGATGATGAAGGTGTGTGTTGTTTTCCTACGCAGGCCGCCTTTTGGTTCGCGCAGCTTCAACCACCGATGGCTGAAGTTGCCGTGCGCGGTAGTCTTCCTTTCCATTCGCGCCCTTAAAACGTTGCCTCGTAGAAATATCAGCAGTTCTCGAGGACTGAATTGTTGTAAGGCGTTCGAATTTCCGAGAAGTCGGGAGTTCGTGTTTCACAGTCAGTCAATTGTTTCTGATTCTTTGTACTCATTATACAATTGGACTTGAAAAATACTGCACCTCGCCGTTGCGTCACGACAGTTTCTTGATCAATAGCAGCCTTCATCTCGTCAGGTGTATATGGCGCGCCGACAAGCACTTTCGCTTGATGAACGCCCCGAGGAGACAAAAGCCGTTACAAAAAGGTCATGCAGGCATGGAGGCGGCGACAAGCTCCGTACTTCCGGATGACGCGGTCAAGAATCATGGCTCCTGTAGACGCTTCTTGCTTTACGACTAGTGTCTCTTGGTTGCTGGCAACACACTTCGGAACCCATACCGCTACTGCTAAATACATATATACATCAGAAAAAGAAACATTCTCCTTTTTCTTCTTTCCTCTCTAGTGTTCACCCTGAGACTGATTTGTAGCAGTAAGCCATTCCAATCTTCTGTTTGCCTACCTCTTCGTTTCCACATATGTAGTACACCATACATCACGCATAATGTGCTGCATATATGAAATTCTTGTTCGTCCCTGGCGATTCCTTCCCTCAATAGCTCCTTCGGCTTTTGTTACAGTGACGATATTGTGTCTTAAAATGTGTCCTACGGGTTTACCTCTTCTGGTTTTGATGTGCGTGTGGGAACATCTAGTTTTCTGTATTATTATCAGCACATCTTCACTGGTAACTCCATCTTTCCATATGATCTTCAACAATTTTATGTAGCATCAAGGTTTCTAACGGCCTTAAATAATAATATATAGCCAGTTGTTATTTTGTGAACTTTCAAGGCGTTAGATTGTGTAAATCCAACTCCATAAAACTTGAGTTTTTCTAAAAGAACGTCTTTTAGAAAAACTCAAGTGTTATGGAGTTGGTGGTTTTGCGCACCACTTGCTTGAATCATACTTAACAAATAGAAAGCGAACGATTGTGCTAAATCACTCAAACAATGCCGGTAAGGTAGAAAATTTTAGTGACTGGGGACAAATCACAAATGGAATCCCACAGGATTCAGTTTTGGGTTCACTCCTATTCCTTGTATATGTGAATGAACTTCCACTGAACATTCAACGAGTAGGCCTGATTCTTTTTGCAGACAATACTAGCGTTATAATAAATTCCATTAGAGAGGAAGCAATAGAATAGACGGTAAATTATATTTTCCAAAGAATTTTAAAGCGATATAATTGCGTAGGCTTCTGCGAGCAGAGTCAGTTGACATAAAAGTTCGGTTTCTCCAGTATAGTGTTTTACATTGTGACGGGGTAAGATATTCAGAAAATATTTATGTCAATTATAAAGTGGTTCTCAGAGAACCGACTCTCTTTAAATTTGGAAAAAAACACGATATATTCAATTCTGAACAACAAACACAGTCATAGTAACAATTGATGTAGTACATGAACAGGAGCCAGTAAATAGAGAAGAATGCTCCAAATCTTGGGAGTACGTGATGATGAAAAACTGAACTGAAGCCTCTAAACCAAATAAATCCCGTTATTTTTGATAATCTTGGAAGCGAAACTAATCAACATCGTAACATATTTTGTCAATTTCCACTCAATAATGTCTTATGGAATAATTTTCTGAGGTAACTCATCACTTAGAAAGAGAGCATTGACTGCATAAAAAAGCGAGCAATAAAAATAATATGTGTTGTTCACCCACAGACGTCTTATAGGTACCTCTTCAAAGATCTACGCATTTTAACTAGGCCGTCACAATGCAGATATTCGCTAATGAAATTCGTCGTAAAATGATCCATCACAATTTGAGAAGAACAGTGACGTCTAGGCCTACAAAATTAGAGGGAGAAAATACTTAATTAACCATTCTTATAGCTGTCAGTGGCTCAGAAAGGAGTTCCACATACATAAACAAAAGTTTATGATCATTTGCCCAGTAATAGACAATGTGCGACAGGTAGCAAAGGAAGTTTTAAATCTGTCACAAAATCATTTCTCCTGGACAATTCCTTCTATTCCACTGACGAATTTCTACTTAAAAAATGGTAGCCAGTGTAGTTGCAAGAGTAGGACTACAATTATAGCGTGTTCATTAATGTTAACACTAATCATGTACACACATGAAATAAATTGGTTCGTTCCACATCATTTCGATAAAAGAATCAGTCTAATGATCTATGCACAACATGTAACTAACTAACTATATTGTTTTCGCACTGTCCACCTTTCACACCCGTGTAAGGTAACGCTCTAAACAAATGCTTTCATGATGTTCTTGTTAATGTGTTCTTTCTCAAATTAAATGCAGTTTTGTCCTGTTGTATTTTCGTCACAATTTATTTCCGGCTTCTTCCATCTCTTGTGACCCTGCTTCCATGATAGGCAAATTTCTCTGAGACTTCTAACTCCTCTCTTCCAAGTCTCATTCTTGGAGGTCCATATTCTAATTCATTACTGCACACCATCAGTTTAGTGTTTGTATCTCATGGTCTAACAGAGTCACTGCGTCTAATTACCGGCGTCCCGAGTTCGATGCTGGCTGAGCTGGAGATTTTCTTCTTCCGGGAACTGAGTGTTTGTGTTGTAATAAGCATCTCAACTGATCTTCATCACGAATTCGAAGTCGCTTCAAATAGAAAGGCTTGCACCGACGGACCGAACAACCCCAGAGGGAGTTTCCAGACCAATAATGCCATACGATCATCTCATTTCATCACGCTAGTCGTTCTCTTCTTTATTGTCGTACCATAATGGTTACTGAAAACCTTTTCCGCCGTGCTGAGGACCTCCTGTACTTCTTCCGTTTCCGTGACGCAGCACTATTATATGCATATCGAAGCATGCCCGTCTTCTGTCCATTAATACTGATCCCTACCTTATCAGCTTCCTATACATAAGCACTGATTATAAGACTAGAGAGATAGCACATTATTTTCCAACGTCTTTTCCACTTTTTGCTTCGTGTTCCTTCTGAGAACTCCTAAGTGTAGTGATTTTGTTCTTGTACGAGGGTGCTTCAAAATTAAGATACACATGACTTGTAACGCTAAAAACATTGCGCAACAACAGTGGTGCTTTGTTAGAAGAAAGCACATGTTCGTAGTTTACTGCTGCGCAGGGCCGGCTGCAGGGATTCTGACGCCGCGTGTAAAAGTTTCAAGCGCCCCCCACCTTTCTCCCCATCATTTTCAGATATCGTCACCCTTGTTCACAATGTAATTCACCCATGACGTCTTATTTTCACATGTCATACTGATACTCCTCCCCCCATGAACCATGGACCTTGCCGGCAGCAGCCTTTTCGGTAGTTGCAGGGGCAACAGTCTTGATGATTGACTGACCTGGCCTTGTAACATTAACCAAAATGGCCTTGCTGTTCTGGTACTGAGAACGGCTGAAAGCAAGGGGGAAGTACAGCCGTAATTTTTCCCGAGGGCATGCAGCTTTACTGTATGATTAAATGATGATGGCGTCCTGTTGGGTAAAATATTCCGGAGGTAAAACAGTCCCCCATTCCGATCTCCGGGCGGGGACTACTCAAGACGACGTTGTTATCAGGAGAAAGAAAACTGGCGTTCTACGGATCGGAGCATGGAATATCAGATCCCTTAATCGGGCAGGTAGATTAGAAAATTTAAAAAGGGAAATGGATAGGTTAAAGTTAGATATAGTGGAAATTAGTGAAGTTCGGTGGCAGGAGAAACAAGACTTTTGGTCAGGTGAATACAGGGTTATAAATACAAAATCAAACAGGGGTAATGCAGGTGTAGGTTTAATAATGAATAAAAAATAGGAATGCGGTTAGATACTACAAACAGCATAGTGAACGCATTATTGTGGCCAAGATAGACACGAAGCCCATGCCTACTACAGTAGTGCAAGTTTATATGCCAACTAGCTCTGCAGATGACGAAGAAATTGATAAAATGTATGATGAGATAAAAGAAATTATTCAGGTAGTGAAGGGAGACGAAAATTTAATAGTCATGGGTGACTGGAATTCAAGAGTAGGAAAAGGGAGAGAAGGAAACATAGTAGGTGAATATGGATTGGGGCTAAGAAATGAGAAAGGAAGCCGCCTGGTAGAATTGTGCGCAGAGCATAACTTAATCATAGCTAACACTTGGTTTAAGAATCATGAAAGAAGGTTGTATACATGGAAGAACCCTGGAGATAGTGAAAGGTATGAGATAGATTATATAATGGTAAGACAGAGGTTTAGGAACCAGGTTTTAAATTGTAAGACATTTCCAGGGGCAGATGTGGACTCTGACTACAAACTATTGGTTATGAACTGTAGACTAAAACTGAAGAAACTGCGAAAAAGTGGTAATTTAAGGAGATGGGACCTGGATAAACTGAAAGAACCAGAGGTTGTACAGAGTTATAGGGAGAGCATAAGGGAACAATTGACAGGAATGGGGGAATGAAATACAGTAGAAGAAGAATGGGTAGCTTTGAGGGATGAAATAGTGAAGGCAGCAGAGGATCAAATAGGTAAAAAGACGAGGGCTAGTAGAAACCCTTGGGTAACAGAAGAAATATTGAATTTAATTGATGAAAGGAGAAAATATAAAAATGCAGTAAATGAAGCAGGCAAAAAGGAATACAAACGCCTCAAAAATGAGATCGACGGGAAGTGCAAAATGGCTAAGCAGGGATGGCTAGAGGACAAATGTAAGGATGTAGAGACTTATCTCACTAGGGGTAAGATAGGTTATGTCTACAGGAAATTAAACAGACCTTTGGAGAAAAGAGAACCACTTGTATGAATATCAAGAGCTCAGATGGAAACCCAGTTCTAAGCAAAGAAGGGAAAGCAGAAAGGTGGAAGGAGTATATAGAGTGTCTATGCAAGGGCGATGTACTTGAGGACAATATTATGGAAATGGAAGAGGATGTAGATGAAGATGAAATGGGAGATACGATACTGTGTGAAGAGTTTGACAGAGCACTGAAAGACCTGAGTCGAAACAAGGCCCCGGGAGTAGACAACATTCCATTAGAACTACTGATGGCCTTGTGAGAGCCAGTCCTGACAAAACTTTACCATCTGGTGAGCAAGATGTACGAGACAGGCGAAATACCCTCAGACTTCAAGAAGAATATAATAATCCCAATCCCAAAGAAAGCATGAGTTGACAGATGTGAAAATTACCGAACTATCAGTTTAATAAGTCACAGCTGCAAAATACTAACGCGAATTCTTTACAGACAAATGGAAAAACTGGTAGAAGCCGACCTCGGGGAAGATCAGTTTGGTTTCCGTAGAAATGTGGGAACACGTGAGGCAATACTGACCGTACGACTTATCTTAGAAGAAAGATTAAGAAAAGGCAAACCTACGTTTCTACGATTTGTAGACTTAGAGAAAGCTTTTGACAATGTTGATTGGAATATTTCAAATTCTGAAGGTGGCAGGGGTAAAATACAGGGAGCGAAAGGCTATTTACAATTTGTACAGAAATCAGATGGCAGTTATAAGAGTCGAGGGGTATGAAAGGGAAGCAGTGGTTGGGATGGGAGTGAGACAGGCTTGTAGCCTATCCCCGATGTTATTCAATCTGTATATTGAGCAAGCAATAAAGGAAACAAAAGAAAAATTCGGAGTAGGTGTTAAAATTCATGAAGAAGAAATAAAAGCTTTGAGGTTCGCCGATGACATTGTAATTCTGTCAGAGACAGCAAAGGACTTGGAAGAGCAGTTGAACAGAATGGACAGTGTCTTGAAAGGAGGGTAAAAGATGAACATCAACAAAAGCAAAACGAGGATAATGGAATATAGTCGAATTAAGTCGGCTGATGCTGAGGGAATTAGGTTAGGAAATGAGACACTTAAAGTACTAAATGAGTTTTGCTATTTGGGGAGCAAAATAAATGATGATGGTCGAAGTAGAGAGGATATAAAATGTAGACTGGCAATGACAAGGAAAGCGTTTCTGAAGAAGCAAAATTTTTTAACATCGAGTATAGATTTAAATGTCAGGAAGTCGTTTCTGGAAGTATTTGTATGGAGTGTAGCCATGTATGGAAGTGAAACATGGACGATAAATAGTTTGGACAAGAAGAGAATAGAAACTTTCGAAATGTGGTGCTACAGAAGAATGCTGAAGATTAGATGGGTAGATCACATAACTAATGAGGAGGTATTGAATAAAAGAGGAGTTTGTGGCACAACTTGACTAGAAGAAGGGATCGGTTGGTAGGACATGTTCTGAGACATCGAGGGATCACCAGTTTAGTATGGGAGGGCTGCGTGGAGGGTAAAAATCGTAGAGGGAGACCAAGAGATGAATACACTAAGCAGATTCAGAAAGATGTAGGCTGCAGTAGGTACTTGGAGATGAAGCAGCTTGCACAGGATAGAGTAGCATGGAGAGCTGCATCAGACCAGTCTCAGGACTGAAGACCTCAACAACAACATACTGATACTTCTTTTCAACCTGAATATTTCTTTAAGACCAGAGCAATGTATGTGGCTCCTTTCAGTGAAATAGAAGTGAAACGTTTTTAGTTTACATTACCACTGTGTTTTACATTTAAGTTGTCTGCTTATATCCTTTCCTTATCGCATTACATGCCCGTAACTCCACCAAGCAGCTATCAGTTTGGTGGTACGAAATGGTCATGATACGAAGGCATGCTGAAAAGTAATGCCTCTGATTTTTTTATGTGAAATCTCTTCAAGAGTTTAAAACAAAACAAACGTTATTAGTGCTCGTGGAGGTATGCACCGTCTATGCAACTAATTGAAGGCAGTTTGTTTATTAATGTTCTTCATTCTTTAAAAAAAATGGTTCAAATGGCTCTGAGCACTATGGGACTTAACATCTAAGGTCATCAGTCCCCTAGAACTTAGAACTACTTAAACCTAACTAACCTAAGGACATCACACACGTCCATGCCCGAGGCAGGATTCGAACCTGCAACCGTAGCGGTCCCGAAGTTCCAGACTGAAGCGCCTAGAACCACTCGGCCACACTGGCCGGCTCTTCATTCTTCACTTCTACATATTTATTTCTGATCAGACTCTCCCCGGCGACGAACAATTTTCGACGAATAAAATTCGAAGGTGTTCCTTGAGGTTTGGAAAAAAATGAAAATCGGATGGGGCGAAGGCGATAACTTATGGAGAATGACCGATGACAGTGAACGCAAGGCATCGGATTGTTGCAGATGTCGCAGCGCTCATGTGTCATCTGGCATTGTTATGCTGAAGGAGAGGGTGTTCCATGTGTGAACGAATTCTTCAAAATCTAAACTCATTACACCACGCTGTTTCGCACCCACCAACATGGTTGTGTTACACAATGCCATGTTACACGCGGCTGCTACGGTCGCAGGTTCGAGTCCTGCATCGGGCATGGATATGTGTGATGCCCTTAGGTTAGTTAGGTTTAAGTAGTTCCAAGTCTATGGGCTGATGACCTCAGATGTTAAGTCCCATAGTGCTCAGAGCCATTTGAACCATTTGAGCCATGTTACACCGTACAGTTCGGAGTCCTCTAGCGGAAGTGGGCTGCAAACATGTAAACATGAATAGTAAAGACGGAGAATGTTAATACGTTTGCTTGATTTAACTCATTACTGGCCAAAACTCTATCGGATCATTTTTTGCAAACTTTTATGCATAAATACGTTACACTGAGTGATTAGTTGAATAAAAAGTTGCTTTGAAAATTTTCAGTTTATTAGAACAAAAACTACAGACCGTCCCGTTTTTGGGACATTGGCCAAATGCGCTATCCAAATTCACAACCTTATTCTCCATGCATGATATTGTAAGAAACAACACAAACAATAAATAAAGAATGTTTCAATATTATTGAATGTCTATTCAGTATGAACCGAAGCAAAACACTTGTCGTGTACACCAACATTGCACCTATCACAATTTTTTTTTCTTGCAGTAAGCACATCTCTTCTGTGTTTTACTATCTTCTGTGTTTTACTTAGCACAATGAAATGATTTCCTGGATCTAGTCGTACATCTGTGCTCACCCGTTCTCCCATCAATTTGCTTCCTTGTGGTCCTCTGCGTTTTGGTACTGATCCTGTTTTCTTTGATAGGTAAAACATCACTATTCTCTGTCGGACATTCAAAAGTGAGAGCTTCTCTCTAAAGTATGGGCTACATCTTGTACAACAGACTCATTGTTCAATACATTTTCGTCAATGTCTTCTTTATCTGTTATTAAATCTGCATCAGATGGAATAATCGCCAATTCTACGTCATCATCTTCATCGTCACTCTTTTGATGGTTCGCTAGTTCTGCTAGAATTTCTTCAAGTGTAAGTCCACGCGGCATGCTTTTATCCTGTTTCAATCTTAAAATTCGAATAGAACATGAAAAAAAGCAGATATAAAGAACATAAAATGCAATTCTTCTCTGTATAATACGTGTATACAAGAATAGGGCACATCAACAATAAATGATAGTGTAACATGCCATTGTCCCATTATTGGGACGCATAAAATATATCGATATTGCACTTACTTGAAAAAATCTGAAGTATACTTAATCTTACATGGACATCCATATGTTCATATCAAACACGCCCAGACAACTAAATCACAGCTCATTGTCGTCCAGGAACTACCAGCAGACATATAGTGCTGCCAAGTGCGAGAACAAAAAATCGGCAAGTTTATAATTTTCCTGACGTTTAGTACTTAGAAAAAAGTTATTTATTTTACATTTACAGGCATTATAGCAGTTAGTTGAACCTATAGGTGCAACAATAAGGGCCAAAAGCTCCATTGCTTACGTAGAAATAACTAAAATATACGCGTCCCAAAAAAGGGACAAAGGCCAGTAATGGCTTAGTAGTTTTAAGAGTTTTCACAAAACAAACTTCGGAAGCATTGCTTTTCAGCACGACCTCGTGCTTGTGAGTGGTTGTCAGTGTATTTCCACTTGGAACAGCGAATGTTTTTGTCTCCCGCGGTCGACAGGCACGGTGAACACAAGGCGAGAAAGTACCGTCAACAACGTGCCAGAAGCGACGACTGGCACACAGCTCTCTCCTCACACTCACTTCTGACCACCACGTGTCGTCTCTCTCTCTCTATCCTCCTCCTCTCTCTTTCTCTCTCTCTCTTTTCCTTTCTTCCGTAGACGGACCACAATAGCCGTTGCATCTTGCCTCATTTCCATTACTCTGTCCGTAGGAGTCCAGGCCGGCCGCGGTGGTCTAGCGGTTCTAGGCGCGCAGTCCGGAACCGTGCGACTGCTACGGTCGCAGGTTCGAATCCTGCCTCGGGCATGCATGTGTGTGATGTCCTTAGGTTAGTTAGGTTTAAGTAGTTCTAAGTTCTAGGGGACTGATGACCACAGCAGTTGAGTCCCATAGTGCTCAGAGCCATTTGAACCATTTTTTAGGAGTCCAGAATATTAAACGAATGGATGAACTATGCTGAGTCGATAGAGAGAGACTTACAACCGGAAACGACATCCCATTTTAAACTCTGTCTGCTCTACCGTTCTACCATATGAAATGAAATATTCTCCCTAAAACACTATTTCGGAAAGCAAAGTGCCTTCATCATTTATCGTACTCTGTAAGTGTTAAATATTAAAATTGGCAGAAGAGCTTCTGTGAAGTTTGGAAGCTAGGAGACAAGGTACTCGCAGAATTAAAGCTGAGGACAGATCGTGAGTCGTGCTTGGGAAGCTCAGGTGGTAGACCACTTGCCCGCGAAAGGCAAAGGACCCGAGTTCGAGTCTCGGTCCGGTACGCAGTTTCAATCTGCCAGGTAGTTTTATATCAGCTCACACTCCGCTGCAGAGTGAAAATCTCGTTCTGGTGTAAAATATTATATGGTGGAAGGCTTGTAAGACTGAGAGTTTTGTTGGCCGTTATCTATCATCATAAATCTATGTAAGTATTCGATCTGTGTCATTGCCGCTTAGTTATATTCCCAAACATTTCGAAATTGATGCAGCAGTTCTCTTTCATAGATGATTCAGTAGCGGCAATTACGTGGCAGGAATACGCACTATTTTATGACGAAATTATTTAAAGTTCATTTATTTTGACTGTCTTATTCTCATAAAGCAGTAAATCATCAATTCTCTAAACAATCTAACTCCTGTGTATAAAACAGTTTCAAATGTCCGATTACTCTGCAGTATAGTTAATGAATTGTCTTTAAGCACGTGCGCGAGAAAAACGTTGGGGTATTCGTAATTATACTCGAATTTTGTTGGAAATCGCTAAGTGCTCTCATTACAAAATACTGAATGACTATAGTCTTGGTACTATGCGCTCCAATTTAAGTAACAGCTAGCTGTTCATGGATCTCCTGAGCTATGTGTCGTACAATGATATGATATCGCAGGTGTATTGAATGATGTATGCAGATAATGCCTACAAAGTGTGTTGCGAACAGAGTTAGTAGTGAAGGATTAACAAATTAAAACGTCGTGTCTGGTGCTGAAGTTTTACATGTGCAGCGAAAATGTACTAAGCGATTAACTTTTTTTGCTTTCATCGTTTTGTGGCGAGAGTCAGTGAGAAAAGGTTTCGTAAAGATTTCAAATTATGTGTAAAGTTTTTTACACGGCGTTAGGTCCTCTCATTCTCAAATACCGGATGAGTAAAGTCAGCGTACTTCAGCGCCGTCAGTTACGCCGTCTCAAGACAAACACACAGTTTCTAACTTTAATGCTTGTTACGAAAAACTGTTAACATAAGATTATACCTCTTAATAAGTAGAGTAGGCAGATTTTTAAGTTTATATCCACTCAGTAATTACAGGAAGCCTTGAAAATTGCCGGCCGCGGTGGTCTAGCGGTTCTAGGCGCTCAGTCCGGAACAGTGCGACTACTACGGTCGCAGGTTCGAATCCTGCCTCGGGCATGGATGTGTGTGATGTCTTTAGGTTAGTTAGGTTTAAGTACTTCTAAGTTCTAGGGGACTGATGACCACAGATGTTAAGTTCCACAGTGCTCAGAGCCATTTGAACCTTGAAAATTAAAATTTTGTAGCTCCTGGAGGTCTCTTTGTGTGTGTGTGTGTGTGTGTGTGTGTGTGTGTGTGTGTGTTTTGACTGATATATAGGGTGGTCCATTGATAGTGACCGGGCCGAATATCTCACGAAATAAGCGTCAAACGAAAAAACTACAAAGAACGAAACCCGTCTAGCTTGAAGGGGGAAACCAGATGGCGCTATGGTTGGCCCGCTAGATGGCGCTGCCGTAGGTCAAACGGATATCAACCGTATTTTTAAATAGGAACCCCCATTTTTATTACATTTTCGTGTAGTACGTAAAAAAATATGAATGTTTTAGTTGGACCACTTTTTTCGCTTTGTGATAGATGGCGCTGTAATAGTCACAAACGTATAAGTACGTGGTATCACGTAACATTCCGCCAATGCAGACGGTATTTGCTTCGTAATACATTACCCGTGTTAAAATGGACAGTTTACCAATGGCCAAAAAGGTCGATATCGAGTTGATACATGGCTATTGTTATCAAAATGCCCAAAGGGCGTCTGCTGTGTATGCTGCTCGGTATCCTGGACGACATCATCCAAGTATCCGGCCCGTTCGCCTGATAGTTACGTTATTTAAGGGAAGAAGAGGTGTTCAGCCACATGTGAAACCTCAACCATGACCTGCAACAAATGGTGATGCCCAGGCAGGTGTTTTAACTGCTGTCGCGGCTAATCCGCACATCAGTAGCAGACAAATTACGCAAGAATCGGGAATCTCAAAAACGTCGGTGTTCAGAATGCTACATCAACATCGACTGCACCCGTACCATATTTCTATGCACCAGGAATTGTATGGCGACGAATTTGAACGTCGTGTACAGTTCTGCCACTGAGCACAAGAGAAATTACGGGACGATGAAAGATTTTTTGCACGCGTTCTATTTAGCGACGAAGCGTCATTCACCAACAGCGGTAACGTAAACCGACATAATATACACTATTGGCCAACGGGAAATCCACGATGGCTGCGACAATTGGAACATCAGCGACCTTGGCGGGTTAATGTATGGTGCGGCATTATGGGAGGAAGGATAATTGGCCCCCATTTTATCGATGGCAATCTAAATGGTGCAATGTATGCTGATTTCCTACGTAATGTTCTACCAATGTTACTACAAGATGTTTCACTACGTGACAGAATGGCGATGTAGTTCCAACATGATGGATGTCCAGCACATAGATCGGGTGCAGTTGAAGCGGTATTGAATAGCATATTTCATGACGGGTAGATTGGTCGTCGAAGCACCATACCGTGGACCTTACGTTCGCCGAATCTGACGCCCCCGCATTTCCTTCTGTGGCGAAAGTTAAAGGATATTTGCCATCGTGATCCACCGACAACGCCTGACAACATGCGTCAGTGCATTGTCAATGAATGTGCGGACATTACGGAAGGCGAACTACTCGCTGTTGAGAGGACTGTCGTTACACGTATTGCCAAATGCACTGAGGTTGACGGACATCATTTTGAGCATTTATTGCATTAATGTGGTATTCACAGGTAAGCACGCTGTAACAGCATGCGTTCTCAGAAGTGATAAGTTCAGAAAGATGCATGCATCACATTGGAACAACCGAAATAAAATGTTCAAACGTACCTATGTTCTGTATTTAAATTTAAAAAACCTACCTGTTACCAACTGTTCGTTGAGCCATATGTTTGTGACTTTTACAGCGCCATCTATCACAAAGCGAAAAAAGTGGTCCAGCTATAACATTCATATTTCTTTACGTACTACACGAACATGTAATAAAAATGGGAGTTCCTATTTTGAAAAACGTAGTTGATATCCGTTTGACCCATGGCAGCGCCATCTAGCAGGCCAACCATAGCGCCATCTGGTTTCCCCCTTCAAGCTAGACAAGTTTCGTTCTTTGTAGTTTTTTCGTTTGACGCTTATTTCGTGAGATATTTGGCCCCTTCACGATCAATGGACCATCCTCCATCATATATATATATATATATATATATATATATATATATATATATATATATATAATTTGACAGTGTGATTTCCCTAAATCGCTCCAGGCAAATGCCGGGATGGTTCCTTTGAAAGGGCACTGCCGACTTCCTTCCCTGTCTTTCTCTAATCCGATGGGAGCGATTATGTCGCTGTTTGGCCCCCTCCCCAAAATCAATCTATCAATCATCTAACCAAGGCGTACTGGCCGTGGTGGCCGTGCGGTTCTAGACGCTGCAGTCTGGAACCGAGCGACCGCTACGGTCGCACGTTCGAATCCTGCCTCGGGCTTGGATGTGTGTGATGTCCTTAGGTTAGTTAGGTTTAAGTAGTTCTAAGTTCTAGGCGACTGATGACCTCAGATGTTAAGTCCCATAGTGCTCAGAGCCATTTGAACCATTTTTTTAACCAAGGCGTAGGAGATTATCGAACGAGGGATTCTGCATTGCAGCATGCGATGAGGATTTGAGTCGGATGCCCTGTGTGGCTGGAAGTCTTCAGTTTCACACCCATCCTCTACTTTACATTAATGCAGATGTTCCCGTGACATATCTCTTCCCCTTGTCGTGAACGTACCAAGAAGAACGTGTATATTTTTTTTTTTTTTTTTTTTTACGGATAAAGATACTTGTGCACCAAATGTAACGAATACGAATTCAAAAATAATAATCAAGAAATGAGGGTGTCATGGAACTGCCGCACGGGATTAGCCGAGCAGTCTAGGGCGCTGCAGTCGTGGAATGTACGGCTGGTCCCGGCGGAGGTTCGAGTCCTCCCTCGGGAATGGGTGTGTGTGTGTTTGTCCTTAGGATAATTTAGGTTGAGTATTGTGTAAGCTTAGGGACTGATGATCTTAGCAGGTAAGTCCCATAAGATTTCACACAAATTTGAAAAATTTGTAATGGAACTGTTACAAGTGAAGGTATAACAACAGTTAAGGCGCGGATACGGACTAGAGAAAGTGGTAGCAAATACCAGAAGGATGCAGATCTGTACGCTATCGGGACGTGGAGAGAAGGAAACTGCGAGGATTCCGCGGCGGCCTTGAGCAGAGGGCTCTGCCGCCGCCCCGATATGCATCTCGGCCAGCGCAGCGGTCGCGGTCGCAGGCCGCATCCTGCTTGTCTGCCGCCATCGGGGTCAATGACGAGGAGCCGCACGGCGGCCCGGCGGTGATGCAACGGCTGCGGCTGCGGCTGGCTGGTGGCACCGCATCACTTTGCGGGGTGCGCTCCACCCGCCGACAGGGACGGCGGCCGCAACCCCGCCACGCCGACTCCGCTCCGCCGCCACATTTGTCGCATTCCACAGCCCCCACCCCCCGGCTCGTTCGCTCTCCTCTGGCTTTCGTCGCACTGCTACGGCTACATCTGCATGCACTGACGAACCAAAACATTACGACCACCTACGTGTTGACCCAGCCGGCCGGAGTGGCCGAGCGGTTCTAGGCGCTAAAAACCGCGCTACCGTTACGGTCGCAGGTTCGAATCCTGCCTCGGGCATGGACGTGTGCGATGTCCTGAGGTTAGTTACGTTTAAGTAGTTCTAAGTTCTAGGGGACTGATGACCTCAGATGTTGAGTCCCATAGTGCTCAGAGCCATTTGAACCATTTGCTGGCCCGTCGTTGGAACGCAATACAGCAGTGTTTCTGCGTAGCATGGATTGATACCTTTCGGAAGGTACTAGAGCAGGCTACGCATTTCCGTAAATTAGGTTCAAAATGAGTCAAATGGCTTTGAGCAATATGGGACTTAACATCTGAGGTCATCAGTCCCCTAGACTTAGAACTACTTAAACCGAACTAACCTAAGGACATCTCACAAAATGGTTCAAATGGCTCTGAGCACTTTGGGACTTAACATCTGAGGTCATCAGTACCCTAGACTTAGAACTACTTAAACCTAACTAACCTAAGGACATCTCACAAAATGGTTCAAATGGCTCTGAGCACTTTGGGACTTAACATCTGAGGTCATCAGTCCCCTAGACTTAGAACTACTTAAACCTAACTAACCTAAGGACATCTCACAAAATGGTTCAAATGGCTCTGACCACTATGGGACAACATCTGAGGTTATCAGTCCCCTAGACTTAGAACTACTTAAACCTAACTAACCTAAGGACATCTCACACATCCATACCCGAGGCAGGATTCGAACCTGCGACAGTAGCAGCAGCGCGGTTCCGGACTGAAGCGCCGTAAATTAGAGGTTTGGCTTGTGGGCGTGAAGCTGATGTGTTCCATTGGGTTCAGATCAGCCGAATCTGCTGTACAAAACATCGATGTCTGTTCGGTACCATTACCCTCAAACCACTGCAGCACGGTTTTGGCCATGCGACATGGACAGTTGTCCAGCTAGAAGATGGCATTGCCATCGTGGACGACATGAAGCACGAAGGAATAAAGCTGGTTTGAAATAGTGTTCACACAGTTCACAGCTGTCATAGTGTTCTCGATATTTACCTGAAGTCCAAGGGATGCAAAACCCACGCGTATTTCAAATGGTTCCCCTGGCCCAGAAAATTAATTCAGAGCTGGTCACACTTTAGAGGCACATCTGCGGGAAAAGCGCGTTTTGCATACAAAATACACTACTGGCCATTAAGATTGCTACACCACGAAGATGACGTGCTACAGACGCGAAATTTAACCGACAGAAAGAAGATTCTGTGATATGCAAATGATTAGCTTTTCAGAGCATTCACACGAGGTTGGCGCCGATGGCGACACCTACAACGTGGTGACATGAGGAAAGTTTCCAACCGATTTCTCATACACAAACAGCAGTTGACCGGCGTTGCCTGGTGAAACGTTGTTGTGATGCCTCGTGTAAGGAGGAGAAATGCGTACCACCAAGTTTACGACTTTGATAAAGGTCGGATTGTAGCCTATCGCGATTATGGTTTATCGTATCGCGACATTGCTGCTCGCGTTGGTCGAGATCCAATGACTGTTAGCAGAACATGGAATCGGTGGGATCAGGAGGGTAATACGGAACGCCGTACTGGATCCCAACGGCCTCGTATCACTAGCAGTCGAGGTGACAGGCATCTTATCCGCATGGCTGTAATGGATCGTGCAGTCATGTCTCGATCCCCGAGTCAACAGATGGGGACGTTTGCAAGACAACAACCATCTGCACGAACAATTCGACGACGTTTGCAGCCGCATGGATTATCAGCTCGGAGACCATGGCTGCGGTTACCCTTGACGTTGCATCACAGACAGGAGCGTCTGCGGTGGTGTACTCAACGACGAACCATCATTTTTTAAATATTGTACCTACTCATTATCCTCTCAGCAGAGTGTAATTGTCATATGGCTTGACGCTTTCCATGGAAGTGCAGATAAATGTACCCCGTAGTAGAATAGGGGTCCCACAGGCCTGCATAAACATCGCCATGTATGTTTCAAGCAGCCGTTCCCCTAGATGACTTCATCTTCCAACGCGGCCATTGACTTTCTGTAAAAAGAAACCAGGCGACATCACATTTCCACTGACCAACGATCCATTCTCTATGATCCGTGCCCGGTGCAATCGTAACTAATAATTTAGTTCGGTCTGCATGGGAACACGAACGGAGGCCCATGCTGAACTATGTGCGTTGAATACTGTGCTATGAGATACTTGTGACCACAGTAACGTTGTACTCTGTCATCAGATCTGCCGTAGATTGCATCCTATCGTACTTTACATGTCGGCAAGCCTGTGATGAGTTGTAGAAGTCGAACACTTTGTCGCCTCTTCATGGTGTCACCATTCTTCAACCACTCTTCATAGATGCCCACGGCAGTAGCTGCCGACCAGCTTCCCCGTTCCTAAGCGACGGACAGTAGCACTCTTCCCTTAGTCAAACTCGCTGAAATCAGTGGATTGGCCCATTTGCGGCCAGTACCGTCGGTGGAGTGTTTCTATATTCGTCTGTGATCCGATTATATATAAGTTGTTGTTGTTGTGGTCTTCAGTCCTGAGACTGGTTTGATGCAGCTCTCCATGCTACTCTATCCTGTGCAAGCTTCTTCATCTCCCAGTACCTACTGCAACCTACATCCTTCTGAATCTGCTTAGTGTATTCATGTCTTGGTCTCCCTCTACGATTTTTACCCTCCACGCTGCCCTTCAATGCTAAATTTGTGATCCCTTGATGCCTCAAAACATGTCCTACCAACCGATCCCTTCTTCTAGTCAAGTTGTGCCACAAACTTCTCTTCTCCCCAATCCTATTCAATACCTCCTCATTAGTTACGTGATCTACCCATCTAATCTTCAGCATTCTTCTGTAGCACCACATTTCGAAAGCTTCTATTCTCTTCTTGTCCAAACTGGTTATCGTCCATGTTTCACATCCATACATGGCTACACTCCATACAAATACTTTCAGAAACGACTTCCTGACACTTAAATCTATACTCGATGTTAACAAATTTCTCTTCTTCAGAAACGATTTCCTTGCCATTGCCAGTCTACATTTTATATCCTCTCTACTTCGACCATCATCAGTTATTTTGCTCCCCAAATAGCAAAACTCCTTTACTACTTTAAGTGTCTCATTTCCTAATCTAATTCCCTCAGCATCACCCGATTTAATTTGACTACATCCCATTATCCTCGTTTTGCTTTTGTTGATGTTCATCTTATATCCTCCTTTCAAGACACTGTCCATTCCGTTCAACTGCTCTTCCAAGTCCTTTGCTGTCTCTGACAGAATTACAATGTCATCGGCGAACCTCAAAGTTTTTACTTCTTCTCCATGGATTTTAATACCTACTCCGAATTTTTCTTTTGTTTCCTTTACTGCTTGCTCAATATACAGATTGAATAACATCGGGGAGAGGCTACAACCCTGTCTCACTCCTTTCCCAACCACTGCTTCCCTTTCATGCCCCTCGACTCTTATAACTGCCATCTGGTTTCTGTACAAATTGTAAATAGCCTTTCGCTCCCTGTATTTTACCCTTGCCACCTTCAGAATTTGAAAGAGAGTATTCCAGTTAACGTTGTCAAAAGCTTTCTGTAAGTCTACAAATGGTAGAAACGTAGGTTTGCCTTTTCTTAATCTTTCTTCTAAGATAAGTCTTAAGATTAGTATTGCCTCACGTGTTCCAACATTTCTACGGAATCCAAACTGATCTTCCCCGAGGTCCGCTTCTACCAGTTTTCCCGTTCGTCTGTAAAGAATTATATATAAGTGGCGATGAAAAAGTCTCCGTTTGAGGGGGTTGCTGCATCGTATACACTAAGGCGACAAAAATAACAGGCTAGCGGCAAGTACATGTACAAATGGCAGTAGTATGACGTATCCATCATTAGTACTCACTTGTTTCATGTGAAAAGGTTTCCGAAGTGATTATGGCTGCACGAAGGGAATTAAAAAGCTTAGAACGCGGAATGGTAGTTGGAGCTAGACGCATGGGACATTCCATTTCAGAAATAGATAGGGAATTCAGTATTCCGAGAGCCACAGTGTCAAGATTGTGCCGAGGATGCCAAGTTTCAGGCATTACATCTCACCACGGACTTCGCAGTAGCCGACAACCTTCACTTAACGACCGAGAGTAACGGCGTTTGTGTAGAGTTGTCAGCGATAACAGACAAGCAACAGTGCGTGAAATAACCGCAGAAAGTTAGTGTGGGTCGTTATGGTGAACGTATCCGTGAAGGTGCGTTTACACTGCGATTTGTATCGGCACATGTATGAGATACATGTATATGCGACTTTGCGACATGTATCGCAACTTGTATGAGTTGACAAGTATCAACCTCATGCATGTATGAGCGTGCGTTTACACTGGTTGATATGTATCACTGTGCGATAGCTGCCGACGACGATTTGGAAGTTTTCACATTTTTATGTGCTGATACACTTGCTCTTTTGGAAGATGATAGGAAGAAAAGGCGGAGGAAGCGTAGATGGTGGCACAGAGAGTTTCTCGCGAATTAACGCTAAAGGATGGCGCATATTTTAGAAATTATGTTAGGATGAGTATGGAGGATTTCCGCGGTTTGTTATCACTTGTGGCTCCTCTTGTGTCCAAAACCAACACAAACTTTCGGGAAGCGATTCCACCAGAGGATCAGTTGGCAGTAGCACTCCGTTTTTTAGCCACTGTGGATTCCTCGTAAAACGAAGATTTCATGACATAACATTTGCATTGTCGCGCGATTGCTAATGCCAACGTCTCACACACGATTGTCGGCATCCGTTGTCAACATTATCACGCGAGGCCGCCGGAATAACAGCAAAACATTGATATACGTGCCAGATGCATGAAAAAATTATATAATGTATTACATACTCCGATATATATATAAAACTTTTACCTTCACTTCTTGGGATAAAACTTGCACAATGGCCTCGCAGACACGAAGAATAATGTTGCATATGGCACTTTTTGATATTCTATGCAGATTCATTTACGTCGAAATGACAGTCGGTACCTTCAAAACTCAAACAGCCGCCAAAGAGCCTGGTACTACGCATGCGTTAATCGTCGAAATAAGCGGCAGTCGACAAGACGACTGGAAATGATAGTACTGCGCATGCGCGAGTTCTTCAAATGTCGCTCATACATGTCGCGTATATGGCCAAAAAGCGATATACAAAATGTATACGCGACATGTATGAGCTCGAGGGTCCGCATACAAGTTCCGTGAATTTTTGTATGAGGTGATGTATCGCGATATGTCAAATTGACATGTCGCTCATACATGTCGCGATACATGTATCCCAGTGTAAACGTACCTTTAGTTCAGCGCAGCGAAATTTGGCGTTAATGGGCTGTGGCAGCAGACGACCAACGCGAGCGCCTTTGCTGACAGCACGACATCGCTTGCAGCGGTTTGTTGGAAGCGAGGCCTGGTCAGATGAGTCGCGATTTCAGTTGGTAAGAGCTGGTGGTGGGGCTCGAGTGCGGCCCAGATCCCGTGAAGCCATGGAACCAAACTGACAACAAGGCACTGTGCAAGCTGGTGGTGACTCCATTACGGTGTGAACTGTGTTTACAAGGAACGGACAGGGTACTCTGGTCGAGCTTAACATTGAGTGGCAATGTTGATGTTCGGGTACTTGGTGACCATTTGCAGCCGTCTATAGACTTCATGTTCCC